>NC_134580.1:130192030-130806197 GCF_037038515.1 Microtus pennsylvanicus
ACTGAAGTGCTGAGATCACAGGCACTCACTTACAACATCTGGCTTAACTGCCTTTTCATCATTACTATTCAAGACAGATCAGATATGGGAGAGATGCTAAAATGATCAGATGATAGTTTCACAATTATCTTTTCATCCCTGAAGAAAATTCCAATTTAGGTCTATAGTAGGTAGACTGTAGCCTAGTAAAGACAAGTAGTAATAGGCAAAGACCTTATGCCAAAATAATACATATTGCAATTACTTTCCCCAATACGTAACACTTACATGTTTAATATACTAATAATTAATTGTGTTCACAAAACCCTGTAAAATAGTTACATAAGAAAATCTTTATCGATCCTAAGTCAGCATCCAAAGCAGAACTCCTAAAATCACAAGACTGTACTTGCCAGTTTGGGATATACAGTGAGACTTTGACTTAAAAAGTTTCACTTCAGGCTGGGCACGCCTTTAATCCCAGCACTTGGGAGGCAGAGGCAGGCGGATCTCTGTGAGTTTGAGGCCAGCCTGATCTACAAAAGCTAGTTAGTCCAGGACAGGCTCCAAAGCTTAGATGAAACCCTGACTCGGGGAAGGAGGGGAGGCGGGAAGTGTTTCCTTACAACACTTCCCTAGTCAACAGTACTAGGTAAACCTCCTGGACCAGTAAATTCCACCTGAGAGTAAAGGCTAGGGTTCTGGTACCATTCAATTTACTGCATGGCCTAACCTCCCTGGGCCCTAATTTTCCATTTATAAGATGTTGTACTGATAGGTCTAAAGGCAAAACTACATATTTTAGACTTTCAAGAGACTACTGCTGGTATGAACGCTGCTGGTTCCACCATCTCTGCTTGATAAAATCCTGTTCATCCTCTAGAAATAAATTCTAACCCCACATCTTTCAAAAGATCTCATTACCAAAAATGACCTCTCAAACCACTACAAGTGTTAGCTACTACCTGTTACTACACTGTAGCACTTTACCATAGAAGCAATAGACAGGACACAACAGTATATAGGTGGCTATTATTAAGTTATGAAGTTTGGAACACTTCCTCTCATGCATAATGCAGTAGCTGAGAGCAATATCTACAGTGTCTTTCAAGTAAGAACCATCTATCTCCTGCAGTCGGAACTACTCAGTGAGAGCCTCCTGGTCATCCAGACAGAGGCGGGACTGCCCAGACCGGGGCTCTACAACATTATCAGCGCTGTACAACTCTGGTTTTCTCATCTCTAAAACGGACCAACAGGACCTCATTTTACTGAGAATAGGACTTGGTTCCCTCCAGAATCAATCTCAAATTCCTTAATGCAGTTTTCTAAGCTCCCCATGAACTAGCCAGTTTCTTCTTCAACCAAACTTCGTTTTTTTAAGCACTTTCTTCCTTTCTTGATCATAAATGCCTTGTAACCAGTTTCCTCACTAGTTGAGAAAATTCTAATCATTTCTGGAGTCTACTCAAAAGACAATTGTGTAGAGAGCCTCCAGCTAGCTGTTCCTCCTATCCTCTCCAAGGCCCTGCAGGTCAAGTAAATCACAAATTTTTTCATAAAGTACTTTTGGTGGTGGTGGGGGGGAAGATGAGGCCTCTAGATCCAATGTTAAGCAACATGTAACGAAGACAACTGCAATCCCTTTTTAAGTCATTTATGTTAACTAGAATAAACCCGGAAGGGCAAAATAAAATAAAACGACGAAGGGGGCTTGAAAATTTTACTGAGATCCAAGACCAGTGGGAAAAGACCAAGTCAGTTTCGAAGCCGTCCGGAACTCCCTGCTCCCCTCGCCCCGCCCGTTAAAAGAAACTTAGGAACTCGCGCCCGGAAACTTTCCTCCAAGGGTCGTCACTTTTTAAAACTAAGATTATCTTTTCCTCTGGTCCTCACGCCCTGCCCTAAGGAATAAAGTCTCGAGCTTGGGGAAAGGGAGCGCGATTCGCCCGGAAACGGCAGCCTACAAAGTTTCTCAGCACGGCGCTCCACCGGAACCGAGGGAAGCGTGAAGGTACCGGGAGCAGTCAGCACGAGTGCTGCGGCGGGAGTGAAAAGAGCGCCGGGCCGCCTGCCCTAATTTTGTTTAACCGGGGAAACTAAGTGCCCATCCAAACCCTTTCGGAGAGGGCGACCCAACGTGCTTTCCCTTCCGGAACGCCGATGACGGTAGGAGGCCGGCCTCGACGCCGTCGCTCTGAGGAGAGCTGGGTGCGGCCAAGTCTGAGGATCCGGAGTCCTCGCCGGCTCCACAACTCCGGGCCGCCTAGGCCCGGCTGCTCCACATGGCGGCCGCCGACCGCTAGGCCGCAGGCCCGGCTTTCCACACCGGCGTGGGTTCGGCTTCCTGCCTCAGTCCTTAGCCCTAGGTCCGTGCTCAGTTTCTCACCTCGTCCCCGGACATGGCTGCGGTTCGAGCGGGTTGGGCACGGACGGGAAATCACACCGGTCAGCTTCAGAGCCCAGAGTGAGCGCAGCTCCTACCGATACCTCTCCCAGCACCGCGCTAGGCTCTTGCATCAGCGAAAGGGAGCGACACCCCGCCCTCCTCTCAAACGTTGGAAGTGCGCCTGCGCAGATCTCGCCAACGCGCAGGCGCACACCAGAGACAACCGCGCGAGCTTCTTGTGGCGCGAGTTACCAGGCGACATTCCGGCGCTGGGCATGCTGGGTCTTGTAGTTTGCGTAGAAAAAAAGAACGCTTGAACTACCGCAGTTACCGAGGTCGTGAGTCACTGTTTCAGCTTCAGTCAGGAGGTTCTGTTTCTTATGCTGCCTGTTGCCTCGGCTGTTCAGAAAGCGCTGGGTTGCTGGTCGAGTGAGTCTGGGGTCATTCCTCCGGAGTTAGGTTAGTGAGACTCTAATAGGAACCCGAGGGACTGACTGATTTCCAGCGCGCTCCTGGGGTGTTCTAGTATTCGAGGAATTCTGGGGGAGCCGGAGTCATGCACTTCATTAAAGGCGTTTTACTCTGTGGGAAGCTTGAGTGGCTGACTTTTTACTTCAGAAGTGTCTTCCCTGGTTCCCCTGAGGTAGACCGAAAAACAGCCCAGCAAGCGACTGTCTTGACCTGAAGCTTTGAAATACAGTCATAACTTGCTTAATGAAGGGGATATGTTGAGAAATGTGTAGAGTAGGTAATTAACTTGTTGACGAGCCTCATACCACACCAGGAAAGACACGACGGTGGTCATACGTTCTTTTTGGCGAAAGCTTCCTTCTATTGTGCGTGACTACCTGTTTATGAAGTCTTTGACAATTCTGGATGCACCATCCCATTTCCCTGGGGAGCTACAGCTGCCACTATCTTCAGCGCTATCCAGTCAAAGATCATGGAGAGCCGGGCGGTGGTGGCATATGCCTTTTATGCCAGCACTCGGAAGACAGGAGCAGGCAAATGTCTGTGAGTTCGAGGATAGGCTGGTCTACAACGCGAGTTCGAGGCTAGTCAGGATTCTTACACAGAGACACCCTGTCTCAAAAACAAACAAACAAAGATCCTGAAGACTACCCTTGTAGTTAGACAAATCGGACTTGTAACCACGAAGAACAGCAAAGCAAAAGTATCTGAAAGAAAGCTGTTTGGACTTCCCAGTTGATTAAGGAGAGCGTTCAAGTAAGCAGACACCATCAAGAGGTGGGAGTGATTATTAGGGTTGTAATGCTTCTTGCATAAGAAGAATCAAGTGAGGATTGGTGAAAAGGCCCCTCATAGTACATACAATGGGGGATAGTTAGTTATTTTTGTGGTTGGCACTAATGTTCTTTTGGTTTTATTTTTTGTATTCATTATTGTAGGAGGGAGGCTGCGTGTTTGTTCCCAGCTGCTCAGCCCAGAAATAATCACACAGAAACTGTATTATTTGCAATACTGTTTGGCCAATAGCTTAAGCGTATTTATGGCTAACTCTTATATCCTAAACTAACTCATCTCCATTAATCTGAGTATCTCCATGTGACTGTGGCTTACCAGGTAAAGTTCTGGTCTGTCTTCAGTGGTTCCCTGATTCCGCTTTCTTTCTCCCAGCATTCAGTCTAGTTTTCCCTGCCTACCGCTATTCTGCTCAAGACAGTTTCTTTATCAACCAATGGTATTCACAGCATACAGAGGGAAATCCCACATCAATTCACACATGATTACAGCATCTGTTTGTCTCTGTTCTTGTCTACTGAAGTAACAGAGTGGTCTGTCTGAGCTGGGTGTGGTGGCACTTACCATCCTAGCACTTGAGAGAAAAGGGCAGGAATATCAGAATTTCATGGCCAGTCTAGACTATATAAGATCTTGTCTTAGAGAGAGAGAGAGAGAGAGAGAGAGAGAGAGAGAGAGAGAGAGAGAGAAAGAGAGAGAAGAAAAGAAAGAATAATAAAAAGATCATCTTAGTGTCTTGTTACCAATCCCTTTGCTGTGAACTATTAAAGTAAACCAAATTAAAACAATGTTCTATAGAATTATTGAGTTCATCACACCCTAGATGTATCAGGATACCTCCCCTCTATCCGGGGCTATTCTCTTCCTCATTATGAGCCATAATGCTTAACATGTTCTCTGCTTTATGCCTTACAATAACTGAGATAACCCACAAATATTAGTGTTACTCCATGCTGCATATTCATTCCTAATCTAAGCACAGCCTGTCCTGACCTCGAAGGAGCCTACAATTTAGTGAGGGAGATATGTTATTAGCCTCTTTTTCTGGATGAGGCATTGAAAAACATAGCCACTGATATATACAGATAACAAAAAGAGAACCCAGGACAATTTGAAGCTGATTGCTGTTGTTGGAAGCCTCTTGTTGGTTCCTGGCTGCTCAGCCCCAATATAATCACACAGAAGCCATATTATTTAAATCACTGCTTGTCCCATTAGCTCTAGCTTCTTATTGGCTAACACATATTAATTTAACCCATCTCCTTTAATCTGTGTATTGCCACGTGGCTGTGGCTTACCGGCTAAAGTTTCAGCATCTGACTCCAGTGGGGGCAACATGGCTTCTCCCAACTCCTCCTTCTTTCTCCCAGCATTCAGTTTAGTTTTCCTCACCTAGCTCTGCTATACCCTGTCAGGCCAAGCCAGTTTCGTTATTAACTAATGGTGTTCACAGCATACAGAGGGGAATCCCACATCACCTCCCCTTTTCTGTTTAAATAAAAAGGAAGGTTTTAACTTTAACATAGTAAAATTACATATGACAAAACAGTTATCAAGCAAGAATTACAGTTACAATATTTATATCTACTTTATCTTTTATCATAACTAAGGAAAACGATATCTATTCTTCAACTCCATCACAGGCTGTAAAAGGATATAATATTACCTAAGTAAACAAAAAGTACATGGTAAGAAACTTCCAAAACTAGAATCGACAGAGATCTCTTGCTGCCTGGACAGTCACCCAAAGTTATTCTGTACCATTGGGACATCCATCTTCAGCCTACAGACCCATAGTATTCAGCAAACTTTTCCAAGAAGCAGGAAATTTCAAAACAGTTCTGCCTATATTGGCAGTTAGTCAGTCATTTTCTTCTGTGCCCTGCAGAATGTCTTGCAGATTCTTTCAAGAAGCAGGAACCCCAAAGTATTGTCTCACCATTAGGCAAGTTCAGCAGTCATTTCTCTGTGGGTCCTGTATGTTCAGTTCATCAAGCAGTCCAGGCAAGAGCAGTTTCTTGCCCAAATGGCTAGCCAACTCCATAAGGAGCCTCTTCAATGAGCATCATCCTTTTGAAGTAACTGGTGCTGCCAGGAACAGATGTGTCTCACTGTCATAAAAAGTCCCAACTTCCTAAAACATTTAAATGCCATATTCTGAATATCTCTGAAAGATTTGAAGAATACCTGTCTATCTGAAATATATCTCTGTACATCTAGAAAATCTAACATGACTACAAGCTTGACAATTATAGATGATTATCTATTAACCTATATTTCTTAATTATACATTACATTATTAAATGACCTGGACAATTACAATACCTTAATCAAGAGCAGAAATATACATATAACAAAATTGACCTTAAATTTGTATCAATGAACCAAGATCCAACCAATGCAAATCTCTATAGCATATCCCCCTTTAAATATAAACAAACATTTATAGACAATATTTGGGAATATGGGCATAGTTCTCCATACCACTCCCTGGTTTTTGTTGGGAAAAGTAATTTTTGGGGGTGTCCACAGCAACCTTTTGGGGGGGTCTTGGTCCATCAAAACATATAAGACATTTAGTAATTTTCAATTCATACCTGAGAAGGAAATCACTATAGTTTTCTGTTTTCTAAATAAAGAAGCCAAATTATGGACTCTACAAAAGTAGTGAGAAGTCTGGAAGTAGTCTTCTAGACTGTTTACTCTGGACCACTCTTTATGTCTAGCATCTCTGCAGTTCTTTAGCTGCTGAACAGTAAGTTAATGGTGATAATCAATCAACCCTAAACTGAAGTATATGTTTTCAATGGCTTTGGAACAATCTTTATTCTCTTCAGTTGACCAACGTTGTACAGCTATTTTCTCCTACCTGAAACATTCTCTTGTAGAGAAATGCAGAAGTTCATAGGACTCAAGAAGTCCCAGGAAAATGTAAGTCTCTGAAAGCACTATAAGGTACAAAGCCCCTCCCCCAAAGTTATAAAAGCAAGGAATAATTTTGAGGGAGAGGAAGCTTGCTTTGACTCCAAGCTCTTTAGGATGCTCCAGGGATGCAGCTTTTGCGAGTGCTCACCCATATTGGGGTGGGCTTTTCAGTGACCTAGTTGCCTGAGAGTCATCAATGCTCCTGCTTCAATAAATGTATTGGTTCAGCAAACTGATGTGTGGGATTGTTGTTCTGCCATTGGTGCCCATTTGGGTTGAATAGACATTGTTCGTGTTTCTCCGGGAAAAGCTACACAACACACAAAATAGGTCTGTAGAGACCATGACTTACAGCTGTGACAGTGCTGGGGACTGCAGGCCCTCAGACCCTGAATTTCCTATGATCCCCCCACTTGCCTGCCAGAGTAAACAACTTGTTTTCCTGTGCTTACAGCTGCTCTGAGCACGAGACCCTCATGAGTTCCTGATGGCAGGGGAGTGGTTTCTGGTGGGCTTGCAGCTGAAAAATCCTTAGTCAAGGAGAGCCCTATATAAGCTGCCCTGGAATGCAATAAAATTGGCATTCTTGTTTCAAGGATAATCTCTCTCTCTCTCTCTCTCTCTCTCTCTCTCTCTCTCTCTGTGTGTGTGTGTGTGTGTTTCACTCTCCAGCCCCTTGCCCCACTCAAGAACCATCCCATGGTGCAGGTGCAACATGAGAGTGTTTGAATCAGAACCAAGATTGACAAGATAGCTTAGAGAGTAAAGAAGCTTGCTGGGTGTGGTGTTTGTTTAAGAATGGCCCCAGCAGAGCAGTGGTGGTGCATGCCTTTAATCTCAGTACTTAGGAGGCAGAGACAAGCAGATCTCTGTGAGTTCGAAGCTGTCCTGGTCTATAGAGTGAGTTTTAGAACAGCTAGGACTACACAGAAATCTTGTCTCAGAGAGAGAGAGAAAAAAAAATAACAAAAAAGAATGGCCCCCATAGGCTCATATATTTGAATCCTTAGTCATCAGGAAGTGGAATTGTTTGAAAGGATTATAAGGATTAAGAGATGTAGCCTTATATAACTGGGGTGGGTTTGAGGTTTCAAAAGTCCATGCCAGATCCAGTCTCAGTCTCTCTCTCTCTGCCTATGGATCAGTCTGGAGCTCTCAGCTGACTCCAGTGCTGCCTGCATGCCATCATGCTCCCCACCAAGATGATAATGGACTAAACCTTTGCAATTGTAAGCCCCGAATTAAATGTTCTCTCTTATAAAAGTTGCCTTAGTCATGGTGTCTCCTCACAACAATAGAACAGTGCCTAAATCACTGACAAACTAATCTCATGAGTTCAGTCCTGAAACTGACTCCTGAGACTTGTCCTCTGACAACAAGTGCACTATGGCACATGTGTGTAGTAATTATAATAATAATAAGAAGACTAATTTAAAACATGGATTTTAGTCTTTTTGCTTAGTAAGTAAAAAATTAAATATCACCCACATGTCTTAGAAATTATGGAGCTGGGCATGGTGGTACATGCCCTTGATCCCAGCACTCAGGAGGCAGAGGGAGGTAGATCTCTGTGGATTTGAGGCCAGGCTGGTCTACAGAGTGAGTTCCAGGACAGTCAGGGATACACAGAGAAACCCTGTCTCAAAAAACATATATATATATATATATATATATATATATATATATATATATATATATATATATTGAAAATGTAAGGTAGTGATAATACCCCACGCAGAAATCTAGACCTGTTTACCCCATTTTAGCTGTGAGTACTTCATTGTATGGGGCCTTCAAAAGTTAATGTTGGTGAGGAAAGGCACTGAAACATTAATGGAAAACATTTCATAACGCCAAGATTCATCTTTGGGTTGTCCTTGACAGAAGATAAAGTGAGGCTCCTCACAAGCAGTCTTGGGCAGGACTTTTCTGTGTAAGCTGAATCGCCTTGCTCTGTAGACCAGGCTGGCTTTGAACTCACTTACCTCTGCTTCTGGAATGCTAGGATTAAAGGCATATACCACCATGTGGGGCAGGAGTGGAACTGTCTGAGAGAAATATGAGAAGAAATTCTTAATGCTTACTTTGTTTTCTTTGTTTATTGGTACATAGCCTCAAACTTATGATCCTTCAACCTTCACCTTGAATTATTTTTAAACATTTTTACATTTATTCACTTACTCAGTGTGTGGGTGAGAGTGTATGCCATACATATCATGTGTGCAGAGGTAAAAGGAAACTTATTTCCAAGGAGGGGATAAAAATCCTTTTTCTACCAGGTGGTGGTGGCGCCTGTCTTTAGTCCCAGCACTCGGGAGGCAGAGGGCCAGCCTGATCTACACAGCAAGTTTTAGGATAGGCTCCAACGCTACACAGCAAAACCCTGTCTTGAAAAAAAAATCCTTTCTTCTATTACTCTACCACAACCCTTATTATATGATAGTATTTTTGAGGTCTTGGAGGATAGGATCTGCGTATTACTCATTTTTCTTTGTTTTCCAGTCTAGCACATATATATGAATGAAAAACTCTAATGAGGTGATAGATATGAGGACTCCTAGCTAAATCGCCAGCATCTTAGATTCTTGAACACCCTAGTTTCTAAGACACAGTAGGGAACTTCCGGCTGTGTTCTGTTTGGAATGATTAAGTACAAATGTAGTCAAGAAGAAAATGTGTTTTATATTCTCCCTTCATGACTCACTGT
Organism: Microtus pennsylvanicus; assembly: GCF_037038515.1. Lineage (NCBI taxonomy): Eukaryota > Metazoa > Chordata > Mammalia > Rodentia > Cricetidae > Microtus > Microtus pennsylvanicus. The sequence goes on from NC_134580.1 coordinate 130,201,294, forward strand.
AAAAGGAGATGATAGCATGCTTAACAGATCAGAGGGCTCTGGAAGGAGGGGTTCAATATACCTTGTACACACTCGGCACCTTAGATTTTCACTATTCATAACCCATATGTCTTTCTTGCTTTTGAGAGACAACCTCCATACTCCACACACTGCCCAGTATGAATTAGAAGTTCAGTAAGTGGACCTGAAATAATGTACAAATTAATAAATCAAAAGAAGAATTTCATTCTCTCTCATCTTAGATCATTTAAGCCCACCCTCTCAAAATGGTTTTAGGCACTAGTTCTTTTGTACAGCATTTTCCTAATGAAGCTAGCCTACCACAGTTTTGCCATTTTCTGTTTTGACTTATCAATATTATTGGATAGGCATTTTAATATCTTTGCTAGTTTTTAAAAAAGAGGATCTCTCTGTTTGGCTCTGGCTAGTCTAGAACCCACTATGTAGAGCAGGCTAGCCTTGAACTCATGGGTTCCACGTCCCAAGTGCTGGAATTATAGGCATTTATCAACACCTAACCAGTGCATCATCTTTGAGACTACATCTGTCTCTTCTTTACAGCAAGGTTATAAAGTTCTTTTTTTCTTTAGTTTTTGAGATAGAATTTCATGTTGCCGAAGCTAGCTCCAGACTTAATATACAGTGAAGAATGATCCTCCTGTGTGTTCCGCCTCTCAAGTGCTCACAACTAGCTCTAAAATATTTGAGTATAGCAAATAAATGTTAAAAGGATGCACCCTAAAGTGCCTTAAATCTAGACGGCTTGTAATATAAACAGTGGATGGTCGGGAGGTGGCACATGTTCTTAATCCCAGCATTGGGAGACAGAGGCAGGCAGAGATCTGTGAGTTCAAGACCAGCCTGATCTACAGAGCGAGTTCCAGGACAGCTAAGATTACACGGAGAAACCCTGTCTCTAAAAACCAAAAGAAAACAAAACAAAAGATTAAAAATTAAAAAAAAATAGTTGATGGTATCCAGGATACTTAATGTTTTGCTATTTTAGCAAATAGTTGTTATAAATAATAAATAAACCACAGTGAGCTTGTGCCTTACACTCATTAGAATGGCCACCATGAAAATGAAACCAAAGACTCATAGCCTGAAAGTGACAAGTGCCAGCAAGAATATAGAGAAACTGGAAGCTTTGTGCACTGTTGCGGAAAGCCAAATGCTGTACCCACTGTAGAAAATAGTAAGGCTACTTCTCAAAAAAAAGTTTAAATAAAAGTACCACATGGTTCAGCAGTTCTGCTTGTGGGTATGTATCCAAGAGAGCCAAAAGCAGGGTCTACCCCTACATTTACAGCAGCACTATTTACAGTAGTCAAAAGGATGAGACAATCTAGCAGCCCATCACCAGGCAAACAGACAAGCAAAACTGTGGTATGTGCATACAGTGGTCTATTGCTGGCCTTCTAAAAGGAAGGAGCTTGTGCAATGTATGTATACCACAACAAACATAAACCTTGAGGACGGTCTGCTAAATGAAACAAACCAGTTATAAAAAGACAAATATGGGGGTGTGCTGGAGGGATGGCTCAGCAATTAAAAGCATAGACTGCCCTTGCAGAGGACCTGAGTTTGATTCCCAGCCCTCATGTCAGGTGGCTCAGAACTATATATGACTCTAGCTCTATGGCATCTGACACCCTTTTCTGCACACACACACGCACACACACATACACACACAAAAATTTTTAAATGGTTTTTGATATATATATTTCCCCCTTCTATTTCCACCCTTCAAACCTGTCCATATGCCACCCCCCACTCTGCTCCCTCTCAAATTCATGGTCTCTTTTTAATTGTTGTTACATTATTATATGTGTGTGTTTCCTAAATACATACACACAACCTGTTCATTCTCTATAATGGTACTTCATGCACATGTTTTCATGGCTGACCATTCGGATAACTACCTGGTGTGCTTTTCCTGGGGAAAGGCTAATTTTCCAGCTCTCGGTTCTTCTTAGTTCGCCATAGTTCTCTGTCTAGGATTGAGCCTCATGAGATTTCACCCATCCACTTTTGCATGACTTTGGGTGTTCCCCTTGTTCAGGCCAGGTTTAGGCAGTCATATTGGTGAGATGGCATGGGTGTAGCTTCTGATGTTTATAGGAGGCACAACATCACAGCAAGTTCCCTGCTCTTGTGGTTCCTACAACCATTCTGACCTCTGCTGATGATGTCTGAGCGTCAGGTGTAGGAGTTGCGTGGGAGATGTGTCAGTTGGAACGGGGCTCCACAACTCTGCATTTTGATCAGTTGGGATTTTCTGTAATGGTCTCTGACTGTTGCAAAGAGAAGTTTCCGTAATGAGGAAACTTATCTGTGGGCATAAGTAATGTAGTTAGGGATTATGCCGGTTTAATAAAGGGTGGTTGTAAGTTCTTCAAGATCCTGAACTTGATTAGCACTGGCTACTTGGCTAGGTTTCCAGTACCAGGCATGATTTCTTTCTTCTTCACTGTGCCTTTTTTTGTTTTGTTTTTGTTGTTTTTTTTTTTTTGAGACAGGGTTTCTCTGTAGTTTGGAGCCTGTCCTGAAACTAGTGCTTGTAGACCAGGCTGGCCTTGAACTCACAAAGATCCACCCGCCTCTGCCTCCTGAGTGCTGGGATTAAAGGCGTGTATCACAACTTCCCAGCCTTCACCGTGTCTTAAATCAAATCAGAGAGCTTCAGGTTAACTGCCAAGGCATGAATGCCACTATTGCTCCCTTAGACACAGTGCCTAGAGACCCTCAAGCTGGATATGACCTGAGAGCCTCCTCCTGAGGACTGACTTTCATGTTACCACATGGTACCATGTAAGCTTCCAAAGGAGAGAAGCAACTGACAGTCCTACCCAGCTATGACACCCATGAGCCACAACAATGACCAGCATGGCATGTTGACAAATCTTTTAAAAAGACAAATATCTTTTTAAACCTTTTATATGAAGTACGTAGAGCAATAAAATTCATATTGGTTACCAGGGGCTGATAGGATAGGAATAGTGCTGATTAAGATGCATAAAAATTTTAATTTGTAGGGTGAAAAGAGTTCTAGAATTTTGGGTAGGAAAAACAATGCTAGTGAACTTAACTGTGCACTTAAAAGTGGACAGGATGATGTAGTATCTGTATTGTACCACATTAAAAATTAAATTTATTTTATCATTGTATATCTTATGTATGTATGTATTATGATATGTGTGAATGTGTGTATATTTAGGCATGGATGTGCCTGAAGACAACTTTCAGAAGTCAGCTCTCTCCGTCCATCTTTATGTGGGTTCTGGGGATTGAACCTAGGTTGTTAGACTTGTATGGCAAGTACCTTTACACACTAAGTCATCTTGCTGACTCTTATCACACCTTAAAGGGCACAGAACAAGTAGCTGGAAAGATTGCACAGTAGTTAAGAGCATTTGCTCCTCTTGCGGAGGACCAGCATTCAGTTCCCAGTAGCTGCATCAAGTGTCTTACAATTGCCTGTAACTCCAGCTCCCAGAGATCTGATACCCTCTCCTGGCCTCTGTGGGTATACAGCAAGCACATGTGTCTGCGTGCGCGCACGCGCACACACACACAGAACAATAAATTAATAATGTGTTTTTTATATATATATATGTATATATATATATATACACACACACACACACACACTAAAAGGACACATAAAAGAATGTCAAAAGACCAAGATTACAGTTTTTGGTTATTCCCTCTTTACTCAGTGTGCTTGTTGCTTCATTTTAAATCAGGATAATATGCCTGACAGTTCTGGTCTTTATAAAGATCATATAAAAACAAACAGAAACAATTCTTAGGACGCTATTTTGATTAGCAGTTTTCCCAGCGTTCCAGCATCCCAGGTCTTACACTCATTTCACGTTTCGCGTCTTATTTCATAATGCAATGCTCCTAAAGGTGCCTCGGCCGAAGCTTGTGACCACTTCAAAGGATGTGTATGCCAAACCCCCACAATTTGGGTTATACACCTTATAATTTGGCTCTAGGAAACAGCAAATAAACAGTTTTTATGACGACGATTGATGGTCAAAGATACTAATTATCATGTGGTTTAGCATTAATTGAGGAAATGGAAATCCAGGATTCTCATGTTCCTGTTCAAAGAGCGAGGAGGCCAAGAGAAAGGATTAACATCGGTTGAATAGCAATTAAGTGTCAGACCCCAGAGTAAGCATGCTAGCTGTGCTATTTCACAGTATACTTCTCTATCCTTACTTGGATTGAGTTCATGATAAATGACACATATTTAATGCACATTTGGTCGAACAAGTAAACTAGACTGTGGAGGGTGATCAGCACCATCTTAGAGATGAGGACACAGGCAGTCAGGCAAGCAGGAAGCACTCAGAACTTGGATGCAGGTACAGCAGTTTCTCACGCTTTCCCTTTCTGAATCAGTCTCGTGGGAGCAGAATTTCATCTCTGTGCTCCCTTATCTTCACTCTTTTTCATTGTTTTAATAGGCGAGAAGTCTGAGCATCTTGACAGCCTGGCATTCTGATGATGTGTGGGCAGAACAACACACGGGCTGCTCCCTGCTTTTACTCCCGAATCATTCAAATAACTGTGAATGAATACAGTTTTCAAATCTTTAGGGTTTAGCCATGTGGTGGTGGCACACACCATTAATTCCAGCACTTGGGAGGCAGAGACAGGTGGATCTCTGTGGGTTCAAATACAACCTCGTCTACGAGTGAGTTCTGGGACAGCCAAGGTTACACAGAGAAACCCTGTCTTGAAAACAGATTAGTTTTTAATTCTTAAGTTATGTTCATTCACTTTATTTTATGAGTATTTTGCCTGCATGTATGTGTGTGCACCACATGGATGCCTGGTACCTACAGAGACCAGAGAGGGCACCAGGTCCTCTGGAACTGGCATTATGGTTATGAACCATCTGATGTGGGTGCTGGGAATGGAACTCGAGTCCTCTGAAAGAGCAACAAGTGCTCTTAATTGCTGAGTCATTGCTATGGGCCTTTGAATGAATATTTTCAATATTACTAGCCTACAGGGATGAAGAGGGGAGGAAAGTAGACAATAGCAGATGAAGGATATCAACATATTTTTTGGAAGATAGAATATCATAGTTAAGCTAAGAAAGCTGAATTCTAAATACAGAGCAGTATAACAAGAATACTTTCAGATGCCGGGTTTAATTAATTCAGATGCATGCCTTTAATTAATCCTAGCCCTTGGGAGAGAGAGGGAGGTGGAGTTTGAGGCCTGGCTGGTCTACAGAGCAAGTTCCAGGACAGCCAGGTGTAGGCAGAGACTGCTTGTTCATTTCCCAGCCACCCAGACCCGAAACAATCACACGGAAACTATATTAATTGCAATGCTGCTTGGCCAATGACTCTAGCATATTCCTAGCTAGGTCTTACATCTTAAATTAACCTGTTTCTATTATTTTATATTTTACCATGAGGCTTGTGGTTTACTGGTAAGGTTCTGTCTGGCATCTGTCTCCATCAGTAACTACATGGCATTTCCCTGACTCTGCCTCTTTTCTCCCAGCATTCAGTTTAGTGCTCCCACCTAGCTCTATTCTACCCTGCCACAGGCCAAAGCGACTTCTATATTAAAAAACGATAATAAGACATATTCACAACATGCAGAGGGGAATCCCGCATCAGCCAGGACTGTTACACAGAGAAACCCTGTCTCAAAAAAGCAAACAAAAGCAAAACAAACTAACAAAAAAGAATACTTTAAGGGACAGGTAAGATTGTGCTGCACAACACCAAGGCATTGAGAACTGGGGCTAGCAGATGCTGCAGAGGCAGAGTGTTGTGGGGTGTGGAAGATGAGGATGGGTTGGTGGACGGTCTTCAAAGGAATCTAAAATACTGATAGGTTCTTTCCTCTGGCAGAATCCTGAACATTGATTTATTTTCTGAAAAAGTGGAACTAGGGAAGCTCCAGATTCTGGAGCTTCCAGGCATGTTGGGGAAGAAAACAGAGATTATATTATTTGTGCTCATGTGGGTCCTGGGGATCCCAACTCAGGTCCTTATGTTTATGCAGAGGGCACTTTACTTGCTGAGCCATCCCCCAGCCCTAACGTCTTCCTCTCTGCATTCCTGGAAGTACTGGAGACTGAACTCAGGACCTCCTGCATGCTGAACGAACACCCTACTACTAAGTTGTGGCCTCAGCCCTCATAGAATTAATGTATGAAACTGGGAAAAATCTCTCAGAAAGCAGAACAGAAGCAAACAATAAGAGGAAAGATATTAGAGGGTAAATCCATAACTAGATGAACAGGCGTTCTAGAAATGGGAAGACGTGGATGAAAGGAAACTCTTAAAGAGACATTCAGCTCTCCAGTAACACAATAAAGAGGAAGTGGGGGAGAGGCAAGAGATGTCAGTGAAGGGCGTGAGTCTCCAAAGTGGCGGAGGCTGCTGAGGGCCCAGGATAAGGATGGGAACGGGACAAATGTAAGACCTCACCGCATCATCACAGCACTTCTACACATGTAGATAAAGATAGAGCAGTCTTGATGGTACGAGGCAGGAAACGAGCGCAGTCTTGATGGTACGAGGCAGGAAACGAGCGCAGTCTTGATGGTAAGAGGCAGGAAACGAGACGAGGTCCCCATGTTAGTTACCTTTCTATTGCTGTCAGAAGATGCATGAACTGAACAAGACGGTTTATAGAAGAAAGAGTTTATTTGGGGCTTACAGTTTCAGGGGTGAGTCCATGACCATCACACCTGAAGCACAGCACGGGTAGGCAGCCATGGCGCTGGAGCAATAGCTGAGGGCTTGCTTACCTTTTGATCCACAGTAGAAGGCAGAGAGAGCTAACTGGGAATGTCCTAGACTTTTGAAACCCTAAATCCAATCCCCAGCAACTCACCTCCTCCAACAAGGCCTCACCTCCTAATTTTTCCCAAGCAGTTCCTCTATGAGTGACAAAGTATTCAAATCTATGAGCCTATGGGGACCATCATTCTCATTCACACGTCACAACTGCTTATCAAATGGTGGCAATAAGAGTTGGAACTTGCTATGTAGACCAGACTAGCATCACACCTGTAAAGATCTACTTGCTTTTGCCTCCTACATGCTTATATTAAAGGTATGGGTCACCATGACCAGCCCATTTTTTAGTAACAAGTGTATGTGTGTCTGAGTGTAGGCTGTGCATCTGAGTGCAATACCGGGAGAGGCCAGAAGAGGGCATGGGATCACCTGGAACTGGAGGTGAAGGTAGCTGTGAACTGCTCAGATGTGGGTGGGTGCTGGGACCAGAACCCCGTCCTCTGCAAGAGCAGTACAGGTTCTTTACTGTGGAGCCCTCTCTACAGCCCCAAGAGTTATATATTTCTTAGCAGTAACATTGGTCACCAGGAGACAATGAAGCAAGTATTTTTTATAATTCTGAGAGACATTTTTAAAAAAGATTTATTTATTATGTACACAGTTTTCTGTCTGTATGTATGCCTGCAGGCCAGAAGCGGGCACCGGAAATCGTTACAGATGGTCGGTCGTGAGCCACCATGTGGTTGCTGGGAATTGAACACAGGACCTCTGGAAGAGCAGCCAGTGCTCTTAACCTCTGAGCCATCTCTCCAGCCAGAAAATTATTTTTTCAACCTAGATCATTGCTCAGCCATATTATCAGTCAAGTCTGGGGAATAAATAAAGATCTTTCCAGACAATGTAATGAACTGAAAAAGTGTCTCCTCCACATATATAAACTTTTCTCTGGGTACTGCCGAGTGACGCATTTCACTAAAACAAAACAGGAAGGCAAAGGCCTCAGGGAACAGGGTGAGCCTAGGGAAGCATGAAAAGCGAGTCCTAAGATGCCATCCCACAGCCAGCCCAGCGACAGACCAGGCAGCCTGGAGGATAGATAATCTTGGGGAAGCTTTTCAATTAAGCCTGGTGTGAAATCTGTGATGCTTGACTGCATTGAAAGGGGCTCAAGCATTTTTACATTTCTCTTTCAGGTCCTGAAAGAATGAATGGTTAATAACATTAAAAGTGGCAAATCAAAAACTGGGGTATTTATTCCAGGAACAGAAACTGCAGACCAGGAAATACAATTGTAATGTGAATAATTGACTTAAAACAAGCCACGCTTACAAAGTCATAAGGCTAGACGCATCTGCTTAATAAAAAAACATGAAATGTTAATATCGGGAGGCTAAGGGGAGGGAAATACAAAACTGACTCCTCTGTTAGGTCTCACTTAACATTTGAAAATCAATAAATTGCAATATAACAGTGTAAGAAATTTTTTGAGACAGGATTTCCTGAATTCCAGGCTCACATCAAACTTGCTAGAGAGCTGAGGATGACCTTGAACTCCTGACCCCTCTGCTTCCCTTTCCTCAGTGACGTGGGTATAGTCACGCATCAGCACACCTGGTCTATGTGACAATGGGGATCAACCCTAGAGCTCTGCCCGCGTTAGGGAAGCATTTACCAAATAATGAAAGTCCTCATAACTGTCTAATTCAGGAAAATGGACAGAAGCAAGGAAGCCTTTCAGGGGATGCTTCAGGCTTTGGGAGCCCCTCCTCTACCCTCAACCTCCCCATTCCCCAACCTCACCCCTACTTTAAAAAAAATCATTTTGAGCATGACCATGATAGTAGTTCTACAAGACCCTGTACTTTGATAAACATTTAACATGTCAAAGAAACAGGAGAGAGAATGAATGCCTCAAGTATCTAGACTGATGACATATAATGTGATATGTATATACCATCATATTATATGTATACATACATGGCATCACATTATATATATATGTATATATATATATATACACACACAACACACACTCAGCTATCTGAAAATAATACAATAATAACTAGACTTTTATTTGAGACATCACAAATAAAATTTGTGTTTGGCATATGACAAGCATTGGCATCACAGAGAAGAACTGACTCAAATTTTAAAACTGTGAACTACATCAATGTCGTAGAGGCTCTGGAACCTCCATAGGATGTCATCTCATGGTCAGCGCCATAAGACTATCTCCATATGGGACTGGGAAATTTAGGCTCCTTTCTGTTACTTACTGGCCAGGTGTCTCTAGCCCTCTCATTTCTTCTTATTTTCCCCAGAAGGCATTACAGTGAATAATATCCAAAAAGAACTGCTTCCTGCTAAATCTTCTCAATTGCAAGTATGTCCCAGTGCATTTATTAGGAATGATTCCATCTCTTTTATTAAACTATAAAAGCTTTATAAGTACCAACTGTGTCTTTGCTCCTGAAATTTCCCACACACTGCGGCCACTAATGCTCTACTTTTAATGGCTACCATGCAAGTGAGGCTTATCTGTTGATTGGTATCACAACAAAAATGTCAGTAACTATTCTTATAAGTCCCTCTTTAGAAATGAGAAAATTCCTTACTCTCAAGGAGGATTAAGAAATTTATAATTAAGTTAGAGCTAAAGAACAATGGGAATGTTTTCCTCCTGAGCAGTTTTAATGACTTGCTGTTCTATAAAAAGTGATGTTTTCTTTGTGAGACAGGTCTCACTATGTAGACCTATCTTGAAATCACAGATATCCTCCTGCCTCTGGCTCTTGTCCTAGTTAGGGTTGCTGTTGCTGTGATTTAAAAAAAAATGACAAGCTGTGTGGTGGTGGCGCACACCGTTAATCCCAGCACTCGGGAGGCAGAGGCAGGCAAATCTCTGTGAGTTCGAGGACAGCCTGGTCTACAGAGCGAGTTCCAGGACAGCCAGGGCTGGGGAACCTGTCTCTAAAACCTAAAAAAAAAATTACCAAAAGCAACCTGAGGAGGAAGAAAGGGTTTATTTGGCTTACACTTCCATACCACTGTTCACCATCATAGGAAGTCAGGACAGGAACTGAATGAAACAGGGTTGGGACCTGGAGGCAGGAGCTGATGCAGAGGCCATGGAGGGGTGCTGCTTACTGACTTGCTCCTCATGCCTTGCTCAGGCTACAATCTTTTCCTTCCTTCCTTCCTTCCTTCCTTCCTTCCTTCCTTCCTTCCTTCCTTCCTTCCTTCCTTCCTTCCTCTTTCTTCTTTCTTTCTTTCTTTCTTTCTTTCTTTCTTTCTTTCTTTCTTTCTTTCTTTCTTTCTTTCTCAAGACAGGGTTTCTTCGTGTAACAACCCTAGCTGTCCTGGAACTAGCTCTGTAGACCAGGCTGACCTCGAACTCACAGAGATCCGCCTGCCTCTGCCTCCTGAGTGCTGGGATTAAAGGCCCTTAGGAGGCTACGTGCCTTTCCTGCAGTCCCTCTTTCCTGAAATTGTTTGTCCAAGGTGAGACAGGCTGTCCCAACAGACTTTCCTTTCTAGAATAACAAAACTAGGCAAAGAAGCTCATCTGTCTGTCTTCTAGGAACCCTCCCTGTTTTACCACCAAGGCCCTCTAATGACTGTGAGCAACCAGACCTGGGTGCTGGAAACCCAACCAGGATCCTCTGCCATAGCAGGACATGCTCTTAACTTCGGAGCCATTTCTCCAGCCCTGTAATCATCAAAAACAAAACAGAAATCCTTGTCTGCTCAGCCAGTTCCTTTTATACATGTTACTGCTCTAGTTAGGGTTAAGTTGGGGAGGAAAGGGCTTATTTGGCTTCCACTTCCACTCCGTAGTCAGTTCATCACTGAAGAAAATCAGGGCAGGAACCGGGTGCTGGTTGCTGGCTTGCTTTCCCCATAGCCTGCTCAGCCTGTTTTCTTATAGCACCCAGGACCACCAGTCCAGGGATGGCACCGCCCATGATGAGCTGGGCCCATCTATATCAATCACTAATTAAGAAAATGCCCTAGAGCCAGATGTTATAGAGAGATTTTTCTCAACTGAAGATCTCTCCTCTCAGATGGCTCTAGACTGTGTCAAGTTGATACAGAACTAGCCAGTGGTTACTAAGAGCAGAGTCGTATTTTAAAGAAAATCTTGTTGCTTTAGGCACAGAGAACTGGATTCTAGTTTTACATTACTATATTAAAATCTAGCCTTAGACAATCCCTTAGGTAACTTTCTATTTTGAAACATCTATTAAAAAAAGAAAAAGAAGCCACTTCAAGTTTATTTGTGAAATTAGCATAAGGCACCAGCCGTCTGCAAGCAGCCAGATGGTTGGGGTGAAGGAGCTGACTCGCTCACGTCCATTCGCCTTCGCAGGGGCAGGCGGAGCCCTTTAGTGGTAGGGCTTTACAGGGGCCCGAGCATCTCTGGACTAGGGAAGGAATAGGAGCAAGAGCTCAAGCCTGGATCTGGGCCTGAGGTAGAGCTGTAGCATTGGTCTTGTTTGGGGACTTTGCTTTTGGTTGGCAGTCTTTGACCCTTGGTATTTGAGGTACAAATACAATTTCCAGGCTTGGGGTGGGCAATGAAAGCAGCTCCATGGAGCTCACAGTCATACCATTTGTAATCTTAGACTTCACCTCAGACTGTACAAGGAACTCAGTATGGTGCCTACGGCCTTCACCTTCCTTACCTGAGCCCTCTTCAGGTTGCTTTGGCTGTACTTGGAAAAATGAATTTTTCTGAGGAACACTTGGGGTTAAGTGTGAACTTATTCACACTAATAATAATAGTGGGTAATAGAGTGAATACCTGTGAGCTATTATTTATAAACACTTTGTATTGGTATGCATCTTGGTTAAGAAATTAACCTTAAAAATTAATCTCGCCAGGCAGTGGTGGTCACGCCTTTAATTTTTTAATTCCAGCACTTGGGAGGCAGATGTAGGTAGATCTCTGTGAGTTTGAGGCCAGCATGGTCTAAAAGAACTAGTTCCAGGACAGGCTCCAAAGCTACAGAGAAACCTTATCTCAAAAAATGAGAGAGAGAGAGAGAGAGAGAGAGAGAGAGAGAGAGAGAGAGAGAGAGAGAGAGAGAAAGAGAGAGAGAGAGAAGAAATGAATATCTTTGTGATTGGGGTTCCTTGATGCCATTTCTGTATTGTATATTTGCAGGGCTGTTTGTATGTAGTGTGGTTTTAGATTGGACCATGTTTACATGGAACTCACAGCTCTTATACCCCATGGAGGGAAAGAGCTATTTTGAAACATCTTTAGAAATTTTTTGAAAATAGCATCAATGCCTATAAACAGACGTGTGACCAGGTGCGTGTGTGTTTTCTCAATTACTAAGCAAAGCTATAAAGATGTCAGGCTGCCAGGTTTGCTGTAAAGATTTGTCACTTGAATTGATTTAATAAAATGCTGATTGGCCAGTAGCTAGGCAGAAGTATAGGTGGGGTGACCAAACTAAGAATGCTGGGAAGGAGAAGGGTGGAGTCAGGAGTCACCAGCCAGATGCAGAAGGAAGCAGGAGATGAATGTGCCATTCACTAAAGGTACTGCCATAGGCAGAGTATAAACAAAGAATATGTGTTAACTTAACATGTAAGAGCTAGTTGGTAATAAACCTGAGCTATCGGCCAAGCATGTATAATTCATATAAGCCTCTGAGTTGTTATTTGGGACCAGGAAGTTGGGACAGGAAACATATGTTTACCCAAGTTGGTATCAGATACCTTAAAACCCAGAACTTGGGAGGCAAAGGCAGGTGGATCTCTGTGAGTTCAAGGCCAACCTGGTCTACATAGTGAGTTCTAGGCCTCTCAAAGCTACATAGTAAGACCTTGTCTCCCTAAGTGAGCCCTGATTCTGTTAACAGCCTGGCAAAATTAACAGGAAACAGAATACATTAAACTATTATTTTTTTAATGCTAGCCTTCTTTAAAGTTTTATTAAAAGCAGATCAATATTCTAAGAAAGTCTAATTGCTTTGAAAATAAAGTATTAAAATATTTAGCAGGATTTTCATTAAAATTACATTAATTATATATAATCAAATACTTTTGTATAAGATTTATTTCCCTGTAAACTTCATAAATTATGAATAACTTTTATAGGTGTGACCACTATATATTTATTAAAAACATAAGCTGGTCTTGGTGGCACAGGCCTGTAATCCCAGCTGCTTGGGAGGAGGCTGAGGCAGGGGTCACAATTTCAAGGCCCACTTGCTCATACAGTGAGTTCAAGTTTAGTCTGAGCAGCTCAGTGAGACTTGTCTCCTAATTTTTTTTAAAGATGTTTTTATGTTTGTGTGTATGTTTGTATGTCTGTGGGTGCATATCATGTGTGCAGTGCCTATGGAGTCCAGAAGAGGGTGTTGGATTCCCAGGAGGAATTACAGATGACTGTAAGCCACCCAGCATGGGTTCTGAAAACCAAACTCAGGTCCTCTGCAAAAGCAGTTATTGCTCTTAACCACTGAGCCATCTCACCAGTCCCTCAAAAAGTTTAAAAAGATCATGGTGCAATGGAGATAGCTCAATCAAAAAAATGCTTGCCTGAGTTCAGTGCCCAGAACCAACATGTAAAAAGGGTGCCAGGTGTGGTGGCATGTGCTTATGATCTACATGGAGGGTTTCAGACCAGCCTGGTCTACATAGAGAGTTGGAGGCCAGTCAAGGCTATGTAGTAAGACCCTGCCTCAAACAAAAACAAAAGCCAGAGTGGATGGTGCCTGAGAAATGATATCTGAGGTTGATATCTGCTTCCACACACATATGTACATGTGTATCTGCCTGCGCACATGTGACCATTACCTCTCATACAAGAAGAGGGTGTGAAATCCAGTGTGGTGGTATAGCATTTATATAGCATGCTAAAAAGGAAAGAAAAGAGAAATAACAAAAAAGTATTTAAAAAACCATACAAAATAGAGTCTTCAATACTTTCGTCATGTTGCTCTGTCAGTGACTTAACATCGTCACACTATGTAGTATGTCATAAGAACGTTTTCTGTCACAGCACAAACGTTGTGTCTAATGACCCAATGAACACAGAGATCTAGCTCAGACTGTCTTTTTGTTAGCAATACTGGGTTTGTCTTGATAATTTCACAATGTACACAATACCAATTTAAGTATTATATGTACTATCTACTGGCAATGAATTAATGTTAAGGGTCAGCTTTATTTTTCCAAGAGTTAAATCAACCCATCTCAACACAGACAAAATAAATCAATATTTCACATGAAACAAATCCCAGAAACTATGCAAAAGTTTCTGTTTTTATAGGCCAGTCCTAAGTTCATTTCTTTCTTTTTTTTAAAATTTATTTATTTATTAAAGATTTATTTATTTATTAAGTATACAGTGGTCTGCCTGCATATATCCCTGCAGGCCAGAAGAGGGCACCAGACCCCATTACAGATGGTTGTAAGCCACCATGTGGTTGCTGGGAATTGAACTCAGGACCTTTAGAAGTACAGCCAGTGCTCTTAGCCTCTGAGCCATTTCTCCAGCCTCTAAGTTCATTTCTTAAAATTATATTTTATTTGCTTGGCAAAAAATTGTGAGCATTTCTGAACTTTTCTTCCTTTTAGAACAAGCCTTGATCTTTACTTTCTGCCTCTGTGCTTGTGCCTTCAACACTCTCACTATGATTTCTGTTTCTTGATAAGGAAGCACACTTGGCCCTGTCTTGGTCATCATGAGCACACACAGGGCGACTGCAAGCCCTGCTGACTGCTTCTCTGTTTCAGATGGTCTCTGGAGGACGTAATGAAACCATTCAAGTCTGCCTGGGCCCACACCACATGCAGATTTTGGTGCTTTCCCAGTCTGCCTGCCTGCCTTCCTTCCTTCCTTCCTTCCTTCCTTCCTTCCTTCCTTCCTTTCTTCCTTCCTTCCTTTCTTTCTTTTGGTTTTTCGAGACAGGGTTTCTCTGTGGCTTTGAAGCCTGTCCTGGAACTAGCTCTTATAGACCAAGCTGGTCTTGAACTCACAGAGATCTGTCTGCCTCTGCCTCCCGAGTGCTGGGATTAAAGGTGTGCACCACCACCGCCCAGCTCCAGCCTTCTTGATATAAAGGTTGCCAGGGGTTAAGACACTTAGCTTTGCTAGAGGCTGAAGTGTAGGAAAACTTACAACAGTATGTCAAACACAGGACCAGTCCGAGGGCCTCTAAGCATTGTCCCTGGGAGAGGTAGTTTCTGAACTTTTAACAAAAGAGATTTTAGTTTTGTTTATATGTATATGTGTGTGTGAGCGTGCATTTGCGGATTCTAGTGCAGTTCCCGCAGATGGCAGAAGAGGATGTCAGATACCCTGGAGCTGGAGTTAGGAGCCATGTGCCTGACTTCTGAAACAGCAGCATATGCTTTTAGCCATTGAGCCATCTCTCCAGACCCATGTTTTAAAAATTTGATCACCCTTTAAATGCAAGATATTGGCAAGCTCTCTTTTTTATAAGACTTAATAACATGGTCCTTTTTCTAGAACATACAAGGTAAGTTCACCTAGATCCTGAATATGATTGTTTGTACAGAACACATCTCCTATAATTCTCAATATGAAAAGAAAATTTAGTTTAGACATATTTGACAAAAATATTTTTTAATATTTTTATGGTTTATTTAACTTTATTTTATGTGCATTGGTGTGAATGTGTCAGATCCCCTGCAACTGGATCTTCAGACAGTTGTGAGCTGCCATGTGGGTGCTGAGAATTGAACCTGGGTCCTCTGGAAGAGCAGTCAGTGCTCTTAACCACTGAGCCATTTCTCCAGCCCTGAGAAAAAATATTTATCATTTTATATATACTATAGCCTTAATTTTAGAATTTCATGATTATCAATAATATTTATTAATCTATTATTCCCAGAGAGTATTCCCAGAAAACACATAGGAATAATCTAATAAAAGTACATTTAATGTACATTAGGAGCATTTTGGTCAATATAGATGTTATATTCTCTCATTTTCTTTTAAATTTGACTACTTAAAAATAAAAATTAATCTCTTCCTAGAATTTATTTTTCAAGAAAATTCTAATTAAAATCTATGTAGTCAACGCAGAATTTGTAACTAGTAGGCTGTGTGCAATGGTTCATGCTGTAATTCCACTTGGGAGGTAGAATTTAAGTCTGTCCTCAGATACAAAGAGAATAAAAGGGTAGCTTAGACCACATAAGACTCTCTCATTAAAAGAAAAATAGCAAACAAACTATATAACTTAACAAAATTTTATTTTATAATTCTGAGGAATGCTGTTTTATATAAACAAACTGAACTTTCAGCAAAGCATTTTAGACATTTATTGTCCCTCTAAAATAATTGCTTTAGAGACTGGAAGGACAGCTTAGCAGTTAGGAGTGCTTGCTGCTCAGTCATGAGGGCCAAGCAGAGTTCAGACCAGCAAACGCTTCTAACTCCAGGTAACACACTCCTGGTGTGTACCTGCACACACATGCACACATACAGACACACACACACACCTGGTGTATACCTGTACGCCCACATATTCATGTACATCGTGATGACACACACAGAGAAATAAATAGAATTTTTAGCTCTTTTGTATTTATTCTTTGTCTTTCACATTATGCATCTCTATCTCATTCGGTTCCCTGTCCCTTCATATCTGCCCTCTGCCCTTGCAACCTCACCTCCAACATAAAATAAAATTTAAGAGGAAAAAATCAGTCTCATGATGGAGGCTGCAGTGTGACCAGTGTGTCGCGCAGTAAACCCTTTTATCCATACATCTTTACTTGCAAGTGTTCATTGCAGAGTCATTGGTCTGGTTTGAGACCTCTGGTTTCTGCTACACTATGGATGCTGGGCCCTCACGGGAGCTCCTCTTGGTTATCCGGCTGCTGCCCCGTGTTGTAGAGATCCTGCAGCTTTGGGTCTACAGGACCAGTCCCGTGTGCTCTAGCAGAACACAGATGGGGTTGATGTTGCAGGGCTGGTCAGCCCACCAGCTCTCCCTTGTCCTCACCACCAAGGTGAGTTCTCTTGCATTTCTCTGGCTACTTCACCCCTTGAAGCAATGAGCAAGGCCAGTTCTCCTGCTTTCACGTCCTCAGGGTTGGCTCTTCCACACCTACCTGCCTCAGGTGTTGACAGGCAGGAATGAGGAAGATCATCTCTCCCCAAATCATGGTGTCACATGACAGATGAGGAATGGGACAGCTCTCCCATGCTCACAAATTCAAGGCTGGATTACCTATACCTGTGCCAAAAGGGTTGGCTCTGTTGTGCTGCCCAGGTGAGGTACAGGGCTTGAGGCTCTTTTGAGTGTTGCAGCTGGTGGGGCACAGGGGCAGCTCTTCCTCTCTTATGACCTCGGGGTCAGTGCTCCCATCTGCCTCAGGTGTTGATGGCTACCGTGGTGGTGGGGGTAAACAGAATTTTAAAAAATAAAAAATACTTTCTTTAGCAGATCAAATGCTCTTAATATCTTATTTATTTGTGTGTGTGTGTGTGTGTGTGTGTGTGAGAGAGAGAGAGAGAGAGAGAGAGAGAGAGAGAGAGAGAGAGAGAGAACTTATCTATATAGGTATTTATAGAGACTAGAGTTTGACATTGTTGAGGGAGTTTCTGTTTCTCCGGTCCCACAGCCATTCAGTCCCAAAGGAACACACAGAAACTATATTAATTACAAATTGTTTGGCTTATTAGCTCAGGCTTATTATTAACTAGATCGCTTAAAAAATTTTTAAAGAATGAAAACAAACTGTTTTTTTTCTTTTACATACCAATCCCAGTTCCTACTCTCTCCCCTATTAACTAGATCTTACAACTCAAACTGACCCATAATTCTTGTCTGTGTTAGCCATGTGGCTTGGTACCTTTTATCAGTGAGGCATTCTCATCTTGCTTCCTCTGCGTCTGGGTGATGACTGCAGACTGAGCTTTTCCTTTTCCCAGAATTCTCCTAGTCTGGTTGCCCCACCTATACTTCCTGCCTGGCTACTGGCCAATCAGAATTTTATTAAACCAATACAAGTGACAAATCTTACAATGTACAAAAGCATTGTCTCACAGCAGATATCTTCCTTAATCTCTCCTCATTATTATTAACATTATATAATATCACAAGGTCTTATGTTGAAACTGGAGCTCACATTTTTTTCCTTCTAAAATGTGTGGCCAGAAAATCCCTGGAATCCACCCCCAGGCCTGAGGTTATAGGTGTGTGCTGCTGTGCCCGACGACCCAAACTCAGGTCTGCATCCTTGCTCAGCAGATAAGTCCTCTACTCACTGAGCCATCTCCCTAACCCATCTTCATGCTGTGCTTCAATCATGTTTTATGAAACATATCAATAGACCCCTGCTACTATTTTAATAGATTTCAAAGAATTTCAGATTGCCTAAGTTTATGAGGCAGTAGATATTTATCAGTATTTAAACACCCAGTTAAATCTGAACTATTTTATGACAAATTAAGATCATCTGATTTTATTTTAAATCTTTGTTATACATCATTTTTTACTTCTTATAAATCCTGTAGCAATTTTTTATCAGATTCAGTTTTTAAAATTAATATTTGGAAGCAGAGAATCAAAACAAGCCCAGTACCAGACCATAAACATTCAGCCAGGAAGCTCGAAATTAATCTTTTAATATCTACATTTCCATTAGGCCTGAGAGACAAAGTCCTTAAACCACTAGTTTTCTCCTATCCCAAACTCTATAGTTAATGCCTACTTTTTTTTAAACTAACCAACTTTTCAAAGGAAGAGAGAAAATAAAAACCAGACATGTATCAGCTCCCTTGTGTTAATATAAACCCCAAACCATTCCTAATAGACACACACACACACAGAGAGAGAGAGAGAGAGAGAGAGAGAGAGAGAGAGAGAGAGAGACAAAAATAGAGATGACAGAGACACACACACGGACACAGACACACACTCACTTTAAATTAAGTATCTAAGTAAATTTAAAAATACAAAAGTAAAATGGTCAGAGGTTTGTCACTCAGATTTTTCCAGGAACCCTAAGGGCAGATGCCCATTACAACTAAAAACCATGCATTGATTGAGAGTACACTCTTAGGTACACACTGTAAACTTACAGACGACTAATCAGATTGCTGGTAGGGAGGGGTGCACACCAACATAGCATAGACAATATATTACACAATTAAAATCGAAGTCTCCTCAATGCTTTTGTTTCTCTAGGTTTCAAATAGTTCACCAGAGCCCCAAGAGCTCCAAAGAGCCTCCAAAGACCAACACATTCCAGCCTTCCCTGTTAAACAGCAAACACCTAAACAGTTCATTTGCTGAAGTTGCTCAAGAGCTTCCAAATTGACAATATTACACTATAATGACCTAAATAGTTCAACACAGCCCACTTGGCTCAAATGAGCTTTCAAGTCAAAGGAAGACAAAGCCCAAGGTGCACCGAGCAAGGAGAACTTAGCAAAGATGAGACTTTAGGGCCTGCAGAGCCCAAACACATCTCAGGTCTCTGATTTACCAGAGGTGGAAAGTAGCTGCAGCCAGCTGAAGTGGAAAGATGAGAAAGAGCCCCTGGCATAAAGTGATTCTTGCAGCTAGGTGGACTGTTGATTCATTCTTCTCTCTAGGATCAACCTGCTAAGTGGTTGCCACCCAAACTGTGTCTTTTTCTTCTGGCTAGGTATGCCACAATTATCACTGGAGTTTTTAGGTTCAAAACCTGGTCTTAGTAGCTCCAGCAAGTGAGGTTTGGTGCTTTGTCCTCAAAATGCCATAATAAAAAGCAAAGAAATGAGATCTGTTTAATGTGACCCCCAAGTCCACCTTCAGGGTGCTAACATGATGTTTGGCTTAACTAGAGGGCAAGGAAACCGTAGTGTGAATTATAATTGATCTTAATAATAAAAACCTGGAGTCAGATATGGAGTAGATGCTGAAAGATCAGAGAGACAAAAGATCAACCCACAGCAACCTCTTCCCTCACCAACTCCTCAGGGAAAAGGGTCATGCTCCTGTCTCTGTCCTGCCTTTTCACTTCCTCTCTCTGCCCAGCCACATTGTTTCCTGTTCCCTTCTCTCTCAGGTGTTGGGCTTAAAGGTGTGTGCCACCACTACCTGGCCTCTATGGTTAACTAACTCTGCACTCCGACCTCCAGAAAAGCTTCATTTGTTAGAGCACAAACAAAATATCACCACATTCCCCCTTTTTTGTCTAAAATAAAAAGGTTATAACTAGAAAAACTATATACAATAAGTACAATAGCCAGGCGGTGGTGGTGCACACCTTTAATAGTGGGATGTAGATTGGAAATGTCTCCTAGCAATCTTTGAACGTTGTTAAGAGTCCGTAATCAATCTCTCCTAATTTGCACCTTTTGGGGTCTAATTTTTTGTTGACCTATTTAATAGCCTAAATAATTTATAGAATCTCCTCTTTTTTTTCTCAGGAGCAATTTGTAATCTCCAACAAGGCAAATTTTTCTTCTTCAAACTTTCTTTCTAAAGCATCTACATTCACATTAGCTAGTAAGATGTCGTCCTGTAGTGGTAAACTATAGATTCAGGAAATTGCTTACGTAGCATTTCCAATGGCTGAGTACAAAATATTGGCACAAGGTGGGGTACTTAACATTCCATGTAGGAGAATCTACCACTGATATCTCTTAACATACTGATAATTATTATAAGTAGGCACTGTGAAGGCAAATTTTTCTCTGTCTTTTTCTTGTAAAGATAAAGAAGTAATTCTTTAAATCAATAATTATAAGAGCCCATCCTTTAGGGACTAGAGAAGGTGAAGGAATTCCAGACTGTAGAGGGCCCATTGGTTCAATCACCTTATTAACAGCTCTTAGATCTGTTACTATTCTCCATTTTCCAGATTTCTTTTTAACAAATACAAAAGAATTCCAAGGGCTGGTTGATTCTTCAATATGCTGAACATTTAACTGCTTCTGTACTGGCTGTTCTAAGGCCTGCAGTTTCTCTGATGTTAAAGGCCATTGCTCAACCAATGAGGTTTTTGTGTCAACCATTTTAAAAGTAGGACTGTTGGTGTCTTTGAAAGATTAGCAGTAATTATGCCCCATTCTTATACAACCTGAATGGTCAGTGAATGTTCTCTATAATGCCTGCTAATATTTTTCTCAGAAACATATGATAATTTACGGTTTGTTTCTGAGACTGGGGGAATGTTAATCTGAGTATTTCATTGCTGTAACAAATCACATCTCCATAAATTCATTGCTATGTTAGCCACTTATGGCTTTAATTTTCTTCTCTGCTCTTTTGGTCCTATACATTTGACCCATCTTGTGCTCTATTTTACTGGAGATAAAGTTCTAATCCCTAAAAGCTGAACCTTTACCTCATGAAGAGACCAATTTGGATGTCATGGTTGTTACATTTGCACTTGTGTCTATAAGACCTTCAATGACAACATCATTTATTCATATTTTTAAATTTTGTCTTTGTTTTGGTCATTTATAGAAGTTTGCTAAAATATCTGTTTTATAGTTTCTCCTGAATTTTTTTGTTCTCTCTTCTATAGCTGTTTCATTATCTAGAGCAATATGATTTTATTTTAGACTAGACATTAAGTTCTTTAATTGCTCTAGGAAGTAGTTTCCTCAACAATGACAGGAAATGACCAAACCAAATTCAACATGGGGGCCTTTGAGATGCCCCTCAAGGCAATCCCAACAGCAAAGGGTTACCTCGACTGTCCCTTGTTGATCTACATTCATTAGTCCAGTGCCTGCCTTTGCCACACCTTGTGCATAATCCAGAAAGGAGGGGAGCTCTGTTGGGATTGTGTTTGACAAAACGTAGTTTCTAAGAATGCTCTGTGTACAGTCCCTTTTGAGACGACTTTGTTTACTACAATGGAAACACCTGGCATTTCGATTTCTCTTCAAACCTCTAGAAATCACCTCTCCTAGCCAAGCATCGTCAGGGTAATGAGATTCAATAGTGATTGTATCTCGGATCCATTCCTCCAAGGGTGCTCATAGCCCAATTTTTAAGAATCTAGAGTCATACGACAAGTTGTTCTCAGGCTGGTTGCTTCTGTCTATGAGAACATTTGACCAAAAGAATCGTCAAGTCATCCCAGGAATTCTGTCATATCCCAAGCAGTGTATTATTAACTCTCAATGGTCAGAGTGCCCAAGAAATATCCTCAGGCCCAAGCTGTTGCAGTTAGTATTCAAATTCTGGCATAATATAATGTTTATATTTTATATCTTTGTAACATACGTTTATCATCTTTCTGCATCATTCTTTGCCCATTAGTATGTCTCTGTGTAGGACAGAGATAGCTCCAGCTAGTCTGACTTTGTTGCTGTATCTGCCACATCATTGCCTGCGTGTAGAGTGGGAAGAGGCTTGAAGTCTGAACTGTGGCCAACTCCTCCAGCACACCAAATCTTGTTGACGTTTGAAAGTTTACTTTGTTTTGGTTATCTTGTTCCTGAGTAAGTACAGAGACAGATGTTTCAAAATGTCTCATAGTCTCATAAAGAGACCTCTGGCTTCATTACATGTGTCCCAACCTCCTAGGTGTAAGGAAGACCTTCAAGTAGATAAGGATATCTCCCTAAAGTGAGGGGAATAGTATGCTCAGGACTGTCTTGGGGAAGCTCAGAAATAGCATTCCTGGGAGAAGGCATAAATGATTCAGAAGAAATTTCCCATAAGTTCAATATTCCCAAATTGAACACATATTAAAAGTCTCTCAAGTATGCAACAGGTGGAGATGAAAATCCACGCTGGCACGACAGTCACCGTGCAGCTCAGCTTCGCTGGGTCATTGTCAAACAGCTGTGCAGTCCCCATCAGATATGACTGAGTCACTCTCTGATCTGTTTTAATAAGTTTTTTAAGGCCTGTATCTTCGTACTCACAACAGCCAGCTTTTTTAAAGGATAAACTAAGAATTATCAAGCCAACAATAAAGATTATCAAAATGATAATTAATATTATGTCAATCCTGGATGATTAATTGATTATCCCTTCATTTAATTGTTTCAAGTTTAAACCATTGTATGATCATACCTAACTCTCTCCATTGAAATGGTGTTTCCCATTTTTTTTAATGTGGGAAAAACTCTCTCTTTTAACTAATTCCTCCATTCAAGAATTCCTAATTCCAAATCTGCCTACAATGATGATCCAGGAGACAGTGGAGTGTGAAGCTGCTGCTGCTCCATAGAACAGCAGAAGCTGGAGTGGGTTCCAAGACCACTACCTAGTTTGGGAACAGCCCAAGAAGGGGATCCAGGGAGAGCCCACAAACCACCAGGAGAAAAGAAGCCAAAGAGTCAGCGCTCACATGGGGGACACGTGAAAGCTGCTAACACCTGCAGCATTTGGAGCCCAAATGCCTGCGGAGTTGGCTGCAGTGGAGGTAGAGACTGCTCATTCATTTTCTGACTATTCAGACCTGAATAATCACACAGAAATTATATTAATTGCAACACTAGCCAATATCTTAGGCGTATTTCTAACTAACTCTTCTATCTTTTTTTTAATTATTTATTTATTTATTATGTATGCAGTGTTCTGCCAGCGTGTATCCCTGCAGCCCAGAAGAGGGCACCAGATCTCCTTACAGATGGTTGTGAGCCACCATGTGGTTGCTGGGAATTGAACTCAGGACCTCTGGAAGAGCAGCCAGTGCTCTTAACCTCTGAGCCATCTCTCCAGCCCCCTAACTCTTCTATCTTAAGTTAACCCATTTCTATTATTTTATGTATTGCCACAAGGCTCGTGGTTTGTTACCTCTCGCTTCTTGGGCAGCTGTGTCGCATCTCTTTGCCTCTGCCTAGACTCTCTCTAATCTCTCTGTTCTGATTTCCACCTGGCTTTACTCTGCCAAGCCGTTGGCCCAAACAGCTTTATTCAGTAACCAATAATAGCAGCACATATACAGAAGAACAGCTCACATCACTGCAGAGCGGCTCAGAGGACTTGGGGAAAAGAGGAAAGGAAAACCTAGCTGGAGGGTGGTGACCCTGGCCGCATGGCCTGTGCTGGTGGCTGCGAAGCCACAGGGAAGCAGCTTTTTCATGAATTCATGCCCTAAAGTTGGGTGCCAGATGTAGCACGAGTTCTAATTCTAATTAGTCTTAATAATAAACACTCCAAGTCAGATAACAGGCTAAATGCTGAAAGATCAGAGAGACAAAGGAGCCAGCCCCAGCCCCTTACCTCACCAACTTCTCAGCAAGAAGGGACCACGCTTTTGTCTCTGCCCTGCCTTAGCACTTCTCTCTGGCCAGCCACAGGGATTAAAGGTGTGTGCCACCACTGACTGGCCTCTGTGGTTAACTATTAGCTAGTTAACCATAACTAGCTCACCAGTCTGATCTCCAGACAAGCTTTGTTTGTTAGAGCACAAACAAAATACCATCACAGAACACAGTCCTGGCTATGGTGTATTCCTGCCAATCATGGACCCTCCATCCTCTGAGGCTCCATTCCGTCCTGCAAGGTGGTTTGTGTGAAAGCCCTTTCCTGGAAGCCATCCTCCTCTGCTTGGCACTGGGAATTCAGCCTTTCTTGTCCCCATGCACAAGGTTCCTAGGGAAA
This sequence comes from Microtus pennsylvanicus, assembly GCF_037038515.1. Lineage (NCBI taxonomy): Eukaryota > Metazoa > Chordata > Mammalia > Rodentia > Cricetidae > Microtus > Microtus pennsylvanicus. The sequence goes on from NC_134580.1 coordinate 130,225,637, forward strand.
TTCCAATTCCCTGGGAGGGTTTATTACTTCTAATAGGCAAAGGGAGGTGTATAAGCGTCTCTCTAAGAGTATCTATATTCCTTCCAGGACTGTGAATGACCAAGACCCTCTTGCTTCTTCTTTCCTAAATTGTACTTCAATTCCCTCTCAATGGTGTTATAGTCATGCCAGTTTAACTGTTCCAGGTGGAGGCGTTTGCCTTTTCTTTTCTTTTTTTAAATTGATTTTTATTGAGCTCTACATTTTTCTCTGCTTCCCTTCCTGCCTTCCCCCCCCCCTTCAACCCTCCCCCAAGGTCCCCATGCTCCCAATTTACTCAGGAGATCTTGTCTTTTTCTACTTTCTACTTCCCATGTATATTAGATTTATGTAAGTCTCTCTTAGTGACCGCATTGTTGTCTAAATTCTCTGGGATTGTGGTTTGTAGGCTGGCTTTCTTTGCTTTATGCTTAAAAACCACCTATGAGTGAGTACATGTGATAATTGTCTTTCTGTGTCTGGGTTACCTCACTCAAAATAATGTTTTCTAGCTCCATCCATTTTCCTGCAAAATTCAAGCTGTCATATTTTTCTGCTGAGTAGTACTCCAATGTGTAAATGTACCACATTTTCCTTATCCATTCTTCAGTTGAGGGGCATTTAGGTTGTTTCCGGGTTCTGGCTATGACAAACAAAGCTGCTATGAACATAGTTGAGCACATGTCCTTGTGGCACGATTGAGCATCCTTTGGATATATACCCAAAAGTGGTATTACTGGGTCTTGAGGAAGGTTGTTTCCTAATTTTCTGAGACATTACCACACTGACATCCAAAAGGGTTGTACCAGTTTGCATTCCCACCAGCAATACAGAAATGTTCCCTTTTCCCCACAACCTCTCCAGCATAAGTTGTCATCAGTGTTTTTGATTTTGGCCATTCTTACAGGTGTAAGATGGAATGTCAGAGTTGTTTTGATTTGCATTTCTCTGATGACTAAAGATGTTGGAAATTTCCTTAATTGTCTTTCAGCCATTTTAGATTCCTCTGTTGAGAGTTCTCTGTTTAGGTCTGTACCATTTTTTTATTGGATTATGTGATCTTTTGGTGTCCAATTTCTTGAGTTCTTTGTATATTTTGGAAATCAGACCTCTGTCTGATGTGGGGCTAGTGAAGATCTTTTCCCATTCTGTAGGCTGTTGTTTTGTCTTGTTGACCATGTCCTTTGCTTTACAGAAGCTTTTCAGTTTCAGGAGGTCCCATATATTAACTGTTTCTCTCAGTGTCTGTGCTACTGGGGTTCTATTTAGGAAGTGGTCTCCTGTGCCAATGCATTCAAGTGTATTTTCCACTTTCTCTTCTATAAGGTTTAGTTTGGCTGGCTTTATGTTGAGGTCTTTGATCCATTTGGACTTGAGTTTTGTGCATGGTGATAGATTTGGGTCTATTGTCATTGTTCTACATGTTGATATCCAGTTATGCCAGCACCACTTGTTAAATATGCTTTCTTTTTTCCATTTGATATTTTTTGCCTCTTTGTCAAAAATCAGGTGTTCGAAGATGTGTGGATTGCTATCCGGGTGTCTGTTCTTATACCAGGCTGAAGTCAGGGATTGTGATGCCTCCAGAAGTTCTTTTATTGTACAGGCCTTTGCTTTTCCTCTGTGCGTGCAGCAGTTTCTCTTCTATGTCTCCTGCTTTTCCTCTGTGCATGCTGAGATGCCTCTCTTTTGTCTCCTGCTTCTCAGGGTCCTGTTTTCCCAACACACAGTATCACCGTTCTTCTAGTAGATAATTCTTCTAAACAAAAGTAACATTTCAGTTGTTTCATTCTTTTTAAGAAGTCTTTCCTTTTCCTCCCGGGTTCCACTTTCTCCCATACCTTCAATAGGACAGCTTGTTTTCTCCACTGAACTCCTATAGCACATTATTAATGCTTCTGTTATCATTCATGGTGATGCCTTCAGCATCACAGTTTTTTGCCCTTAGCTCTAGATTAAACTCGGGGTCTGACTCACAGATTGTTTTATTGAACTTTTAAAAATCATTTTAAAATTACATTTCATAATATTTAAAGGCTCATTTTAAAAAGAATTTCCTGTGTTATTTTTATTTTATATATATGAGGTTTGTCTGTATGTGTACCATGTACATGCAGTGCCTAAAGAGGCCAGCAGAGGGCATTAGATCCCCTGGAACTGGGGATACAGACAACTGTGAGCCACCAGGTGGGTGCTGGGAACTGAACCCTGATGCTCTGTTAAGAGCAAGGAGTGCTCTTAACTAATGAGCTATTTCTCTGGCCCCAGAAGGCTAATTTTGATATAGTTTTATCAGTGAGGATTTTCTCTTATCTGAATTAAGTCTAACCCCAGAAAGGTTTGCTATTTGCTCTCATAAAAGGTCTTCATATACTGCCAACTTTTTAGTTTAATGTGTACATGCACGTGTGCATAGGAGGTGGTAACAATCTCTTTGTTGCTGTTGTTTTTTGTTTTTCAAGACAGGGTTTCTCTGTCCAGCCCTGGCTGTCCTGGAACTCAGTCTGTAGCTCAGGCTGGCCTCGAACTCAGAGATCTGCCTGCCTGTACCTCTGGAGTGCTGGTATTAAAGGTGTGTGCCACTGACACCTGGTGGTGTTAAGACCATGATGACATAGTCTTAAGGAAGATGTTGCTTTCCTGTAGAGCGAGAGTGTGAGTCACATGTCCTTCTCATGTGAATGTGATGGTAGAAAAAGTCTAGTTCATTCTCTGACCGAGAGTCCATATTCTTCATGGGGATCCATCAATTTCCTGCTTCATTTTCTGTCCCTGTATTTTGCTGTTTGTTGTTTATTGGCTTTTTAAAAAAAGAATACATTTTATTTATACTATGACTATTTTTAAAATTTAAGCGTCAGGTCCTCTATTACTGCATAACCCATGTCCTCCAGTTCCTCGCCCATCTAGTTTGTCTTTCTCCTCCAGTTTTAGGACCCTCGATTTTTTTCATCCTTGGACAGAGAACGAGAAAGTCAGACAGAAATAACCTGGACTTCTGCTTTATTAAGAGTTCAGTGTGCACCTAAAATAGCGCTTCTATGATGTTGTAATAAACGACAGTGGGGTGCTCTGTAGCACGAGGGTTTTCAGAACAGCCAGATTTACATTTGTGGAACACAGCATGCCAAACATTTCTGAGCTCGCCAAACTATTCCTTTTCTCATCTTTCCACTGCCCCCCTCTGCAGGGGGGAAACGTGGGATGAAGATGTGAGGCCCCTCCAGTCACACAGACTTCGATGGAGTCTGAGGAGCCCCAACAGTGCATCATAACTTTTCTCAATAACATTCTGTTTATTCTTTGAGGATTTTATTAACATTTGGTTTTGCTTAATTTTACCCACATCCTTTTATTCAGAAATGAGCATTATGGGGGTTCTAATGGCTTCTTGAACATCAAATAGCTTCTAAAAGTAACCATGATGGATTGAATGTGAATGAAGCAAACGAGGGTAGAGTTCCTCTTGAAATACATATGGATTTAATAATTAGCAAGAAAGCTCTTCATAATTAGAAGAAAATGTCTGGGGATGATGTTGAAGAGAATGAGAATGTGCTGGGCTGTCGTACAGTGGCCGCCTCCCTCTGGAGCTCTGGTGCCACACACAGAAGCAAAACGCTCTCGACTGAGAGCGAAAAGTGTACTTCAGTTTCTGGCAGAGAAGCAAGGACAGAGTTTTTTTTTTATTTTACATTTTAGATTTATTTTTTAATTTAAAATTATGTATCTGTGTGTTTGTGTGCACACAAGTGCAGTTACTCACAGAGGTCAGAAGGCAGCATTGCATCCCCCGCAGCTGGAGTTACCTGTGAAAGCCCCCCAACATGAGCCTGGCAACAGAACTGCAGGGGAAACTCTTTACTGCTGAGCCATCTGTCCAGCCCAGATTGGTCTTTCAGAAAGAAAAAAAAATCTCGCCCTGATGACCTCTTTCTAGCTTGATTATCCTTTTAGTACCCACTCTTCAATACTGACTCATTCTAAGATACTGGGGTTGGACGACTGTGTACACATTGGCAGGGCACAATTTAGCCCATAGCACGAGCCACTAAATGAGTTGAAGAGGGGAAGGATATGAACAGATTCTACACTTCTGACACACTCCTGGTGACCGTGTGTAGGATGGATGGAAGGGGGACAAGACCAGACATCTGAATGCTTGTTCAAGGCTTTGGGGATTGTCCAGGCAAGACAACCAACATGGGAGATTCTGGGACCCTAAAAATATTTAAGGAATTCTTGCTACCAACATGTATAAAATCCCGCAGTAGCAGAATCATCTCTATGCCCTCTCATTCAGTTGTGAGACAGTCAACCTGAAGACACCACCCCATGACACAGGTTGAAGGCACACTTCTAAGGGCCCCATTATTCACACAGTTCCGATGCTAGTTACAAGTCCTAGGCTGTTTTCCTTGTGGTTCTGATGAATCAGCTGTAAATGGAGGTTCCCACACTCCTCTGCTTGGGTTTGATTGGTTACTGCCAGCAGCTCTCAGAATCTAGAGGACCCTTAAATTCACCACTTCGCGAGGACAGCACAAAGGGACAGAACTTCTGTGCTCTATGCTCACATCAAGATCCCACATGTTCCACTGTGCAAAAGCACTCCGGCCAATCCTTCTGGCTTTTTGCCTAGGCATGGTTGTGAGTGCACAGACTAGGGACACCTAGCAAGGCCTGCATATTTACATTCTCCTCACCCTCTCCTCAATATTCCTTCCTCCTGGATTCTTCTGGAATGAGGATGGTCTAATGACCTATCGTCAGACAAGGTAGGTTAGAGAATTTGATTATGATGAATTGAAGGCAGGAAAGTGGGGGACGATTAGCTTTTGGTCATGATGTTTCCTCACAGCAAGAGAAAGCAAATACACAGTGTCCATACCTGGTAAAGGACAACATCCGGAGCCTGTTATGATTCAAATGATTCCACCTACTATGATTGTTAAAGTGGAAAGGGTTTCTATTGGGTTTGGATTCGTAATACCCAAGGAAGGATTCTGTGTTTGGACACTGATCCCTAGCATGTGGCCATGTTTCAAAGTTGTGGAAAACCTGGTAAATAAACCCCAGAAGGAAAAGGTAGGCCATGGGGTGTTGTAGAATATTATTTTCAGGTGTGTGACTTTTGTTTAGGCCACTGAACAAGAGGGACAGTAAGATACACAGAGGTTAAAAAAAAAAAGGAAAGAGCATAGAGGAAAAAGGGAGACAGGGTAATTCAAAGATAAGAAAAGGCTAGGCACTGAAAGTAAGAATAAGCTATTGTGTGTAATTGTTTGGGAGCTGGGTGGTGGGCCCCCCCAAAAACAAAAGAATAAAAAGAGCAAAAGCAATCAACAACAATGGGAGATACAGAGAATGCTAATTGGGTGTAACCAGCCTCCTCACACCCCTACTGTCCAACTGACCGGAGCAGCCTTCCTGTTCTTGGGGACAGAATGTGAAGAAAAACAGTGATCTAAGCCAAGCCATCACTGTTCTTTTCTTGCTCTGACCTCACAATGACAGACCCCTGTGCCCCCACAGCTCTGGCTGAGGCTGCCTCCTGTCCTTACAGTGCAGAAACGGTTCGTGAGTTGGAAAGTGGTCAGAGCTCTGCGCTGGTGACAGAGACTGCTTGGACTTTCAAGAGCCGTTGGACTCCAACATAGTGAGTTTCCCTCCAACTTTGTTGACTTTGATTTGGTGTTTTTGTTCTCGGTGTATTTATGAGCTTACTTTTTCATGTTCTTTTTTTTTTATTCTCTGTTCATTTTGTGGGTGTAAGGGGAGGAGAATTCAAGACAGAAATTCTCTGTGTAGCTCTGGCCTTCCTGGAACTCACTCTGTAGATGAGGCTGGCCTCAAATTAAAAGATCTACCTGCTTCTGCCTTCTGAGTGCTAGGATAAAGGCATGTGCCACCACAGCCTGGCAGTTTTTATATTTTAGTCATGCTTTTGGGGATATAATTTTAATATTATTATTTTATGTATATGAGTATTTTGTTTTCATGTGTGGGTATGCACCACGAGCCTCACATCTGTGGAGTGCTTTTTCTATGTAGAGCGATCTTCTCCAGTGCCAACCATGTTCTTGAGAGCCCCACAGTTTTATCCTTCTCTATGACTGTGGCACTTTTGCCCTTAATTCTGTTTCAATGTTGTGTTGTCAGGCTGAATACGTAGAGCTATCCTTTCAAGGATCCTGTGTGCATATTTTAACTATGAAGTATAGCCTGGCTAATGTGAATTTGGTGAAAAGTATTAAGTAGTATTATTAAGGACTTTTACATCTATGTTCATCATGGAAATAGCCCCTCTATTTTTCTTCATTGTGTTATCCTGGTTTGGGCATGAATGAGTTTGAAACTGTTAAGTACCTTTCTATTTTGTGGAGTATTGAGGAGCACTGACATTTGTTTTCAAGAGACTGGCAGGATTCATCAGTAGGTTTGCCTGGTCTTGGGTTTTTCTATGCAAATTCTTTCCTCATAAATATTTCAATCTTGTTCTTTATCATATCTTCTTAGTTGAATTTACATCAAGAAGTTTCTCAATTCCATCCACATTTTCCAGTCCATGAGAAGGTCTCTCAGGGTTTTAAAAACAGATTTCTTTGGGGATGGGTTAGGCTGGAGAGACGGCCCAGCAGTTAGGAGCATGTACTCGTCTAGCAGAAGACCTAGGTCTACCTCACAGCAATCCCATGACATCATAACTTCCTGAAGTGCCACATTTAGGGGATCTGTTGCCCTCTTATGTCCTTCCAGGTCATAGAAATAAAACTATACAAAAGACTTATATCACTATTTAAAATTATATATAGTACATGTGAGTGTACATGTAGGCGACCTCAAATGTGTGTGTGTGTGTGTGTGTGTGTGTGTGTGTGTGCGTGTGTGTGTGCGTGCACTTGTGATCATGCATCACCCATGAAGTGACCATTACCCAGGAAGCAGTCATGACTCAGGATGGGACCATCATGCAGAAAGTGACCACTACCCAGGAACAGACCATGACCCAGGAACTGACCATGACCGAGGATGAGACCGTTACGCACGAAGCAGCCCTGATCCAAGAACAGACCGTCACGCAAGAAAAGAGTAGAACTCTGGAGGAAGTGTCTATCACCCAAGAAGACACCATCATCCAGGAAGACACCATCATCCAGGAAGACACCATCATCCAGGAAGACACCATCATCCAGGAAGACACCATCATCCAGGAAGACACCATCATCCAGGAAGACACCATCATCCAGGAAGACACCATCATCCAGGAAGACACCATCATCCAGGAAGACACCATCATCCAGGAAGACACCATCATCCAGGAAGACACCATCATCCAGGAAGACACCATCACCCATGGTCAGCCCCAGAATGCCAGGCCAGCTTCATCCCAAAACTAGAGGCGCCATGGCTTGAAGAGGGTCAAGAAAACCATTGTGAACTGCCTCAGACACCTGTAAGAACCAGGCTCCACAGAAAGGGGATCCTGGAGGCCCCCACAGAACCAGGTGAGCGCCTTTCTCACTTCATCTGATTTGTACTCTTCCTCCTGTCCTTTGTGATAAATGAAGCCTGTGTCCACTCTTGGCACACTGTGAGCTTAACAACCTGTCACTTCAGAAAGACCGGGTGTCCCCTGAAGTGTGACCCCAGGCTTGTTGAGCAACAAGTGGACAGCAGAGATGCTGAGCCAAGCAGGGAGCGGTGGGGGCAAGGCCAAAGGAGGCAGATTCCCTGGAGGACCAGCCGGGTACTTGGGTGCTGCAGGGCAGTGCACTAAGTCTTGTGTGTTTTGAAGTCACTAAGAGTCTCCTTCCTGTGCCTTTCTCTTTGAGGCCCTGAGAGGTCAAGCCCCAGCTCTGTGGCTTGTGAGCCACAGGTTGGGATGGTCTGGATGAGATTCGGACAGCCCCTCTGGGGAGCCAGGCCAGATGCCCAGGACAGTCTGGCCACAGGCTCTTTCTGCAGAGGAAGAGTAAAATCCCATGCAGGAAGAGTAGGCTTCCCACAGGGTCTAGCTCAGTGTGGAAGGCTGAGGTGCAAAGGTGCGTTAGGCTGTCTTGTGGAACGATAGTGCCTTGCCCTTTCCCCCTGCCTAGGAAAACACCAGAAATTGAGCTCTGAGTAGTGCCTGACCTTTGTCCGCTGTTTTTGGCAGAGAACATAGTCTTCTCCATGGGGTGAGACTTCTCTCCCCAAGGAGAGTATTCCTAGTCAGCCTGCCCTAAGTTGGGTTGCCAGGCTGAGAATGTGTCCTGCAAGTAGCCCTATAGGACTCTCCCAGAGGGCAGGTTCCTGCAAAAGCCTTTTGCAAGAACCCCCAAAAGTCATCACAGCAAGTTCCGTTGCTTGAGTCCTCAGACCCAAAGCTTGGGAAAATCTGAGCTGGGGAGTGACGCCAGGGCAGCCGAGTCCCCTCTGCCCTCCAGCTACTCACCCCCTGCCTCTGCCTGCTTGCTCCTTCAAGGCCACCATTCACAAAGAGAACTGGCTTCTGCACTCACCACCATGTGCCACACCCTGAGGGACTGGTAGGTGTCGTGATTAGGAGTGAAACCGGAAAACCTAATGAGGGGTCAGCAACCTGCTGTGGTCCCTGCCTCCAGCCTGCCTGAGTCTGCTCTCAGCAGTGAAAAGCCTTAAGATTGCTCCTGTTTCTCTGAGCCTTGCAGAATGCTTCTTGCAAAGGTAAGCAGGCTTTCCACTTCTTTTGGAGGGGCTTCCGGGAAGCTGCCTCGTCCATGCCACAGTCACATTGGTAAAATCTCATCTGGTGTTCTTTCTGTCAACTGTCACAGCATGAGACCCAGAGAAGACTGTGTGACTGGTGTGGTGGTCCATCTCTCCAGCTGTCTTCCTAATTAGACCGTCTCTGATGACAACCATCCTGGGATATCTTCTGTGTTCAAGAATGTGTCCCTGTGTTCCCCCACTGTGAGAACACATTTCTGCCTCTTAATCTGCTCTGTTCTCTGAGCAACCCAACCTGAGAAGAAAGGAGTGTCTTTTTCCACTCTGGGGTGGGAAGAGCACCCCAGAAACCCACGCTTCCCAGCCCACCGTCAACAACTCTGGGAAAGTACTTGCCACAGGATCCTTTTCTGGCCTCAGCCACTGGACCAGGCTGAACTACTCAAACTGAGGAGAACTTCTCAGGAGACTCTGGCCAGCCTGGGAGGCTGATCTGGCCTGACATTGTGGTCCCTTAAGACTACTGTATTGTTCACCTGCCCTCTACCCACTCGAACACGCAGCCACTGGTGAGTCTCCCTCTCTTCTCTGTGACTCTCTCTGTCTCATCTCTGTGTTTGTGTGCTTTTCTTGCACATGAGCAACTTCCAGGCAGGTCAGCTTCTCTGTCATGGCTTAAATCCCAAGGGAATCACCAGACACTCATGCTGGCATAAACAGCAACAATAATGCAAATATAATATAATATAAAAACTTCAATTGATTGTAATAGACATAGCAAATTAAAAACAAACAAACAAGCAGACATAATATCTTGAATGACCCACCCTAAAAATTACAGACCCACAGAAGTGTGCTGAGGGAACACATTCTATCTACAACCAAAGATGAGAATCGGCTCTCATTCCCTGACAGGTATATTAGGTGTATAACTTCCATCTTATTTTCCGGCATTTGGTTCTCTCTACTTTGCTTAGTAGGAACAGTATGCTATGAACTGGCTTTCTTTGATGTTTTTTGTGTTCACACAGAGTCTTGCCCCGTAACTCGGGCTGGACTGAAACGCAGTGTGTAGTCCAGGCTGGCTTTATAGTCCTGAAGATGCTGCTACCTCAGCTCCTTCTTAGCTGCACTGAAACACTGTTAGCGTTGTGGTTTAGTCAAGGCCTCATAAAGCCCAGGCAGGCCACTCTGTAGCCAACGATGACCTTGAGCAGAATCCTCATCTTCTCGTCTCTAACTGTCCACTGTAGGAATTCCTGCTTTGAGCCACTCTGCCCTGTTAAGTAGGAAAACCTCCAGGCCAGGCATGAGTGAGTTCCAGGCTGAGTGGAAACCTGTCTCCAAAAGAATATGGAGATTCTAAATATTCTGAACTATCAGATCTGGAGACCAGGGCTGGCGAGATGGGTGGATGGGGCTGTGTGACAACAGGACGTGCCAGCTTCCTTGTGTCATCTTCGCCTGGGGGGGAATGGGACCAGGTGTGGGAGCTGCTGGCCTGACATCAGCGAGACACTCACAAAGTAAGGTGGAAGTCCAGTGGTGGTGGAGCACCCCTTTGCCTCCGGATGGGGAGAGAGACGCAGGCAGATCTCTGTGAGTTCAAGGACAGCCTGGTCTAGAGAGCCAGTTCCAGGACAGCCAGGTAAACACAGAGAAACAAGCAAAAAGATTCAAGGAATAAAAGCATTTGATGACTATTCCTGGCCTACGTGTGTGCTCAAGGGGTGAGGACACACAGACAGACAGACATACACACACACACAACCACCCCTCACACTTATGGTAATGCATTTATCATCCACAAATGCATACCCGCCTTTTGTAGAGTTCAACCCTGTCCTTGTCTGTTCCCCTTCACTGCTGACTGTACTGTGTTCTCATGGTCTTTTTGCTTTGTGAAAGCACATGACTCCTAAACCCCACAGTGGCATAACTATTGGTTCCTTCTAATGAAGAATCCTTTCTTTTTCTCTCCTCTTGTTTTGACTCCGGTTTACTGTATGTAGTCCCGGCTGCCAAGGATGTCGAACCTCCTGCCCTCAGCCAACTGAGTGCAGGGGAGAAAGGTATGTAACTTGTCTTAGCGGGTTTGGGGAGTTTTACTTTCTAAATCATCTATGTAGGGGTGGATATCCTCGATCTTTTAATCCATCTGCCTCCACCTACCAAATGTAGGGATTAAAGGAATTCCACACCAAGCCTGGTTTATTTGGTTCTGGGGACCCAACCCAGGTTTCTGCATGGTGGGCAAGAGCTGCCCCAACTGAGTCACACCTGGAGCTCAAGCAGGCTAGCCTCAGACTCACTGTAGCTGAGAAATACCTCCTGATGGAACTGCAGATATTGCCCATTGACCCTGATTTTTCTCTTGCTTTCTTTCTCTCTTTTTTTTCTTTTAGCCTTTCTAGATGACCTATTTTTTCTGACTGAGAGTCTTTTGAAGTTTCACACACAAGAGGTGTAGCTGGACGCCCCTCTTCTTCTGAAGCTAGTGAGCTGTGTTCTGGGTGGGAGGGAGGGACAGGAGGCTGTCCCAGTCCCGTGTCATCTCAGAGAGTCCCTGGCCTCTCCCCTGTTTATCCAGGCAGGTTTGAAGGTCTGTTCTGACCAGCAGCCCTCAAGACAGTCTCGTCTGACTCCCTAGGCAGCTCTGTGTGACAAAATGGAAGTCACCAGCCCAAACCAGTCCAAGTCCTGATCTCAGGCTGATGAAACTAGGAAGATGGAGCCTCACCACCACTGCTTGACGGTTTAGTCACCTTCCACCTTGGGGCAACCTCCTATCCCTCACATTTAGACAGTTCTAGGGAGTTTGTGGATTTGTCTTAAAACGAGTTGCTAGAGCTAGGGTGAAGGTGTATGCCTATAATCCCCAGGACTCTGGAGGCTTAGACTAGAGACTAGCCATAAATTCAAGGCCAGCCTGGCCTACACGAGGAAGGGTAGTCTAGGCTTTGGTGGCTCTCTCTCTAAAACACAGAAAGTGAACAACAGGACTAATGCTCAGTGTGCCCAGCGTACACACTGGCTCTGACCCTGGGTTCTTTAGCATAAAATAAAACCAGGTGGAGCATGCTGGGAATCCCAGTATTAGGGGGCAGTCACAAGAGGATCAGGAAGTCAAGGTCATCTTCCAACACAGAAAGTTTGAGGCCAGTCTAGGAGGAATGACACTCTATTTTAAAAACAAACAGCACCTACCCCTAAATCTTAATGCCCCAATCTGAGAAAAAAGTGACGTAGCAGCCCATTTCAGCCACATATTCCTCGTGAATCAAAAGATCTTTCTGATAGAAGAAAATTGGGCATCCAGATGCGCAGGGCTAGTTCCTGTGACTCACATCTGGAATTGGCCTGAGCCTTGAGTTCATCCTTGTGCACAGCACTGAGGAGCTGTTGGGTAAGTACTCCCTGCTGGCCCTGTGGGAGGCACTAACAGGAAGCTTTGAAGAGCTTGGAGACCCCCACCTGTGCTAATAAGAAAGGCAGGAAAGGCTGGCTGCTGGCCCTGCCACCCGTCAGAAACTCTGATGTTGCGCTGCCCCCTTGTGGCACTTCTGTACCAATTCCGTGTTAGTGCCCCTGGTTTGCTGGGGTCCCTTCTTCAGCTCCTGCCACAAACTGGGGTGACCGGGTGTGCTCGGATATGGGGTGAGGGGAGGCTTCCACCGCCCTGTACCCATCTAACGTGATTTTATCCTTCTCTACTTCATTCCATTTCTACATTATCCTAATAAAAGAACAAAAAAGCTTTCATAGTTGTTCTGCCCAGGGGATGTCCCTGAAGGAACTTCATAGACCACATTGCTGGTTCTCCCTGGCCCTGCTGTCCATAACGAGAAATGATTGCCACTAAGCAAGAGTGTGAAATCGACTCCCTGGGCAAGATTCAGAAACACAAGAATCCTGAGACAGTGACTGTCTGTCTGTACAATGCCTATTTACCTTGTTTGATATGAGTTCATTGTGCAGAATGCAAGGAAAAGGACCAGCAGGCTTGCTGAAGCTGGCCACCACAGCACCTGGAGATGGAGACAGGTGAATCTCCGTTTTTGTTTTGTTGTTTTTCTTTTGGAGACATGGTTTTTCTGTTTGGCCCTTTCTCTGTAGGTCAGGCTGGCCTTGACCTCACAGAGATCTGCCTACTTCTGACTCCTGAATGCCAGGATTGTAGGTGTGTGCCACCCTTTGAGGCAGATGCATTGCTGGTGGGAATGCAAGCTGGTACAACCCCTTTGGATGTCAGTGTGGCGATGTCTCAGAAAATTAGGAAACAACCTTCCTCAAGACCCAGTAATACCACTTTGGGGTATATATCCAAAGGATGCTCAATTGTGCCACAAGGACATGTGCTCAACTATGTTCATAGCAACTTTGTTTGTCATAGCCAGTGCCTGGAAACAACCTAAATGCCCCTCAACTGAAGAATGGATAAGGAAAATGTGGTAAATTTACACAATGGAGTACTACACAGAAGAAAAAAATGACAGCTTGAGTTTCTCAGGAAAATGGATGGAGCTAGAAAGAATTATTTTGAGTGAGGTAACCCAGACACAGAAAGACAATTATTACATGTACTCACTCATAGGTGGTTTTTAAGCATAAAGCAAAGAAAGCCAGCCTACAAACCACAATCCCAGAGAACTTAGACAACAATGCGGACACTAAGAGAAACTTACATAGATCTAATCTACATGGGAAGTAGAAAGTAGAAAAAGACAAGATCTTCTGAGTAAATTGGGAGAATGGGGACCTTGGGGGAGGGTGGAAAGGGGTAGGGGAGCAGAGAAAAATGTAGAGCTCAATAAAAATTAACAAAAAAGAAAAAAATGTTAAAAAAAAAAAAGTACAGGCTGTATCCTTTCTCCTCATGTCCTGGCGTCTACAGAATCAAGCTCTGTCTTCTCTGGAAGCTGGTACCGGTTTCCTCCCATCTAGAAAAACTGTGGCTCATCTGGGTGGTGGTGGTTTACACCTTTAATCCCAGCACTCAGGAGGCAGAGGCAGGCGGATCTCTGTGAGTTCGAGGCCAGCCTGGTCTATGAGAGCTAGTTCCAGGACAGGAACCAAAAAGCTACAGAGAAACCCTGTCTCGAAAATAAAACAAACAAACAAACAAAAAAAAACTGTGGCTCTTCAAAGGGATGTGGAAGTTCGTGTTGACTGACAGCCATCTGAGGAGAGGTGGCCTGTCTTGAAGCCAGCGCAAACATCTGTCAATGTTTTTTGCCTCCTCCAGGGTAACTGGGCCACTGACAACTCCCCCCTTGGTCCTGGGGCTGAGTCAGAGAGGCATCAGAGGACAAAGGCAGCTCCTTAAGAAGGCCTAGCAGAAAGTTGGTATTTCTGGGTTTCTAAGCCATCTGTCTTGTCTTTCTTCCCCAGCCTTGCTGAAGTCTGAGTACTTTGGAATTATGTCTAGCTGTGATGAACTGGGGAACTTGACTTTTCTACTAAACCCCTTCCAAATGTGTGCAAGAGCCAGATATCTGTTCTTTATTCTTTTTTTTTTTTTTTGAGACAGGGTTTCTCCGTAGCTTTTGGTTCCTGTCCTGGAACTAGCTCTTGTAGACCAGACTGGCCTCGAACTCAGAGAGATCCGCCTGCCTCTGCCTCCCGAGTGCTGGGATTAAAGGCGTGCACCACCACCGCCCGGCTCTTTATTCTTTTTTTAAAATTAGACTTATTTATTTTATGCATTTGAAAGTGTAAATGGATATTTCCTGTCCTGACTGCCTGGTCCCAAATAATCACTCAGAGGCTTATATTAATTATAAATGTTCAGTCAAATAGCTCAGGCTTATTACTAGCTAACTCTTATATTTAAATTAGCCCGTTTCTATTCATCTATGTGTTGCCACATGGCTTGTAGCTTTACCTGTCCTCTCTATGTCTTGCTTCCTGGGCAGCTGGCTCTTGACTTCCTTCTCCTCCTTCCCATCATCCTCCATTTGGCCTTCCCACCTAACTGACTGCAGAGCTACTGGCCCGTCAGCTTTTTATTGACCAATAACAGTAATACATATTCATAGTGTAGAAAAGCGTTGTTTCATAGCATGAGAATTTTGCCTACCTGTATGTATGTGTTATCACTTGTGTGTCTGGTGCTCTTGGCAGTCTCAAGAAGGCATTGTACCTCTTGGGCCTGGGGTGACAGATGCTTGTGAAACACCATGTAGGTGCTCAAACTCACTCTGGACCCTCTAAGAGAACAAGTGCTCCTAACCATCTCTCAAGGTCCTTGCTCTTCGTTTTTATATGGAGAAAGTGTCTCTTTGAAAGGACATTAGTCTACACAGTCATAGTTGAAGAGCAGTTGGCATCCCTGTGCCCTCATCATCAAGTCTAGAGCTCTAAATTAAGGAATTATACATTTTTTTATAAATGGAAAGTATCCTATGAATTACCAAAAATATGGACTTTGGAGTAATGTTTTAATTGCTAATAACTTTTCAGAAGTACACGAAAAACCTTTCTGCAAGATTCTGTTGGAAAGAACATAACTAATCCTTATCTCTGGCACCAATCTCAACACCCTTTGCCCCTCCACCCTGGGTTCTCCAGTGACACAGCCAGTCTGTCTGTGGCTTCTATCCTTTACCTGTAGGTGGACTTCTCTGTCCTGCCAGCCGCTTCCCAAATCACTACTTAGAGACATAACATTAATTTTAAATGCTCAGTCGCTAGCTCGGGCTTGTTTTTAGCTAGCTCATGACTTGAATTCACCCATTTCTCTTCCTCTGTGTGCTTCCCTGAGCTCATCTACCTCATGTGTACCTCCCGTCCTGCTGGTTTTGCATCTCATGGCATCTCCTTGCCATCCTCAGACTCCCCATTCTTCTTCCCAGAATCCTCCTAGTCTGGCTCTCCTGCCCAATCTCTGCCCAACTCTAGGCCAGTCAGCTCTTTATTAACCAACGAGAATAATACATGTTTACCATGTACAAAGATTGTTCCACAGCATTTGACTGCACTAGTCCCTGAGTCTGGGAAAATCCTTCCTACCCTTGTCTATAACCCTTCCTATCCTTGGTCTGCTGTTCCCCAAGATCTCAGCAGGTTTGGGACTAACTTTCTTCTCTCCTGTGCCTACTACACAGCTCTATGTATGTTTTCCAGTGAACGGAAATTTCATGGTAAGTTATTCTTGTTTAACAACAACCTGAAAGTCTGAGAGCTCTGTGTGACACTCTTGTCTAACCAGACTAAAGAAAACCTTTTCACTTTCAGAAGAAAAAAAAACCAACATGCCATTCTCCTTACCAAGTATTACTTGTGGGTGAAATGCGACTTTTGCTTGATTCCCATTTAACTCTTTGTGTTTCCTGAGACAAATTGATTAAAACTGTATTCTACCAACAGTACTCACTAATGTAGCTCAGGTTCGTGGGCTTGCGCTTTTCACTTTATGGGTTTTGTAAACATGAAGTAATTATCTCTTGTGTGAATGAATAACGAATATGCTTCAGTTCCACAAAGAAGGTATAGTACTCTTGATAATTGCCAGAAGAGCAAATCACCTGTACTATGTGTCCTGTCCACGGAGAGTGAGGAATATCTTTTACCTCTGGCCTACTCAGTGTTGTTCACATGGATGCCGTGGTCTGTATGGAGAGACCAGAGGTCCAGTCACTGGCAGCGGACTTGTGGGACTCACCCATCTGAAGGGAGAAGGCAGATTAGGGTTTTATAAGATAATGTAGTTAATGTTTATGACTAATTGCATTAGTAACCATGGGTCTTCATCAACTTCTATCAAAATTAATTGAATTATAAATGATCAATTTTAATGTCTTATTAACTTAAAACTAAACACAAAGTGTCACCTTATAAAGTGAGACCTACTGTTGGTGGGAGAGTAAACCATACGTGAAATTGTAGAAGGCTAGCACTCTCACGGACATGTTAAAGGTTACCGTGAGCATTCCCAATTTCACCTCATAGCAGATAGGAAGTGTTGAAAATGTGTGCCCTTTTGAAAAGACGCATTTGTGAGCGTGTGTGCGTGCGTACCACACACGTGACTGTGTGTGTGCACAGGCAACTTTCTGACTTTTTTTTTGAAAAGGCTTTTATTTATTATGTATGCAGTGTTCTGCCTGCGTGTACGCCTGCACTCCAGAGAGCGCCACAGATCACCACAGATGGTTGTGAGCCACCACATGGTTACTGGGAATCCAGCCCCTTAGTTTAAGATTTTAAAACCTCAGATTCCAGGCTGTGCTAATGGTTCTGGAGAGATGACTCGTCAGAGAAAATGATAGCTGCTGACCCTGATGACCTGAGTTTGACCACCAGGTCTTACACGGTGGAAGCAGAGACCTGACTCCCGGAAGCTGTGCTCAGACTTCCCCACATGTGTGCAATACATAAATAAAAGTAATAGAAATTATTTTATAATACAGACTTTCACCCCTAAATGAGAATTCAGGTTGCCTGAGGAATAGGAATAATTAAAGTTTTGTTAGGAAGCCATTTGAAAAATCTGGTGTATTTACAGCTTGTTCACTATAGCTCAAAGGCAGAGTTGGAAATGTTAATTAAAATATTCTCCTAGTTTGTAGAGCATGTTCTTTAAGGGGTAATTTGGTTGAAAGAGATCTCGTTGCCTTGCTTTAGCAGTTCTTGGATCACTGTTAGCTTTCCCCTGGAGTTCTTTCCTTTCCAGATCTTTCACAGACCAATTGGGTCAGTTATCTCCCAGGCAATAATTCAGATAGTTTGCATGCAGCTGTTTCTCCGAAATCCTAAGCATTTTCAGAGTCCCCTTTGCCTTCTACCTAAAGCTCTCTACTTCCAGGAACCATGTAGGATTCTTGGCAGAATTTGCAGAGAATAAAGGTTCATGAATCTGAAGAGTTTCAGAACAGCTGCTTTATGTGGCTAAGAGGCGGGAGGCTAGTCTTGCCCCTCTCTGTGCTATTATACACATACAATTCTAATGGCCACTAATTGCTTATTGTTTATACAATACTGAGTTCTATCTGGAGAACATCCACAAGGACACAGGGAGATGGAAAATCCCCAACATTCCAGTACATGCATGTGTAGTTGTTAGGTTACCAGGGGAAGGGGAAGCACTAAGGCTGAGAGGCCTCGGGAATGGTCTCAGAGTGTTCGCCTGAAACCTCAACAGCCATTTAAACCACCCTGAGCTAGAAGCTTCTGAGGGTTTGTCCAGAAAATTAAAGAAAGAGATTCATTTTACAGAAGAGTTTCTGATAGATTACTGGAAGAGAGAGAGAGAGAGAGAGAGAGAGAGAGAGAGAGAGAGAGAGAGAGAGAGAGAGAGAGAGAGAACAAAGCATCTGTATAGCAAGAGGGGTCCCAGGAAATGGAGTATCATTGAACTTCCAGTTCAGGTTTGGGTTTTTGTTTTGTTGTTGTCTTTTGCCTTTGTTTTTCTGAGACAGGGTGTGTATCTTTGGCTGTCCTGGAACTCACTCTGTAGACCAGACTGGCCTTAAACACACAG
Source organism: Microtus pennsylvanicus (assembly GCF_037038515.1). Taxonomy (NCBI): domain Eukaryota; kingdom Metazoa; phylum Chordata; class Mammalia; order Rodentia; family Cricetidae; genus Microtus; species Microtus pennsylvanicus. Next base: position 130,243,827 of record NC_134580.1, read on the forward strand.
AGATCCTTCTGTCTGATCCTCCAAAGTTCAGCCCTCTTGAGTCAGTCAAAGGTGCAGAACCCCTGTGGCAGAATCTAGCTGGCTGGTTCCTAACTCCCATTTCTCTTCTAGGGAAACTTTTCTCCTGTGTGGTTAGCATCCTGGCTCTGGTTCTCAACCACTTAGGTCCGCCCAGTCTGAGCACTTGGCTCCTCTGCTTCCCGAGTCCGACTGTAACCCCTGGCAAGTTTCCCCAATGCCCAGTGCTTACCCACAGGTGTCAGTGCTTGAGAGAGAGAAACAGTCCCCGTGTGAGCAACACAGGACATGCTGGAATTCTTTTCACTTTGGGATTCCTCCAGACTGCCTTGTGGACCCAGAAAAGGCCCCTGTCAAATCCCTGACACAACGAGTGTCGCCGCACTGGACAGAGTAACAGCCTTTTAAAACCAACTGTCTCCATTTGGCGCACGTTTCCTATGTCTGACTCTGCAAGGCTCTAAAGCAATAGCATCCAGTGTTCTGAATCCTGAACACACAGAATTCTGCTTTGGAAAGAAAGCCTCAACCTGAAGGGGGCTGAAATTAAATACTTCAACCAGCAATTTACTTCTGAGTTAAGAGTCGGTCTCTTTTCTTCATGTGCCTGACAGGATATAGGAGGTACCTAATCAAAAGGCTATAATGGCCCCCATTTCCAGGTAATTGCCTTTGCATGGGCTGTCTGTCCTGCTACAGACTGTGCCCAAAGCAAAGCCGTCAGCTCCGGTGCGCCCATGAGTGCGCCCATGAGTGGAATCCCAGTGACTTAAGAGGACGACGCGCAGACACACTCTGTACCTTCAGTGCGGGTCCCACTCTCCCCTTCATTTCCACAGAGCAGCTGGAGGTTGGCTGGATTCTGCCGGCAGACTTTCAGGAGCGCCCGGATGGCTCCTTCCCGCCGGGGTCTGCTCTTCTGATGGTCGGTGTTGTTGGCTCTGTGAGGCTGCGGACCTCTGCTAAGGGATCTTCGCCTCTCCCTCTCCCGTAGATCTTGTGCTCAGCATTCCGCCCCGGGGTAGGGTTCACACCTTCAGCCTTCCCTTCTGGTGCTGTTTGGCTACCTGCTCACAAAAAGTGCTCAGCGGCCGGCTGTCTTTACAATGATTTAAGTGCTTTTACATTTAGGGAGTTTGCGACCAAATAACAACGGAAAGTGCGATTCTGGAATTTCAGTAAGCAGAATGCTGCACCAGCTGCATCTAAACACCTAAGTTGGGGGAGGGTTTCGACAGGAGAAACAAAGAAGCAAAACTAGATTATGATTAAAAAAAAAAAGAGGGAGACACCATGAAGAAATGAGAAACTCGTGTACCACTTCATCTCTATCACACGGTATAAAACTGTGAGACTAAAATGTCGAACTTTCTTTTTTGCCCACTGGGTGAGTCTCATCTGTCACTATACAGAGCTGTCCTTCCCTCTTAGGTGCTTTTCCATTCAATAGCAGAGAATTCCAGATGGAAAGAAAGGATCCAAAAGCAAGATGTAGCTTTAAACTCTATGGTTTTATCAATTTATGTGATTCTGTGGTGGTCTGTAGGGGTTCTTAGTGGTTCTGCGAGACAGATGGAAAACACACTACATTGGGTGATGGGATTCTTTTTCCTCAAATGGTATTTTTATTGAAAGTCAATCAAAATTTAAAATCTAGGCATGGTAGATAACACCTCTAATCCCACCCAGTACTCTGGAGGTAGAGGCAGGAGGGTTTGGAATACAAGGTCAGTTTGAACTACACAGTGAGTTCACAATCAGCCTGGGCTACACGAGAGTCTGTCTCAAGAAAATCAATAAATAAAATGAATTTAAGTTAATCAAAATTTAAAGGTACTCCACAAGTTGTTTTTTGTTTTGTTTTTTTATTGGTGTCCCCCAGCTGCCTTTTTTTTGCTTGTTTTTGAAACAGGGTTTCTCTGTGTAGACCTACTGTCCCAGAACTTTTGTAGACCAGACTGGCTTCTAATTCCCAGAGATCCACCTGCCTTTGCCTCCTGAATGTTGGGATTAAAAGTGTATCCACCAAGGGCCTGGCTTTTCGTTGTTATTTTGGTTTTGTGTGATTTGGTTTTATTGTTTTTTCAACCATGGTCTCATGGAGCCTAGACTGTATAGGTGAGGGTGACTTACCTTGAACTCTCGATGATGCTCTTGCCTCCATCCCCCAAGTGCTGGGATGTACTTGAGCTTAAAAAAAAATTGTGGAAGGAAGCCATGAATGGTCAGAGGGATTCGACAAAACACCTCAATGGTCTTTGCTTTGTGCTTAACTGGTAAACAGCCAAGACTCTGGCTTTGCTCACGCAGTCTAAGGACTAAAATTTTGAAACTCACCAGTACAGATGAGAAAATTGAAAACCCCATCTTTTGAGGACTGGAAGTAAGGTCTCTTCTTCGTTCCCAGTGTCACTGATTCCTGGTCCTGTCTACAGCTTGCAGTCAGAAGCAGCCACTGGCAAGAAGCCCCTGTGAGTGCTGCCACAGCTAAGCCGCCTGTCCTCAGGTTTCTCCTCCAGGGAGCAGGCTCAGGTGTGGGCTGAAGGGCAGTCAAGTGAGCTGCAGCCTAGGAAGATCTGGCTTTCCTCATGCTAGGCCCACAGCAAGTTAACCCCAGGAGAGCTGGGCCGCGGGAGAAGAGTTTGTGAGCAGCTTAATAACCGTGTGTGTTACCCACCCAGGACGATAAGGCTGCCAGGCACTTGGATGCTCAGATGCCAGCAGATAGATACACAGCTATTTATAGTTTGAGCAGCAATGGCTTTCATAGAAAGATTTCAAAACAGGTAGGGTTCCTTTAGCCACAGGTAAACCCTTTGAAATTCGTATATCATGGTGCACAGTCAGACTTCATTTACTGCCTAGTAATACTACTTACGGAAACAAAATGCTATTTGACCAAGATGTTTTTACCCAGGAGAGAAGGAAGCAATGTTCTTTACACATCCTTGATGAAAGGAAAAACAACTTGTTCACTCTCTGAATTGAACAAAAAAAGGAGAAGAAAGAGGAGGAAGAGGAGAAATCCAAACTCAATATCTGGATGGGATTTAGTCCATACCTTCTGTGTCCCCACCCACCCCCCCCCCCCCCCCCCGGCTCCTGAGCGCTTTGGCTAACCGCTCCTTCTTCCGAGGCTGCAGAGGCTCAAGGACTCAGCCTGGTGGGAAATGGTTCTCTGATGCCCGTCCCGCAAGTTGGTTTAAGTAGATTGTGAGGATGCTGTAGCCCTGACCGAACCTTGCTAAGGGGGAGGGGAGCAAACTCCATGTAGGCATGCTCACTTATGTGCAGGTGGACACCTAGCATGGAGGCGACTTGTGTCTCCAGACCTGGAAATGCTCTTGTGTGTTGTTTGTCGGTTTATTAAAGAAGACATTGGGTGTGGGGGCATCTGACCAGGAAGATGGAGGGGAGCCTGATGTTTCAGAGAACAGACAGCCTCATCCTTCCAGCCTCTTTGTTTGAACCTTCTGCTAGCCTGGGCCTCAGGGGAGTCCAGCTGGCCCAGGGGTCTAATAGGAATCTAAGGACAGCGAGTCTGTGGGGTAGGAGGCCTAGACCATTCATAAATACAGCCTGCCAGGCTCGTCACCCCAAACAGCGTGTCCCCTGGCTGGCCCTCCTTCCTCATATTTTTCAGGCCCTGTGATCTTTACTGTATAGAAACCATATGGTTTCAATATGGGCTCCAGCTTACTGAAATCTTTTCATGTCTCCAGCACCAGGAAGCTCTTTTAGCCCCTTTAAGCAAGCACTTGGGCATCTCAGATGACTCGCCAGCTGGGTGAGAGAGCCCACTGGACAGCAGCGTGTGGAGTAGAGAACGGATAAGAAACTATCCACGTGGGGAGGTTCAGCTGGGACTCACAGAGGGGAACACCTGGCTCAGTCACCTGTGAGTGTCAAAATAGGGGCTGGGCTTTTCCCCCCTCCATGCTACAGCTAGATGTCCATCTGATTCCGAGAGTGAGATGGCCCTTTCCTGGAGAGAGCAGAACCCCTGGGAAATCAGGGAAGGAGGTATCATCTTACTTAGTCAGGGACCACGCAAAGATCCAGCCCTAGAAACTGGCGCTCCAGCCACCAAGACCAGATTAAGGGATCAGGGACTTGTCGGAAGAGCAATAAGATCCACTGTGATTGGGGCAGTGAGAGAGTGAGATCAGCCACTTCCGGGAAGGGATCGCAGTTGTTACGGGCACTACGAAAAGGTGACGGCTAGCTAAGGAAAGCAGCCGAGCAATCTCTGCAGTCACGTGCTTCACGGTTTCCAGTCCCTTGTTCTTGTTCAGGGCCAGTGTGCCTGTTCACCCCATCTGCTTGGACGGCTTGCTCAGCATACTCCCAGAAGCTGGGCCCTGGCCTCTAGGGTTCCTCCATTCTTTGCATCCATGCAACATGGAGTTGTTGAAGTTGCCTTGTTTGTTTACTTGCTTCGGTCTCACTCTCTCGCCATAGCATCAGTGCTCAAGCAAGTCTGCTCAGTGCAGGGCAGCAGGGTGAAAGACATGCGCGATGGGGCTGTGAGTGAGCAGAGGGGGCCTGAGTGAGAGGAGGCGAGAGCGGGAGACCTGGCTCTGGAAAACCGGATGAAATTGCAATGGGATTCATATGGCCAGAAGAGCTATAAATGATAAGGAGAGGAAATTGGAACCAGTTACCTAAGTCTCCTGAGAAGTAGAAATAGAAAGTGGAAATAAAAGCACAACCACATTCTGCCTGATTTCTTCCAGCTTTGATCGCATCCAGCAGGGTTGAACACCGAACGTCCGATGTGCCCGGTGTTCTGCTAACAACTACAGCTAAAAAGACAGACAAAGTCACAGCCTTAGATAATGAGGCGAAAGTCAACTTGGGGCTGGATCTTCCCTGAGATTTTTTTAAAATATTTATTTATTTATTAAGCATACAATCTACTGCTGGCAAGGAAGACACCAGGTCTCTTTACAGATGTATGATTGTGAACCACCATGTGGTTGCTGGGAATTGAACTCGGGGCCTCTGGAAGAGCAGCCAGTGCTCTTACCCTCTGAGCCATCTCTCCAGCTCTTCCCTGAGTTCTTAAACCCTACCCTGAACTCACCATCTGATCGGGGACACGTATGAAGAGTTCAGCTACGTGAAAACAGGAAAGGAGCCGTAAGGGATGTGAATGAGCACCAAGAGGAATGTGTCAAGGGAAACTATATGTGAGATTTTTGATGGTTTGGGGGATTTTTGAATCCAGGCTGGCCTTGAACTTGAACTTCTCATCCTCCTTTCTCTGTTTCCCAAGTGCTGGGATTGCAGGTGTATACCACCATGCTTGACTCTATGAAATTTCATTTGGGATGTAAAGATGAGTTAAAAAAAAAAAGTTTGTTAGGCAGAGAGACAGAAAATGTATTTCAGATGCAGTGACCACCTAAAGGAAGGTGTGGAAACCTCAGAATACTTGCTATGCCCAGAGAACAACAAGCAGCTGTTCCAGAAAAGGAAAAAAGAAATCAACAGACTTCTGTTTCTAGAAATCACCCCGGGGCCACTAGAGCTGGAAGCTGTTTTTGACTAAGGGAAAGAAGGGCTCTTAGGTTAGAGGAACGCAGGGAAGAGAGAATTTCCCATGTGGGCTTCAAAATGGTGACAAAGAGACGTGTGTCCTTGTGTGGCTAAGTCCCAGGGCGGAAGGCCTTTCACGGACCTTTGAGGTCACATGGCACTGAATGGGGTACCTGTGTGCTCAGAGAGGCCAGCCAGCATGGGCTTTGCTCTTGGGGAGCCCCCACCCCAGGCCGTCCCTGCTCAGGGAGTCCTAGAGAAGAGTCCTGCTATAGCCTCTGAGAGCAAAGCACCAATGGCTGAGAATGTCTTCCCCAAACAGTTAAAAGCTCCTGAAAGGGGGCTTTTCTACCTGCTGTTCGTGGAGCCAGGAGCATTTAGAGAACTAAGAAAGTGGGCATTTCCAACCGTTACCAGTGTTTGCCGCCAGCCTCCACTCCTACCTTAAATCAGTTACGTCCTCTGGCTCACAGACGCCTCCAGCCTTATTTGTTTAACTCTGCCTCTCAGGACTGGAGCCCGGGCCTGTCCCAGGAGGTATCCATATGGGTGTGCAGTCTGCTGTGTGAGTGAGCCTCCGCAGGCCACGGATTCCAGTTCCTCCCTCAGCAACTCAGTGCGGTCCTGAGATAAGGGTGAACTCGGACCAGGACTTCACCTGAAGAGAAGGGAAGGAAACTGGGCAGAGCTGACACAGAAGCGCACGCGGGGGGGGGGGGGGGGGGGGGGTGATGGGGGGGGGTTGTCCCCAAACTGCTGCAAAACTCATCCACAAGGCTGCACTGCCCCCAGGTGGCCATAGAGCTCTGCACTAGAGACTCACAGTGAAGGTCTCCTAGATGGCTCTCTTCCCAGACTCGGGAGAGGGAAAAAAGGGAAGAGCCAAGACCTTGTATATCTCTTTCTGGGTCTGTGCTGTTATCAACCGTTTTCCTCCCTCCCTCCCTCCCTCCCTCCCTCCCTCCCATACTCCCTCCCTCCCTCCCTCCCTCCCTCCCTCCCTCCCTCCCTCCCTCCCGCCTTCACTTCCTACTGACCTACCTTTCTTTCTTCCTTCCTTCCACAGGAGGCCGTTTTCTTCCTCCACATGTTCTGAGGATTCAGGCTGTCAGACTTGGCAGCAAGCCCCTCCACTCGCTGAACCATCTCACTACCCCATCAACAGTTCTGCTATCTGCTTTTTTAAGTGTGGATGTGCGTGTTATACGTATGCATATATGCAGGTGTGTCTGCACATGTGTGTGAATGTGCATGGAGCCAGAGGTAACTTTTGGGTGTCTTCCGCACTTGATTTAGTATGTGGGTGCTGGAGTTCCAAACTCAGGTCTCCATACCTCCCCAGCAAGCACTTAACCCACTGACAGAGAGGGGGGGGGGGAGGGAGGGAGAGAGAGGGAGAGGGAGAGAGGGAGGGAGGGAGGGAGGGAGGGAGGAGAGAGAGAGAGAGAGAGAGAGAGAGAGAGAGAGAGAGAGAGAGAACATACACTCTTGGTTAAGAGCATTGCTAGCCTATGTCTATGGATTCAAAAGGTTGTTGGAGGGTCTGGAGATGGCTTAGTGGTTAAGAGCACTGGTTGCTCTTCCAAAGGACCCAGGCTCAATTCTTAATTCCACCCCCAGGGCAGTTCACAAGTGTCTGTAACTCCAGTTCCAGGGGCTCTTGCACCCTCATACAGACATGCATGCAAGCAAAATCCCAATGTACATTAAGTAGATAAATAAATCTAAAAGGAGGAGGAGGAGGAGGAAGAGGAGGAGGAGGAGGAAGAGGAGGAGGAGGAGGAAGAAGGGGAGGAGGAGGAGGAGGATGAGGAAGAGGAGGAGGAGGAGGAGGAAAGGTTGGACCAGTGACAGTGCTGGCCGGAGCTCTTCAGGGGCCTCATGTCCTGCTCAGCCTCCCTTCGCGTGTCCTGAAGACAGTAGATCAATAGTCCCCGCTGAGGAAGGTCAGACACAAAAATAATACAACAAGAGTACCTGCTCTTTCTTCACTTCTGGGGCCCATGGGAGACTCCGGGCTTCCCTGGCTTATGAGAACATCTGTGGGACAGTGTGGCACATGGCAAGGGAGAAAGATGAGGGCTGCAAGGTGACTCCCGTCCCTGTGGTGTCCTCACTCTCTCTAAATTCCTGGTCTCGTGCAATCTGCAATATCTCAGACTCACTGAATCGTGCTCTGCTTGGTCTCAGGCTTCCCTGGATTCCTCACGTGGGTTCTCTAGGGTTTGCCCCACACTTAGAAGAAACAGGTAGATGGCCATGGAGCAGTGGTTTTGGGTACCAGAGGGAGAAGCTGTTGCAGAGAAACCTTGACTCTGGCCCTTATTTATCGAATGACCAAGTGTAAGCTATTGGTTTAAACACACCCAGCCACACACACACACACACACACACACACACACACACGAAACAAACAAACAAATGCAATTTTCTGAGGGGCTGAGATGGCTCAGTTAGTTAGGTTCTTGATGATACTAGGGATCAAACCCAGGGCCTCCTGCTTGCTAGGCATCCCCTCTACCACTTAGCTGCATCCCCAGTGCCATGAATTTAATCTTACGTTATGGAATGGAATACGGCAGATGATACATATGGCTTTTTATCTGGCTCTCAAGAGCTTAACAACTCATCACAAGAACATGATATTTCTTGGTCCACAGCAGATGTAATAATTTATATGATGTAACTTTTGAAGTGAGAATCTTGTTTTACCAATATGTATTCTTTTAAGTGTATACTCTAGTGGTTTACAAATGAAGTTGCTTATTACACTGAATTGACATGGTTATCCCAGAGCATAACACTAAATTAAAAAGAATTGAAAATTCCTCACAAGTAAGGTGCATAGTGACACATATACACACACATACAGAGAGAGAGAGAGGAGAGAGAGAGAGGAGAGAGAGAGAGAGAGAGAGAGAGAGAGAGAGAGAGAGAGAGAGAGAGAGAGAGAAGCTGGCTAGATATTTTCTATGCACCAGATTGCTCACCCAAGTCTTATCTGTGGACTTTCACTATATGTTACAAACTTATTACTGTCTTCAGGTGGGAACATGCTATTGGATAACTGACTAGAACTGGGCTAAACATAATGATCTTATTCCCAGAGCCATGCCTAGTTAGCAGCAAATGCTATTCCTCCACCCACGAGACAGATTAGGACAGTGATCGTCACCAGATATTCTGTACTGCCACGGGAATAGGACCCCTGGCTCAGACCTCCTCTGCATGGGAAGAAGGGCATAGGAGAATTTAAGTGGCAAGGCAGCTGTTGGCTCTCTCCTCTGTGTCTTATCACTGGATCTTATGGAATATTTGCTGATATAATGCCTTAGTATGATTTCTTTTCCTTCTGTAAGAACTGAAATGGAAGAGTTCCTAACTGAGAGAAAGGAGTGGTTTGGTCTTGGATGGATTAGGTGTTTATAAACCGATGATGAAGGATCCCCGCCCTTGGGTTTTAACTGTGATGGTCAGGATGGATTAGGTGTTTATAAACCAATGATGAAGGGTCCCCACCCTTGGGTTCTAACTGTGATGGTCAGGATGGATTAGGTGTTTATAAACCAGTGATGAAGAGTCCCTGCCCTTGGTCAACTTGGTTTAACTTGGTCAAGCCGCATCTCATTCATCTTTGTCTCCCCACTGCTGAGGAAGTCCAGTAAATCTTACTAATGAACACATTTTATCAGCTAAAACACTGCAAGGATTTGCAGCATGAAAGTGCTGAGCCAGGAGTAAGCTAGAGAAGCCCCCAAGGAACAGATCAGTGTGGTCTCGGATAGGTAGGGAGGGGTCTGTGGGAGGGGGAAGGCTCGCACTGTTGGGACAGAAATGTATTAAATATGGAAAGGTCACAGACTTCCAAACCACTTAACTCAGTGAGCCTCATTTTTTCAATCAAAGCAACACAAATGTGCTGTGCTATTTTATTTTTTACTTTATTTTCTTTGAATTTTAATTATTTTTTAGGCAGGGTCTTTCCATATAGCCCCGGTTGTCCTAGAACTCATGCTTTCCGGGTGCTGGGCTTAAAGGATGTACCGCCATGCCTGGAAGTAAAGAAAGTAAACTTATAGGCAAAGGAGAAGTGAGGTTCCTAAGGGAGGACTGGCGCAGAATGGGAAAACACAATATACAAGGTAACTCTTCCCTTTCTGAGTTTATCTTTCCTTCCCTAGCATATGTAGCCATTCCGCTGACTTTAACATTTTCCTGACAGAGTTCTGGAGGTCATAGGGTTGCTGACTTTCCAGTCTTCAGTGTGCTGTACTTCCTGTCTTCCCACCTCACAGCAAGCATTTTCCAGAAAACGTCAGTAAGGACGTGGGAATCATCCAATCGCTTCCCCGAGTACACTATATAATTCAGTGGGGAATCTTTGCATGCTCTGGTATCTTTTAATCCTCCTCCTTTTTTTTTTCTTTTTCTCCTGTTTTAGTTAGTTGCTTTGTTTTTAAGATAGGACCTCATGTAGTCCAAGCTGGTCTCAAACCAGCTATATGGCTTAGGATGACCTAATTCACCTTTCTCTGCCTCCCCGCAGTGGGCTACAGGCATGCAGCGCAATGCCCAGCCCAAGCTTCTTCCCTACCGGAGTCCTCCTTTGCCTCACTGGGCTCCCCCAGGTTCAGAAGCCATTCATGTGCCTCAGGACGCACCAGACGCCACCGGCTCCACTCACTGCAGCCGCTCCACTGATGTATTCTGTCCGCCCACGTTACTGATAGGGCACCGAGGCTCTGAGAGGCAGATAGCTCAGCTTAAAGTCAGAGTCTCCGAGGGGCAGTTAAATCTGAAACCAGCACTTTGGGCCTCTGGTCCTCTTTCTACTGTGCCCTGGTATCCAGAAACATGCGCCAGAACAGGAGTCCAAAGCATGAACACGTTCACGGGCTTTGCCTGCATGAGACGAAGCTGCCATACAACACACAAGAGCACTTCCTGGTCTGGAGACACAAAAGACAAGTCGCCTCCTTGCTAGATGTCCACCCGCACACAAGTGAGCATGCCTACATGGAGTTTGCTCCCCTCCCCCTTAGCAAGGTTCGGTCAGGGCTACAGCATCCCCACAATCTACTTAAACCAACTTGCGGGACGGGCATCAGAGAACCATTTCCCACCAGGCTGAGTCCTTGAGCCTCTGCAGCCTCGGAAGAAGGAGCCCTTAGCCGAGGCGCTCAGGAGACGGGGTCCCAGAAGGTATGTACTAAATTCCATCCAGATGTTGAGTTTGATTTTGTACTTTTCCTCCTTCTTCTCCTCCCTAATCATACTCAAGGAGTGAACAGTTGTTTTCATGTTATCTAGCAATGTAGGAAAAGAGCGTTGGCTTCTTCTTCCCTGGGCAGGTCTGCATCAAATAAATGAACAAGACATTTACAGTGTCCAGGTGAATTCACAATTAGCGCTTTATACATTCAGCAGAATCCCAGGTGGGTGGACTGTAACGCAAAGTCTTCAGTAAAATCCAGTCAGCAACCGGCAAGTCCGTTGTAATTTACAGCTCCCAGAGGGTTTACCTGTGCAGTTGTGAATCCGTCTATTTTGAAATCATTTTAGAAAGCTACTGTTGCACAAATAGGTCAACAGTAAAATGTTACATGTTACTTTGTTAGAAAGGCAGAGGCTAAGAATGAAATTCTCTGGTGGTATCTGAGCATCCAAGTGCCTGGCAGCCTTATCGTCCCGGGTGGGTAACACGCACGGTTATTAAACTCTTCTCCCACGGCCCAGCTCTCCTGGGGTTAACTTGCTGTGGGCCCAGCATGAGGAAAGCCAGATCTTCCTAGGCTGCAGCTCACTTGACTGCCCTTCAGCCCACACCTGAGCGCCTGCTCCCTGGAGGAGAAACCTGAGGACAGGCGGCTTAGCTGTGGCAGCGCTCACAGGGGCTTCTTGCCAGTGGCTGCTTCTGACTGCAAGCTGTAGACAGGACCAGAAATCAGTGACACTGGGAACGAAGAAGAGACCTTACTTCCAGTCCTCAAAATATGCGGTTTTCAATTTTCTCATCTGTACTGGTGAGTTTCAAAATTTTAGTCCTTAGACTGAGTGAGCAAAGCCAGAGTCTTGCCTGTTTATCAGTTCAGCACAAAGGAAGCAAAGACCATTGAGGTGTTTCGTCTAATTCCTTCTGACTTTTCATGACTTCCTTCAATAATGGTTTTTGGAACTTTTAAATTTGATTGAACTCTTCAGTGGGAAACAGGATTTAAAGGAAAACAAAGCCGAGCCACCCACTGCTCTTTGGGGGCCTTGCATTTCGACCCAGCCGGCAGAATGATTCGGAAGAATCTCTGCAGACCTCCAGAGATCCTTGCCTTTTATATGAAGGACCACAGATCTGAAAACTCTGTCTTAAATTCAGTACCCTTCTTTTCATCTGGAATTATCCTCATTGACCATAGAGAGCAATTTTTGTTGAATCCTGGGTCAGGCCCTGGCTAGTGAGAGGTTAGAGCATCTGGAAGAAGAAATGTCTTTCAGCAAATGTTTTAACTAATACTATATCATCTGTGCTGTTATTACATATCTTAGAGGAGGCAGAGTTGTTTCCTTTTTTCTTGTCAAGTCCTCTCAGCCTTCCTTAGTATTTAATTTAGTTTTGTTTCTTTGTTTCTCCTATAGAAAATCCTCCCCCAGTTTAGGTGTTTAGTTGGTTTGCCCTGGTGTAGCATTCTGCTTACGTGAATTTCGGAATGGCACCTTCTGGTGTTACATGGGCACAAACTCCCTAAATGTGTAGGTACTTAAATCACTGTAAAGACAGCCGGCTGCTGAGCACTTCTTGTGAGCAGGTAGCCAAACACCAGAAGAAAGAAGGCTGAAGGTGTGAACCCTACCAACAGTGGGGCTCTGGAACCCTACCCTGACTGCAAGCTGTAGGCAGGACCAGGAGTCCATGATGCTGGGAACCGGAAGCTCAGTGAAGAAGGGATCTTACCTCCAGTCCTCAAAAGACGGGGTTTTCAATTTTCTCATCTGAATTGGTGAGTTTCAAATTTTTAGTCCTTAGACTGTGTGAGCAAAGAACTTGAGGCATATGGAATGCAGAGCCCTACTGAGAAAAATGGGGAAGGGCGAAGAAGATCCCATAGGAGGGGTCAGCCATGTCACAGAGCCAACAACATCGACCATCAGAAGAGCAGACCCAGGCAGGAAGGAGCCACCTGGGCGCTCCTGAAAGTCTGCCGGCAGAATCCAGCCAACCTCCAGCTGCTCTGTGGAAATGAAGGGGAGAGTGGGACCCACACTGAAGGTACACAGTGTGTCTGCGCGTCGTCCTCTTAGGTCACTGGGATTCCACTCATGGGCGCACTCATGGGCACACCGGAGCTGACGGCTTAGCTTTGGGCACAGTCTGTAGCAGGACAGCCCATGCAAAGGCAATTACCTGGAAATGGGGGCCATTATAGCCTTTTGATTAGGTTCCTCCTATATCCTGTCAGGCAGATGAAGAAAAGAGACCGACTCTTAACTCAGAAGTAAATTGCTGGTTCAAGTATTTAATTTCAGCCCCCTTCAGGTTGAGGCTTTCTTTCCAAAGCAGAATTCTGTGTGTTCAGGATTCAGAACACTGGATGCTATTGCTTTAGAGCCTTGCAGAGTCAGACATAGGAAACGTGCGCCAAATGGAGACAGTTGGTTTTAAAAGGCTGTTACTCTGTCCAGTGCGGCGACACTCGTTGTGTCAGGGATTTGACAGGGGCCTTTTCTGGGTCCACAAGGCAGTCTGGAGGAATCTCAAAGTGAAAAGAATTCCAGCATGTCCTGCGTTGCTCACACGGGCACTGTTTCTCTCTCTCAAGCACTGACTCCTGTGGGTAAGCATTGGGCACCGGGCAAACGTGCCAGGGGTTACAGTCGGACTCGGGAAGCAGAGGAGCCAAGTGCTCAGACTGGGCGGACCTAAGAGGTTGAGAACCAGAGCCAGGATGCTAACCACACAGGAGAAAAGTTCCCCTAGAAGAGAAATGGGAGCTAGGAACCAGCCAGCTAGATTCTGCCACAGGGGTTCTGCACCTTTGACTGACTCAAGAGGGCTGAACTCTGGAGGAAAGTGTGTACCAGGAGTTGAGAGGAAGTGCTTTCTGCTGGCTGGGGAAGATTTATTCAGGTTTGGGGGAAATCAGAAAGAGTTGTCCAGCCAGAGTCTGCATCCAATCTAAATACCTGTGCAGCTGGCTATAGTGGCCATGTGTGGAGTTTGGGCTGCTTTGTGCTCACAGTCTTGAGGAAAAAGCAGAGGGCTGGGCACTGAGACAGGGAAGGGTTCCATCCACTCCTTGCCTGGCCTCAGCAAAGGTAGAGAGAGAGGATCCTGTTGTAAATTGCCTGCTGGGGAGTCAGTGGCTCAGTCTCCCCCACCCCCCGCCCCATACACACATACGTTGTTCTTAAAGGATTTCTTCCTGTACTTTTTGGGTATTTTTAGGAAGTATCAGTTTGGAGGAAAAGTCCTAAATATGAAATGTTCTAATTCACCATTTTGATCTTGTTATGCGTGTGCCCGGATGCCAGGTGGGACATTCCTGGCATTTAAAATTAGTCTTGCATTGTCTCTGTACCCTCCATTGCCTGTGAGACTTTACTCACGAACCTGTTCTGGCTTTTTCATCCCTGTCTTCATCAACTGGTGAAATAAAAGTGAGCCTCGACTGGCAGGGACTCTCGTAGGTAGACTGAGAGCAGAACGAATCTGTCTCAGCTGGGAGAGGGGGACACGGTCCAGTGTTGTCAGCGGCGACTGCTGGTTTTGTTTCGTTTTGTTTTATTTTAGCAATCATTTGATTTTAAAGCCATCGTCCTATCCTGCCACCTCCCCCCACACACACTCCCTAAATGTCCTGGACATATTTACACTTCCTTTTTTGTTTTTATTTTGAGAAATGGTCTCATTTGGCACAGGTTGGCCCAGAAACTCCATGACCTTGAATTCTAGGTCCTCTGGACCAGTGTGTGGATTAAAGTAGATCACCCAGACTCGGCTATACTTTAAGTAAAAAAAAATTATTGAGAAAAAGCACACAGAATGTTCAGCTTAATAAAACTGATGGTTCACAACCATCTGTAACTCCAGTTCCAGGGAATCTGATGCATCTATACATATGTGCAGGCAAAAACACACATAAAATAAACTTTAAAAATCCCATCCTGGTGCTGGAGAGATGACTCAGTGGTTAAGGACACTGGTTGCTCTTCCAGAGGACCTGGGTTCAATTCCCAGCACCCACATGACAGCTCATGACTGTCTGTAACTCCAGTTCCAGGGGATCTGACATCCTCACAACAGTGCACAGAAAATTAAATTAATTATTTAAAAAATCCCACTGACAATTTTGCACTTAGAGAAGAGGAACTAATAGAGACAAGGTATTCACGATAAAAAGGTCAACTCACCAAGAATCATGCATTTACTTTTTCAATAATTTTAAATTATTTCTAACTGCAAGGGTTTATTTGCTTATTTCTTTTTTGATATAATGTTTGCTAGAATTAAGATCTATGGCTTTCTTTTTATTGGCTTTTGTTTCTGTTTGTTTCCTGTGTACTGGTTTATCATCTTAGATAGATTTTGGTGAATGCTAAAGGGATTATAGCATACATTTAACATTGCAGTCTCTGCACAGCCAGGGTTTCATCAGCTCAGAGGGAGGACAGGACACTGCTAGTATGTTTTTCCTTCACCTCCCACTTTACAATGCAGTTAGCCTGTAATTTTTCCTTACACTTGCACATAAAAAACCTTATCAGACAAAGTTAAAGCCTTTGCTTTTTTTTTTTTCTAGACAAGGTTTCTCCGTAGCTTTGGAGCCTGTCCTGAAACTAGCTCTTGTAGACCAGGCTGGCCTCGAACTCACAAAGATCCACCTGCCTCTGCCTCCTGAGTGTTGGGATTAAAGATGTGCGCCACCACCACCCAGCTTCTTCACTTTTAATCCTCAAGCATCTTAGATGTTTTTAAATTCTATTTATTTATTTAGGGGAGGAGACACATGTACCATGGTGCATCGGAGGGCAAACTGTGGCAGTCAGTCCATCCACCATGTGGGTTCTGGGATTGAACTCAGGTTGTCAGGCTTGGCAGCCAGCACCTTTCCCTGCTGAGGCATCTTTCCAGTCATCAGACAGTGGGGAAAACGCGGGGAGTGAGAAGCATCCAGTGTATTCTCCTAGATAGCTCCCATTCTGCCGCTCCTCCTTCCTCCTCAAGCCCTCAGACCCTTCTAGCGTCATCCCCTGCTCTGCAGAGCTCCTCCTTCAGCGGCTGTCCCTCACCAGTGTGTTCTCGCTGTCTCCTTCTGCCTGAGTCTCCTTACTTGATGCTCATTTATCCTGGCGGTATTCACTGCACGTAGAACTCTGGGATAGCATTTGCTTATTGTGTTAAAGGTCCTGTTTCACTACTTTTTGGTGTTTATGGTTGTTGGTGAGAAATTCACAGCCACTAAATTACTGTTTGTCCATCAGAAACAGTCATTTTTGTGTTGCCCAACTTCTTTTATTTTATTTTTTTCTCTATCTAAAAATGTATTTTATTGTATGTTTCATGTGTGTATGTGTGTGTGAGAGAGTGTTAAGTGTTAGTGTGTGTGTGTGTGTTGTGTGTGGCATAAAGAGAGGCTGGAGTAATGGCTCAGCAGTTTAGAAAACGTATTTTTTCACAGAGGATCAGAATTTGGCTCCCAGAACCCACAGCAGGGGGTTTACAGCTTCCTGTAACTCCAGCTCTAAGGGACTGATCCAATGTCTCCAGCATCCTTGGGCACCCATACTCACATCCACATACCAGCACACACACACACACACCACACACACACACACACACACAGAATTAAAAATAAAAATAAATCTTAGAAACATTTTTGAAGTATCAGTTTCCTTTCAAACACTGCTGTATGTCCGGCCCACTAATGTCAATATGTGGCTTCAATTATCATTCCTTTCAAAGAGTTCCTAACTATATTTTTGGACGGTGGATTGTGAGAGACAGGTGTGTTTATTTTCAAGACATTTGGAGAATTTTCCATATAACTTTTCATTGTGGTTCTTACTTTAATACTGCTGTAGTTATATCATACTCTGTATTATTTCAATCTTTTAAAATGTATTAAGATTTTTTTATGGTCAAACATATGGCTTATATTAATGAAGAGTCCAGATATATTTGAAAAGAATGTGTCGTTTTCCGTTTGGGGTGGAGGACTCAATAGTGGCAGTCAGGCCCGTTTGGTTCACGTTGTCGTTTGTTCAGTTTCCTAACGGATTCCATGACTCTCCAGTCCCTCATCCACCTCCAGGAGAAAGGTGCAACCGCTGTGGATTCATCTGCGTTTTCCTTTCTTTTGGCAACTTTTACCTCTTAGATTTTGAAACAGATTCTGCTGTTAGGTGAATCCGCATTTAGAAATGTTACGTTTTTAAAACTGTTTGTTTGGCAGTACTGGGGGTTAAACCCAGGGCCTCGGGGGTGCTAGGCAAGTGCTCTGCCCCTGAGCTATAACATAAGACTGAAGAGCTACTTTTTAAATTACATCCTCCTCTTCACTCCCAAATATTCCTCTCTACCTGTCCCTGTGCTCCTGTGTCCTCGGGTCACCTTACAGGTGTTTGCAGAGCTGCTCGGCTTTCCTGTGCCCTGGGTACATTCTCCTTTTCACCCCAGGTCCTTACCCATGAGCTCTCTCAAGAACAATGTCCAGTTTGGTCTTGCTTTTTCTTCCAGTTTGAGTTTGGTATCATAGAGATCTATTGCTATGCAGCAAAGGACTGTGAATTTAGGAGCTGTAAACTCTCAGCCCTTTGTCCGAAGTCTGGCCTGTTGTAGCCTGGCTCAGTGCTACAGGGCCAGCAAAGCAGAAATTAAGGTGCTGGTTGCTGGCGTTCTCATCTAAAGGATGGTTCTACTTCCAGTTCATTCTGGTTGTCAGAATTTAGTTCCTATCACCAAAGGGTTTCTTTCTTCCTCATTGGCCATTGGCTGCTAGTTAGTGGCTTCCCTCACCTCAAGGAGGCTGCATGAATCTTCTTGTGGCCCTTCCACAACATCCTAGCAACAGAATCTCCCTATCAACCAATCCCTCCAACATTTGAACCCCTTTGACTTCTATCACCAAAGGGAGAAAACGCTTCTTTTATAAATAGCTCAAGCCACCTGGGTAGCATGTCCATTTTAGGATCAATTGAATGGTAATACAGATTACACATGCAAAGTCCCTAAGGGGCAAATGTCACTGGGCCATCATTGAATTCTTCCTACCACACCATTCCTATTTTTTTAATTAATTTTTTTAAACTTTATTTTATATGCACTGGTGTTAAGGTATCATATCAGATCCCCTGGAACTGGAGTTACAGACAGGTGTAAGCAGCCATGTGGTTGCTGGGAATTGAACTCAGATCCTCTGGAAGAACAGCCAGTGCTCTTAACCACTGAGCCATCTCTCTCCAGCCCCTCCCCACCATTCCTATTGTTAATTTTTTTGTCTTGAGATAAATTAGAACATTTGTGCTTGTGTGTGGTGTATATGTACGTGTGTGTGTGTGTGTGTGTGTGTGTGTGTGTGTGTGTGTACATGTATGTGCATGGGTACTTAGGCTAGGTGTTGATATCTTCCTCTTTTGAGCTCCATCTTACTATCTGAGACAGTCTCTTTGCTGAACCTAGATCCCACGATTTGGCTAGGCTGGCTGGCCAGCTAGTGAGCTTCAGGGATCCTCTTGTCTCTGCCCCATCAGTTCTGGGGTAGTGGGAATCTGAACTCAGGTCCTCACGCCTTTTCAGCAGGCATTTGACTCCTGAGTCATCCTTGTGGCGCCTAATTTATAATTATTTAGAGAAAGCTACAAAACATTCATTTCTGCATACCTGTGGTCTCACTTTTCCTTCGTTCTCTGTGTGTGCATGTATGTTCCTGTTTGCATGCATGGTGTCATATGGAGGTCAAAATACAACCTTAGGGGTCAGACTTCTCTTTGCCTCTTGTTTGAGACAGGGTCTCTTGATTGCATCTGGGTACAGCGGGATAACTGTCCCATAATTCTGTGGATTCTCCCATCTCTGCCTTCGGTCTTGTAGGAACACTGGGATGACAGCAGACACTACCAAGTCCGGATTTTTCTGGGCTCTGGGGATCAGAATGCAAGTCCTCATGTTCGTGTGGCAAGCACTTTAACCACTGAGCTCTCCAGCCCTGCTTTTGTTTTTGTTTGTTTGCTTTCAGCTCTGGGAATTGAACCATGGGTAACTTTGTATTGTTTTGAGGGCAGCCCAGGCCGGCCAGGGACCCTGGCTTTTCCAGGCACTCCACCACACTTGGCATCACTTTCTGCAATATTAACAATTACAGAACCATGGTGCAATGATTAAAGCTGGGCCATTTGTATGGAGGGAGCAGTACAGTCAGTGGCAGTCCGTCAGATCTCACCAGTTTTCTCGCCAACATCGCTTTCACGGTCTGAGAGCCGGCTGAGGTTTGCACGTCGTCTGTGAGCCGGCTGAGGTTTGCACGTCTGTGAGCCGGCTGAGGTTTGCACGTCTAAGCTGAGGTTTGCACGTCTGAGAGCCGGCTGAGGTTTGCACGTTGCCTTCGGTTGCCGCGGTTCCCTGTCATCCTCTGATTGGTGACTGCTCCTTTGTTTGTTTGGTTTTGTCTCTTATGACATGGATCCTTTGAAGAATATTAGCCACTCATTTTGTGAAATTTTTCTAAGTTTAGGTTTCTCTGATGCTGCCTTATGATTAGGTTAAAGTTATTTTTAGCAAGAACAACACAGAAGTGGTGGTTTGCCCTTCTCCCATGAAATTCATAGCTTTGTGTCTTATTGCTGGTGATGTTAATCCAAAAATCCCAGTTAGTGTGGTATTTCCAGAGTTTCTCAGCTTTGGAATTACTCTTACAGCCTTTATAATGGACGGATATTTCGTAGGAATATTTTCAAGTGTACTGGTTTCTTTATGCTCCCACCTTCTAAATTTAGCACTGGTTGATGGTTTCTGCCCGTAGCCACTACTGTGACTTTTCCACTTTAGTTGTTTTCTATCACTTCTCTCCTTTCTACTTCTATATTTTGGAATTATACTTAAAAAAGAACTACCATGATTTTCTTTATTTACTTATAATGCCATTTGTTTTCACCAGTACAACAGTAGAGACTTCGTTCTGTAGTCTTTGTGGCTTTCTATGAACTCAAGGCTAGCCTGGTCTACATAGTGAGTCCCAGCTCAGTCAAGGCTATATAGTGAGACTCTGTCTCAAAAAAAAAAAAGAAAGAGAAAGAAAAGAAAAACAAGAAAAAAGAGAGGTTATTTTATTTTATGTGTATGAATGTTTGTGCACCATATGCATGCAGTACCTGCAGAGGTCAGAAGAGGGCACTGCATTTCCTGGAACTGAAGTTAGGGATGACTCATTTAAGAATAGAAGTTAAAGGATCTAGAGAGATGGCTCAAAGGTTGGAGCACTTGCTGCTCTTGCAGAGGACCTGGGTTCCGGTTCAGCAGTCACACAGCTGCTCACAACCATCCCTAACTTCAGAATCCCCAGTTGCCTTGCGGCTTCCTATAGGCAAAGATTATTTTACTCATCGGTGTCTCTATCATCTGGTATGGGGGCTGGTTGAGAGTAGGTTCTTGATAAAGGCTTTTGAACAGTTTTTAAAATGGGCTTAGGACCAGTTTATATGGGCTTAACTCAGTCAGCTATAGAAAAATAAAGTTGTAATTGTGAATTTTTATATACACCTTTATTGCATTTCTTTCGTTTTGTTGGTGCTGTCTATGGATGCTAAGCAAGGCTTTGCCATTTAGCTCTACCTCCAACCCTTTAGATATGGTGTGTGTTGTGTATATGTATGTATTTCTGTATCCTGTATAAGGACAGGGTCTCTTCCTGGATGTGGATCTTAACTACTTGGCTAGTCTGGCTGATCCCCGGGCTCTAAGGATCCGCCGGTCCCCATCTCCCCAGTGTGAGAATTATAGATGCGTGCTGTAGTCGTCTGCCTTTTATGTGGGAGCTGAGGATTCTAACTCAGGACTTATGGGTACACAACAAACAACCGAGCCAGCTCCCCTGCCCCTAGACTTGAGATTTAAAAAGAAAAATTAATAGAATAAACCTTTCTCTGACTGTAGGAATTAAAGAAATCTTTGTTTTTTGTTTTGTTGAGATAGGGTCTCACTCTGTTGCCTTGACTGGGCTAGAACTCACTAAGTAGACCAGGCTTGCTGACACTCACAGAGATTCACCTGTCTCTGTCTCTGCCTTCTGGGTGCTGGGACTAAACGGTATGCACCACCACATCAGGCCCATGACTGCTTGGTCTGTGTTAAGCATCTTAATTCCTGGTCTGTGCCCTTCTCCTCTCATGTCATAGTCTACAAGACAATGGCAGTAAACAGACCAGCATTCTCTGCATGGGGCCATAACACCTGTCCTAGGGATGTCATGGCTATGACGAAACACTATGAACATAAATGGCTTGAGGAGGAATGGGTTTATTTCAGCTCACATCTCTCAAGCATTATCAAACTTTCTGTTCATCTCGTCCAGTATATTTTCTTTTTCTCTTTCCTTTTTTGAAAATTTGTTTTTGACAAGGTCTCACTGTGTAGCCTTGGCTGGCCTGAGACTCACCATGTAGACATTTTTGGTAAATTTACCAGGGACACCTTCCATGTACAAATGTATAACTGTTTGATTTGGAGCTTTGTATTTAATGATGAGGAGGTGGGGATGCAAGCTGTTCCTCAGCTGTGATGAGCAAGTCTTTCACGCCGATGTACCTTTCAGAGACACTTTTCTCTGCAGGAGAATGAAGAGCAAGCAGCTGGCTCCTGTGCTCTTTGAAAGGGGTTCCCCTGTGTGAGTGACAGCAGAGCCGGTGGGCTGTGAGGCACTCACATTTAGGATGTCCACATGAGATTTGCCTTTTGAATATGTTTAGTTTATTCATACAAATATTCCTTACATTACCATGCTACTGTAAAGATTATGGAAATCTCTTGAAAACAGGCTTCTCAAGAGCTGGGGGGCATGTGGGTCAGGAAATGCTGCAGGGTTCCACTGGGGAGTCTTCCCCAGTGAGAGTACATTGGGAGCAAGCTCAACCAGCGTTCTCTGGGAGGTCCTTCAGCTGTGTCAGGCCGGGAGGGTGGAACGGTCCTGGAGAGCATTGGTCAGTGGCTAGTGCTGACAGGCAGGCCTGTGTGATATCAGCAACATTGCCAGAGCCACAGCGACCAATCTCAAAGTCCTGTTGCCAATGGGGATCACCACAGAGGTTTAAGAAGCCATGTCTCCCAAACCTGGAAGTGCGATCTAGGGCTGCCTCCAAAGTTCCACTTTTTATATTGTTCCCGTGGGCATTAGCTTTGTGCTGTCCTGACTCACAGGCTAGAGTTTATTTAATAACAACGTATGAGAGCCACCTTGGGTGGTTCATTGACATCTCAGACCCTGCCTTAGACTAATATTGGAGCTGCCTTGCGGCTCACTCCCTATCTTGTGATATAGACATGAATAATTTGCATTAGTATAGATTTTGCTTTATTGATAGAGATTTACAGTCAATTTTGTTATATGTATAAATGTTTCTGATGTAACTTTTACTTGATAACTGTTTTGTTATATGTAATTTTGCTATGTTAAAGTTAAAGCCTTTTTTTGTTTAAACCGAAAAAGGGGAAATGATGGAGGAAGGTCATTGGTTAAAATAAAAGAAGCTGCTTGGCTCTCATTGGTTAGGAGATAGGTGGGAGGAGTAAACAGAACAGAATGCCGGGAGGAAGAGGAAGTGAGGTCAGACTCCACAGCTCTCCTCTCCAGAGCAGACGCAGGAGAGACGCCATGCTACCTGCTCCAGGGAAGACGCACGCTATGAAGCTCCGACCCAGGATGGACTTAGGCTAGAATCTTCCCGGTAAGCGCACCTAGGGGCGCTACACAGATGATTAGAAATGGGCTAAATTAATATGTGAGAATTAGCCTAGAAGAGGCTAGATAGGAATGGGCCAAAGCAGTGTTTAAATGAATACAGTGTCTGTGTAATTATTTCGGGTAAAGCTAGCCGGGCAGGGCAGGCGGCTGGGGTTTTGGGGACGTAGCCCCGCCGCAGCGCCCATATTACTACAATCTTGCAAGCATTATGTTATTCCTAGCCATACAAAATGGTTTTCAGGTTACACACAATGGTTCCGCTTATGTGCCCAACACCCTGTTCTCTACCAACTAGACATATTTCCAAAGTACTCAGACTTCAGCAAGGCTGGGGAAGAAAGACAAGACAGATGGCTTAGAAACCCAGAAATACCAACTTTCTGCTAGGCCTTCTTAAGGGGCTGCCTTTGTCCTCTGATGCCTCAGGACCAAGGAGGGAGTTGTCAGTGGCCCAGTTACCCTGGAGGAGGCAAAGAACATTGACAGATGTTTGCGCTGGCTTCAAGACAGGCCACCTCTCCTCAGATGGCTGTCAGTCAACATGAACTTCCACATCCCTTTGAAGAGCCACAGTTTTTCTAGATGGGAGGAAACCAGCACCAGCTTCCAGAGAAGACAGTGCTTGAGTGTGTAGACGCCAGGACATGAGGAGAAAGGATACAGCCTGTACTTTGAAGTGTTGTTTCTGGGCCTTCCCCACTTGCTTAGAAACTTAACCTCATCCACATCTGCTCTTCAAAGATGATGGATGGGAGAGAAGGTGGGCCGCACAAAGAGATTTCCAGCGGGGATGCCCAGATGTGAGCTGAGAGAGAAGAAGAGCAGCCCTGCTGTCAAGTTCAGGGAGCATGGGGCTGGTGTTCTCTCTTTTTTTTTTATTTTTTTATCTTCGAGACAGGGTTGCCGGTGTTCTCTTGACATGTGCGGCCATGCAGTCTTGAACAAAGAGCCCTAAAGTAGGAATAGGTGATGCTATTCCACCCTTTTCCCCATTGGCTGTCTCTTTAGGATAAAATGATCTTGCTTTCCCAGTCACACCTGATTTCTGTTTGGAGGTAACTGATCTAAGGTTAGGGCAGTTAAATAGAGCTTGGCTTTGGTGTTCTGATATATTTGCCAAAATACTTCTATGAAGGTGGCAATAAGAATAGCAAAATACACAACCTTTGCTTCTTAGGTACAATGAAGAGTTGTTTTAGATTTAGATGAGGCAGTAAAGAAGACGTTACAGGGTCCCAGCTGTATCATAAGCTAATAGAGCAGGCTATGGAGCAGGAGGAGAGGAGGCACATCTAGACAGTGCCTGCAGGCAGATTTCTAAGTGGCTCCCTTAGTATCTTAGGTTTATTTCCTGCTCAGGGGATATTTTAAACCGTGTTTAAAAATTGTAATCTTGATTTTCAAGACCCTCACAAGTGTTCTAAATGTCCCCAACCTCATGTTCCATTACTAACTGTGTTCAGAACTATAATAAATACCTTGTCCATTGGCTTACCAATCTAACTGCAAACACAAGCTTTCAGGCTTAGAAACTTATCTAATCTGCTGTTGGATCAATCTCCCTGTCTTGCATTGGCTTGATAGTCCTTTGGTTAAAAATCTGACATAATTTTGTGAAAACGTAGGCTCCACAAGAACGGAGACTGGGCCTCTTCTTGTTGTGTATCTTAGGTGCCTATCACTGTCCCACTTATAATAGACACTTGATTCATATTTATTGAATAAATGAAAGAATTAATCAAAGAATGCATTAAAGCACTGGAAACGAGTAGAATCTTCCTCATGGAGGACTACGGCAACTCTAATTGTCCCTCACTTTCCTGCCTTCAATTCATCATAATCAAATTCTCTAACCTACCTTGTCTGATGATAGGTCATCAGACCCTCCTCATTCCAAAAGAATCCAGGAGGAAGGAATGTTGTAGAGAGGGCGAGGAGAATGTGGATTCGCAGGCCTTGCTAGGTGTCCCTAGTCTGTGCACTCACAACCATGCTCAGGCAATACCTCTCGCTACAAAGCCAGGACTGGCCGGAGCACTTTTGCGCAGTGGAACCTGTGGGTTCTTAATAGCGAGCATAGAGCAAGGAAGTTCTGTGCCTTGCGAAGCGGTGAATTTAAGGGTCCTCTAAATGCTGAGAGCTGCTGGCACTAACCAGTCAAACCCAAGCAGAGGAGTGTGGGCACCTCCATTTACAGCTGATTTATCAAAACCACAAGAAAAACACCTTAGAACTTGTTTTTTGTGTTTTTTTTAAATTCATTTTATGTACCAACCACAGTTCCCCCTTCCTCCCCCCTCCCCCTTTCTTTCCCTCCACTCCCACCCCTATCCACTACTCAGAGAGGGTAAGGCCTCCCGTGGGAAGTCAACAAAGCCTGGCATATCAAGTTGAGGCAGGACCAACCGTCTTCACCCCATATCAAGGATGAGCATGGTATCCCACTATAGGGAATGGACTCCAGGAAGCCAGGACATGCATCAAGAATAAATCCTGGTCCCACTGCCAGGGGCCCCACAAACAGACCAGGTTGCATGACAGTCACCTACGTTCCGAGGCCTAATTTGGTCCCATGTAGGCTCCCCAGCTGTCAGTCCGGAGTCCATGAGTTGCCACTAGCTCGGGTCAGCTGTCTCGGTGGGTTTCCCCCATCATGATCTTGACCACCTTTGTTCATATAATCCCTCCTTCCTCTCTTCGACTGGACGCCAGGAGCTCGTCCCAGGGCTTGGCTGTGGATCTCTGCATCTGCTTCCATCAGTTACGGGATGAAGGTTCTATGATGAGAAGGGTGGGCCCCAGTCTGACTACAGGAGAAGGCCAGTTCAGGTAACAAGAGTGTTGCAGCCCTGGGAGTCCAGCTCCCGGGACTGCACCCAGGGTGGCCAAAAGAATACCTCAGAGCAGCAAGGGCTAGGAAAGATTTCCTCTCTATCTTTGGGCTAGCCTGTCTATCTGAGGGTAAATAAGGAAACACATGCTTTCTGCTGGTGACCTAAGGAAAAGAGGGAACAAGCACACACTTTCCTGATGGTCACCTCTTTTACTTCATTTTTAAATAATCTCTCTCTCTCGACAATCTCTCTACACAGTTACATCTCTTTACATACACTTACATATCTCTCTTTACATACATATGTCTCTCTCCTGCACAGCCACACAGCTCTACACACTTAGAAGTGTGCCTTCAACCTGTGTCATTGGGTGGTGTCTCCAGGTTGACTGTCTCACAACTGAATGAGAGGGCATAGAGATGATTCTGCCACTGCAGAATTGTATGCATGCTTGTAGCAAGAATTCCTTACATGTTTTGGGGTCCCAGAATCTTCCCTATTGGTTGTAGAAAAAATAGTCTTGCCTGGACAATCCCCAAAGCCTTGAACAAGCATTCAGATGTCTGGTCTTGTCCCCCTTCAATCCATCCTACACACGGTCACCAGGAGTGTGTCAGAAGTGTAGAATCTGTTCATGTCCTTCCCCTTTTCAACTCATTTAGTGGCTCGTGCTATGGGCTAAATTGTGCCCTGCCAATGTGTACACAGTCGTCCAACCCCAGTATCTTAGAATGAGTCAGTATTGAAGAGTGGGTACTAAAAGGATAATCAAGCTAGAAAGAGGTCATCAGGGCGAATGCTACCCCATTCTGACTGACATCTCTATGAGAAAGGAAATGCAGACATTGACACACAGAGGGAGACACTATGGAGACACACAGAAACCACAGCCACCTACTGAACAGAGAGAGAGGCCTCTGAAGAAACCAATCCTGCCAGCAAATTCTCACACTAGTGAGAAGAACCATTTCTGCTGTGTGGCCCCCTGCCTAGTCTACGGTGTTCGTTAAGGTGGAGCTGGCTTCGTTTTCAACGTCTACGGCATAAGCTTAGCGTGGCATGCGGGACTTCCCAACTGGTGCTGCTTTGCAAGTGGCATCTCCAGCGTGCCCCCACCTTTTTCACATTGTCTGGAGCACTGAATGTGTCTTGGCTCTTGTCTGCTTCTCACTTAATCTTCTAAGTCTCTACTGCCCTCCCCCCAGGCAGCATGAGCTTCCCCTCCTCCGTTAATGTGTGAGGTTCTGGAAGGCAGACTGTGATTCATCTGCCTCTCCTCGGGTTCCATCACAAGCACAGTAATGGGCACGTGTCCATACACATCTATCAAGCCAAACTCAGCATGCACGAAGGGAAGATGTCAGGGAAACCCTGCTCTGTCTTCTCTGTCCTCACAGATGAAGAGCCTCTGATCATTATGTCACCACCTCAAGCTAGCACCTTGTCTCACCTCAAGTTTAAGGAAGGGCTGGCCCTGTGGAAACCAGGACATTGAGAACATGACCTTGGAGCTGAGCTGTCTCCGCCACGTCCTTCCCCCATGGCCTCCAGTTTCTTACTCATTGGCTGCTTTGGATTCCCAGTTCTGTCTCCATAAGGGCATTGTTGTCAAGGGGGATTCCTGGGGAGGCAGGGATTTGCTCTTGTGCTCTCTCTCTCTCTCTCTCTCTCTCTCTCTCTCTCTCTCTCTCTCTCCAGCCTGTTTTTCCTCTGTGGAGTAGTGATTCTCTTACACAGTAACAATAGCAGCAAAACCTTCCTCGATGTCACCAGGGTAGAAAGACATGGTAGCTTCAGGCTTACACAGCAGCATCTCAGCAACCCAAGTGGGGAAACAAATCTTCACTTCAGAAAAAGGACTCTGAACACCATTCCTGGGTCACAGACAGCTCTTCGCACCCGCTGCTGTTTTTAGGAGCCAGAGGGACTGTGATTATCCAGGCCTGAGGCAAGTTCCTCCTCCCCTGCTGGAGCCCCACAGTCTCCTCTGGCTGGTGGGGTGGGGTGGGGTCTTTCTAGACTTTTACAACATGTGTTGCAGTGAGCGCTGACAAAGTTCTGCACACAATGTTCATAGCATGTTCTCACAGCCGGAGCCCGGACGTGACACAGCATGCAGCCGGTGGGCACCGAGATAAACGGTGTCTGTTACACAAATCCAACGAAAGCTCTGCTCAAAGGGAGTCAGCCTTTCAACCTGAGTAAACTTCCAGAACAGGAAGCTACTCAAAGAAGGCAGACCCAGAAAGACGGTGTGTGGTTCCATTGAGTAGACTCTTCAGGAAAGACACATCTGCACTGATTGCCTGGAAGTGTGCGAGAGGTAGACATAGAAGGTCACAAGCAAAGATGTGAGGTAATGGTCAAATCCTGGCGACTGAACCGTAGTGATTTCACATTTGTCAACAGTCAGTCTCAGGCCTACGCTCAAGTAACCAGGTGCACTTAATGGTTATTTTCAATCTATCTTTCTAAAGCAAGCACTGAGTAGCTGTGATGGCATTTCAGGATAAAACCCAGGAGCTCAGAAGAGTCCCCCCAGCTCTGGCTGTGCAGCTCATTCCCCAATGCACCCCTCTCTTCTCCAGCACTTTGGCACCACGGTAATTGCAGTTCCTCAACGCTTCTAAGCTGCCTTTCAGCTGAGTCTGTACAGGAGCTGTCCCTTGTCCATCAAAGTCCACCAAGCAGGAAGCTTTTTTCTTACTCCTCCCCAGATGCCGGATGAATGGAGGCATCTCTGCTGCCTTCTTTAGGCAGAATGCAAAACCTATTACCTTTTTTCTATAGCAGGCCATGAATATTCTCTTTTTAAAATTTTCTTGTTCATTGATTTCTTTACAATAGTGGAAACTTCTAAAGACAAGCATGAAGGAAATTTCTTCCGTAGGAACAAGCACTGGCCATTCGAAGTAAACATTTGGAAAATGGGGCTTGAGGGAAAACTCCTCAACAACTTTCCTTGTGCCCCAGACTGTGCTCCCATTCCTTACCTCCTGGTCAGAGCAATGACATCACAATTTCAGAGGAAAGCCGAGGTCTGGCACACTTATGGTCCAGAACATTCTCCCTGTCTCAAGCATCTTGAATATTATTCTCAAACATTTTTTCTAATTATGAGCAGCTTTTCTGTTAATTATTAAATCCATATGTACTCCAAGAGAAATTGAATCCTGGTTTGCTTCATTCACACTCAATCCATCACAGCTTTAACTTTCAAGAGCTATTTGATGTTCAAGAAGCCATTAGAACCCCCATAATGCTTCTTTCTGAGAAATGGGATATGGGCAAAACTAAGCAAAACCAAATGCTCACAAAATCCTCGGAGGTTAAGTAGAATCTTAATGAGGGGAATTATGCTACACTCTTGGGGCTCCTCGGACTCCAGGGAAGTCTGTGTGACTGGAGAGGTCTCGCATCTTTATTCCACATTTTCTGTGGGGTCGGGGCGGCTGAGGAAAGACAAGGAAAAGAATAGTTTGATGGGACAGAAATCTTTGACATTCTCTGTTTCCAGCAGTATTTCAGTCTAGATTTTTTTAAAGACTTCTTGATATGAAACATCTAAAATTGCTGATGAAAATATCATCAACATTAAGCACGCATTGAACTCGTAAGAAAAAAAAAAGTCCAGCATCTCTTTCTCTTTCTCTCTCTCTCTCTCAACTAAAACTCTAAAAATACAACAGGAGACCAAATTGGGAGAAAGCCAGGAGTTGATCCTGAGGTGGAGTAGCAGAAGATGAATACTGGTCAGCCATGAAGGTCGCTGCTGGGCCTGCCCTCAGGTGTGTGTGGCCGTGTGCGATCTGTGTGATGCCTAAGATAGATCACAGTGCAAACCAACTTCTGGCATGCCTGGGAGGGAGTTTTTACGTTAGCTGAAGCAGGAGGAGCTGCTCCCTGGGCAGGGTTCCCGGACTGGGAAAAAGGAGAAAGCCGGGTGACCCGCAGCCTCCTCTGACCTCCGTTTCCTAGCTGTGGCTACAGTATGGCCAGCTGTTTGGCATCTTGGTGCTATGACTTCCCCCTCAAATGGACGGTATTCCCCTGAACCGCAAGCAAAGCAAACCTTTCCTTAAGTGGCTTTTGTCAGATATAGTCATAGTAACATGAAAATGAACGGATGTAATATGTAAATTAGCCAATCCCTAAGCAATAATACTTGCATTCTAGGAGGCTCTGCCTTCTTCCTCCATCCTCCCAGGACTAGGTGACCAAGAACCTCTCCTGTACCTTAGGGCTTGCTCAAACTATTCAAAGTAGCCAGTGAGCTGTGTCCTGCCCTTGTCTTTACTGCGACACCCCTCGAAAGACTCTGCCCTGACATTTCCCCTTGCCCCTGCTATCCACACCCTGAGCACCCTGTGTATTTTCAGAGGGGCTCCTGCTTCTAGGACTGTTGTTTCCCTGAACCTCTCCTTTGTCTCTTCTTAAGCTGCAACTGACAGCCCACCACATTTTAAAAGCCCCAAACATGTTCTAACACATCATGTCCAGTGCAGTTTTTATCCGTTCACTCATCTCATTACTAATAAGGGACAACACATTGAACATACCATGAAATATTGAACATTCTGTATTTAAGTCATATTGAAAAATCAATTTTATGTTCCAATTTGCCTATTTTTCCAGACTTTATGGCCCCTCTCTATTATGCAATTTTAATAATAATAAGATAGATCTGTTGGTACTGGCATGAGAAAACCACAATTTATTAACTGAGGAAAGTATTGACTAAAATGTATCTTATGATGACAGTCTCGTAAAAAGAAAAAAACACAATGTGCGTGTATTTATATGTACATAATAAAAATCTGGTAGAGTTTCATTTCTTATTTCTGTATATTGTTCCATTTTTATGAGTCTTTATTTTCCTTACAACAAGACAAACAATATAAATTTCTAGTTAGCAAATCCTGAGTAAGCAAGAGCACACTTGGGGCGGAGTAAGGGTGTGGTGTCACTGTAGACTGGCCAGTGCTTTGGGTGCTCAAACAGAGGCAGATGGGGAAGAGGGACTAGTGTGGGTAGAAGTGTTATGGTTCCCACTGGGAGAGAGTCAGGGAAGAGGAAGCATTGTCTCTCTCTCTCTCTCTCTCTCTCTCTCTCTCTCTCTCTCTCTCTCTCTCTCTCACCTCGTAGGAGTAGAACCAGAGCACAGAGAACATAGGTCACCTGGGAAGAAGACAGTGTTAGCAGGATATTAGATCATCATCCGATGATGAAGATGACTCTCTTGGCCATCACTGTTATTGTTGCCGTCTTTCTCCCCCTCTTCCTTCTTCCATGCCTCTCTTCCGTCTTATGACATGTAAATCTTGATGAAAGGCAGAGGAGACACAGCTGGTCTGACCCCTTCATTCTACTTTAAATTTTCAGAGCCAGACTCAGGACCAATCAGATATTCACTGGTGAAAGAAACGAGAGAGCAAGGGATTTTTTTATGGCCACCCCACCGATCATTGCAGCTACGTCTGTGTAGTCCGCGGACACTGTCTGGGAGGTCTGTAAGGACTTTTTCAGCCAGTTCCCCTGGGATCCATGAGGGTTGCTGCCCCATCCCGGGCAACCACTTATTAAGGGAAGGATTTTACAGTCGTTCACACCATATTCTATTTGTAATTTAACTGTCTAGAATTTAAAAAAAAGGCAACAATAATTTCCTATCCATCTAAATTCTCTGTGTATACTCCTGGGTATCTTCTCTGGGATTTTTAACCCATGTATGTAATGCCCCAAATGTAGTCAGAATGAGGTTCATTTTCTAGATAAAGATAGAACTTCTATGATAATAATTCCAGTTGCCGTGTGTGTGTGTCTGTGTTTGAATCTATAGATTTAAGACTATTTCTTTGAGACAGCATCTCACTATGTAATCTGGACTACCCTAGAACTCACTACGTAGACCAGGATAGCCTCTAACTCACAGATCCACCTACCTGTGCCTCTTGTGTGCTGGGATTGCCAGTGTGTGCCACCACATCCAGCTTTAGTTTTAATTTTTTTTTTTTACATTCATGTAGCCTAGGTATGACTCAAATTTGCTAGGCAGACAAGGCTGGCCTTGCATTCTTCCTGCTGCGTCTTCTGCTTTCCAAGTGCTAAGATCACAGATCTTAGCTACCATATCCAGATACAGAGTCCATCTGCTGGACAGCAAACTGGCCAGTTTGAGACTGAAGAGTCAAAAGCACAGGGAAAGATAGAAACGGACAAGTGTGTAATCTTATGAACGGGAAGGGGTTGGGAATTTGTCAGGGATTCCAGATCCCAGACGCCTGCTGTGATGGACAAGCTGGATAATAGAGTAGGGGAGGGGAGTAAACATATTCTGAGGGTCTATGAATTTTTCTTGTTCCATATACTTGTCAGGTGAAAATGTGTCAAGAATGGGATTTAAATATTTCAGCTGTTCTGCTAGATAACACTGCTGATAAATAATCCAGACTCTCTCCCCATTATCACCTTCCCTGCCAGTGTGGACTCTGCCTTATTGAACTCATAACCGCCTATGTGGTAATCACGCTGCTGTGTAACGTATTCTAAAACCTAATAGCTAAATTCTGGGCATAGTTATGATCTGACAGCTTCTGTGTGTCTAGAGCTTGGAAGTGGGCTCCGATGGTGGTTCTGGTGCAGTTTCTCGTGTGATTCAGGTGTGATACTACCTGAGCCTTCAGTCATCTGACGGAATCATGATACCAAGGCAGTCCCCTCCACATGCGGGGTTATTCCGAAGCTGATGGTAGCTCTCAGCTCCTGACTAGCTGCTGGTAAAGGAGAGTCAAGCTTCCTCCCTCGTGTGTCTAGGCGTTAGGGCTGAATGTTGCCAAAGGGAGTCTCAGTAAGTGACTGTGCAAACCAGGTTGGCCTGTGGACACATTTGTGAGAGATTATCACGCTTATATTAACTGATGGGAAGACCCATCCACTCTCTAGGCAGGGAATCCTGGATTATATAGGAGAGGAGAAAGCAAGCTGAGCACTTGGATCCCTGTGTCTATTGCTCTCCGCTCTTGACCGTGGATGTTTAACCTGCTGCCTGAGCTCCCGCCACTGATGTCCTCACAGTGATGGGCCTCGGAGCCAAATAAACCAGTTTTCCCATAAGCTGCTCTTGTAAGGATATTTGTCACCGCAACAGAAAACAAAATTAAAACACGTGACAACGGGTTTCTTAGGCCAATAAAACTGGTGACCCATGTGATTTCTGGGAGACACTTTAAAATCTAGGATATGTTTGGAAATCCTGTTTCTTCTTTTCCACAAGAAGACCTGAATTCTAGAGGAGAGGAGGTGTAGATCAGAGCTGCGTGGGCAGGAGGAGAAGGAATGTAAACCATTTCTGCTGCAGGCCACTAAGATTTGAATATGGTATGTCACCATGGCATACCCTACCCATCATGACGACAATTGCCATGTGTCATTGGCCACAAAGAAGTACAGGAGACGCCATATGAAGCCTTTAACAAGTAGTGTGCCATTCAGTGCTGGCGGCAGTCATAGGCTTCACTATCCCTAAACCAGGTTACAGATGGAAAGGCCGATTTGCTGAGTGGCCATGACAGAGGTTGTATAGCTGTCGTGGTGGCCTTTTCTTCCTATGCCACTTCATTTCCCCAAAACTTTAGTTTGTGTAGAAACAACTCCTTGAAGCTCAAAACAAACAAACCCTAAAACATTTCAGTTTAGAGAATCCCAAGGTCTTTAAGATCTCTTAGTGTAAACAGCTTTAAAATGTTGAATTCAGGGCTGGAAATATAGAAAGTGGTGGAGTGATTCACATAGCAAATTCACGGTCCTGGGTTCAATCCCCATCAGTGAATGAATGAATGAATGAATGAATGAATGAATGAACAATATTACAACTATAACCCTGAGTTTAGTTCCGTTGTCAAATATATATGCTAAACACCTTATTGCCAATTAGAGAACCCATTTGATCTTGGCATTGTTCATATTGTGGGAAAATTCCACCCTATTTTCCTATCTATCATCATCTTCTGTAATGATTACCCAGCGATCTTGGTTTGGGCTCACACATAATGTCTCAAATACATTCTGCCCAATCGGTTTCCAATAATTTGAGGCAATTCTAAAGTGTGCTGCCCACAGCCAGCGTTTGGTCCTCTTCCTCGACTAAGATTAGCTTCCATCTCCGATTCCCCATAGATTCCAGGAACAACTCCACTCCCTTCACCCATTTCTGCTTCTTCCTCTTCTTTTTTCTTCTTCCTCCTCCTTCTCCTTATTAAAAGAAGTTTTCACTTTCTAAAAATAAAAAATCCAACGGTTATTTGTCTGGCTTTGAGAAAACATAAATTCTATCAGGGTAGTGATCTTTTGCTTACTGGTGTATTCCACTCTCAAGAATAGTACTGGCACTTAATAAAGACTTGGTGGTGTTTCCTGAGTGGTAAATCCCAGTTCCTCTCTTCTCCCGCTAATGCAGTTTAGTTTGTCTGCGGGTTTTCTGAATATCTACGGTCAAAATCTGATCAGCACAGCTGTTTCTAAGAAATTCTGGCACGGAAATTAAATGTGTGTGTTGGTTTCTGTTTTCATTGCTGTAACAGAATACATGACCGAAGAATCTGAAGAGAGGGAGAGATTACCCTGGTTTATGGTTTCAGGGCAGATAGTCCATTGTGGCGGTGATGTCACAGAGGACTTCATTGCAGTGTGTGGAAACAGGGCAGGCTTTCACCCAAGGCTTTCTCGGTGACCTATATTAGCTAGCTAGACTCACCTCCAAAACCTCCCCAACAGCTAGGGACAAAGTGCTCAAGCCCATGAGCCTGGAAGGCTCATTTGACATCCAAAGTATGTCCTGTATTTTTAAGATCTAACTGAACTCTCCAGTAAATCTACTGGCTCTGATCAATATTCTCACGACATCTTCTGGTTGTCACTGGTTGCAGGTTGTGACTTCCATGTTCTTCTGAGATATCTCTTTACTGTCCATATGTCTATTTTTTCTCATAGGGTTGAGATATTATTTGAGTACTTGTTCATTTTATCAAGCAACTTGTTCACAGATAATTGAAATAAAAGTGAGCATTTTAGGCAAGAGGGAAGGTTCTAGAGAAAGATATTGCTGGTTGACTTTGTCACCCTAGAAGAGACAATGATGATGCTGTCCACCTAACATTCACACTCATTCTTAGAGAGGACACAAAGGTGTTGCAAATCTATCCCTGAGCTTTATATAGTACATCCTCCACTTATTAAATATGTTTTTACAGAGCTAATAAAGAAACATTAAAGGCAAACCTTTTTCATCCAGTAACTCTCAAGAGTGGGATCTGCCTTTTCTCAAAGAAAGAACACAGCCTGCTTAGTTAAATTGATTTGTGAAGAGAACAAAAGCCTAGAAGAAGCTGTGTTCTGTTCCCTGACACCCTGAGGAACCGCCGTCCTTGGGACTATAACAGGAACAGAGGAAGATAAAACAAGATTCCACGAAGCCAGTGTGTTGGGGTGAGAGAAGAAGAGACTGATCCCTGGTTTGCCTGTACGAGTACGGCATGAGGAAACTGTCTTGTCCAGACCTCAGCTTCTTTCTAGGTGTTGATTAGAGTGGACGGCTCCACGTCTTTTCTCTCTTAGTGTGACTGTTGGCTGTGTAGAGGGCAGAGGACAGCTTTTAGGAGCTGCTTCCCTCCGTCCACCAAGGATCGAGCCCAGTCATCTTCCTAGCACAGCAAGTGGGGTTTTTATTTATTTTTTTAAATAGCTCTCACTGTGTAGCCCTGACATGGCCTGGAATTTTGCGAGATCCACCTGCCTCTGCCTCTACTTCCTGAGTGTTCAACTTACAGGCATGAGCCACCATGGGCACGTCAAGTGCTGTTATCTGTTGAGTTGTCTCACTAGACCTCTGTTTGTTATCGGCTTTATTACATAGGTCATTTTATTGTACTGAACTCTCAAATAAAAGCATCGAACAACTAGAGTAAGCTCACCATTCACACACTAGTCCAAACTCTGTCCATCTCAAGGAACTGCTGTTCCGTCACCGTGGCCATTCTGAGTCTATGGAGCTTATACACACATTGCTGGTATCAGAAGGGTGTGCTGAGATATATCTGATTATTATCTAAAATCTTATAATTACCGAATCTCTTGAGAAAACAAACAACATAGTTGTTTCTACTATGGCCAGTCTTTCTTTCCTTTTTTTCCTTTTCTTTGGTTTCCAGACTATTAATAGTCCTCTAGCAAAATTCCTGCGACTCCAAGCAGAGGACAATGAGAGCAGGCTGTTAAATATCACTGGACACCCACCACTCCACTTATTTAATTGATGTTCATTCATTCACTCAGCAAACACTCAGCATTTCCTGTGTGCAAAACACTAAGCAAAATAGGATGCATAATGGCTCTTGTCCCCCAGGGGCTCAGCCTCTAATTAACAGAAAATAAAGACAGATAAATAGCAAACCAAAGAAAACAAGACAGATAATTAAATAAGGTATAAATAAAGTAGTTAAAAATTCATGGGACAAAAAAAAAGGCTATTTTCTACTGAGGTTATATGGGGTTCTTGAGGGGAAGAAAAGAGAAATTCAAAAGGAACTGATTATTTTAAGGGACTTTGTTTTGTTTACCTAAGAGAATGATAACACTATTTTAGGAAAAATTACTTAGAGGAAGTTAGAGATGAAGAGGCCGAGAGAAGATTATTTATCTGGAAGAAAAATAAATGCTGCTACCTCTGAAGCTGCCACAACCTCAGGCCTGAACAAGCCAGACAGCTCTGAAAGAACATTGGAATGCGGTGTAGAGGAAGGCCATTTGAGAGCCACGAGCCTCTCCAAATGGGCACAATTTTTGTGATTTGTTCTTTAGAATTTCGTCCCAGGGTTCTTAGAGGGTTTACCAATGTAGTTGTAGATGCGTTGTTAGTAACCTCCAGGGTAGAGACAAGTAAAGCAGCCACAATTCACCCCTTAAAAAAGTGGAGGCTGGTCAGTAATTTGCATTCCAATCAATATTCTAAAATCTAGTCATCATTTATGAACACCTAGAGAACTGTGAACTATAGAAATGGACCAGCGTGAACTAAAGCCAGCCACATCAAGTAACCTGCGTTTCCTCGACTGCTGTGGTGGCGGAAAGCCAGATGAAGCGCATCCTCCAGAACTGGACAAAATTTATATCAAGGGCATGTGCTTGGTCTTATCACTTCAACATCTTTTTTTATTAATATTGAAAATAGCTTCTTCTCTCATACAATACATCCCGGCCACAGTTCCCCTCCCTCCATTCTTCCCCGTTCTCCCCCACCTCAATTTCCCCTCCCCTGGATCCACTTCCCATCTATTTGGCTCGCCTGCTGTGGCCCTGTGTTATGGAGATCCTGCAGCTTTGGATTTGTGGGTCGGGTTCCTTCGTGTGTTCCAGTGGATTACAGATAGAGCAGATGTTGGGGTGGGCTAAGTCCTAACCCTGGTTCCGTGCCTGGGCAGCTGTGTGGTTGGTCTGCCCACCAGTTCTCTCTTGTCCTCACTACCAAGGTAAGCTCTCAGTTGGTGAACTGCCCCAGCCAATACACTTCTTTCAGCAATGAATAAGGGGCAGGGCCAGTTCTCCTGCTCTCAGACCCTCAGGGTTGGCTCTCTCACAGCTATACCATCAGGCCCAGCTCTATTATGTTGCACCAGCAAAGTAGAGGGGCCACTCTCCTGAGTGCAGCAGCTGGTGAGGGGCTGGAAGAGCCCTCCTGATGTCCCATGGCCAGCTCCTCCACCTGTCTCAGGTGTTGATGGGGGAGGGCACCTCTCCCCAATCCATGCGGTCATATGGCAGATGAGAGGTGGGGCTAGGTTTCCCATGATCACTACCTTCAGGCTGGCTTACCCATGCCTCCACCAACAGGTTTGTCTCTGTTGTGTTACCCAGGTGAGGTGCAGGGCCTGCTCTCCCAAGTGTTGCAGCTGGTTGGGGTCAGGTATAGTTCTCCTGATCTTATGCCCACGGGGCTAGCTCTCCCACTCACCTTGGGCATTGATAGGTGTTGTGGAGGGGTTATACTCCATTTTTAATTGGATTATTTGGGGTTTTTTTTGGTTTTTTTTAATTTATTTATTTATTAAAGATTTCTGTCTCTTCCCCGCCACCGCCTCCCATTTCCCTCCCCTTCCCCCAATTAAGTCCCCCCCTCCTCAGCCCGAAAAGCAATCAGGGTTCCCTGTCCTGTGGGAAGTCCAAGGAACCCCCACCTCCATCCAGGTCTAGTAAGTTGAGCATCCAAACTGCCTAGGCTCCTACAAAGCCAGTGCGTGCAGTAGGATCAGAAACCCATTGCCATTGTTCTTGAGTTCTCAGTAGTCCTCATTGTCCGCTATGTTCAGAGAGTCTGGTTTTATCCCAGGCTTTTCCAGACCCAGGCCAGCTGGCCTTGGTGAGTTCCCAGTAGAACATCCCCATTGTCTCAGTGTGTGGGTGCACCCCTTGCGGTCCTGAGTTCCTTGCTCGTGCTCTCTCTCCTTCTGCTCCTGATTTGGACCTTGAGATTTATGTCCGGTGCTCCAATGTGGGTCTCTGTCTCTGTCTCCTTTCATCACCTGCTGAAGGTTAATATTCATGAGGATGCCTATAGATTATTTGTTTTTTTGAGATCTAGTTTCTCAAGGGTTTTTTTTTTCAAATTGTTTATATATTTTGGATATTAGTCCTCTATCTGATACAGAGATGGTAAAAAAATCTTTTCCCATTTTGTAGGCTGCCAAATTGTCTGATTGACGGTGTCCATTGCCTTACAGAAGCTTTTCAGTTTCATGAGGATCCATTTATTAATTGTTGATCTTAGGGCCTGTGCTATCAGTGTTCCGTTCAGAAATCGTCTCCCACGACAATGAGTTCAAGGCTATCCTCCACTTTGTCTTCTATCAGGTTCAGTGTATCTGGTTTTACAACATCTCTTATTAAAAGATCAAGGAAAACATTATAACCTATACCTACAGAATTAATTTATGGCTCAAAAGTAGAAGATGTATCTAAAATGCTGAATAGCCGAACCAGACTGGAAAAAAAAATACCTTCAAAGATTGTACCAGGGGTGTGATACAACTATAATGAAAAGAAAAAAGATTGTGAAATACATTATCTCATAGCATTTAAGGTCCTATTTGAAGTGTAATGTTTAACTATTTAACCCCTTTGAGTCATTCTCCTCTTTGTAATATGGAGATAACTATAGTGACTAATGGTAGGAAAATAAGATTGTGTATTGAGGAACTTAGGAGAGCCAGGAAGCTGTCTCAGTCATAACAGGAGAGCTAGGAAGATGTCTCAGTTATCTGCTTTTAGTGCAAGTAAGAAGACCTGAGTTCAAGTCCCACCAGCACCAGAGTAACAGCCAGGTACTAGTAGTCCAAGCCCCGAGGAGGCAGAGGCAGGATCCTGGGGGCTTTCTGACCAGCAAGTGTAACCAAATTGATAAACTCCAGGTTTGTAAGATCTTGTCTCAGAAAAGAAGGTGGAGTGTGATTAAGGAAGAAACCAATGTGAACCTTGGGCCTCCATACACATGCACACTCATGTGTGTGCACACATATGCCATATACAGGCACACAAAAAGAATTTTAAAATAAGGGCTGGAGAGAGGGCTCAGTAATTAAGAGCTCTTCCAGAGGACCCAAGTTCCATCCCCAGCACCCATATGGCCCCTCACTGTCGGTAACTCCGGTTCCAGGGAATCCGGCACCCTCACACAGGCACACATGCAGGCAAAACACCAATGCACATAAAATAAAAATAAATAAATAAATAAAACGTGGAGCTTAGCTATAGTAGCTGTGGTCAGAAGAAGTGGGAGGACCAGAGACGACAGGCTCATGCCATTATGCCCAGGTTTATGCACTGCTGGGGACTGATCCCAGCGCTCTGTGCAGCCTAGGCAAGCATTCTTGCAGCTGAGCTCCTTCCTCAGCCCTGCTAGGTATTGCTTGCAAATTGTTTCTCACTGTTTCCTCTTCCCACATCACAGAGGCTCTTGTTTATCAGGCTTCATCTTCCTTGCTATAATTGTCTTTGTTTATTGACCACAAATTATATTGTTCATACTAATAAGAACATGACTATGAGTAAGAATAGGAATTAAAATGTCTAGATCTATGCTCCAGATTTACTTTTTCTGTACTTTGAATAATTTTTTTTCCTTTCTATAAAAAAATATAAATCATTAAGAAGTTCTTTCTTTGGGAAGAAAATAGATTATTTTGTTTTTATGCTATTATTTAGCTCCAACTTAATCATAAATTTAAGAATGAAAAGAGAATCTTCCTGGGACAAATAAAGTCTCCTGTCATTCCAGAAAAGTGAAGGGAATTGTAAGAACATATAATGAGAAACATTTTTCTGATATTAACAATCAATAAATCTTGGGGAACATTTGTTTGGTGCCCAATTAGAAGCAGAACAATCATAAAGGGTATCTGGGAAATTTCAGGGACAAAGATGGAGTTGGTTAAAGTTCACGTAGTTTAAAAGAGCCAGAGTTATCCCTCGCAAGTATGCTGGGAACACATGTGCAGTTGAGAGGCGGTTAACCAGAAGCAGGTCTTTCTGGACCTTACTCCCTGCAGTTAGCTTTGGGGTGAGGAGGGCAAGTGGGGGAGACAGAGACAATAGAGCTGAAGATTGGCTTTTCCAGTTCTATATGTAAGATGGTCTCATGGCGTTCCCTTGAGGAAAACATCTCATGCACGGTTCAAAATCTCTATAACATTATCGATAGACACTTGAAAAAGTCGGTTACTGGGACAGCAAAGCTAAAACAAAGAGCAACAACTACAACCTTTCTCACCCCCTGTCACATTTGGTGACTGGTAAAACTTCTAAAGCCCCACACGAACCCTGATGCCTCAAAGAAAACAGCTTAAATAGTTGGGATTTTCTCGTCCTCAGACAACTCTCTAATATTCTTCCTGAACGTCTCTGTAAAGGAAACTCATGATGGGCTGGAGCGATGCCTCGGTAGTTAAGAGCATTTGCTGCTCTTCCAGACAACCTGAGTTCAGTTCCCAGCACCCACAGAAAAAGGGAGACCCAAATCCCCTTCTACCTCCAGACAGAAACATACATGTACATAGAACTTTAACAAAAGCAACAAGGAAGTTCATGTTATTTCATATTGTAGGCCTGGGTAGATTCTAAATCTCTAGTGTTTATTGAGATAACTCTCGCAAATGTTTTTAAAAACATATGTGGGACTATGATGGAGCTGCAGTTAAAAAATGACCGGGGCATATTTTATCACACACACACACACACAATCAATGAAACACACATACAAAATTTAAAGGTGGGGGAACACTGTCCTCTCCAGAGTCTGTAGTTCTTCTCTTCATGTTCACCAACTTTTCCCCAGATAAAACCTTTTGCCACCATTTCCTGTAGACATTTTAAACATTTGGGGCTACCATCCATCTTGAATTGAGTTTTGCCTACAGGGCACCACAAGACCCATAGCTATCTTTCACACGGACACCCAGTTGTTACAGTATAGATTATGAAATAAGCTTTCTTTTCCCTATGGAACTGATGTGGCAGCTGGTTCATAATCATTCAACTGCATATGTGTGTCTAGCTGTGAACTTGATCCTGTTCCGTTTGTCTGTCTACTTGTGTAGGAATAAATCTTGAACTTGGAACTTATATTCCTTGCTGGTTTTCAGCACTGCTTTCGTCACTCAGATTCTTCACATTTCCATATAATTTTTTGTGTGTGTGTGTGTGGTTTTTCGAGACAGGTTTCTCTGTAGCTTTGGAGCCTGTCCTGGAACTAGCTCTTGTAGACCAGGCTGGCCTCGAACTCACAGAAATCCACCTGTCTCTGCCTCCTGAGTGCGGGATTAAAGGCGTGCACTGCCACTGCCCGGATCCATATAAATTTTAGTACCACAACTGTCAGCATCTTCAAAAGAACCTACTGAGCTCTGTAGATGATATGAAATTCTAGATCATGGGGTCTGTCCCCAGAGGGAACTTACCTGTGTTCCTGCCACATAGAGAGGTTGACAACTTGGCGCCTAGTCTGGGAAACTCAAAGTTGACCTTTGTTGCGGGAGGTCCTCCCACTCCTCCAACCTATCGCCGCTGAGATACCAGCCCCTTGGGGCGTGGTCTCTCTCCCTTTAAAAAAGTGGCCACTTCCCTCTCCTCTCTCTCTTCACTTCCTGCTCCGCTGGCGACTAGACTCCTGGTCGCGTAGAGGGCTGTTGCCTGGGACAGTGATCTGTAAGTTTTTCCCCTTTAAATAAATATCACCCTATTAATCATAATCCCAAATTGGTGTGGCATTGTTTGTGACTTACGCCTTCAGACCTTGTAGAACTTGTCTACTGCAATCATCCTAATTGCCAGGATGGAGCCAGCCCTACTAACTGTGGATTCCTGGACACTTGCATGGCCCTTCATCCTCTCAGCCTCTTTCTGGAGATGTCTGCCTTATTGGTCTAGCTAGGACACAGCCAGAGCTCGTTGTGGCTTTGTAACTGTCAATGACCTTCAGGGGAAAAGGTCCCCAGACAACACTAGCCTCACCTTTCTTGGCCTCACTTGTCTTCCAGATCTTGATCTAGCAGATCTTCATTGCTCCTTCTCGCCTTGGACTTGCTGTTTAAAACTATAATTTGTCCAGCTTCTCTAATTGTACTCAGGGAGAGGCTTTTCTGAAACCGCCTAATTAGCCAGACTTTGCTGTAAATGGCACCATGACATACATTTCTTAAAGCTTTAAGTTCATTAAAGTTAATTTTGTTTTGGAAAAATATGTTCAGACTTCTCTAATGATTTTGGGAAGTACTGGAAATTCCTTAGAGGAGTGGGCATTGCTAGCATGGAGTTTGGTTTTGGTATTGTTAAGGAGAAAAACTACCACAGACCCTCAAATTAGAGAGCGAGGACCACAGCAGAACATGATCTTGGGAACTGCCCACCAACGCTACTTAGTGTGTCTCCTGGATTTACTGCTCCCTCGTCACCATTTTCCCCCAGAATGGAGGCTGGGAAAGTATCTCCCCTGCTCATTACCTCCGTCCAGTCCCACTGAGGCAAAGTGCGTCATCCACTCTTCAATTTTTATTACTGAGCTGTAGCCACATGTGGGTTTACAGGCTCCAAACACATCCATAGTACATGTCTAATGTATCTAGGCATAAACTCAAAGCTCTTAAGGAATGGGTCATAGAAGATCAGGAATCTAAACCGTCCATTCAACTAGACAATGTCACATAATCCTATTGAAAGTTGTACAGAAAGAAGTGACCCAAATGACTCTTCAGAAAGAATGGAACCAAGGAATAAGATCCAACTTTTGTTGATGCTTATTATGCACCAAGTATGATGCTAGGGCATCATCAAAAATTATTATACTTATTTTGTGTGGGGTAGAGGAATGCATGCTTTGTCCACTATGGTGGTCCTGGGGATGAACTCAAATCATGGCTTAACAACAAACACAGATAGTTAACAATAGTTAGGGTTTCTATTGCAGTGACAAGACACCATAACCACAGCAACTCTTATGAAATATTTAATTGGGGATGGCCCACAGGTTCAGAGGTTTAGTCCATTATCATGACAGGATGCATGGTGGCATACGGGCAGACATAGTGCTGGAGAAGGAGCTGAGACTTCTACATCCAGTTCGGCAGTCGTGGGAAGAGAGAGTGAGACACTGGGCCTGGCTTGAACTTCTGAAACCCCAAAACCTGCCCCCAGTGACACACTTCCTCCAACAAGAACAAACCTTCTAGTAGTGCTACTCCCTAATAACCAGCGTTCAGATAGATGAGCCTGGGGGAGTCATTCCTATCAAACCACCATACACCTTTGCCCACTGAACTATCTGGCCACCCCTAAGGCATCTTCTTATAAAGGCAGAGAATTGAGGATCTGAAGAGAAAGCAGAGTAGATTTTATAGTCACATGTTCGGTCCTCATAATGATTGTCTTATGTTTTCTGTTTTGCTTTGTTTTGTTTTGGTTTTTTTGTTTGTTTTTTTGAGACAGGTTCTTCACATGTGGCCAAGGTCAGCTCTGGTCACAATTCCCCTGACACAGCCTCCCAAATACCCATTTTAAATTTAAAAACCATAGCCTCTTTGAAAATGCGAGGGAGACGCAGAGGATCTTATTGAGTGGAATCCTAGCACAGTCTCTGGGCAGAGCTGTAATCCCAGTTTGTACAATTCCCTTTCATAAACTCAAGGGCGTTATTTACTGTGAAGACAGCCTGCGGAGCTTACGAAGGCTGCTATCCTGAGGTTTTCACCAGTGAGGGCGAGCTTGGCACAGGGGCATTGTTGTAGTTTCTTTCACTCTAGCCCCATGTTGGATGCCAAAATGTTGTTGGATGTTGTTTATTTACTCTTTGCTCCTTTGGGACTGCCACCCAGCTCCCAAATAAATCACACATGGAGACTTATTATTACTTATGAATGCCCGGCCTTAGCTTGACTTGTTTCTCAATGGCTTTTCTTAAATTATCCCATCTACCTTTTGCCTCTGGGCTTTCTCCTTCTCTTACTTCTATAATCTTACTTTTACTCTTCCTCCGTGTCTTGTTTTATAGCTCGGTGGCTGGCCCATGATATCTGCCTCTTCTTATTGTATCTTGCTCCTTCCTTTTTTTCTCCTCAGATTTCTCCTATTTATTCTCCCTGCCTGTCAGCCCCACCTGTTTCTCTCTCCTGCCTTGCCATTGGCCATTCAGTTCTTTATTAAACCAATCAGGTGTTTTAGACAGGCAAAGACTCACAGCTTCACAGAGTTAAACAAATACAGCATAGATGAAAGCAACACATTTTTACATCGTTAAACCATTGTTACAGAGCATAGACAAATGGAAATGTAACACACCTTAAAATGCAGTTCTACGACACAGGGCATGTGAGGGACAAAGCCACAAACACCAGGGTTCCCAAACTTTCCCTGTCATTTACACATTCACAATACGAAGAAGAGATATGTAAAATAGTTCCTGTCAAACAAATATTTCTTTTCTTTACTTTTTGTTTTTTGTTTTTCAAGACAGGGTTTCTCTGTGTCCCCCTTGCTGTCCTGGAACTCACTCTGTAGACCAGGCTGACCTCAAACTCAGAGATCTGCCTACCTCTGCCTCCTGAGTGCTGGGATTAAAGGCGTTCACAGCAATTTTTTTCCCCAAATCTTTCAACCTAGACATTCAGGAATTGTTTATGAATCATGCACAGAAAATTGTCATTCCTGTAAAAGGTACAAAGCCTGGGCCATGAAACTCTGGCTAAGGGTGAATCAGGCTTGTAAATGGATATTTTTGTTATGAGAGACCACGTTAAAAGTCAGAACAGCACA
Organism: Microtus pennsylvanicus; assembly: GCF_037038515.1. Lineage (NCBI taxonomy): Eukaryota > Metazoa > Chordata > Mammalia > Rodentia > Cricetidae > Microtus > Microtus pennsylvanicus. The sequence continues at coordinate 130,288,510 of NC_134580.1, forward strand.
GGTCAGTGGGATGGCTCAGCAGATAAAGTCACTGTGGCAGAAGCCTGACTGGTGTAAGGTGGAAAAAGAGAAGTGACTTCACAAGATTGTCCCCAGCCTCCACATACAGGGTAGCACCTGTGCTGCCCAGCATGTGATGAACAGACACAATAATATGTTTTACAGTGTTTTAGGGAACCAAAGTATGGTGGTTAAATGTTGATTGTCAGCTTGACAGGATCTGGAATGCCCTGGGAGACAAGCCTCTGGGCATGGCTGTGGGGAGTGTCTAGATCAGGAGGACAGAGGAGAGAAGCCTCTCTAAAGGCAGGTGGCAGCAGCCCATAGGCTGATGTCCTACCCTGAATACAAAAAGGAAAGAGGTAAGTTAAACCTTCCTGCTTCCTGTGACCACAGACTGCCTCAACTGTGGCTGTGACTTCTCTACCATGTGAACCAAAAGAAGCCCTTTCTCCCTAAGCGCTTCATCTGTCACAGCAGTGGGGATAGTATCTAACACACACGGGATATCACAGAACCTGGAGAGGGAGGAAGGAAGCAGGAGCAAACCCAGGCTCACATGGGGAGGCAAAGTGGAGGCTCTGGACTTGCCTGGCAGGAAACGCTAACATCAGCGTGGAATGAAGCCACACGGATTATGCGGCACAACAGAAAGTCCGTTAGCGTGCTGCGACTGAGTCGGGCCATGAGTATCTACAGTGACTGCCAGCCTTTCTTCTCTTGCTCTGTTTTTAACTCCCAAAGCTCTTCTCTGTTGTGAGTTTGTTTTGAGTTGTTTTGCTGGGAAGGTGAGGGGTGGGGTGGGGGGTGGGGTGGGGGGTGGGGGAGTATTGTTCTTTACTGCTTTTTAAAAAATATTTGTGTATGTATTATGTATGTGTTTGATGTGTGTGTGTGTATTTGTATGTATGTATCAATTCAGTGTACATTTGCCACGGATGCACTTGAGGCCAGAGGACAGCATCTGGTGTTGGTCCTCACCTTCCACCTGCTTGAGACAGGCTCTCTTTGCTGTTCCCTGTGTATCGCAAGATAGCAGGCCCACGAGCTTCCACGGGTTCTCCTGTCTCTGCCTCTCACCTCCGTGTAAGAGTGCCGGGGTTACAGGTTCCTGCAGCCACATGAGCTTTGCTGGAGAGTTTAGTTTGGGTTCTCATGCTTGTGCAACAGATGCTTTACCCACTGAGCCATCTCCCCAGCCCTTCCTTCTTCTCTTTATCTTTTCCTTCCCGCTGCCCACCAGTGACTGAGGAAGTCCTAAGAGGCGGAGAAAGCTGTGGGGCGTGAAGGAGCCGTGAGGATATAAACTGTTGTTCAGCTGGCCACAGCCTTGGCCACTGTGCACACTGAAGTGCACCTACCCCTAAGTTGAAAACAACAGGTCTTGTCTGCAGGAGGGAAATGGGCCGTCCTTGTGTAGCTCTGTGAGAAATAAATCCAGTAACAAAATAGAGTAGAAGAGGAAGGACCTGGAAAACAGAGACATTTAGACTTAAGATTATTTCTAATTATTTATTTTGTGTATATGTGTATGCCTGAGTGTATGAATATGCACCACATGCATGCAGGAGCCCAAGCAATCCAAGCTTTGATTCTAAGTACCCACAATGCCTTTAACAACCATCTGTAGCTCTGTTGCAGGAGCTCCAACCCCCTCTTTTGACGTCCAGTGGCTCCTGAACACGTGGGCAGGCATATACACACATGCAGGGAAAACACTCATACCTAATAAAATTCTTCTAACAATCTGTATGTAATTTATGAAAATATTTAGGATGTAAACCATTTATCTTGTGAAGGGAGGATGGTTCCTGTGTGTCAGGATACCCAAGTGCAGGCCAGAGAACTACCTTCAAGAACTGGTCCTCTCCTTTTATCTTGCGGGTTCTGGGGACCAAACTGAGGTCATCAGGCTTGGTGTCCAGCGTCTTTACATGCTAAGCTACCTCACTGGTCCCATTTGAAACATCTTCTTAAAAGCCAGGTACGAATCCCCGCTCAGAACCACGACTTAGCGGGTGGCCCCTATCAGATTGTGCAACACCAAACACTGAAGAGAGAAACCCTTAGCGCGCATGTCACAACCAGCTGGTGAAAGGCGCCCAGGAAGGTACCCAGGAGACCCTGCAAAAACCTCCGGGGAGAGGTGAGCTGCCTCGGTGGCTGCTCTGAAGATGGGACTCGTGTCATCTGTGTGTTGTCTCAGGATTCCGGTGACCTCACCCTCCCCAGCCTTGTAAACTGCAGACCCCTCTCTTCCATGCAGCCACGCAGCTCCAGCGGCTCTGGTTCTGGGAGAGCAGTTCACACGGACCCACTGATCGGCTCCTGGGCCATTTAGACGCCAGAAGCTTTCATGGAGACTCAGAAACATTCACGCCTCTTCCTGAGTGACCCTGTGTGGCTGGAGGGAAGAGGACAGTGACTGCCCAGATGCAGGGGCCTACGCAGAATGGGCTTCCTGGCGAGCAAAACATCTAGAGAGAACTCCGGGGATAGTCCTACCAGGACCTAAGAGGCAACTCTAATGAGATGATTTAGCAGTGTGGTGGACCAGCCTCCGTGGCTCCCACACTGTCTTAATTCCAGTTGAAATTGCACAAGGATGAGCTGACAGACTCTTGTTACACAGAGCAAGGGCTGACATTCATGGCTTGGCAAACTTGTACAAGACATTTTTTTTTCTCTTTCTTAAAAATTTTTGTAGTTCCTTAATTTCATGCCTTGTAAGCCATTGAAGCTTTTAATTTCATGTTACCAACTGTATGGCGCTCAGCTTTCTTTGTAGATTGGAGCTGTGTTCACTCTTACTCTGCAGCCCTAGCGTCCCACCGTTTGTTCCGCAGAACAGCCCTTCTATCATTGAGTTCATCTTTAGATTTCGTGATTCTATGGACCTATGCTAGTTTCATTTAAGCACCATACAATTAGGATTCTTTCTGGCTTCTGATAGGGCATGATTGTCTCGCTACCATTCTTTTCAAATTATTCCTGGTGCTTCTCACCGTTTCTCTCAAGTTTGCTCTAGAGACAGTTTAAAAACAAAATTATGCCAGGTGTGGTGGTATACAACTGTCATACCAGCACTTGTAAGGCTAAGGCAGGAGGATTCCAAGTCCCACAGTAGCCTGGTCTATGTGGTGAGACCACGTAAAGACAGAAAGCAAGGGCCGGGGAGATGGCTCAGTGGTTTAAGGGTCTTCTGCCATAGGTATGCTCTCCAGAGCCCTTCCTTGTAAATTCCCCGCCAGCAAGTGGCCCGCCTGTAATTTCAGCCTGAGAGGGCAGAAATGCAAGTCCCAGAGCAAGCTGGCTAGATAGACTAGCCATACCCACAAGCTCTGGATTTGACAGAGAGACCCTGCCTTAGTGAATGAAGTAATCAAGAATGGAATTAACTTTGGGCAGACACACACACACACATGCACACACACAATAAATAAATAAAAGTTATTTTTAAAATCAACAAAATATTGAAGATCCAGTTATGAAACAACTATTTAAAAATACATGGATTTTGGCCAGGCATAGTGGCACACCTTTAATCCCAGCATTCCAGAGGCAGAGGCAGTAGGGGTCTCTGTGAGTTTAAGGCTAACCTGGTCTACAGAGTGAGTTCCAGAATATCCAGGGCTATGTAGAAAGACCCTGTCTCAAAAAAAAAAAAAAAAACCAGAAACAACAACAAAAAAAAAAACAGAACTAAACAAAAAAAGCAGTCACACAGGTTTTATAACTAACAGAAAATATAATAAGAAAATGGTGGTTTGCATGAGTGGTCCCCACTGGCTCATCCGTTTGAATACTTGGTGCCCAGTTCGGGTAACTGTTGGGAAAGAATAAAGAAGTGTGCCTTGTTGGAGGAGACGGCATAGGGTGTGAGCTTTGAGGTTTCTGAAACCTCAGGTCTCGGCCAGCGCTCTTTCTGTCTCGTGTTGTGGACCAGATGTGAGCTCTCTACTGCTTCAGTGCCCGCCTGCCTGCTTGCCTGCTTCCATGTTCTTCACCATGATAGTCATAGACTCCGACCCTCTGGACCATGAGCCCCAAATCAAATGCCTTCTTTTATAAGTTTCCTTGGTCATGGTGTTTTGTCATGGCAATAGAAACTAAGACAAGACCTTACTAATGATAAAAATTAAAAATACGCTTAAGCATTTTGAGGACTTACTGGGACTGGAGAGATGGTTCCGTGGTTAAGAGCACTGGCTGCTCTTCCAGAGGATCTGAGTTCAATTCCCAGCAGCCACATTGTGGCCCGGCCCACAACATCTGTAACTTCAGTCCCAGGAGATCTGATGTTCTCTTCTGACTTCTGGCTTCCAAGGACATCAGGCACACAAGTGGTGCACATATATACAATATATCCATACACATACAAATAAAATAAATTAAAAAAAGCTATCAACTCTGAGAGATACAAGAAAAAACAGACAGCCTATTTTCTTCAATGATTATTATTATATTATTATAAAAAAATTAGTCAAGCAGTGGTGGCCCACATCTTTAATCTCAGCACTTGGGAGGCAGAGGGATGCTGATCTCTGAATTTGAGGCCAGGCTGGTCTACAGAGTAAGTTCCAGGACAGCCAAGGCTGTATAGAAAAACCCTGTCTCCAAAAACCAAAGAAACAACCCCCCAAAAAATTATTCAGATTAATATAGAAATTTAACATAGTGTCTTTCTATATTTCAATATAACTTTATGTGTTTATTGTCTTAGATACAAGGCTTCATGTAGCCCAGGCTGGCCTCAAACTTCCATGTAGCCGAGGACGACATTGAGCTTCTGGTCCTCTGCCTCTGCCTTCTTCATGCTGAGATTTCAGGTATGCATCTCAGTGCAAGGTTTGTTGATTTGTGACACTGGAGATAGATAACCCGGTGGAGATCTCTAATTTGGACTCACTTTCCATGTAATGTTTGGCTTGACACAAACCTAGATATAACGTGGAAGAGGGAATTTCCTTTTAGAAATTGCCTCCTACATCAGATGGTCATCATGTGGAAAATCTGCGGGAGGACTTTCTTGACTGCTAATTGATGTAGAAAGGCCCAGGTCACTGTGAGCTATGCCACCCCAGGATAGGTGTCCCAGGTTGTATAGGAATGCTGGCTTAACTGGGCATAGTGGAGCATGCTTTTATCTACCTAGTGAGTTTCAGGCCAACTAAGGCTTTATATCAAGACTCTGTATCCCCCAAAATAATACCCCCCCATAACAAGAATGCTAGTTAAGCACAAGCAAGGGGGAACAAGCCAGTAACCAACTTCTCTGCATCAGTTCCTGCCTCCAGGTTCCTGCCTGAGTTCCCACCCTGATTCACTCAGTGATGATTATGAGCTGGGGGTTGTAAGTTGAAATAAACCCTTTTCTCCCTAAGTCATTTTTGGTCAAGGTGACTTACTAAAACAAAGAAGGCATCCTTGAATAGCAAGTTTGAGACCAACTTGGCCAACATGAGGCCCGGTCTCAATGCAAGCAAACAAACCTAATTATATGAAGTATTAACAAGGACGTGGAGAAAATGGAACTCATATGTGTCAAGTCGGATTTTAATTTTACCTTTCATATAAGTTAGTAAGTTAGCCATTATTTATTTATAGATGCTGACAGAAAGATGTAACTTTTAGAACCAAGACCTAATATTTTATTGTTCACTGCACAGCAAGACACAGGAGACTTTTGCATCCATTTCTTCCGCTCACTACACCCCCAAGTCCAATCTGAACAGCACAGAAGGCCAGAGGGATGCTGCACCCGTGGTGATGTGTATTACAGAAGAGGAGCATCGAGTATGGGAAATCTGTCTCACAGCCAGCAGCCTGCAATCCCGCTCTTGGTCCTAAGGAGATTCTCTTAAGGCTGCTGCAGCAAAAACTAACTCTGAGATGTAGAAAGGTTTGTGCCTACATTCTTGATTACTCTGCAAGGTGAGCTGGCATGTGGGGAGCCATGAAGCGTGTCTCACATCTACCCTTGGTCCTTTGTCATCTTGACTTCTTCTCACGAGTAGACTACACTGTACGCCATTTGGATCAATCTGACAGAGACTGCAGCAACTCTGTTAGTTTTACCCCACACAGCAGTAGAATAAGGCCTGCAGGATTAACCTCAGATGCAGCCTGGACTATGAATAAGTCCTGGGAGGGTTGGTAGGCTGTATTTTAGACTTTCAGAATGCCGCCAAAGCTGGGTCAGTTACTATACACAGCACAGTTACAGCTGCCGGACACCAGTGTTTCTCAACCAGCAACCATAACTTTTCTCTACTTCTTTTCTACTCAGTCCAACAGTTGTCTTGGTTTTTTTTCCCCCTCCTTGTTCCCTCCTTGTTTTTTTTTAATTTTTATTTATTTATTGATTTATTTTTGGTTTTTCAAGACAGGGTTTCTCTGCAGCTTTGGAGCCTGTCCTGGAACTAGCTCTTGTAGACCAGGCTGGCCTTGAACTCACAGAGATCCACCTGTCCTTGCCTCCCAAGTGCTGGGATTAAAGGCGTGCGCCACCACTGCCTGGTCGACCACCAGTTTTCATCTAGGAAAAATGTTGAGTCCAACAAGGGCATTTTTCCAAACCATTAAGATAGCTTGTTTTAGTTCCCCTACTCAACTTAATTACAAGGAGGATAATCAAGACATTTACTACCCACCTACCAAGAGGATTCACTGCCAGATACTTAGATACCCTCGAAACCCTGAATTCTGACCTAGAGAGCCATATCCTCAGCTGTACATCTCTGTCAGCATCTCATCTTCCTAGTTCTTGGATCCAGCGGAAGAGCGTAAAGAACCCAGAAATTTGTGTGGCTACAACCACGTGAGTCTCAACAAAAGTGCCAGAAGCACACACTGGAAAAAGACAACTGGAGGTGTTAGGAAAGCTGGATTCCCCTTGTAGAAGACTGAAACTACATTCTTATCCAACCTTGTAAGACTACGAGCCCAGTACGAGCCAAAGGCCTTAAGGGAGCACCTGGAAGCTTGAAGCTATTCAAGGAAATCATTAAGGAGTCTCGACATAAGCGATGAATTTCTGCATAGCTTAGAAAACAGCAAGGGTTGGGAAAGGGAATCACATTTAAAAAGTAAAGACAACACAAGAAACAATTACCACAGTGGAAAGATAGCCTAGTAGCCTGGTCTACAAAGAGAGTTCCAGGACATCCAAGACAGAGAAAAGTAGTAGAATGAAGATTCTCCATAAACTAAGGTTAGAACGCCCAGAAGACTCAACTAGACCACTCCTGGATATACATGCCTAAAGGAGTCAAAGTCAGCTTCCAGTAGTGATACATATACACCCTTGTTTATCATGGCACTATTCAGAAATACCAGATCATGCAATCAGCGTAGATGTCCATAAACACATGAATGCATAAAGAAAATAAGGAGTGTTACTCTGCCATAAGAAAGAATAAAATTATTTTTCCTATAGGAAAATGTTAAGCAAAATAAGTCAGACTCAGAGAGAAACAAGTACCACATGTTTTCTCATGTTGTTGTGGGATACCCATCAGAGAAAACTGCTCAAACATAGCCGACTACACTGGGTGTTGAGGATCCCAGTGTAGCACCAATTGGTGAGCTTTTAAGCACAAAAACCATGTTCTAGGTTGACACACTTCAGTTAACAAGAGCAACTAGCCATAGGTAGAACTGCAGATACCAAAAAGCAAGGTCAGTGCATGTAGAGACTTTCCCAGAACTATGGGCTTTGATGGAGTAGGTCTTTGTCTTAGTTTTGACAGGTGGTGCTGTCTATGTGCTGTGTTTTACAGCCTAAATGGTACTTCATCATGGAGTCAGTCATGCTAAGGACTCAGGGTCTACTCAATCTGTGGATATACGTCATGCAGTAGATTACACTATTGGGGAGGAATCGTGAGCTTGGAAAACCTGCCGGTTTATAACAAGCACTGGAGTAAACCTGACTTTATCCCAGAGAGTAGCAATACCACACCACTCGTGGGTAGACGGCAGTCAGGCCTTTGTATTCTTGGCACAACCAGACAGATAATACTGGAAGAGTGTCTCACAATAATACATATATGGAAGAAGTGCAAAATTAAATTAAGTGAAGATAATTTTCATTAAATTAAAGTTGCTGATCTAAAACTTTTTAAACATGGGTACAATGACGTAAAGAAGGGAAGATTTACAGGAACTCGTCTGAGTCTTCACCCCACCACAATTACGTGTAATAACAGAAGAAGCCCTTCAGTTTCCTGGATCTCCTTCTATTCCATAGAAACTAAATGGTTAGACGAAGCCAACCTGGAAGTCTCCTCAGTTCTTAAACCCAACAATTCTCACGTTGCATGTTTACTCATCATTCACTGGAACTTAATTTCCCATTTTAGGGCCAGGCCTACTCTAGGATCTGGAGAATCAACATACTTAAATGCCTCTGCTCCCACTGTGATATTCTAAAAAGGAAATGCAAATCATTCATATATATAAATACACACACATACACACATATATATATGTAAATATGTCTATTTAATTCTAAACAAAGTAGAGATTCCATGAGAGTAAGAGGTACTCACCAGTACAAAGACGAATTAAGGTAGCTGTGGTAGAAAAGGGCCACTTGTTCATCCCAGTCACCCTGATAGCTTAGCCCCAAAATAACCACACAGAAATTGTATTCATTAAAACACTGCTTGGGCCGGGCAGTGGTGGCACATGCCTTTAATCCCAGCACTCAGGAGGCAGAGGCAGGCGGATCTCTGTGAGTTCAAGGCCAGCCTGGTCTACAAGAGCTAGTTCCAGGACAGGAACCAAAAGCTACGGAGAAACCCTGTCTCGAAAATCCAAAAAAAAAAAAAGAAACACTGCTTGGCCCATTAGCTCTGACTTCTTTTTTTAAATATTTGTTTACTTATTTATATGTGTATGTTTTTTATGGCTCTGACTTTTTCTATTTTTTAAATATTTATTTATTATGTATATAATATTCTGTCAGCGTGTATGACTGCAGGCCAGAAGAGGGCACCAGACCTCATTACAGATGGTTGTGAGCCACCATGTAGGTTTCTGGGAATTGAACTCAGGACCTTTGGAAGAGCAGGTAATGCTCTTAACCTCTGAGCCATCTTTCCAGCCCCAGCTCTAACTTCTTATTGGCTAACTCTTATATTACTTTAGCCCATTTCTATTAATTTGTATATCGCCATGTGGCAGTGGCTTACTGGCAAAGATTCTAACCTGTATCTGTCTCAGGAGGAGGATCCATGGCGTCTCCTGACTCTGGTTTCTTCCTCCCAGAATTCAGTTCTGTCTTCTCCGCCTACCTAAGTTCTGCCCTATCAGGCCAAGACAGATTCTTTATTCATTAACCAATGCAAGCAGCACACAGAGGGGACTCCCATATCAGGTAGCAACTAGACAAACACTACTTATGGCTTATTCTGTCCCAACCGGTAACCAAGTATTCAAGTAATAAATAGTAGCAATGAACCACAACACCCCTGAACATCTCCAGTAAGGTCAGGAGTTTAGAAGAGCCGTGAAAAATCCAGTGGCATTGTGTTCCTATTCATTAGGCATTGCTAAATCTTTCAACAATTCATGAGCCAGTTAGGCCTATAAAAACAAGGAAATGTCGGTGGCGGGATAATATGTCATATGGTGTCTCAAGTCAATGCCCACTTCTTCCAGCAGCCCCTGAGATGGCATGAAACCTTTTCCAAGTGTTTGTTCCCCATCATTGAAAACAGACACTTTCTTTCACTCTCAGATTCAACTCAAACTCCATGAAACGCCAGGCTGTAGAATCCTGGGGCAGGCTCTCCAACTCTTCCCGCTATTGTCTCTTAGACAAAAATGAGGCCTCTGAGGTTTGTGACCTCCGGGGAGATGGGTCAGAAATGAAGCTGGGACTCAGGGCAGAGCTGGAGTCCTGGGACTGGTGTTGACTGCCAGTTCAACAGTTGAGGGACTCATGTCTTGGCCCTGACTCAGCTTCTGACTCATGTCACTGCCAATCACCTCTGCTCCTTTCTGCAGTTGAAATATTCGCCTGACTTCCTGCAAGAAAGATGAGCTCCTTAGAACAAAATTTACTTCTTCTGTTTTCCCTACAAAGATGAGTCTAAGGTTGTACACTTAAATGTTGCTAAGTGTATATTAGTATTTTCAGTCATTTAAACAAGACCTTCTGCTTTGATTTCAATGTTCGGTAAATATGTTTGTCTTGAAAGCATGCTATATTTTGGGTGAACTTTTTCATTCAACAAACTTAACCCCCACTAAACCAGGTAATATGAAGTGATTGCCTGACATGTTATTGTTTTTAAAATAACAATTGGCACAGTTTGTGAAAAGTTCCAGTATTCCACTGATGATCAGTCAAGCCCTGACCACAAATGGGCAAGACGAAATCTACAAGCAGCCGGATGTGGTATCACATGCCTTTAGTCCCAGCACTTGAGAGGCATAGGGAGGTGGAACTCTGAGTTCAAGACTATCTGGTCTACATAAAGAATTCCAGACCAACCAAGGCTACATAGTGAGATATGGGGGGGGGGACAAAAAACCTATAAGCATTGAAAGGGGAACAGTATGAATGTATACCAAAGTAGACAGTGAAAGTGTCTATATGCAAACGTATCAATTGATCTAAGAAGTCTAGCAAAAGGGTACCAGGCAACTCAAGAATATAGCCATCCTAGAAAGGTGATCTTACTAGAGTTAAATGCCAAACCTTTTAGCATCAGAAGAAATCATCCCTTCCACTGCCATGATTTTAAAATAATCTCAGAACTGCTGGGAACCATGAGAACAATCTCTGGGATTGGCAATTGTCAAAGTTAAACAAGAAACAGACCTCTGTGCAAAAAAAAGCTGGGTGTGGTGGCGCACACCTGCAATCCCAGCACTCGGCAGGTGAAGCGTAACATCCTTGCACGGCTCCTGGTACGAGGCCTAACTAGGGTAGCAACGGAATGAAGAAAAGTCAGACCAGGACACAGGAAGAAAAGCTGGGATCGGCGAAGTAAGCTCTCTGACGGAGAAGCTGCAGCAACCAAGAAACTACCCAGCTGAACAGAGAGGCAGGGTTATTCCACACTGCTGACCAGAGGGAGGCTTGACTAATCTCAGTAGGAACAATCTCTGTAAGGGAGCAAGTGTCTTCAGACCATTAGCACAGGGGTTGGGGGTGAGGGGACCTAGGTGGACATTTTCTGCACACACCATTAACATTCTCGCTCACACCAGGATGCTCTAAAGGACTTGCAATTTCCCTGCGCTTAACCCCAGGGATAGCTTTGCTGTCTTCTTATGGGTCTGAGGCATTAGGGTACTTGGCATGGCTGTGTCTATATCAACCATACAGGTCCATTCTAAAACACTTAGGACTTCCTCCACTTCCCACAGTGGAAACAAGAGGATCATGAGTCTGACTTCAGCCTAATACACATAATAAAACCTTGTCAAAAATAAAAATTTTTTAAAAAGAGGAAAGAAAAAAACTCCATATAAAAAAGGCTTTATTGGGGAAAGAAGAAATATATACACTCAGGTCTCTGATACGCCAAGACCCAGGTGCAAAGGGAAAGGCTGAGGCTTAGATGAGGAAAGAGAAAGTTCCAGGGCATTCTGATAGGAGACCCAGCAATGTCTGTGATCCCTTAGTGCAGAGTCAGAAGCTTTGAAGTTGGATGCAGTAAAAGGAAAAACTACATTTACGCTGGATACGGTGCCTTTAATCCCAGCACTTAGGAGGCAGAGGGACGTAGATCTCTCTGACTTCCAGGTCAGCCAGGGCTACACAGGGAAACCCTGTCTCGAAACAAAACAGCACAAAAAACTAGATTTGAAGTCATAGTGGTACAGAGCCTGCCACACAGTTTCTGGAGCAGGTCTTTGTGGCCCCAGACACTTTATTCCCGTGGCCACAGTGTTGCCAATCATCTGGCTGGGGTCCTTTCGCAATGCCCAGGTAAACAAGAAGCTCTGTAAGAGCTGGCCTTAGGGCTCTGCTGTTTCAGCTGCAGCAGAAGGCAGGTAGGAGCTGCAGCGGGCCATACCCCTTGTGCCAGAGGTCTCAAGCCGGCCTCTGGTGTTCAAACCTGTACTCTCGTCTGCCTTACAACTCCTGTGTAGGTCTAGGAAGGAAGTCAGCGATCCTTAGCTCTTAACATTAGTAAGTAACTCCTGGCCTGGGGTCTAATGACCCCAAGGATGTGGCAAAGCTTCTGGTGGCCAGGACCTCCAGTTTCTCTTCTCTGGTTTCCTTACAGCCCTTTATCCTTCAGTCTCGGCTCCTCAGCTTCCCTTGCCGTCCTCCTTCCTCGGCTGCTCCTCCTGAACTGTTCAGCTGCTTCTTCAGCTGTCACGCAGCTGGCTGCTTGGCCACTGATTGCTCAGCTGTCCCTGTCACTGCCTCTTCTGTCACCACCTCCATTGTCTCCGCAGCTTCTTACTTCGTGTTAGAGAAGAAGAAAGGAGCCCTGGAGGGGAGCTTTGTGTTGGGCCTAACCGTACAATAGGAGAGGCAGCTCAGGAGAGGGTCTCCCAGCTGCTCACCAAGCGAGCCTGCGCGGTGCACATTTATAGCTGAAGAAGACGCATTTGGATCAACACAGCCTCTTTGGAGGTTTGTGTTTGCACTGTAGATTTTCTGGTTGCTGTGCCAGACCACCTAACAAAAGCAACGTGAGGAAGACAGGTTCCCTTTGGCTCGGATGTTGAGAGTACAGTCAATCACCGCCCAGGAGCTGAAGGCGGCTGTTCACATTCCGTCTGAAGTCGCGCAGCAGTGTGAGGAATGCTCCCGTTCCCCTAGCTCTCTCCTTGTTATGAAGCCCAAGACCAGCCCCACCCCCAGTGGCTTGTTTCCGTGGTGGTTACAAATCCCATGAAACTCTTAACACCGTTGACCCATCACAGCCTTGCCTCTTCGGCGTTAGTCACAGAAGGGTCTCTGCTAGGCAACCAGGGAAAATGCTCCCCTTCTGGTTGAGGTAGAAATAACTGCAGGCAAACCAAGATTTCTCCCAGGCTTGTGGTAGCAAAAACTCCAACAGCCCTGGCTGAGGCAATCAGCTGTGATTATCATGCAGTTTTTCTCCAGGGGCGTTTTCAAGAGGTGTTCAAAATGGTGCTGGCATAAGGGTAGCCATTTGATTGACAGCCCTTTCGCAACAAGGGAAAAATCTAACAGCTGCCAATTAGGGAGTCAAGCTGTCATCCTAGAAGAAAATAAGCATCAGAAGTGCTTACAGTAGTAACATTAACAGCAATTTTAGCAGATTTAAAGTGTCTAAAAGTGACCCAGTGGCCCAGGAAGAAGTGGGTCTCTCTTATCTGTCTCATCAGGACTCGAGTTCAATGCTACAGAAATAATTCCAGTTTATATAATGCATCTTCACAATTTTTTAAACTTTTAAATCAGATTTGCTAATTTTATTTTATGTGAATGTTTTGCCTTCATGTGTGAGTCTGTGCACCATGTGATTGCCTTGTACTTGAGGAGGTCAGAAGGAAACATCAGATCCCCTGGGACTGGAGTTCCCAATGCCTATGAGCCACCATTTAGATGCTAAATCATCTCTCCAGCCCATGTCCTCTCAATGCTCATAGGCTTTATCCCTTTGCTATAGGGATTCCTAAGCCTTACCCTGCTCCGGGAGTCTTTGAGATGCTTGCTTTAGCTGCAGAATCCATAACCCGGTAGATGTAGAGCAGAGGCTAGACAACACGTTCCACAGTCTGCCTCTACACCGTGCACCTGCGCAGACTAGACAACACGTTCCACAGTCTGCCTCTACACCGTGCACCTGCGCAGACTAGACAACACGTTCCACAGTCTGCCTCTACACCGTGCACCTGCGCAGACTAGACAACACGTTCCACAGTCTGCCTCTACACCGGGCACCTGCGCAGACTAGACAACACGTTCCACAGTCTGCCTCTACACCGGGCACCGGTGCAGACTAGACAACACGTTCCACAGTCTGCCTCTACACCGTGCACCGGTGCAGACTAGACAACACGTTCCACAGTCTGCCTCTACACCGTGCACCTGCGCAGACTAGACAACACGTTCCACAGTCTGCCTCTACACCGTGCACCTGCGCAGACTAGACAACACGTTCCACAGTCTGCCTCTACACCGTGCACCTGCGCAGACTAGACAACACGTTCCACAGTCTGCCTCTACACCGGGCACCGGTGCAGACTAGACAACACGTTCCACAGTCTGCCTCTACACCGGGCACCGGCGCAGACTAGACAACACGTTCCACAGTCTGCCTCTACACCGTGCACCGGCGCAGACTAGACAACACGTTCCACAGTCTGCCTCTACACCGGGCACCTGCGCAGACTAGACAACACGTTCCACAGTCTGCCTCTACACCGGGCACCGGTGCAGACTAGACAACACGTTCCACAGTCTGCCTCTACACCGGGCACCGGTGCAGACTAGACAACACGTTCCACAGTCTGCCTCTACACCGGGCACCAGCACAGACACAGGGCGGGAGAACCGCTCTTCGGTGTTTGAGGGGTTAACAGCCCTTGCATCTTATTTTGAAGTGCCTTGAATTTGACACCATAAAATTCTTAAACAAATTTCAAATACATGAAAAATGATAAATAAATACTGGGCTTGGTAGGGTGAGGCAAAAGGATTGCGAGAGTGAGTTCAAGGCCATCAGGGACAACTAAATAAAACCTGTCTTAAAATGAAAAGTGAAGAGAGGGCTTGGGGGGGGGACCTCAGTAGGAGAGCTCTTGTCTAATTTGTTCAAAAGCTGGAGTGCAATCCACAACACCAGGGGGCAAAGGGGATAAAGTCTTGGGGACATCCGGGCTTGAGAGATGGCTCAGTAGTGGAATGCTTGCTACTCTTCCAGAGGACCAGGGTTTGGCTCCCAGCACCCAGGTCACGTGGCTCCCAACTGCTTGTAATTCTAGACCTGTGGATCCAGCACTCTTCCCTGGCCTCCTCTGGCCTGTGCATTCATAAGCACATATCCACGAACAGACACACACATTTCTATGTTATTAAAAATAAAATCTTTTATTTAAACCGTTGGGAGCACCATGTTTCGGTATGATATATTCTGCGATTGTCCTGGCTTGATTGTAAGTTCTGTTCAGATTTACTTTAGGCTTTGCATCCATCTGGATAGTGAATATTTAGCATTTAGAAAATAAATCATCTTTATATCTCTGTCCTCAGTACTTAGCCTGCCGAGCAGTAGAATTTATATAAGTGGGTTACCCAGATTTTATACTGTTGTGGCGCTTGTAAATCATACTGTGGTAATTAGGTTTGCTTCAGTATCCCCAAAGATGGCTTGGGGCTAGGATTGGTCTCTGTTTCTCAACTTCTGATGCCTTTACTCTTGCAAAACCAAAATGTATTGTTCTGTTGCTGCTCCAGTTAAAATTCTTCATTGTATTTCTTGGCTTTTTCCAGTGCATAGTTGACATTTGATGTAAAGTTGCTATGTTGCATCGTGATGTTTGTTTTAAAAATAATAAAACTTTCTTCTTTACTATCAAGATCAAAAAATACTTTGTCATTTACAAACAGGGTACTAAGACAATCAGGGCACTAAGAAACCTCTGTCATGATAGTGCCATTTGGGGCAAGGCACTAGCCAATTACAATGTAATCTAAGCTGCCTTTAATATTATCCCTTCTCTAGGATTCCTTCTGTGTTTCATAGCCTCTGCCCCATGCCCCTTGCTTCCCTGTGCCACTGCCGAAGCCCTAAAATTTCTGTCTCCATCCTCTCCCTCATCTCACCGCTACCATCAACCCAATGTGAACTTCACTCTCTAAAATCCAAAGGCTCTCTTTAAAATTCAGATTGTACTAAAACTTCAAAGTCTCTAGCATTTAGCTAAGTTACTAAATCACTAATTATTCTCTTTTACAGCTTTTCCAACCAAGCCCTGCTTCAGCCTCTGTTTCCAATCTTCAGCCAGGGCTGGAGGTGGGGTCAACACAGACTGAGTGAGTTCAAGGCCAGCCTGAACAACTAAATTAGACCCTGTCTTAAAATGAAAATCAAAGAGAAGGCTTGCGGTGTGTCTCAGCAGTAGAGCTCTTGCCTAGTATGTTTGAGATCTGGAGTGCAATCCACAAAAGCAGGTGTGGGAGGAAGCAAAATGCTAATAAAATCTTGGGGACATCAGCGGTAGAGTGCTCCCTCCTCTTCCAGAGCTCTCTGCACAGCCCAGGCCATCTTGGGACAGTTTCTATCATATTTGGAAATAGCTAATAAAGTTTAAAACATATATTTACCTTCCATTTCTGGCAGTGCTCCCAAATTAATGTAGTAAATATCCAGGGTATGAACTTAAAAGAAATACTAGAATAAGCTCAAAGAAAGAAAAAGGTAATATGAGAGAAGTAAATGAATGGAAAGAAAGACAAACGTGCCACAGAGGAGATGGACAAAGTCACAAGTTGATGTTTTTAAAATACCTCCAATACAATTCCGTTAAAAAAGAGAGCACAGGCTACGGGGTGCGGTGCAGGGCTGCTCCAGGCCCTGGTTCTGTCCCCAGCACCCCGTGAAGCAGGCATGGCGACTGTTCTAGTTTGCTTTCTCGCTGCCGTGGTAAACACTATGACTAAAAGAAGCTTGGGAGCTGAAAGAGTTGATTTCAACTTCCAACTCTCAGGTCTCCATCATCGAGGGAAGTCAGCGTAGGAACGAAAGCAAAAACTGGACAGAAACCTGCTTGGTGATTGCTTCCTCCGCCTCGTGCCCAGTTAGCTCTCCTGTCCATAGACACGGCGTCACCCTCAGCGGGCTGAGCCCACCCACATCAGTCTTCGGTCAGATAGATGGGTGCGCCATGGACATGCGCTCATGCTGTCTAACCAAGAAAAGCTTTCAACTGAGGTTCTCTCTTCCCGGGCAACTCTGGACTGTGTCGCGTTGACAAAACACTGAGCAGAAGACTGGAGCCATGTCTGTAATCCTAGCACTAGAGATGAAGGTGACAGGGCCAGAGGTTCAAGAGCGTTCGAGGCCAGTCTGGGATACTTGAGATCCTGTAACCATTATCACGGATTTCATTGCTTCTTGGCATAAGTACCAAGGTACAAGTTGAACAGAATACCAAATAAAAGAGCTCCAGGTACCATCAATCACATCTGTAACCCCAGCCAGGGCTCTACAGTGAGTTCTAGAATAGCTTGGGTCACAGGAAAGACCCTGTTTCACAAAACCAAAAATGAAACAAAAAACTCTTGCCCCTAGGTGCTGCCTTTTGCTGCTAGGAATCCTGTGGCAGAGGTTAAATAAGACCAGCGCAAACAATCTCAGGCCAACAAACTTGAGAGAGTCAAACTAGAAAGAAGAATGAAAAAAAAACCTTAAATTGTCTTATGACAATAAAATTAATTGAGTAATAGGATACAATATCTTACTACATTCTAAACAATGCACTCTGGTCAGCCTAGATTAAGGAGGCCTATTAAAATTACAAGAAAGAAAAAAATCTTATATACATTTATAATCTTTAAATATACAACATATACTTTATAATATATTTGTGTACAATGTTTCCAGTGGGAAAATGTAGAGAAAAGACAGGAACTGCAGAGGTGGCTTGGCAATTAAGAAAGTGTACGGCTCTTGCAGAGGACCTGAGTTCGGTTACAACACCCACATTGGGCAGCTCACAGCCTTCTCTAACTTCAGCCCCAGGGGTATCAGACTCTCCTGGCCTCCAGGGGAACCTGCACTCATGTACACATGCCCACACACACACGCATAATTTAATTTAGTTATTTTTCTTAAAAAAAAATCTCTCTAAGGAGAGACAAGCCTAAGAAATCAACTCAGTGGTAAAAGGTTTGCCTTGCCTGCAACGAACCCCTGGGTTCAATCCCAGTCATGCAGTGAGGGACATTTAGCTCATCGTATGAAGGTCACATAACTTTGAGACCATAATCAAGCAAAAATAGTAAAATAAGGGAAAGCATGTGTTATTTCCACTCATGAGTGGATGAAATTATTTTGAATATTAGAGAACGAGATCTAGCAATCTATAAGACTTTAACATTACACTCGGGTTTGTATTATGAAGGTAGCATATGTTTAGTAAAGGAAATAAAATTAACCTAATTCACAACATTAACAGATTAAAGAAAAAGTCATGTGACTGTACCAACTGAAAAGGAAAACAGAGTGTTCATCTGTGATGTGTTCGCGTTGGGTTTTGTTTTTTGAGACAGGGCTTCTCCATGTAGACCTGGCTGTCCTGGAACTCACGCAATAGACCAGACTGGCCTCTAACTCAGAGATTTGTCTGCCTCTGCCTCCCGAGTGTTGGAATTAAAAGCATGTGCCACCACAACCCAGACATTTTTTATTTTTATATATCTTTTTACATTTATTCGCGCGCGTGTGTGTGTGTGTGTGTGTGTACAAGGGAATGTGTCATCACATGGATGAGGAGGTCAGAGGACAACTTGTGGGAGATAGTTCTCTCCTTCTACCATGTGGTGGGTTGAGAATCAAACTAAAGATGTCTTGATAACTTGATAACAAGTGTCTTTTCCCACTAAGCCAATCTCTCTGGCCCCCATTCATGGTTTTTTAAAAGGCAGTAAAAAAATTTCTTCTTTTTTTTTATGCGTGTATGATAACCAATAAATATGCTGCCAGGAGCAATCATGTCTCACTCCAACAGAACCCTAAGTTATTTAAATGCCATATTCTACAGCTCTTTGAAGTGGTTGAAGATTACCTAGCTATGCAGAATACAATGACCTATGTATCTAAAGAACCTGATTAGTCTAACTATAAGTATGACAAACATGGATGACTATTGACCTATGAATCTTAATACCTATATAACTTAAAGACTAAGACTTCATAATATTAAACAATCTCTAAACAACTGTGCAACAAATGAGGACAATGATCTCAAAATGTAAGCAATGTATAAGTATCTTGATCAGAGGTAGAAATGTATATTGCGATATGATAAATATAACCCCAAATTGTATCAATATACAAAATGTCTTAAGCATAGGTAGAAGCATGCATGCATATAATATGACAAAATAACTTTGCCTAGGTATAAAAATATTGCGAATGAAAATAGGAACATATTCAATATAATTTAAGATTGTATTAATATACAAGAATCTATATCAATGTAAATTACCTATAAATAATAGCTCACAAGTATTCACTCCATAATTCACTGTTATTATTAGTGGGGTAAACTCACACTAATCTATTATCCCATTCAATTTCCTCTTTTTTTGTCAAAGAGATCCCTGAGCCTACATAATTTCCTCCCCAACCCCCAACTCTATACCAATTATAATGAACCCCTAAATGATGTACCTAACCCTGAGAACAAACTTTGTTGGGAGAGGAGACATTGTCTTCTAGAATTAATTCTAGCTCTATGGGGCAATGTTCTTTCTATGGGATACTATGAAAGTAAAATGATGGTTAAGTTCCAAGATTACTGTCTGGTATAATTGCAAATAGCCTCTGAGTATTGGGTAAGGTTTTTCTGAGGTTCCTATTTGGAGTTCTGGCCAGAACATTGTAAAAAAAAAAAAGTGGGGGGGCACCATTTCAGCTAAGCAAGTTGGAACCTGTTGTCGAGGTTTTCTGTCCTGCCCAGTTTCCACAGTTGTTAAGTCCCAAAGAAATCACACAGAGGTCTACGTTAATCATAAACTGATTGACCCATTAGCTCAGGCTTCTTATTAACTCTTATAACTTACGTTAGCCCATTATTCTTATCTGTGTTAGCCACATGGCTCAGTACCTTTTTCAGTGGCATAGTCACATCTTGCTTCTTCTGTGTCTGGACAGGACTGCAGAGGGAGCTTCCCTCTTCCCAGAATTCTCCTGTTCTCCTTGACCCGCCTCTACTTCCTGTCTGGTTGTCCTGCATATACTCCCTGTTGGCTACTGGCCAATCAGCGTCTATTCAAAACATAACTGACAGAATATAGAAAATTGTCCCGCACCACTGGAACCATCTTGAGCAGCTGGTACCCAAAACAGGTCTTATAGTAGCGCTATCAGCATCATGATGTCATATCAACCAGCTGGTGTTGTTGTTGTGGGGCCCTATCTTCTTCCTGGAAACTTCAAAGATTACTGCAGGAAAATTCATTGTTCATTGTAGGAAACTTAAACATTATTTATACAGACATATATATTCAATAAAAAATATGATAGAGATAAAATTAGATATGAAGAAAAGTAAAATTTTTTCTAAATTCTTTTTTATTTCTGTCCCGTACCATGGCTTCTAATATGAGACAGAAACTCTGAATTTTTATTTTAAAACATGCTTGGATTTAGAGAAGGACAGAGCCAGTGTCCAACTCCAAAGCCAGCTTTGATTTTTAATTAAAACATTTGACATTTTGATGTCTCCTCATTCCTTTGGAAATTGCTTCTCCTACCCAAGATTCAGTATTATAGTCAAATGTCTCAATGTTCTTTGTATGCAGGATCCATTCATCATTCACCCATTGGTGCTGATCTAACATTTAAAGGCCCAAGTATTTTTTTGCATTCTAAGTTGGCATTTTCAATAGCCAAAGATTCAGTAAGTACTAGTCTAGCATCTCCCTAACAAATGCAGAATGCAAGCCGTAAGTTACTTACTTAATTTCTTCCAGATCATTCATTCCTATAGGTATTTACCTACCTTCTTTGGATTCTTTTGGGCCTTTAGAATTTGATACTTTGTCAGAGTAGGTTACAGGATAAGAAGCTAAAACCCTGGGTAAGTCATCTCTGACAGCTACTGGCAATGCTAAATCCTGTTCTTGTGCCTTCTTTCCCCTGCTCATCAGCTCCAATAATTTCCTAATCATTTCAAATCTTTTTACTACTGTCTTTTGTAAAGCCTGGATCTCTTGGCCTGTATATACCTCTAGTGATTTCACTGAGGCACCTAGCCTCTGGTTCTCATTCTGCACATGTGATTTCAAGGTCTGAAGTTTTTCCTTTAAAGATAATACCTCATCCTTGGACATTATTTGGATAGCGTGCAGATTGCCTTCCTGGAGAGATAGATAATCCATCTGCTAACCTATCCTAACTTTTTAACAATTTTTGATTGTCAAATTCAACAGTATGAATTCTTTCAGAAATTTTCTCAGTACCCTTTGACATGGATTCAATTTTGTCTGTCAAATTAATGTTGCCCTTTTCAATAGCATTAATTTTTTCAGGTAACTTTTGATTTTTGATGGTATTAATCCTGTCAGCTAACTGTTCGTTATTAGTCTGTAAAGAGTGCATCATTTCTAAAAGTGCCTCATTCTTGGCTCTGTTAGCAAAGCATTTTCTTAAGGATATAATATGAAGAAAAAACTGAGTCCCAATATCCAATAAATAAATGCTCAGGTCATGGGCTGGGAAGAGAGCTTGAAGGATAAAGTTATCAGAGCAAATGTGAGGATCCAGACGAAAGGTGAAAAAAATCAGGCA
Source organism: Microtus pennsylvanicus (assembly GCF_037038515.1). Classification (NCBI taxonomy): domain Eukaryota; kingdom Metazoa; phylum Chordata; class Mammalia; order Rodentia; family Cricetidae; genus Microtus; species Microtus pennsylvanicus. The sequence goes on from NC_134580.1 coordinate 130,309,974, forward strand.
CATATGATGCCATTCTCTTGCTTCCTTGAATACGGGCGCGCACATAGAGAAAGACTTGGGGGGGGGGATCCTCGTGTCCTTTTTTAAAACTCCGCTTTTGAATTTATTTGAATTTCTTATTCTAGGCTCCTGACAAATTACCTCAAATTTGCAAAATAAAAAAAAAAATTAAATCCACATTTGGCCTGCGGTGATGCCTTTATTAGCAACACGTGGGAGGTAAGAAGCAGGGAGATCAGAAGTGAAAAGCCACTGTTGGTCCAGCCTGGGCTGCATGAGACCATGTCTCAAAAAAAATAAGTAAATAAAAATTTTAAAAAATGAACAAAAAGATTCACGTCATCCAGAGGATCATAAATTGTGACCTTATAAATTCCAACTAATTCAAGGAAAAACCAAGAGAAGAGAGGCAAGCCGCAGCCTAATCCTCTACCGAGTCAGCACAGAAGCCGTTCCTTCCGCTGCTGAAAATTGGTTGACTAATAAGGATAATTCCCCGAGAAACTACCAAGCGGGCAGGCCAGGCCTCAGCCGTCTGCCTTCCTAGTTGATTTAGTTTCTCTACCAAGGGCTGCTTCGCCCACCCAGAATCTCCCAGAGACGCTCAATTAAACCTTGCCATGGTGGGATTTGTTTGTCCAGGTTAAATTACCAGGCCTACGTTTCTTGTGTCTCCTGGGGTTAATTCTGAATTAAACCCTCATTAACTGTGCTTTTGGAGTACCCTCAGCGCAGCCTCTTCTCTTCCATCCTCTCCTAAACCTCCGTGTCAACACCAATTCCCATTCCTAAGGCTCAGGAGAAATATAGGGTGAACAGACCACAGAACTTGTGGCCACTGGGATGAGTCTGAACCCACAGCGTTCACTGGACTGAGAGCTAAGGGGTAAGAAGGGGAAGGCAGCTAGCTACCGGGGACTTCTGGGGGCTTTAAAATGTCTCACAGCAATGCTCCTTGCCTCTGATATCTAAGGACAGGGAAGCTGCCCTGACGTGGCTTCCCTCGGGGAGACTGATTCGGAGCAGATACACTTGTACTGTAAGTAGGAGGAAACTATATTATTTATCCTGCTGCCTTCTGGGACGCTATCTCCTTCCCTGGGGTTCCCTTTCAGACAGCCTGGGCTGCTGGAGAGCTGGTTCTAAAACACACAGCGCTCTTCCTTGGATTGGCTTGCGGCTGTTCCGCTGATGAAGCTTCACCTCTTTTCAGTGTAGACCCATCGGTACCTCGTCCTTGAGACAGAGTGAAGTCTGAAACTGTGTTTATAGTACGGGCTGGTTGTTTTCTTGTTCTTATATATTAAATACCAAACAAGTAGCAAACTTCTGTTAGATGGCCTCTGCTATTTGAGGGGTGGGGGGAGTACAGATGAGTTCCGTGGGCAACTTTATCTGCTTCTAGAACAGCGAAAGAACCTCTTGGCCACCCATTTCTTGGAAAGTTAAACAAAGTCTATTTGATTCAGGGACGAAGGTCAGAGTTGTCAAGAGATTAAAGGAAAGGACACAAAGCTGTTTGCTGACTTATGCTCCCCAATTCTCTTTACCCTGCTTTTGCCACTCCCTAGCCAGTAAAAGCATAAAAAGCAAGTTATTCTAAGAAGTGCTCCGCAGTGCCTGAGTTCTGGCACTTTGACCCAGAGTTCCATGTGAATGCATCTTTAGATTCTCTTCAGAGGATTCCTTGTAGGATCTGAGCTCATCCTGCTAGCAAAACTGAGCCAGGCAGTCACCCAAGTATCATTGGTTCCAACCTGCCTTTTCCTTCCTATATGTTGAACGTTTTAGAACTGGTACCCAGTGAGCCGAAATGTGCATCAGACGGTAGTCGGGTGAGGTCTGCAGCTGCGCATGATCTGCTGCGCTTCACCAAGACTGGCTACTTGTTCTGCTGCTTCCTGTACAGGGGCTGTGGGTGGCTAAATGGGTGGCACACCAATGCCACTTCTGGGTTTTTTTGGGGGGAAGCCTTAACAGATCAAGAGAACCTTGGCTTGCTCCAGAAAGCGTGTATATGGGGCTTTGGGAGCCTTTCTGCTTCTTCCAGAGCTGTCTCCTATGTACTCTGAAGGTTTGCTCAGCTGCCTTTCCCGGCTCTAACTTAACTCTTTCCAGAAGGAAGCTGCATCTGACATTAAAACCTCCTCCCCTCCTTCTGTTGTGATGTCGTGGGGAGCTGAAAAGATTGAGGGAGTTCAGAACACACTCCAAGTACACAGAACTCAGAGAGGCTGGGATGTATCTCAGTTGATAGAGTACTTTGCCTAATATGCAAGAAACCGTGGATTTGGTCCCTAGCACTACATAAAACCGGACATAGTAGGGCTGGAGAGATGGCTCAGCAGTTAAGAGCATTGCCTGCTCTTCCAAAGGTCCTGAGTTCAATTCCCAGCAACCACATAGTGGCTCACAACCATCTGTAATGAGGTCTGGTGCCCTCTTTTGGCCTTCAGGCATACACACAGACAGAATATTGTATATATAATAAATCAATAAATATTTAAGAAAGAAAAACCGGACATGGTGCGGGCCCTGGTAGCCAACACCTTTAATCCCAGCACTTGGGAGGCAGACTCAGGCTGACCTAGTCTACATAGTGAGTTCCAGACCAGCCAAGGCTACATAGTGAGTCCCTGTCTCAAACAAAAACAGGATACAGGGTACACGCTGGCAACCCCAGCACTTGGAAGGTAGAGGCAGGAGGATCAGAAGTTCAAGGTTAACTACCCTAGTCTTTGAGGCTGTATCTCAAACAAATAAATGGAATTCAGAAAATCAGAAGCTAGTATGACTCCTGGGAAACGGGGAGCATGGTTTCTGAGGATGATGCAGAGCAGGCTGCGGGGAAATCTGTCTGGAGGTTAGTGTGATCGCTCCATCAGCTGCTGCCAGCAGCAGATTCCTTGTTCCACAGAAATGAGTGTCTGGGACCTGGGAAACAGGTGCCACACTAACAAACCGCTGCCTGGGTAACTGGCATCGTTTCAAACCTTCTCTGCTCTTTGAATTCAGGGGCCTTCCTGCCATGCCTGGGCCTCAGCTGAGTCCTGAAACAGGCTATGTGCCTAACATCCAAACCACCTGAGGACACAGGGAAAAACAACCACAGACTCATTTTCTGCTGTTTGCGTGCTCAAAATTCAACAGAAGACTTGAGTGACAGACGTAGGTGAGGGTCCCTCACCAACTGGGTGTCCTTTAACTCAGCTGTGACACTTTTAGAGACAGTTCCAGGTCCCACAATTAAGGGCATGTTCAGATGCCATTCCTAAGCCTTGGGTTGTTTGGCCCGACTTTTAAGCTGAGTTGGGATTTTCACAACCCCCTCTTCAGAACTCAGGGGTATTGGTAAGGTATAGTGCAGTTTATTATAAAGGATATCACACAGGATACTAATGGACAATACATGAAGAGATGCATGGGACAAGACTTAGGGGTAGAGGGACACTGCTACCACACTCTCTCCAAGTGTACTGCCTCCTGGGAACTTCCATGTGATCAGCTGGACAATTCTCTGCCCTTGGGAACTCTCGTTACATCGGTTTGAGCAATTAACTAATTGGCCAGTTTCTTCTTTAGCCTTCTTCTTCTGGGCGCTGGAGGGCATAGAGCCAAAGGATTCAACACTAGACTCCTGCTTTGGTTCTTCCCTGAGCAGCCAGCACTCAGTTTACAAAAGGACGCTTCCCTCTGCAGAGTCTGAGACCTAAGAGTTGTGAGTAGGTAGCCAGTATATGTTTTACAACATCACTGTCAGGTTTTGATGAGGAAGAGAAGCAAGGATTCAAGAGAGAGGTGCTGAGTTGCCTTCAGACAAGAGACTTACTAATGCTGAAACTTTCAGCATAACAGGGTCTTAGGTAAGACTCTTCAGTATTGCCAAGCGGTGGTGGTGCACGCCTTTAGTCTCAGCACTCAGGATGCAGAGGCAGGCAGATCTCTGTGAGTTCGAGGCCAGCCTGGTCTACAGAGTGAGTTCCAGGACAACCAGGGCTACACAGAGAAACCCCTGTGTGTGTGGTGGGGGGAGCTCTTCAATACTGCCGAAGCAAGATGTCTACTCCTTTTGTGTGTATGTGTGGTGTTTGTTTATTTGTTGAGACAGGGCCCACTGTATAGGCCTAGCTGGCCTAGAACTCACTATATAAACCAGTATGGCCTTCAGCTCACAGAGATCCTCCTGCCTCCACCTCCTGGTGGAAAGATGTCAACTGTCACATGACAAGGTATCTTCTCTTAAAGGTTTCTGAAGGAAAGCGAGATCTTGCATCTTGCAGGCTGAGTAGCCTGCTTCCTACTGTGTGACTTATACCACATGGGAGAAACATGGAAGAGGATCATATGTAACTTAGGCTACATGACATGAGTCACTCTTTGTCGGGGAGGGGCGTGGGGCTTGGTTAATGTGTGACCCATGCAATGTCAACCTTCGACCCCCAGGCAGCTAGGGAGTTCCGTGCATTTCCATCCTGCTAAAGGCCCTCTCTGATTAGGGTCTGTTCCTTAGCCTGTGTTCCCTACCAATCACACCACCCAGTAGCATATTGTTCCTTTTGGCATCTATCAGGTGCGATGATTAAGCCAGTCTGCTTCGTTACAGTTTAGTCAGGACATAGAGCCACTGCTCAAGAGATCATAAATCATTTTAATGTTGTGAAAGAAAATATAGTCTAGTTTTTCCTTAAATGGTAAGAAGGAGTTTATCCAATAGGATTTCAGTCTGGACCTGGTGACTAAGGCCAATAATTCTAAATATTCTGGAAGGTAAGACAAGAGGTTCACAAGTTCAAGGTCAGCCTGGGCTACAAAATGAGTTCAAGTCCTACCTAGGAACTAAGTGAAACTCTGTCCCAAAATAACAAGTCGAAAGAGACCTGGGGTTGCTATGTGGTAGCAGAGTGCTTGCCTGACAGGCACAAGGCCCTGGGTTCAATGCCCAGGCCAAAATTATGGTTAAGAAGTAGCAACAAAAATAGTTTTATGGTTTGGGAATCACCACAACATAAAGAATCGTAGTAAAGGACCGCGATGTTGAGAATAACTGCCTTAGAGGAAGCGCCGGTTATAAGGGGATTCATGTGAACATATTGGAATATTTGCTAAAGATGGGCCAAAGGGGATTAGGAATTTATATATCAGACAGCAGATGGTTGCTAAATTGATTTAGCAGGACTCTTGCTAAAAACTGGACCAGTGGTCAAGATCAAAGCCTAGTTGAAAGCAGGCTCAGAGGAGCCTAGCTGAAGTTTGGTCAGGAAAACAGTCTTGGGCAGTATTCACAGCCTTCTCCTCCTTCCCACTCCACTAACGCCGCTCAACTACAAAAGAGGGAGAGTCTCTGTTTCCCTCAGCCAGCCCCTTCCTTTAGATCTCCCAGACTCTCTCCTTGTGGAAGATAAGAATGACAGATCTTTCTTTCTTTTTTTTTTTTAAGTCTCTCAATGGGCAGACACATTTCTGACTCAATCTAGCCCCTGGCCAGGGAGCCAGGAAAGCTTGCTTCCCAGAAGCAGGGTCCCATCCCTGACAGCCCCATCCCTGACAGCCCGGCTGGCAGCCTTAGTCAACAGAGGCGGAACTAGAATTATTTTGCTGGCTCCTCTTCAGTCAGCTGACAGACAGCGTCCACCCTGTGAATGGAGCTGAAGGAATCCTAAACCCAGGCCTTAGGACGAGAATGGCTGGTCTGGTTTTGTTTTGTTTTAATTTCTTCTGTAACAAGCTAGACTTGGCCAGGGCGGCAAACTACAATCCATAGAGGTTTTTGGTTGTTCTTGTCTTGAGACAGAGTCTCGTGCAGCCCAGGACAGCTTTAACTATATACAGTCTTCACGTACTGAATGCTGGGATGCTGGGACTGCAGAGGGTTCTTTGGCGGCTTGCTTTGTTTTGCTGTGGGAGACTTTTTGTTGTTGTTGTTCTTTTGTCTTATTTGAGACAGTTTGCTGCGTAGCTAGCTCACAATGGCTTCAAACTATGAGCCTCTTGCCTTGCCTCGCCTTCCAGGCGCTAGGATTGCATGCAGGTGTGCAACATCATTCCTTGAGGCTGGACTTCCTCCTTCCCTTCCACTACAGGAAAAGTGCGGAGCTCTGGAGTCAGATCTAAGAAAGACTTCTTCCGCTGTCATGTTGCTCGGCATGGTTCCATTTCCACCACCATTGTGATAGGGAGATTTTTTTAATAAATGGGGGGGGGGGCTTGAGTGTGGAGATCAGACAATATCAAATATCTTTAGGATAGGATCTCCTTCTGCCTTGCTGAGGCAGGGTCTCTCAGGTTTCTGCTGCTGTGCTGTGTACACACCAGGCTTGCTGACCTCTGCGTTCTGACTCCCATCTCACTATAGGAGTGCTGGGATGACAGCATCAGCTTTTTAGAAGGTTCCAGAGACCCGACATGGGTCTTCAGGACCATACAGAAAGTCCTATACCCACTGAGCCGTCTCTATATCCCTTGGCCCTGATCTGTTTTTTTTTTTTAGTGTGTGTGTGTGTGTGTGTGTGTGTGTGTGTGTGTGTGTGTGTTAGACACCACATATGCACAGAGGCTATAGGAGGGTGTTGGATTGTCTGGAACAGGAGTTACAGATCAACGTGAGAGGAAACGTAGGTGTTGGGAACTGAACCTGATCCTCTGCAAGAGCAGTAAGTGCTATTAACTGCTGAGCCATCACTCCCAAGAGCTATACCTTTTAAAGAGGGTTAACTGTATACAATGTGCATGCAGCAGAACCTGCCATACGGAGGAATCAAACTCAGTGCTAGAGAAAGAACATAGAGGGTCAAGGGACTAGCTTTCAGAGTTTAGCAACCCCCCTCCCCAAACAGAAAGTACCATATGGCTATAATAAGATGATTTATAATGATTTCAAATGAACTCAAAGAAGGTAGCAAGACCTTACAGGAAATATGAATTTTCCTTCAGGAACAGCGGCAAGCTAGCTGTATGATGGCGCCTGCAATCCCAGCACTCAGGAAATAAAACAAGAAATCAAGAGTTCAGCCCTAGTTGTAAAGGAATGCGTTTGAGGCCAGCCTGGGATACACAAGACAGTGTCAAAAGAATGAAAAACAGCCAGGCAGTGGAGGCGTAGACCTTTAGTCCCAGCACTTGGGAGAGAGAGGCAGGCAGATCTCTGTAGGTTCGAGGTCTACGGAGGTCTACAGAGTGAGTTCCAGGACAGCCAGAGCTACACAGAGAAATCCTATCTTGAAAAACCAAAAAACAAACAAACAAAAATAAACAAACAAAACCCACAAAGAGCAAGAGGAAGCTTAAAGGTTTGTAAGCAGAGAGAATTGCGATGTGACTGTCTCGGGGGAAAAACCACTATGTGGATGGCTGGGACAGGACAGAATGGAGGGTTGTTTGAGGGGCATTCATTTGTCCCAGCAACAGCGAGGGTGGCTCAGCCTATGGTAGATGTGAGCTTCTGGTTAGCAGCTCAGCAGAAAGTTCTAGGACTGCGTGAACCCATGACAGCAAATCTACAAGTTCAGATGTTGACAAGTTCCTCGTGCTCAGCGGGCCTTGACTTTCTAATGTTCCCATCAGTCATGGCTTAGGCTGGTTTTAAAAATCCTTCAGCATGCTGGGCTCCATGCCTTGAGCAGCCTCTCTTCAGACCCACCCTTAAGAAGGCAGTCTGGAGAAATGAGCAAAATTTATAGCCAGGGCTCCTCTTTTTCATCAGTCCCTTCTTCCTTTAAATGTTCCTTCCCCAACCTTGGCAGAATTTGCCCTCCTGACGCCATTCCTCAGAATGCTGCTCTTGGGAAAGGAGAAAAGTAATCCAGTAACACACTTGGTCGGTTCTAATTATTTTTTTTTTTTTTTTTTTTTTTTTGGTTTTTCGAGGCAGGGTTTCTCTGTGGCTTTGGAGCCTGTCCTGTAACTAGCTCTGTAGACCAGGCTGGTCTCGAACTCACAGAGATCCGCCTGCCTCTGCCTCCCGAGTGCTGGGATTAAAGGCGTGTGCCACCACCGCCCGGCCCGGTTCTAATTATTTCAAGCGAATTCATCTGAATTTGCGAGGATTATCTCAGGTCTTTCCCTTGCTGGTAATAAAGCTTGGTCCTTCAGGAGGGTGTGTTCTTTTTTTTTTTTTTTTTTGGTTTTTTCGAGACAGGGTTTTTCTGTGGTTTTGGAGCCTGTCCTGGAACTAGCTCTGTAGACCAGGCTGGTCTCGAACTCACAGAGATCCGCCTGCCTCTGCCTCCCGAGTGCTGGGATTAAAGGCGTGCGCCACCACCGCCCAGCAGGAGGGTGTGTTCTTACAGAGAATTATTAGTGTCATAATAGTGCAGTTTGGGCTCTCGTGAGTGTGTGTGTGTGTGTAGACATGTGTGTGCACATGTGTGCTGATGCAGGTGGAGGCTAGAAGTCAATGTCTGGTTTCTTTCTCTATTATTGTCTACCTTAACTTTTTTTTAAGACAGGTTTCTCACTGAACCCAGAGCTTGCTGGCCAGCAAACCCAAGGGATCCAGCTGTCTTCACCTCCCCAGCACTGAGATCACAGGCATGGGCCGCCACACCTGGCTTTTTACACCGGTGTGGAGATCCAAACTCAGGGCCTCAGGTCTGCACAGCAGGGCTTTGCCTCTGAGCCATCTCCCCAGACACCAAGACAGAGTCTTTTCATGAGGCTCTGACACTCCTGTATTAGCCTAGGTGGCCCTCATAGTCAAACCAATCCTCTAGCCTGGGCAACACCACCCTTGCTGGGATCACAGGCAGTGACTCACCACTCCTTGTTTACATGGCGCTTGCTTGTGTAACTATTAAGTTGCCTCTGAAGACATGTCTGAAATCCAAAGATATTTTAAGCAACTTGCAACATTAGAGCAAATTTATGGCCTCCCAAGCTTTATAGCTTTGGGGAAAAGCACTCAACTTGAGTGTCACAATTTTGATTTCATCATCTACAAATTATGTTATTTCTATAATGAAAAACCCTATGATTTAGGCCACACCTCATTTTTCTAAGCAAAAACACTGCTATTTTTAACCAGAGTAGTCTGCAAATCATTATCTATTTCCAAAGCTCAGGCTTTTTCTCAGAGGGGAAACCCTTGTCCTCAAAAGGAAGGCACCATGATGACATTCTCTCTGAGAAACAGAAGTGCCCTTAGCCATGTTTTCAGCCCTGTTGCCCTGTAGCACAGCAATGGGCTCATCATTATCTAACACCAACACACACGAGGGCTGTACAGGTCCATTAAACCTTTACATCCAATTGCAAAATCGCGGTTCTAACACTGCAAGCCCTCACCCAGCTTTGGCATCAAAATCTGACCTTACCTGAATTCATTTGACAATAAATCCTGTCCTGAATCAAAGGGACTACATTTATCATCTTTATCCTGCTTATTATAAATATTCCTGAGGGCTGGAGAGTGCAGTTAAGAGCACTGTCTGCTCTTCCAGAGGCCCCGGTTTCAATTCCCAGCACCCAAATAGTGTCTCATGGCTGTCTGTGACTCCAATTCTAGGGAATCGAACACCCTCACGCAGACATGAATGCAAGCAAAACACCAAAGCACATAAAAAATACATAAATTAAAAGAAAATGTTAAGACTGGAGAGATGGCTCAAAGGTTAAGAGCACTGGGGCTGTTCTTCCAGAGGACCCAGGTTCAATTCCCAGCACCCACGTGGCAGCTCATAACTGTCTGTAACTCCAGTGCCCAGGGTGCCTAACACCCTCATGTAGGCAAAACATATGCCCACAAATTTTTAAAAAGCTTAAAATAAATAAATAAATAAATAAATAAATAAATAAATAAATATTCCTTTTTTTTTTTTTTTTTGTTCTGCTGCGGAACATCAATTTTTCTTGAGACAGAATCTAGCCTAGAACTCACTATGCAGACCAGGCTGGCCATGAACTCTTGGGCAGTTCTCCTGTCTCTGCCTCCCAAGAGTCATCTGCCCAGCTCTCAATACTTTTTAATTGTGTATACCTAGACCTTTATATGTGGTTCAATATACTATATAGATGATAATTGCTTTTCAAAAAAACCCACAAATTAGAAATTCTGAGACCCTTCTGCTCGCAGGACCCTAACACAGCCACGTGTCCTGGATCTGAATTATATTTAGCCCTCGCCCAACCCCCACGTGTAGTTAATCACACTCAGGCTTTATCTTTCTCAAACTCAGCTTACGTTTCTAAATCTACCAGGAGAACTTTCCTTTTTTTACGTTAGCATTCGTTGTGCATCCCAAGTTTGTTTGGGCATTTGACCTGGTCAGATTGCCCACCCCTCCTGCCCACCGTGCAGTGTCTGTGACTGCTCTGGTGACAAGGTTCGTCGTGTTCGGAGTAAGTGATAAGTGTGCACTTTGGCTGCACCATGGACGTCCATACCCCTCAGGTGTTGTCCATTACCTACTGCTCATGAGTCCCTCTGCCCCTGGGATCTGTGATATTGGACTAAACTATTCATTCAATCCCATCGTGCGTGTTCTGTCTCATGAGCTCTGTCCCTGGGTCTCAGTCGTCCCCCACGTCCTTTCCTAACTCTGATTTCCCAGCCACCCTTCCTCTTTGCGGGAATCCACAGTGAGCATGCGCAGCAACATCGTGTCACTTCCGGTGGAGAACACAGGCAACCACACTGCCTCCTGACCAGGGCCATGGCTTCATGTGTCTCTCCGTGATCGGAGCTGCTTCCCGACTCTCCCGCTACATATCCGTCCATTTGTTCTTGTAATTAATTCCTATAAATGCTACAGCTCTGTCTTTGAGGGACAGGGGTCTCTTTTCACACTTGGAGGTCAAAGTTAAACATAACTTGGTTTTGGAAGAGACTGGAGCTACAGAATGAAATTTAAAATATACATTTAACTGCATGCAACTAATTAAAATAGTTTCAGTAGTCAGATTTTATTTGTAGTCGAAGCTTTACTAGGCTGAAGCTTTATCGGTTCTATGCAGCACAGGCTAACCGAAAGCTTCAATACATTGTGCTAACTATTCATGACACGGCCTTTTTTTCCTTCTAACAATCCAGACTCACAGTCCTGACTCCTGTCTCTAGAACCCAACCCTGCATTAATCTGAAGTCTGATACATTTATTGTTGTTCGATTTTCACTCTTTTTACTCTTTGACTTGGGGTGGGGGCTCGCCACCCAGCCCTCAAATAAATTACACATGGAGTCTTATTCCTTCTTATGAATGCCTGGCCTTAGCTTGGCTGGCTCCTAGCCAGTTTTTCTTAACTTAAATTATCCCGTCTATCTTTTGCTTCTGGACTTTTATCTTTCTCTATTTCTCTCTCTGTTTCTCTCTCTCTGTGTGTTTCTCTCTCTCTCTCTCTCTCTCTCTCTCTCTCTCTCTCTCTCTCTCTCTCTCTCGTTCTTTTGTTTTGTTTTGTTTTGTTTTGTTTTGAGACAGGGTTTCTCTGTAGCTATGGAACCTGTCCTGGAACTAGCTCTTGTAGACCAGGTTGGCCTCAAACTCCCAGAGATCCACCTGCCTCTGCCTCCCAAGTGCTGGGATTAAAGGCGTGCGCCACCACCGCCCGGCTGTGTCTCTTATTTTCACTCTTATTCCATGGCTGGCTGGGTGGCTGGGTGGCTGGGTGGCTGGGTGGCTGGCCCCTAGTTTCCTCCTCTCCTTGTTCTCGCTCCTCCTCCTCCCAAATTTCTCCTTCTATTTATTCTCTCTCTCTGCCAGCCCTGTCTATCCTTTCTCCTGCCTTGCTATTGGACATTCGACTCTTTATTAGACCAATTAGGTGTTTTAGACAGGCAGAGAATCACAGTTTCACAGAGCAAAACAAATGTAACATAAAAGAATGCAACACATCTTTGCATCATTAAAACAAATGTTCCACAGCATAAACAAATGTAACACATCTTAAAATAATATTCTACAACAATTAATAAGAAATATTATTGATTAACAATTGCACAAGTTACCTTCCTAACACTACATCTGGCTTGTTATTATTTTTATTTATTTTTGTGTGTGTGATCCCAGAGGCTGACATTAGTTGTCTTTTTCTACTGCTGTCTGCGTTATCATTATAGTTGTTGGTGAGTTGTTTTGTCTTGTTTTTGGCAGGGTTTCCTATGTAGCCCTGGCTGACCTGGAACTCACTCTGCAGACCAGGCTGACCTCAGACTCACAGATCTACCTACATCTGTCTCCCAAATGCTGAAGTTGCTGGTGGCTAGCACGATATAGCACCACGGCCAGATTCCACCTTAGTTTTTGAGACAGTCTCTCACTTAACCTGGTGCTTACTGGCTGGCTGGACTGACTTGTCAGCAAGCTCTGGGGAATCTACTTGGCTCCACCCCTGTACTTCACTTTAGGATTACAGGCAGGCTCCCCAGCTCTTAAGGGGGTGCTGAGGACACAAGCTCAGGTCCTCGTGCTGGTCCAGGGTGCTCTACCCGCTGAGCACCTCCCCAGCTCCTTGTATGTTTAGATGTCATTTGATGATGATGATGATGGTGATGATGGTGGTGGGAGCCCTATGTGCCACAGGACAAGTGTCTCTTCAGAGTCGGTTCTCCCCTCCCACTGATCTCTAGATTTACAAAACAAGCACCTACATTCCTACATTCACTGACTGAACCAGGTCCCCTTTATCTATTTTGTGAAACAAGGTTGTCCTGCATTCCAGACTGGCCTTGAACTCAATATGTATCAGAGAAAGATCTAGAACTTCTAATCCTCCTGCCTGCACATCCTGAGTGGATATCATAGGTGTACATATTGATAGAGTGGGAAGTAGGGAAATGCAAGCCCTATTTGTTAGACAAGCACAGCTAAGTTACATTCTCCCCAACATCTGCCTTTTAGTGTGTGTGTGACGGGGTGAGGGGTTGAGCACGTGTATGCCTTGCGGTGGCGGGGGATGCAGACACACAACTCACGGCACGTATACCTTTCCACCTAAGACAGGGTCTTTTCACCATTGACAATACCAGACTAGCTGGCCTGGGAGTTTCTGGGGATTCCCCTGCCTCTGATCTCTCCACAGGGTTGGGCTAGGATTACTGATGTTTCTGTTTCTGTGTCTCATCTCACATGGGTTCTGGAGATAAGAACTCAGTTCGTCAGGCTTTCATGGCAAGAGCTTTTATCCACCGAGCCACACCCCCAGAGCACCACATCTGCCTTTGCTTTTGTGTTTTTGTGTTTGAGACAGGGTTTCTATTGGCTGTCCTGGAACTCCCTTTGTAGACCAGGCTGGTCTTGAGCATGCAGAGATCAGCCTGCCTCTGCCTCTGCCTCTGCCTCCTGAGTGCTGGGATTAAAGGCATGTACCACCACTGCTTTTTAATAAAATAAGGGTCATTAATACCTTTACCCAAAGCAGCAAATAATTATGCCATAATTTAATAGATATTTAATAGATATTCATAGAATGAATATGATGTTAACTAAGCATGGGACCCTGTCTCCAAAAAAAGAAAAAAATTTTAAAAGAAAAAAGTGGGAAGAATGGGTTTCAGACACGGGCCAGGAAGCAGCTGAGCTTGACTGAAATGTATACTTCTGCACACTCGGCCAATCACTCAGTTCCAGTGAATGTATAGGTGTGTGTAAAAATGAACACAGGAAAAATAAGGCTGGAAAGATGGTGGGGAGCGGGCTGTAGAAAGCCCTGAGCCCAGCAGCAATCGCTAATAGTTTTCCTTCTCCCCCCACCCCACCCCACCCCCGTTCCCACACAGCCGCCAGAGTGGTTTTTCTACATTGCAGATCTGATTAAGTCCCTTTTCTCATCCACGACTTTTCAGGCATTTTCAGTTGAAGATAGTGTTCAAGCCGCCTAGCGTCATCTGCAAGTCTCATCCCCTTGTGTCTGCCTGCCATCTCAGTGAACCTTTGTAGCTTCTTAAATGCAGGATCCCCTCTGCATTCCTCTCACCTCATATATCTCTTAGCAACAATCCCATAATTTACCCCTCTCATCCAGATAGCCAATTGTCTTGTCATTACTTTGCGAATTTATTATTCTTTGTCTAAAGAATATAAAAGCACCGTGCTTTGGGCATTTCTTCATACTTCATTCTCTTGTGAAGATCCCCATATACATGTAAATTTAATAAAACTTTATGCTTTTTCTCTTATTAATCTATTATCTCTAATACTAATTGGGTCCCTAGATCCAGCCAAGGAGCCCACATAAGAACTAAGAGGGGGTCGAGAGGGCCTTTTTCCCCTCTATGCTCGTGTAGGTGGTAAGTGATGGAGTCACGTACGTCTAACCACAGATCCAACATTCTTCCAGCTTCACTGTCCTATCTTCTTCATACAAAGAACTGTGTCTAACTGATGAGAATAGCCCTGTGGACAATTAAAGAACAATGAAGTACTGAACAATGTCCATGGTATTGAATGGAAGAGCAAAGGGGGGTTCAAGAAGGGAGAGCACACCATTTGGGCTGGCTTGGCTGAAAGAAAAAAAGGGGGGCTCAGAACCAGCCTTTGAACAGGGCCTGGAGGAAGGGTGAGGCAGAACCAGGGTGGTTGAGAGGATGAAATGGCAGATGAGCAGAATGATACATAAGTGAGAGAGAAGGAAGGGGATGGAGTCCCTGTGAGGTTTTCTCCATCGCGAGTGAGGCTGGGGAGCCTTAATCCCAGCAAGGAGGCAAAGGCAGACTGATGGCTGAGTTCAAGGCCAGCCTGGTCTATATAGTAAGTTCCAGGACAGCCAGAGCTACACAGAGAAACCCTATCTCAAGAAAGAAAGAGAGGAGGGGGGAACAAAAGGAAGTGAGGCTGGGGTACAAGACAAGTGGATTGTTTGAAGGGCACATAAAGAAACTTGGTGAGAAAATAGATCAGGAAAGAGGGCGACAAAGATGAGGACCACAAGTCTCGTCTAGGGAAGATGTTCCTGGAGGTAGACCTATGGTAGAGTCAAGTTCTGCCCTTACCTCTGTGCTGCGGGGGAGTGGGGGTGGGTGTACTGCTAGTGTGGATGATTCTACTCAATGTCCTATTCAGAGAGGGTCTTCGAGGAGGGAAAGAAATAGCCACCTGTCTGCTCAGCCAGTCCCTGTTGCTGTATCTGTCTGTCTGTGAGTCTTTCAGTGTGCAGGCTGTGATCAGGGTGTTCAAGAAAAAGGGATTTTTTTATAGACATGAGCCCTGGACATGCAGCCTAATATAGACTAGCTTATTCTGCTGCAGATTGAAAGAGGGTATCAGAGGAAAGAGAGAGGAAGAGATGGGAGAAGAGAGAAGAAAAATGGCAATCATTATTTGCCATGCTGGAGAAAATTTGAACTTTGACTTTTGCTTTGTTTTGTTTTTAGATCTAAACCAATTGTAATATAAAACCCTATTGCAGCTGGGAATGGTGGCTCATACGAGTAATCCCAGCACTTGGGTGTCCAGAGGCTCGCTGCAAACTCAAGGTCAGCCTGGGCAACATTGTGAGTTCCGGGTCAGCATGAGCTACGTGGTTTTTTGTTTGCTTGTTTGGTTTGGCTTGGTTTGGTTTTCTTGAGACAAGGTTTCTCTGTAGCTTTGGAGTCTGTCCTGGAACTAGCTCTTGTAGACCAGGCTGGCCTCGAACTCACAGAGATCCACCTGCCTCTGCCTCCTGAGTGCTGGGATTAAAGGTGTGCACCACCATCGTCCCACTTGTAGCATGGGCTACAAGTGAGAGCTTCTTTGAAAAAAAAAAAATTCAAAACCAAAACAAGTAACACCTCACACACAGACTAAAAAGCCTTCGGCTGAGAAGGAAACTCTCAACTCATACTAGCTTAAAACAAGGGAAACATTAGTTTATGTGGAAGTCCAGGTATGAGATGGTCTTCAGGTAAGACCTGATCTGTGGTACCAATTTATTTATTTATTTATTTATTTTATTTATTTATTTTTCTGTTTTTGACCAGGGAATGGGGTCTTAGTAACAGCCCAGACTGATCTTGAACTCACTATGTAGCCAAGGATGACCCTGGACTTAGGCATATACCCCAATTTATGTAGTACTGGGGAGTGAACCCACAGCTCAGTGTGTGCTAGGTAAGTGCTCTGCCCACTGAGATACCCAGCCCCGTTTTGCATATTCTGTCACCGCTATTTGGAAGAGTTAGCCTGTAGATGAGTGCAAACCACTGATGCGGTCCATTGCTCTCACTTTACCAGGAGAGCAACTGGAGCCTGCCAAAAAGAGCAGCTTTGCCCAGAATTGTACATCTTCATTAATGCTGAGCCAAGACTAAAAAGACAGTGGTCGGGCCAGTGCCCACTCTCAACTAACGAGGCTCTGTGAAAGACATTTGGTGGTGAGTTTATGACAGGCAGTGCTGTGACGGAAAGGAAAATATGAGGCGGTCAGGACCGGCATTAGGGCGCCATGGGTGGGTAGACCTCTACAGGTCAGGACCATCCCCTACAACGTCAAGACTGGAAGAGGTGGAGGCCAATTGCTTGGCTCTTCTCCTGCAATGTAACAGACATGCAGAAAACCTGTTGCAAGTGTCTTAGTGTCTCTACTGCTGCATTAGAACACCATGACCAAAAGCAACTTGGTGAGAGAAGGGTTTATTCCAGGTTACAGTCTCAGGTCCATCATCAGAGGAAGTCAGGAAGCTTCTGGAGGCAGGAGCTGAATCAGACGCCATGGAGGGTACTGCTTCCTGTCTTGCTCTTTGTGGCTTAGTGATCACACTTTCTTAGAGCACCCAAGATGACCAACCTCGGGGTGGTACTGTCCTCAGTGAGCTGGGCCCTCCTATATCAATCATCAATCAAGAAAATGAACCACAGGCTGGCCACAGGCCAGTCTGGTGGGGGCAGTTTCTCAATTGAAGTTCCCTCTTCCCAAATGACTCTGACTGGTGTCACAGTGACATAAAACTAGCCAGCACACCAAGGGGAGAGTGGAGAGGAGGAGGCTGGAGCTGGTCAGACAGCGGCACAGGGAGCCCGGGAGTAGGTAGGATCAGGGTGAGCAAACTATGCTATTCTCTTCTGCCCCTCAGTATTTGTGTCTCGGGTGGAGGAAACCTTGGAAAAGCAGACCCAGGCTTTTCCAAAACCAGAGAGGGGAATGGGGAAAGGGAAGGGATCCCACAGTGACAGAAGGCATTTGAGGGAGGAAACCTGCTAAAATCCATCTGCCGCTTCAAACTCCAACTAGCCAATAAAGAAATCTGTTTAGCTGATGTTGCCATGCCCTGACACATCCCTCTGGGGCAGCAGGGAATGCGATCTATGAGATGACATCCACTTGTCCTCATTCCTCTCACTGAGCTTTAACTTAACTTGTATTCTCTTTGCCTTAGTGAGACCTCTGCCACCGTGAGGCAGTCCTGGGTGGGGGGATTCGACAGCTCTGCCTAGGCCTAAGCTCTCCTGGGACCTCTGCTTATACAGGAAAAAGAACAGAACAAAAAGAAAAGAAAAGAAAAGAAGTCGGTACTCCGCCCTCTGGACAGCACAAAGCAACACAATGCATTCTTGTTCTCTTTGCTTCCATCTCCCTCCCTTCCTCATCTCTCTCTTCTCCCTATCTCTCCTTCTCTGTCATCTCCCTACATCAGCACCCCTGCCCTCAGGCTTGCTAAACTTCCGGTCCTGCTGAGATACTTGTGTAGCCAAGTCAGCCAGCCAGCCCAAAGGTAGACCCTTCTACCACCATCTTCTCACCAAACCCACCACCAGCCACCTTCTCTGTCCAATAGGCTTCTCAGGATGGATGTCACTCGCCTGCTCCTGGCCACCCTAGTGGGCTTCTTATGCTTCCTTACCGTCTACAGTCACCTGGGACCCGAGGAGATGCTCAGCGATGACCGGAGTCTGAGAAGCAACTCCTCTGTGAACTCGTTGGATTTCTCTTCAGTTTCGATAGTGGGTAAGTAGCCTGGCCTGGGACCCAGCCTCTAGGCTCTGGCCCATGAGAGCAGGGACAGCATGTTAAGCCTGTTGTCCAGGCTGCTACTGGCATAGCCATGGCTTTATCTTGATCAGTCTTAGTGAAATACAGTAGCCTTGAGTCCTTGGGTTTGGGAAAGCTCTGCATGCCACTACGTTTAGTGTGTCAGAGATCTGAAGAAGCCTCACGTCAAGATGCTTGGCGGACTTGGTCTAACTTAACATTTATAAAACTCCTCAACAAAGCAAATGTTAGGAAAACCATGGAATAGAACTAAGTCTGCAATAAACCAGTCCTGCATAGGCTGGGAAGTTACAAGGAGCACTGAAGTCTTGGCATTGGAGATTTGGTGGATTGACCTCACCTAATCATAAAGCACATGGGCTAAGGATGCAGCACAGTGGCAGAGCGCATGCTTATCATGCATGTCACCTGCATTCAGTTCCTGGAACCAAAATAAAAGCAAATACACATAGGTTCTGTGAAGCGGCTCTTGGCTTTATTTATATTTTACCGCTAATGAGACTGGAGCTTACAGACATTAGTTCCCAATAGCCAGAGCCAGAACTCAAACAGGCGAATTATACACGTGAGCTCACAACTCATTGGCTTGCATTTCACTGGGCACAAAGAGGGTCTAGAGCAGCCATTCTCACCCTTCCTAATGCTGCAACCCTTTGGTGCAGTTCCTCATGTTGCTGCGGTGACCCTCAGTTATCGTCATTGTCACTTCGTAACTGTCATTTTGCTACTGTTAGGAGTTGTAATGAAAATATTTTTGGACATAGGGGTTTGCCAAAGTGGTCACAACCCACAGGTGGAGAACCTCTAGTCTGGGAAGTCAAAGGAGGGAAAAGGAGAGACACCAATATTCCTTCCTCACCATGGATGTCGGACTTTTAAAAATATTTTGCTTCTATGTAAATGGGTGCTCTGCCTTCTTGTATGTGCAGGCCTAGTACCCTCAGAGCCCCTGAAACTGGAGTTATAGGCAGTTGTGAGTCACCATGTCAGTGCTGGGAAGCAAACCTGGGTCCTCTGGAAGTGCACCAAGTGCTCTTAACAGCTGAGCCATCTCTCCAGCCCCATGTCAGACTTTCTGTTTTATAAATATACTTATGATAGAACCTTTTTTGTAGATGAGGAAACTGATTACCAGGGAGACCACACAGCTGTTATGTGGATTCAAGGCAGGTGTGCCTGGCTCTGTGCTTTGAGAGTAATATGTATGTATGCATGTATGTATGTATATGTATATATATACATATATATATATATATGTAACACAGATGTGTCCAGTAACAAAAGGCTGAGTCCCATTTTCAGAGGCTCACAATGTTCTTGCACCTAAAAGGTTAAAGGCTAAAACAGGGGCACCTGTGGTGATCAAGGGCCAGCAAGGTCAAAAGACCAGGTCTAGGTCCCTAACAGATGCCACAGACAGGTCCCAGGTCCCTCTTGGATTTCCTCTTTGCCTCCACTCAGAGCACACTGCTCTTTAGCTCTGAAGCCAGGCTAATAAGAACCTGCTGGTTGAATTCCCATAATGTGACTCATCCCGAAGTCCCTCTTTGTCCCACTCAGAGACTTCCCAGAGCCCCCTCTGCTCCTCCCACTTCACAACTCGGGGCCCCCAGTAACATCTGGCTTTGCTCCGTCTTTCTTTGAAGCACTGAACAAGAAATCCAAAAGGATCAGCAGAAAAGAAGCCGAGAAACGGAAGAGATCATCCAAGGTAGGCCTGGGAGTTCTCACGGTGGAGTGGGAGACCAGCAAGCCAACGCTGAGCACCAAACGGGAGGTATCTCCAGACCTACATGAAACAAAATAACTGAAAACTTCCTAGCGGTTTCCTGGCCTAGAGCCTTGAGGCAGACTTCCATTCAATCCAGAGAGCCTACGTTCACTGAGCAAGACAGCTACCTGCTAAAAAAAAAAGCTTCCAGTTCTAGTTAAGCACCCCCACACCCCCACCCCTTCCATTCTTTTGGGTATTTACCTAAACCCCAACCTCCGGAGAACCACCCTTGCTGTGTATCTGAGTTTTTTTCCTCCTCCTTTGCAGGGCCTTGTGCAAGCTAGGCAAGCATTCCACCACCGAGCCATGCTCTCAGCCCTAGACCAGCAAGCTTTGCTCTGTAGTCCAGGCTGCTCATAAACTAACGATCGTCCTTGTCCA
Source organism: Microtus pennsylvanicus (assembly GCF_037038515.1). Lineage (NCBI taxonomy): Eukaryota > Metazoa > Chordata > Mammalia > Rodentia > Cricetidae > Microtus > Microtus pennsylvanicus. The sequence continues at coordinate 130,330,024 of NC_134580.1, forward strand.
GAGCTCCCCGGGTGCCGAGATTATAAGGTCCAGGCTACTGCGCCCAGCCTTCTTACCTGCTTAAAAATCAGAAAATGCCAAGATTAGAAAATAGAAGTCGGGTGTGGTGGCACACAGCTGCACTCCCAGTATGTGGGAGGTGGAAGCGAGAAAGATCAGAAGTTTCCGGCCATCCCAAACTACACGCCAAGTTCTCAATGAGCCTGGGCTGCACAACCACTGAAAAACAGAAGTAAGACAGAAAACTAGTATCACTTGCTGTAGCCAGAATAAAAGACTCAATGAAAATAAAACACTGTTCGCTGAACCTAGCAGCACAGGCTTGTAATCTCAGCTGCTCAGGAGGCTGAAACAGGGGGACCCCCAGTTCAAGGGCTGCTGGAGCTATCCAGCAAATTCAAGACCCATCTGGGCAAAAAGACTGTCACAAAATAAACATTTTAAAAAGGGTGGGTGTATAGTGAAGTAGTAAAGTTTGCTTACAACAAAAGGCCTGAGTTCAATTCCCACAATGGGAATATATATATTCCCTGTGTGTGTGTGTGTGTGTGTGTATCACCATATATGCATATATATCATACATAGTTTTCCTATGCTATGGCCATAGGAAGGGCTTTCCTTGGTGCACTGGAGGATAGTAACTCTAGAGGAGTTACTATCTAGGGGAAGAAGGTTATGAATGGCAGCGGATGACAGGGATGGTGGATGAGACTTGAAGAGAAGCCGGAAGGTGTTTAAACTTGGGGCTGAGTGATCTCCCAAGGGCCAGGTCGGAGCTAGGTGAGCCTGAAGATGTAGGCGGTGTGCATGTTGGGGCGGCGGCCAGGGACCCATCAGGATGGCCTGTGCGTATGAACAGAGCTGGCAGCAGGGCAGAGATCTCTGGTCCCAGACCTCCACAGCAGATGGGGACGCGTGGGCCCAACGTGGCCCGCTCAGCAGCCCTCGACGTCTCTCCTACAGATGAACGCTTCGCTGAAGGAGGCACGGCCCCCGCCACCCACGCCCTGCGTGGCCACCCGAGACAGCTGCAAGCCGCCTGCGCCCGCCTGCTGCGACCCGTGCGCCTCCTGCCAGTGCCGCTTCTTCCGCAGCGCCTGCACCTGCCGCGTACTCAACCCCTACTGCTGAACCCGCTTCCGTGCTGCGCGCGCAGCATCCGGGGGTGGGTGACTGGGCGGGGCTTCAGGGTCAGCGGGGCTTCCAGGCTGAGGGCCGGCCTCCGGTGGGTGGGCGTGGCCTGTGGTTGTAGGTGCTGGGTGCTTTCCGAAGACAGATTTTCTAGGAATCCTAATGGAGGCTAAAATCAGAATACAGTATCTTTAGGCTGCTGGGAAAACGTGGCTGTTTCTTTAAAAGAGCCGAAAGCTTCAGACCCCTTTACCGAGCTCTGGTCCTTGCGGGAACCCCGAGGACTGAGCTCGCGCCGCTCTCCAGCCGGTAGGGAAACTTGCGCGTGGTTAGTACCTCTGTCTCACGTAGTGAAGACGATGCTGGCCGACTCCTTCCAGCCTTCCGGTACCGGTTGCCTCCGGACCAGGACAAAGGAACCATTACGGACCGGTCTTGCTTGCAGTCTTTTCACCCATTCTCCTCCTGGGGAGAAGCACAAAAATCCAAGACGTGCTAAAAGTCCACGAGCAGTCTCAATCGGGTGGCGGCGGGATCGCGCGTTTGCTGCGGATTTCTAAAGCCAGAAGGCTCTGGGTTGAGGAACCCAGAACTTTTAAGAGGCTCCCGAACAAAGGCACTAATGAAATTAACTCCTCCCTGGCTCCCAAGGGCACACAGCTGTTTGGACCTTAGAGTTTTTCTTACAACAGGCATTTTGTTTGTTCAATTCTAATAGCCTAGAGTTTGGACTCCCAAAGAAGCAAAATTTACACACCCTTCCTCGATCTTCACCCTAGTTCCGTGGGCCGATAAGACAGCAGTGTGGAGGGGGGTGCTGAAAAGAAGCCGCAGCCGCACTATTTTTTTTTTATTTTTTATTTTTTATTTTTTATTTTTTTTTTTTTTTTTTTTTGGTTTTTCGAGACAGGGTTTCTCTGTGGTTTTGGAGCCTGTCCTGGAACTAGCTCTGTAGACCAGGCTGGTCTCGAACTCACAGAGATCCGCCTGCCTCTGCCTCCCGAGTGCTGGGAACTATTTTTTTTTTTAATTGCCAAAAATGTTCAGACTGTGTCCCGAAATCCCACAGATTCTCAGTCAGTGAGTGAGAAGCTGAGGTGCAACATTGTCACTTTGGAAGAATCGTGGGAGGGAGAGCACCTGGAGAAAGGAGTCAGTTAGGGGAGCAGGATCGGTAAGAAAGGACTAGCAGGGAGGGGGCATATAGAGGAAGGGCTCTAGATAATTTAATGTCACCTACTTGTCCTCGGCTGGGGCGCCTGTGCCATTAGCGCTGGGGAAACAGCTGAGAAGAGCAGAGGGCTCCATCACCCTGAGCTGCCCCCACCCGCAAACTACTAAGTGCAAATTACTACCAAAAGAAAACCAAGAAAAAGGGCCTTGCCAAAAAAGATTCTATAGAGAGACTTTAAGAGAGAAATGAAACCACCATGTAGCTCTCTGTTGGTGGATTAGGAGGGTGCAGACAGGTGTGACCAGATTTTCAGGACTTTGTGTCCGTTCGCTATGGTTCTTTCAAATGCCTTAAACCTGCTGGCAAGATGGCTCACAAGCCTGCCAGTCTAAATTCAATCCCCAGGACCCGTGTAAAAGGAAGGGAAAACAGACCCCCTCAGAGTTGTCTAACTGCCACACATATCACACATGTGTCCTCACACACATATCACAGTCTAACTGCCACAGTACACATGTGTCCTCACATCACACACAGTCTAAAGTGTAATAAGTGTAAGTTTCACTCCCTCAGATCACCCTCCTTGCCACAGACCTTTTCTCAAATAGAGCCCCAGGTTGTGCCTTTGGTGACATACTTACTCACCTAGTATGGAAATGACAAGGCAAACACCTACCCAGCCACACCTGACAGAGCACAAGAAAAGGCGGGTGCTCCAGGCAGAGCTGTCCACACAGTGCTGACACTGGGGAAGTCCTTATGTCTGTATCTCTCACTTATCTTTAAAATGAGAAGTACTTCCAGCTGTTCTTGGTAAAAGTCCAGGAAGTTGCTATTTCTCCATGCCTTAGCGCAGCACCATAACACGCCCACTTCCGTGCTCACCCACGTCCGTGCTCACCCATGTCTGTGCTCACCCACGTCCGTGCTCACCCACGTCCGTGCTCACCCACGTCCGTGTTCACCCATGTCTGTGCTCACCCACATCCGTGCTCAGAAAAGCTGCCCGTTGTTTGCTTTGTTTTCTGTCACTTAGGCTGCAAGCCCACAAGGCAAGAACATTTTGTTCCTTGTACCACAGCTGCTGCTGAGTAAATGTCATCAGTAATGAGAATATTGGGAACACACTGCAGCAACTGCTCCTGCATTTTCCAGACACTGTTCACCCACCAGGTACTAGTTGGCTCCGGGCAGTGAAACTGGGATGACAAGCTGAGCACTTGGCCCATTTATTCTTGCTTTGTGTGGGTTTGTTTTTGATGTTGGTTTGGTTTTGAGACAAGACGTTACTATGTGTAGCTCTTGCTGGCGGTGAATTCATAGAGATCCGCCTGCCTCCACCTCCTACCGCTGGAACTTAAGACAGATGCCACCACCCCTGCAGCCCACTAGTTACAAAGTCATTGAGTTACTGGTAGACAAGGTGGAAGACCAGTCCAGTGGTTCACTCATTCAGTGTGTGTGTGTGTGTGTATTGGCCACCTACTGTATGCTGGGTACTGTAACTACCCTAGTGGAAAACTCCAATATGGGTATTGTCCCTTAATGGTTTCGTGGGTCTGACCACTGATCCTCATAAGAGGTTAAGAATAGTTATTGTCAGGTGGTGGCATGCGCCTTTAATCCCAGCACTCAGGAGGCAGAGGCAGGCAGATCTCTGTGAGTTCAAAGCCAGCCTGGTCTACAGAGTGAGTTCCAGGACAGCCAGGACTGTTGCACAGAGGAACCCTGACTCAAAAAAACCAACCAATCAATCAATAAATAAAGAAATAAAGATCAATTGTTAGCCTGTGGGTTCGCTTCCCTCCCACTTACTTACTCTTGACTCAGACCCCTAGTTAGGAACTTACCTGGCAAGTTTTCCTTCAGCTTTGAGACTCCAAGTTGTTCTACCTTTTCAGAATTCCTCCATAAGCTTTAGAGTCCACTTTGGTGACAAGAACCGAAGCTAACATATCAAAAAGTTATGATTGTATATTATGAGGATATGAGTCCTCTAGTCCATCTCCAACACAATTATATTTTCTCCCCACACACACTCTGGGTAAACTATGTCCTGGAAAGACTTAATTCTTCCATTCATTTCTTCTCACAGCCATAACCTTAAACACGTACACCCAAAGTTCTAATAATGTGACCTTGAACAAGTCACAAGGTTTTTCTGACATGGGGGAGGGAGTGGATATGTGGCATGAATTCTAATTTGCCTTATCAATAAAAACCTGGAATCAGGTAGTAGGAGGTGAAAGCTGAAAGACCAGAAAAACAGAGCAGCCAGCCACTAGAGTTTTTACCTTTACGAAATTCTCAGGCATAAAGGGAAAGATCCTGTCTCTACAAACTCAGCTCAGTCTGAATGCCCTGAGCTCCTGTCTCCTCCCACCCTACATTCCTCTCTCCCAGCCATATCTTTTCCTGTCTCTATCTTTCTAGTTCTGGGATTAAAAGCTTCTGACTCCCAAATACTGGGATTAGAGGTGTGAGCCATCACTGCCTGTCTCTGTTTCTCTTTTACACTGGATCAATCTCATGTAGCCCCAGGGTGGTCTTGAACTCACAATGGGTCTGCCTCAGTCTCCCAAATGCTAGGATTAAAAAGGTATGTGCTACCTAGCCTCTATGGTTAACTAGTGTGGCTAGCTCCACAGTCTGATCTTCAGGCAAGCTTTATTTGTTAAAGCACAAACAAAATATTATCACAGGGGGAAGAGGGTGTCTCATGTAACCCAGGCTGACGCCATCTAGGCTGGCTTTGAACTTATGATCCTCCTGCCTCTGTCTCCTAAGTGCTTGATGACATACATGCAGAACCCATATGTGGTTTTTGGTATATGCACTGCTGGGGTCCACTCCAGGGCTTGATGTTTGCTAAACGAGCTCTGCACCAACAGATCTCCCTGTATCCTCAGCCCCAGAAGTTGAAGTCCTAAGTGAGAATCTCATAGAGTACACATAAAAGCATTTTATCAATATAATGTTATAATAATGCACACAAAACACTGAAATCCACGACTAGATGCCAACATTTGCCCTCCTATATCAGCCTCGTCAACCAGTTTGTCCTTTAGTTTGGTTCTGGAAGAAAGTTTCGATCACCAGGAGACGTAAGGTTTTAGCAGGTCACCCCTTTAACTCAGACGGTCTCCTGTTAAGTGGAAACAGCAGGGGTTATGTCAGAATTTGGTCCAGGTGGGTTTTCAACATGTCAGACTTTCATGCATAGAAGATTTAAACATGCATGTTTTTAACATCTTTTTAAAGGCTTTGATATTTTTAAAAGAAATTAAGGCTTATGATATCACCAAAGCGGTATACTTAAAAAAACAAACAAAAAAAAAAAAACCAGTAGTCTCGGAGGCAGAAGGCCCCAGGGCTCCAGATGCCTTGAACTGTGGACTTTCAGGGTTCAGTCAACCTAACTGGCAATCACTAGGTCCTGATTCTAAACTCTTCCATCTGTTTCAAGATGCGGATCACTACCCACTGACAGGAAATTACCCTTCTCCAAGAGGAGCTTCATAAAGAAACCTGGCTCCCGGAGCCAATTCCCACATGTGGAGGGAACTCGATAAGTGAAGATCAGAAAGTGATTGCAACCAAATTAGCCAAACCATCTGTAGTAACTTTCCGATTCACCTAGAGTAGACTTTTTACTCTTAGACATGTGTGTTGAAGAAGAGAAGGCAGTTGAAAAGGAATGGGGTGGTTTTTTTGTTGTTGTTTTATCAAGTAAAATATTTCAAAATCATAAAATGTTGCATTCATTCCAGAGGGAACTTCTCTCCTGATAGCTTGCAGGAAAACAGTTAACTACTTGCTATCCCCGCCCCCAGGCAAATCTGGGAGTTGCATCCCGGAGTTAGCTACTGGTGCTGACGAAGGTGCTTCACGGCCTTCTTGTTGGGGAAGCTCAGCCAACACCCTCCTCCATTTGAGTCTTAAAGGATTTCACACCTTCCAGCCGTCTCTTTAGAATTCCTCTGCCCTGTGGCTGTGTAGACTATTAGAGCAACAGTAAAATTACAGCTACGTGAGTCACACTCAGCTTCCGGAGTTCACTACACCACATTTCTAGCAAAATCCCGAAAGCCCTGTGCTTGAGTTGGGGCCAACTTGAATCACGTGCTTATTCTTAAACCAGTTTGTGAAGCTGAAAGATGCATTGATTGGCGTTAGTTGGCTAAGCCTGGATTATGCAAGCACCCCTGGTTGCTTTGCGCAGGTCTGCTGGCTTTGTCTCCCGGGATAGTGTTGAGTCTCCAGGATGAGACTCTGGCTTCCTGAAACTTCAGACCTTCAAGGCAGAGCTAAGCACCTACTACCTGCTGCCTCCGGGGCTTTAGTCTAAGCTTCCTCCAGCCAGCTAAGATTGAAGAGTCTCCTCCCAACAGCATACTACCTGGAGGCAGGAAGTACCCAGACCTGCAAGGTGACTTCAGATAAACTGCAGAAGCTCTGGGGTGTCATATCTCCACATCTAAACCCTGACTTCTCCTTCAGTGATGCTCTAAGGTACTTCTTACTACTGGACCTTTGCTTCCTGACACAAAGGCAAACACCAAGCACTGACATTTAAACAGGGCTTTCTTCAGAGCCAACAGTCTCTGCCGTCCATCTCACCAGCAGATTACACAGGAAGGGAAACAAGCAGTCACTCCAGAGTTGAGCCTTGCCCTCTCTGTTCTGGCGGTCAGTCTCCCCAGAGATCTGTGGTGTAGGGGCATCTCTCCTTATCACCCCCACTCTGTAGCAGGGGAGGACTTGCTCTCCCTCTTTATTGTCTGTGTACATGGGAGGGCTGGCTAAATGTCTGGAGGACATCTCGGTGGAAGGTTAACTCACATTAGCAATGTGGGCAGGAGATTCCTTCCTACAGAACAGGGTACAAACGTGCATTTATAAAACATGTTAAATATTGTCTAGATCTCAAGAAGTATTCTAAATTCCTTGCCCTCCAACTCCCTCCCCAACCCTGGCCCTTAAAACTTGAGATAAAACTTGAGCTTCAAGGGTCTGAGGTTTTTCTGTCACTATCCTGAGTCATGAATGGCTCGGGTCTTCTCCTTAACCCCCGGATCACTGCCCCACAATCCTCCAAGCCTCATCTTGTCTTTTCGGGATAGAGGGGAAACTGACAAGGAGCCATGGAGGAGGCAGGAGACACACATCCTTTATTGTGGGTACCCTGGTCATTGTCACAGCTGTGACAGATAGCACACCTGAGTAGAGTGACATCTGAGACCAGATATGAAAGTGTTATTTTGAATGAAAAGGTTCTGAAAATGAGAGGATTTATCCAAAGAAGAGAGGAAAAAGCCAGGGTAACAAAAGCCAGAACCCCAGGGGACAGGAGGTTAGGGCTGTATGGGACTCCCACAGGTCAAACACTTGGAAAGGCACTTGACCTGTCTTGGGGTGACAACTTTGAGGGGAAGTGCTCACACTCAGCCAGGTCCTTTGGAGGGATCAGCAAGGCTACTGCATTGACCTTCACTCAGAAGAGCAGCTTCCCACGTCTACATGTCAGGGTGGGGTGAAGCAACCCCCACCATTGGACCTTGCTTTTAGGGACTTTTAGGGAGTTCCGGTTCGAGTTCCTTATTCTAATGTTAAGGAGTCTGAAACCTCACCCCCTTCCTCCCAACCCAGGGCCTGTGGTATAGAAAGGTCTTGGATTTTAGTTCCAAGAATCTAACCTAGTAGAACTGCTGGTTCATTCAAATGGACTCTCTCAGCCTCAGAGCCAAGACTAGTAAGTTCTCATGAATAAAATCCCCTTGAACGTCAGAATGCAATGGACACTCCTCTATAATCCCAGGCAAGAGTTCTGTAATTTCAGGGTCAGCCTGGGCTAAATAGCAAGGCCATCTCAAAACCAAGGTTTCTTTGGTCCAACCTTGCACACAATTGGTGTGCAAGAAGTAGTACTGGGGATAGATTTTTTTTCATGAATTAAGATTGTTTTTTATTCCAAAAGTTCCGAATTCAATTCCCAGCAACCACATGGTGGCTCACAAACATCTGTAATGAGGTCTGATGCCCTATTGTATATATAATAAATATTTAAAAAGTTTTAACCAGGTGGTGGTGGCACACACTTTAATCCAAGCACTTGGGAGGCAGAAGCAGGTGAGTTCAAGGCCAGCATGGTCTACAGAACTAGTTCCAGGACAGGCTCCAAAGCTACAGAGAAGCCCTGTCTTGAAAAACCAAAAAAAAAAAAAAAAGTTTTTATTCTTGCATATTTTGTACTTTTATTCAGTAGATTTTGACCCTGTCCATCTATCATATACTGTTTGCGACAGAATCTCATAGCTGCTGTTTGCAATTCCCCAAGTAGCCAAGGGTGACCTTGAACTCCTGACCCTCCTTCTGCCCCTCTTCTACTGCAGGGACTACACCTGTCTTCTCAGTCTGTCCTTCCCAGTCTCTTTTGCCATTTTATGGTGATCAGTTGGGAGGTGGATCCCTGGCATTTGACTTTACCAAACCTGATCAGTTATTTTTGGCAAAGTCACCATGTACGCGTGTAGCTTACACACCTCGGCTACACACACTGCGGGAAGCATGTAGTTCACACACCTTCAGCTACACACACTGGGAACACCCCGAGCTGGAATGAGCATCCAGTGTACCAGTGGACTGCTGAATGAACAAGGGTTTTGTTTGATGGAGATGAGTGCTTTGCTGTGTGTGTCTGGTCCCTGGAGCCCACATGAAGATGGAAGAGAACCAACCCCAGAAAGTCTTCTGACCTCTTTGTGCATGCTGTACTCACATCACACTGGCAGGAAGATCAGAAATTGAGTCACCTTTGGTGGTTTGCCAGCCTGGGCCACTTGAGACCATGTCTCAGAAACAATAAAGCCCTAAAGCCCTACTCTTTTCCAGCACTACCTCTTCTCCACTGGCTTTCTCCTGCTGCCAGACATGGAACCAGCCGAGCAGAAAGGGGGAGAGGCAGGGGATGGCAGAGCTGTTCCTGCGAGACATCCCAGCCATCTGTATGTAGCTCTCACTTCCATTCCGTGGCAGGCACTCAAAACATCATCCCGTGTATGCGGGTTGTTTTCAATGGACTTCAAGGTCAAACGGGTTCAGAAAATGATCACTTGGGCAAATAAGAGGGAGCTCAATTTCTCATGTTTTTGTGTGATTGAAATTATGAGGTCTCTGATCTTTTAAAATCATTTCTGCAGGACTCCCAGAAGTGATGGCTCACTGAGTAAGGCCTCTTGCACTCGTTAGAAAGCCATGTTCTACCGTAACCCAGCAAGGGTGTGTGTGTGTGCGTGTGCGCGCGCGCCTGTGCACAGAAACAACCCAGCTCTAGGTTCAGTAAGAAACCGTCTCAGAGGAATACAAAGGGAGTGTGTTCACACACCCAAGATCCTCTTCTGGGCTCCATGAGCACAGGTACACGTTCCTGCACACACATTACCCTCTTCTGGGCTCCATGGGCACAGGTACACGGTCCTGCACACACATGTGCATACACCACACACATTAAAACTGTCATACGTGGTAAACATTATCTTACATATAGAATAAAGGGTCAAAATTCTTTAGGAACCAGAAATTTTATTTAACCCACCTTCCTTTATTAACATTCTAAACACTATAATCCAAATTAATCTCTTTGTGACCCAGGTTTGTGATAGGCACCATCAGTAACCAAACAGTGACAGACCTTAGCATATTTGCTTTTTCCAGCCCCTTTTAACCTCTAGCTGTCACCTGTCCCTTCTTGGTTAATTATCTCTTAATTCTAACCTCTGTGAAATAGGGACCAAAAGTACCAACCTCAGTATTCTGAGATTTAAAGAGATGGCCCAATGGTAAATAAGTCAAGCTCTGAGGAACCTTCCAGCTCCAGTGGTTCCCGCTCTCTGGTGGAGCTCCTTCTCTGGTTCTGGGCTGAGAAACCAACCACACAGCTCTAAAGACCAAGTGAGACCCTGGATGGTAAAGTGCGTGGGCTCGTGACCACCACTAGCCACATCCACCCTCAGGGCTTCCAAGGCTCACGTCCCCTGCAGATGGCTCCTGACTGGAGACTCTCAGTTCCCCTTGCCACACCTGGAACCATATGAAGGACACAACAGAAGCCAAAGACAGAGTAACCAGCCCCAGTGGACAAACACTGATGAAGCAACTGCGAAGTTGGTGACATGTGTTCTTGGGAAAGAGATAGGGCCTGGAACAAGGATGGCAGCTGGAAGGTGAAGGGCAGTCCTGGCTCTCAGTAACGGTAGTGATCAGGCTTGAAGGGGCCATCAGTGGGCATGCCCAGATACTGGGCCTGCTTCTCAGTCAGCTTGGTCAGCTTCACATTCAGCTTGCCCAAGTGGGCTTCAGCCACTGCCTCATCCAGCTGGAGAGAAAGAAAAAAACCTGGAGTTAATGTCATGTTCTAGTACACTTACCTGCATCTAGCCAACAGAAACTGCTGGGCAGGGGCGCTGCAAGTCCTCATTACACCTTGTTCTAGCCTCATGGCCAGCTTCAGTGTGATGTCTTTAAAGAGAGCCAAGCACACCCTCCCATCATATAGTCCTGGTGGCACCACCAATCGCATCTCCTCACCCTCTAACTGAAGCAGCTAGCCAGAATGCATCCTGAAATGAACTGTGGCCTAGGATAGATTTTATTAGCAGTTGAGGCACTCTCTGACACTCTGCCTACAGCCCAGCCAGAGTGCTTTTACAGTCCCAAGCAGTTTTTTTTTTTTTGGTTTTTCGAGACAGGGTTTCTCTGTAGCTTTGGAGCCTGTCCTGGAACTCGCTTTGTAGACCAGGCTGGTCTCGAACTCACAGAGATCCGCCTGCCTCTGCCTCCTGAGTGCTGGGATTAAAGGCGTGCGCCACCATCGCCCGGCTCCAAGCAGTTTTATGTTCACTGTTCGTAGAGCTTCACAAACATTCCCAAGATGTAGGAAGGGAAGGATAATGCCTACATTAACAGACGAGGAGCCTAGAGAAAGTGCTTTCGGGTTCAAGCTAGATGCAAGTAAACGCAAGATGGGCCTAACCTGGAGTCTCTATTGTTAGAAACAGAACGAAGGCCTCCTATGCCTGGCCAGTCTAGCTCAGGATACCTTTCTTCTCACAGCAATCTACCAGGGTGCCACATAGGGGTGACCACCTGGGCCGTTGGAGCTGGATTCCCAGGAGAGCACACCAGCCTCTAAAGCTTGGTTTCTTCGTTTGGAGGGCACACATAATAAATACCCACCTTTTGAAGCTGTCACAAAGATCATGGTGGCTACTATCATCGTTAACTAAGGTACTAAGAACCCTTAGATCTCACAGACATGCCCAGCTGACCCACCCAAGGACTAGGATGCAGCTAAGGGATGTTCATGTAGCATGTATGAGAACCTGGGCTCCATGTCCACCACCACAAAATGAACAAACAAAAAACCCAAGACAAGCTCTTGCCTTTAATCCCAGGTCTCAGGAGGCAGAAGCAGGCAGACCAGCCTAGTCTACATACTGAGATCCATCAATCAGGGCAATGATAGACCCTGTCTCAAGATCAAAGATGAACAAACAAACTAAATGGGGCACATCCATTTAAAAAAAAAAAACAAAACTACAATATGTTGCCTATATTTTAAAATTATTTCATATCAAGACCGTAGCATATGGCTTCTCTTCAGAGCTCAGAGGCCTTGTCCGGTGGAGCTGTGTCCCGGGCTGGTGACAGCTACCCCTTTACTTGGAGCATATATTCTTTTTTTTTTTTTTGAAAATATTTATTTATTTATTATGTATACAATATTCTGTCTGTATGTATGCCTGCAGACCAGAAGAGGGCATCAGACCTCATTACAGATGGTTGTGAGCCACCATGTGGTTGCTGGGAATTGAACTCAGGACCTTTGAAAGAGCAGGCAATGCTCTTAATCTCTGAGCCATCTCTCCAGCCCGGAGCATATATTCTTTTTTTTTTTTGGTTTTTTCGAGACAGGGTTTCTCTGTGGTTTTGGAGCCTGTCCTGGAACTAGCTCTTGTAGACCAGGTTGGTCTCGAACTCACAGAGATCCGCCTGCCTCTGCCTCCCGAGTGCTGGGATTAACGGAGCATATATTCTTTAACTGTTCACTTCCCACCCAGCCTACTTTACCAAGTACCCGCCTGCCTAGTCCTTGCAGACATGTGGAAATCCTCGCTGATATTCAGGAAAGCGCTCTTGCCTTCCCTTTACAACTGAGGAATGGAGACACAGCTTCAAACCTGGTGAACCACACACACTCCACAGCTCATGGCACTATGGGTGTGGCTCCAGGGAGCACTGGGGACTCTGGAGGACAACTAAGCGGCCAGACAAGCACTTAATATACTCTAGCAAACCCACACAGGGAGCCCAGGAACCACATATAAGCCTCAAAGTAAAGTCAAGAGCTTACCTTCTTAGGCAAGAAGTGAACCCCAATGGGGTATTTATCTGGGTGGGTCCACAGCTCAATCTGTGCCATCACCTGGTTTGTGAAGGAGTTGCTCATCACGAAGCTGGGATGGCCCATGGCACAACCCAGGTTGACCAGTCGGCCTTCAGCCAGCAGGATGATTCGGCGCCCATTCTTCAGCCGATAGCGGTCCACCTGCAAGTCCCCATGGCAACAGTAAGGGCTGGTGGGCGCTACCCATCTCTGCCCACCTCCTACCCTGCACAAGATGGCCTGAAATGCCCCCAAACAACCACCCTACACACAATACACCAGTCTGTTCTGAGAACTTAATGAATTCAGACCTATAAAGCATTGGGCATACTTAGGAGGTAACAGCTAGTACTGTCAATACTGCCATATAGTCTGTCCTGAATCCTTTATACATATATGACTATCATGTTTTAAAATTTATTTTTATTTTATGTGCACTGGTGTTTTGCTATGGGTGTCAGGTCCCCTGGAACTAGAATTACAGACAGCTGTGAGTTGCCATGTGGTTGCTGGGAATTGAACCCAGGTCTTCTGGAAGAGCAGTCAGTGCTCTTAACCATTGAGCCATCTCTCCAGCCCCATATGACTATCATTTAAGTGCTTCATCTCCCCCTTTTCACAAATAAACTGAAGTTTACAAGGCTGAGTCACTTGTTCAGAGCTACACACGAAGAATTGGCTGCAATCTGAGCCTTGACCATTGGAGAGAGGCCTGATCTCATGTTCTCAATTGTTATTAAAAAGCGAAATGCAGGATGGTGAGATGGCTCGGTGGGTAAAGCTGCTTGCATTCAATCCCTGAGAACCACATGGTGGAAAGGGAGAATCAACCATGACAGGTTCCTCTAATCTCCACATGCAAGTACGTATGTGCTTACATATGCACATAAAATGACTGAGTAGAATGTAGCTTTGTGTGTGTGTCAGTGGATATATATGTTAGTATCAGTGTGTGCGTGTGTATAAATACACATATATATGTCAGTATAAATATACATCTGGTCGAATGCAAGGCTGGAGATGTGGATCACTTGGTAAGAGAATCCTTGCCTAGCTTACAAGAAGCACTGGGTTTAATCTCCAGCTCTACAAGGCAAAAAAGAACTTAACTTAAAAGCTCTTAATGTACAAATCCAAGTTTTCCGGGAACATTACTTTTATAATCAGGTAAATAAATAAGCCAACAATAAATAAAAGCCAAATTAAGTTGCACATAACCCAAAGGAATGCCCCACAGCAAAGCTGCCCTTTCTCTAGCTCAATTAATGGTTTACTCTGCACAGAGCTGTTCTAGATGGACATGCAGTGTCCCTTTCCTGGCCTCCCCCATCCTGACCCTGCTGCCAGCTCAGCCCACGCTCTTCAGCTGCCAGCATGCCCGCCTTATCTCTTCGTCCACCGCTCACAAGTACAAGTGGGCTTTCTCAAACAGCAAGGCCACTGTGCACCGCACACATGCTGATACTTTCAAGGGCAACCGAGGCCTCAGCATCAAGTCTGATACCTCAAACCTAGCTCTGAAACCAGGCTTCTCCAACATACACCCCACTCTCTAGGTCACACCAGCTTCCAGGGCGAGCAACCTACAAGCCTGTTCCCCCTTCTCAGCCCTTCACTGCCAGCCTAGCAGGGCAGGCTGGGGCTTCTCACCTGGGGCTTGATGTTCACCTTCTCCACAGCATTCTCATTGAGCCACTTCACATCGATCTCCACATCGAAGTGTCCAATGTTACACACAATAGCATCATCCTTCATCTGCTCAAAGTGCCTGGAAGGGAGCCCAACCCTGTGAGGGACCGGAGACCAAGAACAGCCCCAAGCCTAGGCGCCTTTGCTCCCCAGGACTCCCACCTGGTACCCACCGGCCAAGGATGATGTCAACACAGCCTGTGGTGGTGACAAAGATGTTGCCCTCCTTACAGGCCTCGTCCATGGTTGTCACCTCATAGCCTGCACGGACAGTGAGCATGTGTTAGCAAAGGTGGCCTCACCCTTGTTCTAGCCCCAACAGCCAACCCTTACTCTACCATACCCTCCATGGCAGCTTGCAGTGCATTGATGGGGTCAATCTCGGTGATGATGACTCGGGCCCCAAAACCCCTCAGGGCCTGGGCACAGCCCTTGCCCACGTCACCATAGCCTGCTACCACTGCCACCTTGCCCGCAATCATCACATCTGTGGCCCGTTTGATGCCATCTATGAGGGACTCCCGGCAGCCATAGAGGTTGTCAAACTTGCTCTGAAAGGAGAGGGGGCGAGGGGACAATGGGGGTAGGCAAGACCCCGAGGCCAGGCCTTAAAGCATCCCACAGGGCTGAGACTTGAGCCCACTCAGTCAGCCTGAGCAGACCCCTAAGCATCTTCTCCACTAGACAAAGCCAACATGTCCCTCCTCATCAGCCTCCAGACTATCTCCCTCATGTTCTCTGCTGGTCTAGAAGTCTTTCTAGGGAATCAATGCCCAGGACAGGTTGCTGAGTCTAAGAATTGCTTAACTTTAAAGCTATTGCTAACCAAAGCCACAATGTTCCTGCACAGCTACACTCACCATCCTCAGACTGTTGCCCCATCTCCCCTCCTGGCCACCCTTCTTCAGAGATCCACTCCTAAGCTCACTGGGCAACTAACAACTGGAGCTGAGTCTCCCCGAGGGCTCACCTTGGTGACAGAATCATTGACATTGATGGCAGGCACCTTCAGTATCCCATTGGCCATCATCTTGTAGAGGTTGTGGACCCCAGTTGTGGTCTCCTCAGAGATGCCTCGGATGCCTGAACAAAAGAGGGAGAGCACCAGAGAACACATCTCTACCCATAACCCTTTTCACTCCCTAGCGTCCCCCCTCCTTCATTCCCATCTCTGTACCTGACTGTAAAGTTCACCCACTTACCATCTGACGTCCTACTGAACCCTAATGACGCATGCCCAACATCTTCCACCCACCACTGTGCAGTGCTGACACCACTCCGCCCAGTCGTCCTGTCCCAGCCTAGAGTCCCCTCCAGAGAAGGCTTCCTTCATTTACTAGTCGTGGCTAGTTTTGTACAGTCAATCTTTTCCTACCTCAGGGCCTTGGTATTCTCTAAACTCCATCCTCCTCCTCCCTGTCACAGTCCACAAAGCTGGCTCTCTGCGACCATTCCTAGCACTGCCCTGCGCCAGCCATGGCTTATGAACTCAGCCAGCTCTGCCCCCACCCCAGTTATCCTGGCTTTACATCACACGTCAGAAGGCAGCCTCCATGCGGCAGGAACCTCCTGTCTTCCAGTCCTATGGAAAATCCGGACGTTCCTCCAGGCCCCCTGCCTCATGTCTGTGAAGGAGCAGGCTCCCTTCAGTCTACCCGCTTACCTGACAGAAGCTGTGGGTATTTGGTGTGGATGAGGTTGGTGAGGTCGCCGCCATCGTCCAGAATCATGTTGAGGGGGCCATCTTTGAAGTGCAGCGTCTGCTCAATGCACCACAGGTACTCTTCATCTGTCTCACCCTTCCAGGCAAACACTGCAGGAGAGCGGCACCTGAGAAGCTGGCAGGGGGCTCCAGAAAGAAAGCTCTACCAACAGTGCCAATGCTGTCTCCTTCCTAGTTCCCATGCTTAGCTACATCCTACCAAAACAGCAGTGGGAAACACACAGACCGAAGCTAAGCAGATCTAAGTTCAGAACTTTCCAGCCATGTGACCTTGAGAATCACACTTCGCGGCCCGTAATTGTACATCAAGTGACACAGAGACCGCGCATGGCCCTAGACATAGGTGTCCAGAAATAATTTTCCCTTTTGCATCTCCTGCCTGGGCTCCATGAAGTAGGTGTACTGGCCCTTACCCAGAGAGACGTCCTACTCACTGGGCACCAGTAAGATCCTGGTTTGCTCACTGAAAGGTCTTGAGGGACTGGCAGTCTCAGTGGTGGGTAATTCCAGGTTATGCCCGGTCAAAATTGCCCAGCACACGCTACTATAGATGGAGCATCCTCTGTGCCTGGCACAGTAACTGCTCTGTGCCTGTTCTCATGTTCCCTCATGCAAACCTCATGAGGCATGCCATCACCACTTACAAACCCCTAAGAGAGACTGGGGAACGCAGCGTCTAAAGCAAGGGTGCGGGCCGCTGGCTGCTGCTCCTCCCAGCTTGTGGAACTCCACAGGTGTGGGGTACAAGAGTCTCCTGTTTACACAGGACACTGGCCAAGTAGCCAGCTGCCTCCCTCCCCACAACTGTAGAAGATACTTCTATTAAAGCAAGGCCTCTTCTGAAGGAGGACCAAGCCTCACCAAGGTGGGGGCTGCTGACAGGCACTCAGCCCTGTGAGGAACCCC
Source organism: Microtus pennsylvanicus (assembly GCF_037038515.1). Classification (NCBI taxonomy): domain Eukaryota; kingdom Metazoa; phylum Chordata; class Mammalia; order Rodentia; family Cricetidae; genus Microtus; species Microtus pennsylvanicus. The sequence goes on from NC_134580.1 coordinate 130,347,091, forward strand.
TCCCACTGACCCCCTACCTACAGCTACCTGGTTAGGATTCCTCCTGCCCCCAAATGTATGAGTGTTTTACCTACAAGTATGTCTGTGTACCCTGTGCTGAGGACAGAAATGATATTGATTTTCTGGGTCTGGAATTACATACATTTGTGAGCTGCCATGTGGGTGCTAGGAATTGAACCCAGGTCCTCTCTCCAGTTTCCTGATAAAAACTTTTTTGTTGTTGTTTTTGTTTTTTAAGACAGAGTTTCTCTGTAGCTTTTGGGGCCTCTTCTGAAACTCTACAGAAACCAGGATGGCCTCGAACAGAGATCTGCCTGCTTCTGCCACCCGAGGGCTGGGATTAAAGTCATGCGTCACCACTGCCGGGCCAAGATTCTTGTGTATTTTATTTAATCACCACTGAATCTAACAGGTTCCATCTGCCCTACCCCCACCCTGCCGCAGTCCAGGTAGCATTTTGCAACAGTCTGAGACAAAGTCTTTGCTCTCTGACCTGGTCCTTTCTCATGATCCTAAACTACCACACCTCAGTCAGTGCCCGAGACTCTTGTTCTGCCTTATACCTCACCAGCTCCTTAGAAAACGACCCGGAGCCCCTCTAAGGAACACCCCCACCCTCTAAGGAACATCCCCACCCTCTAAGGAACACCCCCACCTCTGCTCCATGTGGCTCCCAATCTTCAGATCCTTCTCTTACAGACCACAAGCTAAGCGGTCAGTAAGTACATTCCATGGAATCTGAGCTGGGAGGACTATAAATCAATAGGTTAAAGGCCTCTGTTTGCACATGGAGGCCTTTAATGCAGGGGTCAGTAAGAGAATCATGAAAAAGCAAAGTGCTTTAACCACGCCCACATACCACAGCGAGCTCACCTGGAATGCCGGCCTTGGCAATGGCAGCTGCTGCATGGTCCTGAGTGGAGAAGATGTTGCAGCTGGACCACCGCACCTAGAAGGGCCGGGAAAACAAGGCTGTTGATCACTGGTGGCTATGAAGCATCCTGTTAGGAACAGGAAAAGGAAAGCCCTGAAGACAAGAGTGAAAGGCTGGGGACTCTGGGCAAGTGAATGACTAGAAACCAGAGCAGGAAAGTTAGCACTAGAGTTTAAAAAAAAAAAAAAGGCAATAAATCACCGAGCCAAGCATGGTGGTATACCTAAAATCCTAGGACTCAAGATGTAGCGCAGGAAGATCAGGGCCAGCTTGGGCTATACGGGGGATTCCTGGCCAGCCTGAGTCATACAGGGAGATTCTGACTCAAAACATATATAAACAACTGGAAAGATGGCTCCGCAGTTAAGAACACTTGCTGCTCTTCTAGAGGACCCTGGTTTGGTTCCAGCACCCACACTGCAGCTTACAACCACCCACAGCTCCAGTTCCAGGGGACCAGCTCTGTGGGAACCAGGCACGTAGGTGGTACATATGCAAGCATGAAGGTGCAGACAAAACCCTTACACAACAAAATCAAATAAATAAGAAAACAGTACTCTAGTGCAATGTGAACAAGGAGACGGGGAAGGAGCTACTAAAGCAGGGTGCAGGGAAGAAATGCAGCGGCAACAGTAGAAGTGATGTGTGGCTGTCAAATACGCCAGGCTCCTCATGCAGAGAAAACCTCCAGCAAAGACGTCGGGATGAGAAAGAAAACTGCTAAGTTTGTCTGGACTTGTTCAGCCTGAGCTGGGTACTTGATCTCCAGGTGGCCTGTATCAATACTCAGGCATGGCAGACTGTGGGTCCAGGTCAGGCTTGTACATGATCATTACCACACAGGCAGTATTTAAAGCCGTGAGAGCAGATCACCAACAAAGTGAATGTGGAAATAAAGAGGCAATGGGGGCCGGGAGAGTCAACGGCTAAGAGCGCTAGCTGCTCTTTTGCAACCCGAGTTCAATCCCAGTCCCACATGGCGGCTCACAACTGTCTGGAAACCCAGTCTGGGAAACTAGTACCCTCTTCTAGTCTACTCAGGCACTGCGTGCAAGCAGTGCACAGATGTACGTGCAGGCAGACATTCATACACACAAAATAAAAACAAGTCTAAGAAAAAGTCAGTGGAAGTGGGTGTGAACAGGAAAATCCCAGTACTTGAAAGGCTGAGGTAGAAAGACAGCTTGAGCCCAGCCTGAACTACGCAGTAAATTCCAGGATAGCCTAGGCTACAGAGTGGAATGTTGCCTCAAAAAACAAACAGGTCAGGGCTGGAGAGATAGCTCAGAGGTTAAGAGCACTGGTTGTTCTTCCAGAGGTCCTGAGTTCAATTCCCAGCAACCACATGGTGGTTCACAACCATCTGTAATGGGATCTGGCGCCCTCTTCTGGCCTGCAGCCATACATGCAGACAGAACACTATACAAAATATAAATAATAATAAAATAAATCTTAAAAAAAAAAAACAAAAAAAAAACAGGCCCTCAAGTATTCTTTGTGGTTCCCCTACCCTACCAGGCCCCTCCTTGGGATCTTATTCCACATGATCCAGGCTCAACAAATCATAGCACTCTACTTTCCAGAAGGCACCCGACTCCTAGGAAGGCTAACGGGAATGGTTTAGATGACCAAATGGAATATCGTTTTCTCCTACTATGCTCATCAGATGTATTGAGGAGTCAGCTACCTTCCCAACTGGAGAAAATATACCAAAGACTCTCTGCCACCACGGGTGGCAGCAGAGGGAAATGGAGAGAAAACCCAGCTGACCAGAAGAGGCTCTGCCAGCTACATCTCCCTACCAGTACAGTCTTTTCCCATGGCTGAGCCCAGAGAGGGCGAGGGACTTAGTGGAGTCACACAGCTGTGGACCTCACCTCAGCACCCAGGGCCACGAGAGTCTCGATGAGGACGGCAGTCTCCACAGTCATGTGCAGGCAGCCAGCGATGCGGGCACCCTTCAGTGGCTTGGACGCCGAGTACATCTCCCGCATGCGCATCAAACCGGGCATCTCATTCTCGGCTATGTCCAGGGCCTTTCGTCCCCAGGCAGCCAGTCCAATGTCCGCTGCAGGAACAAGATGGCAAGTTCCATGGGCCACCTCCTCCCACCCAGGGCCATGTTTACCTTGGGGAAGCTCAGGTCTTCTCACTCACCCTAGGAAATGACAGGTGAAGAAAGGAGGCTGCTACAGAAATTTTAATAATTTAGCCAATAGTTAAACAAGCCAGGAGTGGTGGACACACCTGTAATTCCAGATGGAAGCAGGAGGTTCACCCTTGACTACACAGCAAGTTCAAAGCCAACCTGAGCTACATAGCCCTATCTCAAATACTACTACTACTAAGATTTTATTCTCTTTCTCTCTCTCTCTCTCTCTCTCTCTCTCTCTCTCTCTCTCTCTCTTTCTCTCTCTCTCTCACACACACACACACACACACTCACACACACACACACACACAATCTGAATGTCAAGCAACCGCCTCTGGCCATGTCTTCTCCCTATACATTACCAACTCCAAGAGGGAGCAGTTCAGACTCTAAAGCATCCATTTTATCCATTTCTAGTGTCCCTTACCCCGCCCCCTTCATGATCTCCTCTTCTTTTTCCAGTCTAGGATACCCTGCTTTCTCAGCCTCTGGGACCTCACCTGGCGAAGCTCACACCCGAAGCTAGGTGGGTGGCTTCTTGCCTGAAATCCCAGCACTAGGGAAGCTGAGTACAAAGAGTGCCATGATTTTAAGGCAATTCTGAGCTTCACAGAGACCTAGTCTCAAAACCAAAGTTCCCACCTAGTTAGAGCCAGCTCTCCACTGTACCTAAGGCCTGAACCAGCAGAATCGCAGTCATGGGATGAAGGTCTTGCTTACTATGAACAAATAACTCAAGGGAACCGAGCACATCCTAGCAATCCCACTACATTTTCCTAGTAAGCTTATCCCCTCCCCCTAGTCATCTCTCCCCATCACCTGATAATATCACTTCATAGTTCTCTGAGAATACAAAATCATCTGTCCATGAACTCCACCCTCCTCTGTGATTAGACTGGGGATTCTTGGCTGTCGGAAAGTACCAGCTGTCCCTGGTCCCTGATTTTTCTCACCCCTCAGATCTCACTGTTCCATTACGGGCACCACTGAGGTGATTAGTTATGCTCAGGTTTCTCACAGGAGCAGGGACCCCACTACCAACTCTGAAATGCTTGCTTTCCCTTGGCATCCGAGTCTCTCTTCTCCCTCCTTCCTTCCTGGCTGCTCTTCACCTGACATACTCTAGGAGGCCTGAGAACCCATCATTGTTCCTCTTCAACTCCTGCCAATTAAGTTCTGCTCAGATGATCGTGAATGCCTTCCCTGGGGTGATGACTCCCACGTATTTACCTCCAAGTACAAACTTCTCCCAGGAATCTGAGACTCACAAAATCCAACCGCTGACTCAGCACCTCTCGTCTGGTGTCCAACTATTCTCCATCAAGTACAAGGCCTCAAGACCGCTTGGCTACACACCCTCAATCTTCCCATTTTAGGAAATGAAACCACCATTCAATCTGCCACTCTTGCCAAAAGCCTGTAAGATTTCCCGTTTCCATTTTTGCTTCTGTCAGCAGGTTTTTTGTTTGTTGTTCCTGCAACTCTGTGAAACTCACTATGTAGAGCAGCCCTGCCTCAAACTCACAGAGAACTAACTGCCTGCCCCTGTGTCAAGCGCTGCGGCTAAAGGTGTGGGCCACTATGCCCACCTCCACCAGCATGTTTGTCAGCAAGCATCCCACCCTAGCCCAAAGGACCACTTCCCAGCTGGACCCACAAGCAGCTTCCTAGTCGGTCCCTTTGTTCCCACACATCATGCTCCTCACTTACAGCCCAGTGGGAAACTTCGAAAAATGTAAAATCCTAGTCCTTACCTGGGCTTCAGGCCCCTCCCAAGTCTACCAGCTGCTTCTATCTCCACCTTGTTCCCACCACTAGCAGCTCAGCCACAGACCTCTCCCATCGTGGCGCTTTAACACAAGCAGTTAACCTGGAAGACTAATGCCAAGTGCCAGACGCAGTACCTGGCTCAAAAACACCTGAAAATGGAGGGGCTGGAGAGATGGTTTAACGGTTAAGACCACTGACTGTTCTTCAAGGGTACTGGGATTCAATTCCTAGCAGGTCAGAGTGTCACAACCGTCTATAACTCCAGACCCAGGGGATCCAACGCTTTCTTCTAGCCTCCGTGGACACCACATGTACGTGGTACAGACATGCATGTAGGCGCAACACCCATACACATATAATAAAAATGAGAAAGCCAAAAACAAAAAACAAAACTTGAAAATGGGCCAAGCTGACTCAAAACAGAGGCATTAAGACGAGTCAGGACTTTACTCGCAATGAGGTAGGCCGTCTACAGAGTTCCAAAGGAGGTATCATTTATTTGTCTTTGGAAAGATCCTACTGGCTCACTATAACGACATGTACCTCTAAAAACAGTGCCTGGAGGATAAAGGAAGTTTAATGAGTTCAATGCCAGCCGAGGCCCAAAAATCAAACAAACAAAATGGTAGCATGAAGACCATAGAGACCTGTGGGGAGAGAGGAGAACAGGGGCTGGTAGCCATGGAGAGTGAAGGGTGACAGACCTCCCCACACAAGGAGATTGTGCTACACTATGAGGTCTATCTTCTCTATCTCCAGTAACCAGCAACTGCGACCAGCAAAGAGAAGGAACTCAGAAAATATTCACTGACCACATCATCTGCTAAAACTAAATGAGCAAAGATTCATAGGGGGTTGGCACAGGACATGATGGCAAGAAGGAAAAAAAGGAGGGGGGGGGGGGGAGATGAACCTAGTCCAACTCCCAGCATGTATAGTCTCCAGCCAGTCCTGGAGAGGACAATGGGTTTTGTGCTTTCCTGCTTAAATCCCGCCCCATCTACTATCACCTGTTCCTCCAGCTAGAAATGATTCTTTCAATGCCCTTGTGGCAGCTGGAGGAGCTAGTGTACCAAACTCTGGAACTTAGTGCCAAGACAACCAGGGGTTGCAGAAGTCCCAGGAACATGGGTCAAAAAGACCTGTGTGCCCCTTCCCAAACCGGCCCCATCAGACGGAGGATAATCAGGCTGAGCCTTACTGTACACCCAAGGATTAGAACACCACACGGACTAGGTCTAGTGCACAGCATGCCCTCCTTAGTGGGCCTCCACCCCTAAGGTCAAGACCCCAGCCTCCAAGTCATGCAATCTGTGGTCCTCCAACCCCTCCACAGTATGACAAGCTCCCATTCCAGCTGTTCCACCAGGGCAACACTGACTTGAACCTTTCTGGGCCTCAGTTTCAGCATCTACTCAATGGAGACAATAATCTACTCTGGCAGCTGGTTAACTATTTTAATAAGAATTTCCCAAGAGATTTCCTCAGGTTCCTCCTCTGTATAATGGGGTAGCATCCATTTCATGCAAGTGACCCTCCCCAATTTAACGGCATCTTAAAATGACCTTAAAAGCCAGCCAGCCTGAATTGCTCTGGTTTTGTTTGGTCTGTAGTTTGGTTCTGATAGGGTCTCCCTGTTTTGTCCAGGTTGGCCTGGCCTTCACTGTATGCCTCAGAAGTGAACGCTGGCATTGCAAACCTGTGTCACTAAGCCTAGCCTGAACTGAACTGTGCTGAAATTTTATTAGGGTTGTTCCAAGTGTGTTTGTTCCCTTGCATACTGACAGCAGCGAAAGGGATAAGCCAAGAGGTCATGACGTATTGGGTCCAAATTCTAGCCAACCGCTTCCCAGTTGCAAGATTTTGGGAAAATAACCTCTATACCTCCGGAGTTTCATCGTAAAAGGAGACTCGTTCCTTCCCTAGGGAGCTATAATAATAAAAAGGATTAGTCTAGAATAATGCTACAAGGCGGTTTCTAGCCCATTGTAAAACGTTTGTTTACTCAGTCATTCTTCCATCACTGGAACGAAACGAAGGGGAATTTTTAAGCACTCTAAATTTTCTTTTGGTCATCCACCAGATAGTCCCACAGACTGAGCTGACCCCAAGTCCCCGGTGCACCACCGGGGACTTGCCTTCCGGGCCTCTCCTCACTAACACCTGGAACACCAGCGCGCTCTCCGGCCCCGCTTAAGGCCCGGAAGGTGGTGGACCCTTGTAGGGGGATACACAGCCCGCCAGACGCCAGAGCCAGAACCGCTAGGGCCGCTTCCCCAAGGGCCAGTCTCTCCACGAGCAGCACGCTGCCTAACCAAGGATAGTAGCCCGCGCCGCGGCTCAGGGCGCCTGCTGCAGGGCACGACGGGACTTGTAGTCCGTAGCTGCTTCCCACTCCTAGCTCTCGGCGGAACGTGGACTCCAACCCCCAGGCACCTGCGCGGCCAGGCCAGCGATTCTAGGGGTTCCGGGCGCCCCGAGGCCGGTGCCTCGACCAGACGCGGGTTGGTACGGACAACAAGCCCAGGGTGGGGAGCCGAGTCGCCACGGAGGACTGCACCCCTGGGACTCACCGACTTTGTAGGGCAGTTTTTCAGACATGCCGGCAGCGCTTCCGCTACGACTGATGAACTCAGTGAAGGGGGCCGGACGGCGCGGGGCAGGGATCTTCGCCGGGCGCGGGCGGCTTTAAATATCTTCTAATTTGAATATTCATGAGTCTCGCTGGGGCTGAGAGTTGGGGGCGGAGTCTGGCTCGAGGTAAATAGCTGTGCAGCAGCGGGGTTGGACTTCGATCCCTCCCACAAAAATTATAAATTTTATGCTCTGTGGCCTTTGGACTCCTGGCACCCGGCTGGAAGGGAGCGTGGAGAGAAGCGGTTCTTCTCCCATTCTCTCAGTCAGTGAACCAGAGGTCAAAACGATGCAGAACTTTCAAGCCAATTACTTCACTGAGCCTTAATTTCTTCTGGTATATTTGGCCGAAGACTACCAGTACAGAGCTGGGTCTAGTGGTACATGCCTGTAATCCCAACTCTCGGGAGGCAGAGCCAGAAGGATTGTCACAAGTTCAAGGCCAGTCTGGTCTACAACTAGTTAGTTCCAGGCCAGTTTGGCTACAGAGTGAGGTTTCAAAAAGAAGGTTAAGAAAAATTACAAGTTGCAATGTGTCACTCTCTCTTCCTCCCTCTCTTGCCCACCCCCACTCCCTCCTCAACAAGTCCCCATTCCACTCTCGAGTCTTTTCATTGTTTTTGTTTGATGTCCCCAAGCCTCCCACACGGAAATGAGTGGGAGCTCTACACAAAAGCATAGATAGCTCGCCAGTGGCTCAGCGGCCATAACTGCCAGTAGCTTTCCTGAAGGAGCCAGGCGCCGCGTTGTGTGCAAACACCCACCATCTCTGGGGAGTTCAGCTGGTCCCCTTGTGAACGGATTGTCCCCGCCGGACTTGTTTACTGTTTACATCTCTTCGTGGAGTAGAGAGGAGGGTCACAAGCCCTCTCCTGAGTTTTCAGTTGCACCTACTACCTACTGTATGCAACTCTGCCTTAATCGAACATGATCTCAGGAAGGGGTTGGAGATTGTAGCCAGGGAAGGGGGCTCCAGCTACCTGGCTACTGGAGAAGCCCTCAAACCTGTTGGATAGAAGCTTTCTAGGTGTCACCTTTAGGGGGCAACTTAAGGACCCTTCACCTGTGCTTTGTCAGGAAGATTGGTGAAATGTTTCCCCAGAGTGATCTTTGGCAGAATCGTGACTCGGTTTATGTGGGAAGAAGAGCAGACTTTGCCTATGTCTCCTCCTGGGAAGGAAGTTTAGCAACATGTTCCCCCATCCAGGGCTGAGTGGTGCTGGGATCTTGTGCAGGTCCTCAGCCGTGACCCAGGGCTTCTGTATCAGTTCCTACTTCCAGATTCCTGCCCTGACTGCTCTCAGTGACGCATTCTTACCTGGAAGTGTAAGCTGAAATAAACTCTTCCTCGGATTGCTTTTGGTCTTGGTGCTTACCGAAGCAGCAGAAGCTAGGACAGCCTCCCTCTCCCTACTCTATCCTCTTTCTTTTCCCCCTGCCCCATCCTTGTTACCCCATTGCCACCTCAGGTGCTGACTCTCTAACGCACAACCTGAAGATTTAATCCCCATCTCTGCTCATTGGCCTCTCTAGTGACAAGTATCATAAAACCAGGAACCAAAATCAGTCTCTCTTACACACACCACCACCACCACCACCACCACTCTTCCCTTTCCTTTCTCTCTCCTCTCTTCTTTCTTTTCTCTCGTCTGTCATCTTCCCTCATCCATATCATTACGTAGTCCAGACTAGTCTTGAACTCAATATGTTGCCCTGTCCCACCTCAAACTTGAGATCCTCCTGCCTCAGCTTCTCAAATACTGAGATTACAGGCTTGACCACCATGCTGGGCTAACCATTTCTCCTGGTAAGCTGATTGTCTGGAGTATGTTGTTATAGTTACAGAAAACTGACTAACACAGAAGTGTTCTTCTGTTTTCTAAAACAGACTATATAGAACGCCTATTAATTCTTATTAAAACTTCTATTTGTACAATGTGTGTGCCCTTGTGAGTTATGTGCACCACCTTTGTGCAGGTGCCCATGGAGGCCAAAGGGGACCAGATCCCCTAGAACTGGAATTACAGGGAATTGTGATCCAGCTGATATGGATCAACTTGGAAATCAAGCCTGGATCCTCTGCAAAAGCAGTAGTCGCTCAGAACCACTGAGCCTTGCTGAGGAAGGTGTATAGCTAGCAGCTACCCGCTACTGGGGCGTTGCTACCCGCCTACTGGGGCGTGGCCTCATAGACTATTTATCTGGATGCAGAAGCACACTGGCCCCTTCCTCTCAGCTTCCCCCTGGGCCCCTTTTGCTGTTCGGTTTGCTTTGGATCTGATCTTCATCCATTGTTCAAGCAGAGAATCCTGACTTTGTAAGTTTTACCTTTTAATAAACACCGGTCTATTTCTTAGTTCTGAGCTAGGGAGGGATTCCTTTTTTAAGGGTCTGATCACTCCGCCTTCAAAGCCTTCTCTTCAGTCTCTATCAACTCTCTAATCTTTTGGTTTTGTTTTGTGACAAGGTTTCTCTATGTAACAGTTTTGGCCATCCTGACACTCCCTCTGTAGACCAGGCTGGCCTCGAACTCACAGAGATCCATCTATCTGTCTTCTGAGTACTGGGATTAAAGGCATGCGCCACCACCGCCCGGAAACTCTCTAATCTTTAGTTGTATTTCCCAGTGAAGCTACTTGGGCTTGAACATTTCTTTCTATAGAGTGTTGTATATAAAATCAGCTTTATTTTTTTAAATATTTATTTATTTATTATGTATACAATATTCTGTCTGTGTGTATGCCTGCAGGCCAGAAGAGGGCACCAGACCTCATTACAGATGGTTGTGAGCCACCATGTGGTTGCTGGGAATTGAACTCAGGACCTTTGGAAGAGCAGGCAATGCTCTTAACCTCTGAGCCATCTCCCCAGCCCAAAATCAGCTTTATTTTTACAGTTTATTTATTTATGTATTTCTGTGTGTGCAGGCCACCACAGCTCCACAGCTTGCACGTGGGGTTCAGAGGCAACTGTGGGCTCAATTCTCTCCTTTTACTTCTGTGGGTCCCAGGGATCACACTCAAAGCATCAGGCTGGGTGGCGAGTACCTTTGTCCACTACGCCATCTTGCTAACCTCTGATCTGAGTTTGTTTTCCCAAGACAGGGTTTCTTTGGCTGTCCTGGAACTCACTCTGTACACCAGGCTAGCTTCCTCTGCCTCCCAAGTACTGGGATTAAAGGTGTGCACCACCACTGCCTGGCTCTTATTTTATTTTTTATAACATTTAAACACTTTTATAACACTTAAACTTTGTACTCTTATTGTGTGCACATATGTTGTATGTGTGTGGGTACACATGCTGTAGCAAGCATATAGGTCAGAGGACAACGTCGCTGGCAGGAGACCCTGGAACTGTATAAGATGAAAAAGAACCGGATATTAGCGTGTGTGCATTCATTGCTCTCTTCTCACTGTGGACGTGATGTAGCCTGCTGATACAAGCTGCCTTGATTACCCCTCCATCATGGACTCTACCCTGAGCTGTGAGTGAAAATGAACCCTTACAGTTTCTCTGGTAAGGATTCCTTCTATCACAACGGAAAACAAAGGACGACAGCCCAAGATGAGGTCAATCTTGGTGCATGTTTTTCAAGCACCTGAAACAAGTGTGTGTTCTGCTGTTGTTTAGTGAATCAGCTCAGTGTCAATTACATGCTGCTGGCTAGTGGAGATGCAGAGTTCTATAATCTTGCTGATATTATGCTTCCAACAGATGAATGAGCTACTGAAAATTGTCCTTTCCAATCCATCAACCTCTGCTTCATAGATTTTGAAGGTCTGTTCTTTTGCACGTACATGTGATGTCTTAGGGATTGACTTGTTTGTTATTTCAAAATGGAAAGGAAACCAGGGAAGAAAGATGAAGGAGCAGGGTGTCTCCCTAGTGCCAGACGGGAGTTGCTACATGGCATGTGGTTTGAAGAAAGGTGCTATTTGGGTTTCTTTTTAAGTTTCCTTAGATGTGTATGTTCTTAAATGTGACTGTGCGCTGTTGGTGAGGCTTTAGGCTCTAGGGATTTAGCCGAAAGATGCACATATGTATGAGTGACGATGAAAAAGGTGTGCACACCCTTCAGTAGAAGATTTGCTAAGTAACGGTGCAATTCCCAGGGAGGGGTAGGGCGGCAACTAGTTTTTAAAGCTTTTTTTCTTTTGTGCATTCACAAGTGTGTGTGTCTGCATGCGACACAGCATCCATGTGAAGGTCAGTTTGTCAAACATTTGTCAAAGAACAGCCTGTGGTAGTGAGTCTCTCCTTCCACCCTGTGCAGCCTAGGGATCGTTAGACTTGGTGGCAAGCACTGTTACCCACTGAACTATCTTACAGAGACTGTCAGGGGTTTTTGTTATTTGGTTTTTTTTGGGGGGGGGTTGTTTCTGTTTATCTGTTTTTGTTTTTTGAGACAAGGTTTCTCTGTATATCTCTGGCTGTCTTGGAACTCACTCTGTAGACCAGGCTGGCCTCAAACTCACAGAGATCTGCCTGCCTCTGCCTCCCTGAGTGCTGGGATTAAAGGTGTGCACTACCAACACCCAGCTGAGACTGCCAGGTTTTTTTGTTTTGTTTTGTTTTGTTTTTTTGGTTTTTCGAGACAGGGTTTCTCTGTGGTTTTGGAGCCTGTCCTGGAACTAGCTCTTGTAGACCAGGCTGGTCTCGAACTCACAGAGATCCGCCTGCCTCTGCCTCCCAAGTGCTGGGATTAAAGGCATGCGCCACCACCACCCGGCTTGCCAGTTTTTTAATATCAAACAAACTTCAAGGTATGTTACATTAAGAATTAGAAAAAAAACAACATATAAACAATCAACCTATAATGCTATTATTTGTGTAAAAGAAAAAGGAACGCCATTAATCCCAGCACTTAGGAAGCAGAGGCAGGTGGATCTCTGTGAGTTCAAGACCAGCCTGGTCTACAAGAGCTAGTTCTAGGACAGGCTCCAAAGCTACAGAGAAACCCTGTCTCAAAAAAAAAAAAAGAAAGAAAGAAAGAAAAAAGAAAAAGAAAAGGGAACAACTGGGCCTGGTGGCACACACCTGTAATCCCACACTTGAGAGGTAGAGACAGGAGGATCAGAAATTCAAGGTCATCCTTAGGTATATAACAAATTTGAGACCAGGCTAGGCTATATGAGAGTCTAACTCAATCTGAGGAAGGGAGGAGAAGAAATGGACAAACTGGAATTTGCCTATACATACACACATGAACCAGACTGGATACAAGGGACTGCTGACATGCCGGGGAGGTGGATACAAGGGACTGCTGACAATGCTAGGGATGTAGGACATAAGCTCTAGTGAAAGGCACAGTGACCAGCGGCTGCCAGGTGCTCCTTCCTCTAAGTCCAAGCTCCAGTGGTGCCTCTGGCAGGCTGCTGGGCTCCTGACCCCTGGGCAGAGACAAGCTGCCCCTTCCACCTGCCCTTTGTACCTCCCTTCCCCTGTGTGCTTTTTCAGACATTGAGGTCCCGGTGCCAGGGGTGGGGAGAGCAGGATCTCTGCTATTGGCTGAGGACTGTTCCAGGCTGTCCACTTCAAAGCATCCTCCTCTGCCTTCCTATGGCATTTCAGCCTCTCGCTGTGGGTTCATCGGTGACAAAACAGAGGAATGAGGTCCAAGAGAGGACCCCTGCTTCAGGAGATGGGGCTGGGCTCTGCCCTTCTGGGACGACCCTCTCCTGCCACTCTTCTATCCCTGTCCAGGGATCTCCCTCCCTTTCTCCCTTGGCCCTCCCTTCAGGGCCCCCTCCTGTGTGTAAACATCCCCCGGGGCTGTCTTGAGGTGTCCGCTAGCATTGTAACGTCTTCCAGTCCTTGAGATAGGATTCTTAGCCCTCCTTTTCTCAGATAGCTGTAGGTGGGCAACAAGAGTTCCAGGAGCTGCCTCTGCAGGGCCTGCCACACATGGCTGCCCTTTGTATCCCTACAGACTCGACCACTGGGAGACAACATTCCTCACCACCTACGCACCCTCCCTGAGCTTCAGCCTGTCCGCCTGTAAAATGGATGGAGATGCAATGGTGTCTGAACATGTATATATGGGGTGTATGGGGCACACTTTCATAATTTTCACAATGATGGGTTCAGCCCATTAGCAGAAAAGTCAGAAATGTTCAATCCCCAATGTCCAGCTCTCATATGACACACAGCGTTCATGATATGACTGCTGCCCCAGCCTCTTGACTTCAGCCAATGGTCTCAGGTGCTCCTGGAGTTGGGAATGCCTTGAATCTGAGTCTTTTTCTGGAGAAAGGAGGGGGTAGAGGTGAGAGAGGAAAGGGAGAGAGGAGAGAAAGAGGGAGAGAGGGAGAGAGAAGAGGGGATAAGAGAGGGAGAGAGGAGAGGGAGAAAGAGGGAGAGAAGGAGAGAGAGGAGAGAGAATCTGAAGCCTGGTCTCCTGTAGCCCAGGGTAGTCTTCTCCAACTTAGTGGGTAGCTGAAGGTGACCTTAAACTCTTCTCCAGATACTCTGCTTCTGGCATAGGATGAGGCTCACCTGTGGTCCTCAGCAATCAGACACTGTCCCACCCCTTCACTTCTTAGGCGACAACCCTGCCAAGGAGTGCACTGGGAAATGGCAACAAGGGGCTTGGCCCAGTCTGATGGGCAGGACCGCCTCTAGAGCGAGCTTAGAGGGAAGAAAAACCAAGAAAGCGGTGTCTCTTAGTCGGGAAGCCTTAAAAGTATCCCCTTTCGCCGGGCGGTGGTGGCGCACGCCTTTAATCCCAGCACTAGGGAGGCAAAGGCTGGCGGATCTCTGCGAGTTCAAGGCCAGCCTGGTCTACAAGAGCTAATTCCAGGACAAGCACCAAAAACTACAGAGAAACCCTGTCTCGAAAATCAAAAAAAAAATAAATAAATAAAAGGTATCCCCTTTCCCCTTCTCTGGCCTGTCCAGGCTTCTTGAGAAGAAGACACCGGGTGCTGATGGCACCCTGGCTCCCTTGGAGGACAGCCTTGGTCATACTGGAGTCGCCTTTACCCAATTCTGCCAGGCGAGGGCGCCCTGCACCAAGTTTTGGCAAACCCCTCTCGCAGTTCGGACAACAGGTAACTTTAAAGCCCTGACAGCCTAGTAAGGCCCGGACCTTCCCATAGAGGAGATGGAGGGAAGGAGGAGGAGGATGGCCCTTCCTCGTTAATAATCTTTAAACTGGCTCTGGACGGACTTAGCTCGGAGCCAAGTACCGGTTGCAACACTAGTTGTACCTGTCATTTGTTGGGTACATCTTGACTCGCCACAGTTTTGGGTTTTGTTTTTGTGTTTTTCTTTTTGTGAGACAGGATCTCACTGTGCAGGTCTGCTGCCCTGGAACTGGCTATTGTGTAAACCAGGCCGACTTCAAACTCTCAGAGATCTGCCTGCCCTACCTGCCTTGGCCTCCCAAATGCTGAGTCTAAAGACATGTACCACCAGACTCTCCTTTTCCCCACCGTTCTAAACTCCTTATTCTGTTCGTAAGGGAGCTATGCATTCATACCCTTTTATAGATGAAAAGCTGAGGCCCACAGTGGTGATTTACCGGCAAGTAAATCACATACGGGGGATGGAGAGATGGCTCAGTGCTCAAGAACACTGGCTGCTCTTCTAGAGGTCCTAAGTTCAATTCCCTTGGTAGCTCACAACCATCGATAATTGTAGTCCTATAGGATCCGATACTCTGTCCTGGTGTGCAGATGTATATGCAGACAAAACACCCATATTCATAAAATACATAAATAAAGAAGCACCCACGAATCCAGGTGTGGTGGTACACGCCAGAGACAGAGGCAGGCTCTATGAATCTGAGGCCAGCCTGGTCTACAGAGCCAATTTCCAGGACAGTCAGGGCTACACAGAGAGAAACCCTGTCTCCACAGACCAAAATTGGTTAATTAACCAAAACAATAAAGGAGGTGCCCATGCTATTTGACCCCAGAACCCCAGCTAGCATCCCATCACAAACTGTTTATTTGAAACCGTCAGAGGCAAGAGGAAGAAGACAAAGTCCCCGTTCCCTGGACATTTAGCAAACACGTGTGTGTTCACCCACAAGAACACTCATCAAGAACTCCCTCGCACGTTCATAAATAAATAAGGTTAGGCGAGGATCCGCCCCTTACTGTCAGCTTGTTTGGTTTGCTGTGTTTTGATGTGGTGTGTGTGATACGTGTGTATTGTGTGATGTCTGCATCTGTGGGGCTATCTGTGTGTGCCCAT
Organism: Microtus pennsylvanicus; assembly: GCF_037038515.1. NCBI lineage: Eukaryota > Metazoa > Chordata > Mammalia > Rodentia > Cricetidae > Microtus > Microtus pennsylvanicus. The sequence continues at coordinate 130,362,780 of NC_134580.1, forward strand.
GTGTGTGGAGGCTGGAGGGGGATATCGAGCTTTAGCTCCCTCTGCCTTCTTCTCTTGGGACAGGGTCTCACCTGGAGTCTCCACCCCACCCCGCCCCCTTTCCTGGCTTGGTTGGCTAGCAAGCCCTAGCCATCCTCTCTGCGTCTTGCCACTTCCTCTGGAGTTGCTTTGGATTCTCACACGTGTATATATCCTTTCTCTACACCTGGCACGAGGCTCATGCTGGCAGGCATCGTCCGCATCCTTAAGACTCAGATGAGTACCCCCAATGCCGCTTTTATTCAGTGTCGCCAGGGAAGTCGCTGATCTGCCAAAGAACTTTCCAGCAAGTGAGACTCGCCTCTAAAGACCATACTGTTGGGTGGGGTTGGCAGTGTTGTAAACTGTATTGTACAGGCCTCTGGATTCCTCGCTCAAGTCTGATAGCTCAGAAGACTCTGAACCCCAAGTCTTGGGCATCTCTTCATCATTGCCTCCAGCAGAGCCTGACCAGGACAGCCACCTGGTCAAGGCTTGTAGATAGGAGATAGGAATGGATGACACAAAGGTTGATCAGAGGTCACAGCATGGTGTCTATTGGGAGGCTGGCCCCATAGTTGTTTTCTGTGGTGGGCAAATCAATCACTATAGATTTCTTCTTTGGTGATGTATAGGGTCTCCAGGCCCACATCTGCCCCCACCCTGTGTATGCAAACATAAATCCCTCAATGCCCTCCCTGTGGTCCAGAATCGCCTTGATGAACACAGGTTGGCACTCTCATTTGCATGGTACCAGTGGAGCTCTTTGCCCCGTACCAGATGTCCCCACAGTGCAGAACTTTCTAAATACTTGTGCTGGTAATGATTTGCCTATCTTCTTCTTGGACGTCACTCCTGTTATCAGTGAGTCGCCTCTCACTCCCTTCCTGACAAAGGTGAACCTGTCCAATCAAATGTCAAGGCAAAATAAACGAGGAGAGACCACGTGGGGGAAACACCACTATTGACAATTGCAGGAACTAAGATGATTTCTTTTTTTTTTTTTTTTTTTTTTTTTTTTTTTTTTTTGGTTTTTCGAGACAGGGTTTCTCTGTGGCTTTGGAGCCTGTCCTGGAACTAGCTCTGTAGACCAGGCTGGTCTCGAACTCACAGAGATCCGCCTGCCTCTGCCTCCCGAGTGCTGGGATTAAAGGCGTGCGCCACCACCGCCCGGCTAACTAAGATGATTTCTAGACTTGCTCTGGAAATACAGGCAGGGATGGAGCTGTGATTTAAATGGTGGTCCTCTGCCTGAAGATGCTTCTAGCATTTGCGGCTGTGACCTTGCCTGTACTCAACAACAACAACAAACAACAAACAAAACAAAAACCTAAATCCAATTTTAAATGTCCTTATAAGAGAAGAAAAAGGAAAGAGTCAGAGGGTGAAGAAGGCCGAGGCGGGCTAGAGTTAAGCATCTACAGACCAAAGAATGCCAATCCTATCAGCTACTTGGCTTATCTTCCTCAGTTCTCTCCAACTTTATTTGTTTGTTTGTTTATTTATTTATTTATTTATTTTTGAGACAGGGTTTCTCACTGAGCCCGGAGCTTTCTGATTCAGTCCTTGTGGCCAGCCAACAAGCCCTGTGGTCCGCCTGTTTCTGCCTCCCCAGTGCAGGGATTATAGGCTTGCACTTCCATCCCTGGGCTTTAATTTATTTATCTTCGTTTGTACAGGTGTCCCGTCTGCATGCATGTCTGTATTCCATGCGCATGCCTGCTGCCTGCAGAGCTCACGGCGGACAGTTCAGAACCAAACAGTAATGCCAAGGCCTGGCAACAATCATCAGAATTAGTAGGGAAGCTTGGGACCGAAGGAACCCGAGCTACCTCCACACCTTGATGGTGGACTTCTGACCTCAAGAAATGAGAAGGAGCTGGGTGGTGGTGGAGCAGACCTTTAATCCCTGCACTCTTTGCAGAGGCTGGCGGATCTCTGGATCTCTGTGAGTTCAAGGCCAAATTGGTCTACAGAGTTAGTTCTAGGATGGCCAAATCTACACAAAGAAAGCCTGTCTTGAGAAACAAAAAAACAAAAAAAGAAAGAAAAGCAGGAAGGAAGGAAGGAAGGGAGGAAGGGAGGGAGGGAGGGAGGGAGGGAGGGAGGGAAGGAGGGAGGAAGGAAGGAAGGAAGGAAGGAAGGAAGACGTGAGGGAATGAAGTTCTGCTGTTTTAAGTCACCAGAGCCATGGTTTATTTCAGCAGCCCTAGAATTCTAACGCTGCTGGGAAGTGGGAGAGACGCCATAGACAAGGCGGAAGTCTAGCTGGTGTCTGGTGGCTCAGTGTCCCTTGTGCTGTCCCCTGCTCCCTCTTCCCTAAAAGAAAGCCGAGGTGATGGGGGCTGCAGTGAGACTTGCTGGGTCATGCCAAGCTCTGCTCCAGGGTCTCCAGAGCCTCCGGGGCCCTGACTCACCCAGGGGCTATGGTTTTGTTGTAAGCAACTGTGAGGAAGTATGTCATAAGGGCAGCTCTCCGGGGATGAGGAGCACAACCTCCAGGGAGGCAAATCAGCCAGCCCGGGTGCTGGCCAGCTGGCACGGGGGGGGGGGGCACACCTGGCACTCCTTCCACACAGGGTGCCTGGGTGTCTTGTGGTTGCCAGGGGATAGTAAAGACCAAAGCGTAGACCTGGAAGAACAGAGAAGGAAATGAACCTGGGGTGTGTCCTCTGAGGCAACCATGGCGAGAGAGAGTCAGATCCTACATCTAAATCTGCCAGTTTTCTTTTGTCTCCTGTCTATCTAACAGGCTCTCGTGGTCACAGGCACTTCTTAGATGCCAGGATTGTGTTAATAATTAACATTTTGATTTCCCCTTTTATAATAGAGAAAAGCTGTCAAATGGAGAAAGGCTAACAAAAGGCTGTAGAGAAGGATTCTGAGAGGATTTTTCAGAAGACCTGGATACTGAAATGCAAACACTGGCAGTCTCCTTAAATTCAGGCATCCAGGAAGACGCTCATAGCCTCATCACAAGTGGCCAAAGCCTAGGCTCCTACGTTGTATGGAAGATGATGCTGCCATCTGAGCATGCCTGTGTATTCTTTCTTGGCCATGCTAGGGATCGAATATAGGGCTTTTCCTTCCTTCCTTTCTTTCTCTTTCTTTCTTTCTTTCTTTCTTTCTTCCTTTCTTTCTTTCTTGTTTTGTTTTATTTTGTTTTGTTTTTCGAGACAGGGTTTCTCTCTAGCTTTGGATCCAGTCCTGGAACCAGCTCTTGTAGATCTGGCTGGCCTCCAACTCACAGAGATATGCCTGCCTCTGCCTCCCGAGTGCTGTGATTAAAGGCGTGCACCACCACCGCCCTGCCCGAATACAGGGCTTTGCACATGCTAGTCCAGATGTGACTCTATCTTTGAGGTGCCATTTAACCTTCCACAAGTCATTCCTCCAGGTCTAAGGCAAAGCTGAACTCCCTGCATTTGTTTCTGCCTGTGGGTAAAGGACAGCAGCTTAGAGTCCTGATGCTACTGAGTAGGGTACCTGAAATGATGGCTGTAAATTCTTCAGGGCCCCGTGCACACTTAGTATTCCATTTGGAGTTATTATTATTAGAGGGAGTCCTGTGAAATCTCTCTATAGAGGGATTTTCAAAAATTATGCATCTGTGGCCGGGCTCTGAAAGTAAGCGCAGGTCAAAGAACAACTTGCACGTGCCAGAATTTGAACTCAGGTTGTAACGTTAGCCACTAAACCATCTTTTTTTTTCTTTTTTTTTTTTCCGAGACAGGGTTTCTCCGTAGCTTTTTGGTTCCTGACCTGGAACTAGCTCTTGTAGACCAGGCTGGCCTCGAACTCGTAGAGATCCACCTGCCTCTGCCTCCCGAGTGCTGTGATTAAAGGCGTGTGCCGCCACCACCCGGCACCACTAAACCATCTTGTTGGCCCTGTCTCCAGGACTTTTTGAGCTTCTGTTAAGTCCAGAGCATCTAGCCTCACTCAAACAGGAAGCACAAAGCCACCCTGAAGAGGCTGTCTGAGAGGCTGGATGGTAGCGCTCCAGGCCTGCCCTGCATATAGGTCCTGCCTGTGCTCCAGTGTGGGAGACGCAGGTCCTAGGGTCTGTGAAAATGTGACTGCTGGTTATTCCAGAGCACCTTGTCTACCAGACCCAAGGCCAGAGCTTGTTCCCTAGACCCACTAACCTTATCTGGACTCAGTAGGTGGGGGCAAAGCTACACAACCTGGCCTCATCAACCCAGCAGATCAGAGCCACTGTGTGACCTTCTCTGGCGGTAGAGAGAGGCCAAGAGGCTGGGAAGGTCAAAATTCAGTACTGCAGGGGCTGCAGAGAGGGCTCAGCAGTTAAGAGCACTGGCTTCTCTTCCAAAACACCTGGGTTACAACCATCTGTAACTCCAAAGGGATTTGATGCTCTCTTCTGACCTCCACTGGCACCAAGCACACAAGTGGTGCACGTACATACATGCAAAAAAAAATTCATACACATAAAATAAGAATAAATATTAAGAAAAAATATTGGTCAGGCAGTGGTGGTGCATGCCTTTAATCCCAGCACTCGGGAGGCAGATCTCTGGGAGTTCGAGGCCAGCCTGGTCTACAAGAGCTAGTTCCAGGACAGGCTCCAAAGCTACAGAGAAACCCTGTCTCGAAAAAACCAAAAAAAAAAAAAAAAAAAAAAAAACCAAAGCTACAGAGAAACCCTGTCTCAAAAAACCGAAAGAAAAAGAAATTAGAAAAGAAAGAAAAAAGAAAAAAAATATCTTGTACTTTGGGCAATGCTAATCAGCAAGGCCACCTGCACCCTGAAACCTTAAGGGAGAAAAATATAGTAAAAAAGAAACACTTTCCACAATGTAGGGTTTGATGTGAAATTAACAGGTACTTGCTTAAAAGTGAAAGGAAGCCATGGATGGAAAAAAGATACACATGTTGACAGAGGTTTCTGTCCCACAGCCGTTCAGTCCCAAGGAAACACACAGAGGTCTACATTAATTATAAACTGGTTGGCCTGTTAGCTCAGGCTTCTTATTAACTCTTATATCTAACATTAACCCCATAATTCTTGTCTATGTTAGCCATGTGGCTTGGTTCCTTTAATCAGTGAGGCATTCTCATCTTGCGTCCTTTGCATCTGGGTGATGACTGCAGACTGAGCTTTTCCTTTTCCCAGAATTCTTCTATTCTGGTCGCCCCACCTATACTTCCTGCCTGGCTACTGGCCAATTAGCATTTTATTAAACTAATACAAGTGACAAATCTCTACAGGGTACAAGACCATTGTCGCACAGTATACATGTATATCAGACAAGAGCTCAAATCTTGAATACACAAAGATTTTCTATAAGGAGATGAGAAAAAAAAGCAAACACACTGAAAGATTAACGCCAGAAAGAATTGACGGGCAGAACTGGCTCTTCCAAAACAGGTGGCAGGACTGTTTAATCTTATTCGTTTTGTTTCTCTCTCTCTGCGTGTGTGTGTATGTGTGTGTGCGCGTGTGTGCACTGGAGACCAGAGGAAGAAATCTGATGTCTTCCTCTCTCAATCTCCTCTTTATTCCCTTGAGACGAGATCTCTTACTTTGCTTGGTGCACCAGTTTTGCGCCCAGCTGGCAGTCAGTAAGCCCCAGAGACCCTCTGGTTCCCCATCCTCAGAGTGTTGGGGTCACCAGAGCACTGGCCATACACAGGTTTTTGTTGTTGTTTAGGTGTTTTGATGCAGGGTTTCACTACAGAGCTCTGGCTGACCTGGAGCTCATAGTCTCCTGTCTCAATGGGCTTCGTAACTGGGATTACAGTGCACACCATTTTACCTGACATTTCATTCTTTAGAGGCAAAATGATCCTGATTGATCCCTTCTCGCTCTTCACATCCAAACACCAGCTCTTTTCAGGCCCATTCTATTCAGTGTCTTTCCCTCCTGCCCTTCTCTGCCAGCCTCCTCTTCATTCACTGCAGACTGGCTCCTGCCCTGTGCTCTTCTTGTCCCTCCGCCCTCCCAACCCCTTGGACAATTGTCATTTCATGAGTTCGACCACACCCTACTCTGGCCTCTTGACTCCTCACCCCCTGACCATCCATGACCTTCACCATCTATCCTCACTGGCAGGAGACAGAAGTTTGCCACAAATTGCCTAAAGTCCAGCTGTAGAAGGGCTCTGCACTGAACAGATGTTATTATCCCTGATTTACAAGAATCAGTACTTGGTGGGCTCCAGGCACATTAATTTGGTCACGGGTCTGTACCATGAACAACTACCAGGTCCTTCTTTCTCCCTATTCTGCTACCGTCAGGCATTATCTGGGTCATCAGACTGGCTTCTCACATGCTCAGCAGATGGCTCCTGAAATAGCCTATCTTTAGGACAGTGTCCAGAGGAGCAAGGGCTTCCTCTTCCTTCTGCCGCTTTGTAACAAGAAAGGGAAAGAAGCCTCCAAGCCATTGCAGAGGTGCCCGCTTGCAATCCCTGAGAGTCAAGAGTTCAAGGTCATTCTTGGCTCTATATCTAGTTCCAGAACAGCCTGGTTTATATAAGACCCAGTTTCAAAGAAAATAAATCTTCTCAGTTGTTTCTGGACTCCAACTCCCACTGCCTAGCAGAGGCTTCTTCGTGACCCACACTGCTCCCTGTTCTTGCCTTGGCTCAGTGTGCATGGGTCAGCAAAGTTAGACTCAGCACACTAAGTAGAAAAGAAAAAATGGAAAAGTGTTAAGAAAGAAATGTTTCACTCGGGCATGGTGGCACATACCTGTAGTCCCATATCTAGGATGCTGAGACAAGAGGATCAGGAATTTGAGGCCAGTCTAGGCTACACAGTGAGTTCAAGGTCATCCAAGACACTTAGCAACGCGATTTTAAAAAAAAATGTTTTCTAGATGAGAAGCTTTTGAGCCAGGGGTAATGAAATGCTCCATTAACACAGGTCTCAGGAGTCAGACTAGAGGATCTATGTGAGTTCGAGATCAGCCTGGTCTATATTAGAACTCCAGCCAGACCTACATAAAGAAACCTGTCTTTAAAAACAAAAAGGAAGGAAGGGAGTGAGGGATGGAGGAAGGAAGAAAGAGAAAAGCATTTGGAGATACGCCGTCTAGGATTCATTAGAAACCAAAAGTTTATCTTGTCCTCTCCCAGTCTTCATGTAGCTTCTATCAAAGTCACCCCCAGAGTCCACAGTGGCTTCTTTGATTCCACCCATTACATGCTCTGTGCAAGAAGAAGGAAGGAAAAAAGGTGTGTGCACAATATGCCTGAGTGTTTGTGTTTAATGATACATAATTAAATCAGAACTATTTACTGAACACGGTCTATTAAACACTTTCTAAGTACCAAGCAAATAAATGACATTCATTGTCATCCCCACAAAAAATTTATGAGTATGAAGTTAGGAAAATTATATTTTTTCTATTATTGTAATGGAATCTAGAGCTTCATGTATGCTAAGGGTGTATTATGTATTGAATCACTAAGCCATATCCCCCCTGATTTTCCTTTTTTTGATTTATTTTTTTTTAATTTTTATATTATATGCGTGAGTGCTCTGCCTGTATGTATGTGTACCACATGTGTGCAATGCTCATGGCGGCCAGAAGACAGCAGATCATCTGGACCAAGAATCACAGATGTTGTTATTGTGGGGTATCCACCAGAGGAGACTGCTTGGGCATGGGTTTAAGCCAATAGAAAGTCTTTATTAGCTGACTGGTGATTACACTGGGTGTTTGGGATCCCAGTGTAGACCCAAGCCTTTCTCAGGGTGAGCTTTTAAGCACAAAAACCATGTCCTGGCTGGGCGGTGGTGGCGCACGCCTTTAATCCCAGCACTCGGAAGACAGAGGCAGGCGGATCTCTGTGAGTTCGAGACCAGCCTGGTCTACAAGAGCTAGTTCCAGGACAGGCTCCAAAACCATAGAGAAACCCTGTCTTGAAAAAACAAAAAACAAACAAATAAAAAAACATGTCCTGGGTTGTCACACTTCAGTTAATAAGGGCAGTCAGCCAGAAGAGGAACTGCAGAAGCCTAAAAGCAAGGTTAGTGAATTTAGAGACTTTCCCAGAACTTTGGTGGATTAGGTCTTGTTTTATTTTTGACAGGTGGTGCTGAGTTTTATGGTCTGAATGGTACTTCCATCATGGAGTCAGTGGTGCTAAGGTCTGGGGGCCTTGTTACAGGTGTCAGCCACCATGTGGGTGCAGGGAACCAAACTCATCAAGTCCTCTGGAGGAGTAGCAAATGCTCTTAACCACCGAGCCATCTCTCTCTAGCTGCTCTCTCTCTCTCTCTCTCTCTCTCTCTCTCTCTCTCTCTCTCTCTCTCTCTCTCTCTCTCTCTCTCTCTCTCTCATGTAATTCAGGCTGGCCTCCAATTCACAATGTAGCTGAAGCTGGCCTTGGACTCCTGATCCTCTTGTCTACCACCCAAGTGCTAAGCTTACAGCTGTGATGACCATGCCCAACTTTTCCCTTTGCTTCCCTGCTGCAGCCAGTTTTTCTAAGCAGCCCAGGCGGAGCTAAACTTCTAACTCCTCCACCCACACCTTCCAGGGGCTGAGATCATAGCCTGTGTGTCTTAGTCACTGTTCTCTTGCTGTGAAGAGACACCATGCCCACCAAGGCAACTCTTATGAAAGAAAGCATTTAATTAGGGGCTTGATTACAGTTTCAGAGGTTAGTCCATTGTCATCATGACAGGGTGCATGGCGGCATGCAGGCAGACATGGAGCTGAAGAAGTAACTGAGACTTCCACATCCTGATCTGCAGACAGCAGAGAGCCTGGGCCTGGCATGGGCTTTTGAGACCTCAAAGGCCAACCCCAGTGACACCTGTCTTCCAACAAGGCCACACCTCCTAATCCTTCTACTCCTTTCAAATAGTACCACTCCCTGGTGACTAAGCATTCAATTATATGAGCCTAAGAGGGCCATTTTTATTCAAACCACCACACCATGCTCCATGCCAGCATATATAAATATTATATACGTATGTATATGTTTTATTTATTTAATAGAGCAAAACAAGAAATGATTAGGTCAAAGTCGTGCTAGAAAAACAGGAGCAGACTCAGGTATGTTCGAAATTCTATACTTTCAGGGAGACACTAAAATCTCTAGATGGCATATAGAAGTTTAAGAGGGCTTTCTGCAGCTAGAGAGGTAATTCAGCTGGCAGAGTGCTTGCCTAACATGGTCATATTTGACTAATTAGTAGCAAATTCAAGGTCAGTCTGTGGTACTTAAGACCCTATCAAACTGGGGCTGCACAAATGTTTATAGCAGTTCAGAGCACTGGCTGCTCTTGCAGTGGCCCTGGGTAAGGTTTTCAGTGCCTATATGGCTGATGGGGATCCGATGCTGTCTTAGGCTTTTCTTGCTGTGAAGAGACACCATGGCCACAGAAACTCTTATAAAAGAAAGCATTGAATTGGAGCTGGCTTAAAGTTTCAGAGGTTTAGTCCATCATCATGGCAGGAAGCATGGCAGCATGCAGGCAGACATGGTGCTGGAGAAGCACATGAGACCTCTAGATCCTGACAGGCAGGAGCAGAAAGAAAGAGTGACGCCGGGCTTGGCTTGTGCTTCTAAAACCTCAAAGCCTACCTACCATGACACACTTCCTCCAATAAGGTCACACTTCCAATCATGCTACTCCCTATGAGTCTGTGGGGGCAAATTCCATTCAGACTACCAAGATGCCCTCTTCTGACTTCCATGAGCATTGCATACAGGTAGTGTTCAGACATACATGCAGGCAAAACACTCATATACATAAAATATAAATATATAACTCCTGAAAAAATAAACAGAACAAAACAGCAAAACAACTTTCTGGAGAAATGTTAAGCAATTTCAGTATATAAAAAGGTAATAATCCCTCAGTGGGCAGTGGTAGGTGCCTTAAATCCCAGTACTCAGGAAGCAGAGGCAGATGCATCTCTATGTGTTTAAGGCCAGCCTGGTCTGCAGAGCTCGTTCTAGGATAGCCAAGGCTATCTAAGAAACCCTCTCTTGGGGGAAAAAAGATAAGATCCCTACCCAGTTATTATCTCTGAAATCACAACCCACCCTAGGAGACCTGAGTGTAGAGGTAAAGAAGTAGTGTGCACAGAGACACCCACATTAGTGACTTTTTTTTTTTTTTTTTGGTTTTTCGAGACAGAGTTTCTCTGTAGCTTTTGGGACCTGTCCTGGAAATAACTCTTGTAGACCAGGCTGGTCTCGAACTCACAGAGATCCACCTGCCTCTGCCTCCCTAGTGCTGGGATTAAAGGCGTGCGCCACCATCGCCCAGCTTTAGTGACATTTTTTTTAAAGGGGGGATAGGTAGTAGTATAAATACTTGCCACGGATGAAGAAATAAACAATTTGATTCTGTTTTAGAAGTCGCTTAGCGCCGGGCGATGGTGGCGCACGCCTTTAATCCCAGCACTCGGGAGGCAGAGGCAGGCGGATCTCTGTGAGTTCGAGACCAGCCTGGTCTACAGAGCTAGTTCCAGGACAGGCTCCAAAGCCACAGAGAAACCCTGTCTCGAAAAACCAAAAAAAAAAAAAAAAAAAAAAAAAAGAAGTCGCTTAGAAAGGTCAAAAGTGAACTCAGTTCAAATGCTGCTCCATTTACTAGTGAGGTATATCTCCTTCATTTATCTGGCAGGGTTACATCCTGAGAAATGAATGCATTAATGATGCAATTCTGTCATTGGGCAAACATCAGAGGGCACTTATGCAAACATAGATGCCATACATATGGCAGCCACTCAACATGGCCTCTTGATGGAATCGAGACATAAAAGCAAGATAGAAGAGGCTGCTGTCGGTGTAACCAGCACACTTTTGCTTTTCCTGTTGTTGGCTTGTTTGTTTGTTTGAGACAGGGTAGCATGGAGCTCAGGTTGCCCTGGAAGTTATGATGTAGTTGAGGATGACTTTGAATTCCTGGTCTTCCTGTCTTCACCTCCCAAGTGCTGGAGTGACGGGCCTGTGCCATGATGCCAGCCCACAGCGTCTGTTGAGAGCACAGCATGGCAGTCCTTGTTCTACAGATCTCTGTTGAACAGAGATGGAACTGCATTTCTTTCTTTTTTCTTTTTAAGATTTATTTATTTATTATGTACACAGTGTTCAGCCTCCATGCCTGCAGGCCAGAAGAGGGCACCAGATCTCCTTACAGATGGCTGTGAGCCACCATGTGGTTGCTGGGAATCGAACTCAGGACCTCCGGAAGAGCAGTCAGTGTTCTTAACCTCTGAGCCATCTCTCCAGCCCCCACTGCATTTCTTTTAAGTCTTTAAAATAAGTAAATGGGGAGGGGGGAGCTGGAGAGATGGCTCAGAGGTTGGGAGCACTGACTGCTCTTCCAGAGGTCCTGAGTTCAATTCCCAGTAACCACATGGTGGCTCACAGCCATCTGTAATGAGATCTGGTGCCCTCTTCTGGCACACAAGCATACATGGAAGGAATGTTGTATACATAATAAATAAATCTTAAAAAAAAATAAGTACATGGGCCCCCTAAGTACTGAAATTGGGAACAGCACCCAGATCCCGTGTTGTCACTGAATTGCAGAATAAGTGTAAGACGGGGTCTTCCTCACGGTCATTATTTTGACCATGAGGGGGTTAGTAAATGTCAAATTCTTTCCCTTAACCATCTCCATCTCCTTTGTTCCTTTGCAGGGGCTGAGTCAGCCTGTTGAGTGACCCAGGCCTGCCCTAGGGGAGGGAGGAAGCCACACAACTAAGTCCTTTGAGCCTCTCCCCTGGCCAGAGGGCATCAGCAATTGGAAAGGAGCCCAGCTTTCTGGGCAAACAATGGTGCCAGCCAGCTGCGGGTGAAGCAGGGCTGAACAGCCTGGCCTGATCTGGTGGGTTTCCAGAAGGGCATCCCTCATACCTGAAGGGGCCACTTCACTTGGAGACAAATACAGATGAAGCAGGGAGAGTTCTCAAAGCACTTTGGCAAGGGCTGGAGAGAATCAGGGAGTGTGGAGAGGAATCCCTCAGCATTCCTGGTGAACAACTCTAAGCCTGAAATCCCCAACCTCCCTGCTAGGGGACCTCAGCAGTCATGGAATTGAACTATTCTGGCATATGGGTGAGCAAACAAAGGACCCCTTAGGGACTGAAAGTTGTTGGAGGTCCCAAAGGAAGTCAATCACAAAGCTAAAGCTAAAATCCAGGTTCCCTTTGACACAGCAAGTCCACACCATGAAGTGATGTTTGCACAACCTTTTATGAGCATGCTCAATTCTATGTCCATGTGACTCATAAGATAGTACCTTGTCACCTGACCACTGGAATCTGAAGCAGTATCTCAAGCATGGAATATCTCCAGGACAGGAGCAATCAGCAGGTACTTTCCTGTCTGTCAAGCCTGTGACGTAGTAGTTACCTGAGTTCAAACCCTGCCTCTAGAGACTAGGATAATGCCAAGTGGCTTGCTGTACAAGCACGAGTCTCAGAGTTCAAATCCGTAGAACTCATGGAAAAACCAGGTATGGAGATGAGCCCCTGGAATCCCAGCTCTGTGAGTGAGTAGATACAGGTGAATTTTGTGGGTGGGGCTTTCTAGCCAGCCACTCCAGACAAATCATTCAGCTCCAGGACCAACGAGAAACCATGTCTCAAAAATGAGGTGCAGAGGCAAGTAAGGAAGAAACTCACGGTTGACCCGAGGCTTCCGCATACACCCGGTTAAACCCCAGACACACATTCGCATACCACACATGCACAAACATACATGTGCACAAACCTACAAGTAACTCTTCCTATGTGTTTCACCTTAGGTGAATTAGCGTTAGTGGCTCCTGTGTTAGTGGCTCCAAGATAGCCCTCAGCATCCTTACCTCAGGGTATCTATCCCCTTACGTAGGCAGTTTCCTTCTGAAATGGGTGGACTGACCTCTGTAATACTCGAGGACTGCAGAAGTGAATGCCGAGCTTTAGAGATAAAAGAGTCACCGAAAGTTCTGCCTTGCTCTCTAGAACCACTGGCTGGGGGGAAGGCAGGGCGTCAGCTGGCCCGGACTCCAGACAGTCAGCCCAATAGAGACATCCACACAGCTGTGTGCTGCTATAATCCCACACATTAAGTTATAAAGCAGTTTAATTGGCTCAAAGTCCCAAAGGTCAGGGAGTCTGGTACTGAGAGCCCAGCTCTGTCTGCTGAGCTCTTCTTGCTCATCCTAACTCAGCGAAGAATCATGTGGCCAAGGAACACATGCAAGGGCTGGAGACAGCGGTGGGGTGGGGCTGGTCTTGCTCTTAGAGCAAACCCAGGCTTCTGGTTATCAACCCACCCCCACAATATTGGCTTTTAGCCTTCCTGACCTAATTAACCTCTTGACAATCCCTGAACATCTCCACACTCTCAGGATAGAGAGTAAACACCAATGTGAGTTCTAGGAGGGGCATTCAGACTGTAAACAAGAATGGAGACCCCTCGAATAGCCAACTGACTTGCTAGCCATGTGCACGAGCCCCCTCAGAACTAGGCCGCCACCCCTGGCCCCATTCAAGGTTTGAGATGCCTGCAACCCTAGTTCACTCTTTCCTAGACCCTCGTGAGAATTCCAGAATCACAGAAAACAGGTAAGATAACTGTCTTACTGTTTTAAACTGCCAAGTTTTGTAATAATTTCTTATGTAGAAATAATGAATGCAAACATTTTTCCTTTTCTTTATCTTAAATTAAATTTTATTAGCTTATGATCATGTATGTATATAAAGTGTGCATGTGAGTGTGGGCACAAGCATGCTGCAGTGCCCATGTGGAGGTCAGAAAGCAACTTTCAAGTGTCAATTCACTCCTTCCACCAGGTGCGTTCTGGATGTCAAACTCAGGTCGGCAGGCTTGGGAGATGAGTGCTTTGACCTCCTGAACATCTACCTCATCAGCTTTGTTCTTATCTTAGAAATGGGATGTGTCTAGCATCTGCTTCATACACTCAGAGTGCAGATCCAATCAGATGGGGGCAATGTTGTTATATTATTATATAGAATTTAGTTAAGCTTTTATATATATATAATTGCTATTGCATGAGTACACAGTGCTCTTGAGTGGGCACACCATGCTATGTTCACTTCCCTCTCTCCCTCCACCTTAAGTTCCAGGGATGGAACTTACGTTGTCAAGCTTGCAGAACACCTTGCTGAACCGTCTCACCTGTCCCATGAGAGCAGAGCATTGAGTTAGGACCAAGAGAGCAGCAGCACCTGGTCTCTCTATTTTTCTAGCAATTTTGTTCTGAGTTCAGTTCTACAATACCTTGGCCCAAGGACAAATCATGCAGGAAATCTCCATCTCCTCTCCCTAAGGCAGTGTGGGGGATCCTATCCCTCCTTGCCCTGAAGCTTCCAGTTTCTACCATCCCACACCACCCTGGAACTTATCAGGTAATTCTTGGCTCATCTGCTACAAGGTCTATGTTCAAAAAATTTGCTCCATCTCAGCACTTTCCAGGGACATTCCCTGACCCCTGGGAGCTGCCTACCAAAGAGTCATTTTGGTCCTTAATCCATCTCGGGAACCGAGATTAAATTTTAACTGTGTTGTGGGTCTGCACTTTGAAAAGTTTCTCAACCTCTGGAACCCCATTTCTTCATCTGCCAAGCAGAGAGAGTGAATTCTGCCTCCTGGCTGCTGGGGGAAGAAAGTAGAGTCTGGTAGGAAAACTTTACAGAGTAGGATAAACAGGAAGCCCGCTCCACCTCTCAGGTACAGCCCCGCCCCAGCAACATCTGCTCACAGCTCTCTCCGCTCAGCGACTGAGATTGAGACCAACTTTGTCTTTTGATCAGGGGACATTCAGTTTCTTTATTCAGGCTTCCAGCAGAACTTGCAGGACTTTTCTTCAGCAGCTAAACCAGGTTAAGAAGAGGGGCTTGTTATTGTTTTGTTTTTTAATGGTCTCACATTAAATAGCCCAGGGTGACCTTAAACTCATGATCTTTCTGACTCCGACTTATGGGGACTACAACTGGAAATAAATAATAATAATAATAATAATAATATTATTATTATTATTATCTGTGGTGGTGGTGGTGGTTTTTCGAGACTGGGTTTCTCTGTAGCTTTGGAGCCTGTCATGGAACTTGCTCTATACACCAGGCTGGCCTCGAACTCAGAGATCCACCTGCCTCTGCCTCCTGAGTGTTAGGATTAAAGACATGCACCACCACCACCTGGCTATTATTATTATCATCATCAGTAGTAGTAGTAGTATAATGCTTTGATTCAAACAGAAGATTTCGGGTATGCTAGACAAATATTCTACTACTTGAACTACACTTTTTTATTTTGTTTTTTGAAACAGGGTTTCTCTGTGTAGCTCTGGCTGTCCTGGAACTTGCTCTGTAGACCAGGCTGGCCTTGAACTCCAAAGATCTGCCTGCCTCTCTCTCCCAGGTGCTGGGATTAAAGGCATTTGCCACCACTGCCTGGTTTGAACTGTACTTTTATCCCTCAAATAAATTATTTTCGACATAAGGTATGTGTGTGAGTATGAAGGGCAGGAACTCTGGGTATCAATCTTCATGTTCTTCATGTACCTTTATCGTCTTGTTAGAGACATGGTCCCTTATTGGCCTGGAAATTCACCACACAGGCCAGGCTAGCTGGCTTGCAAGGGTCCAGGATCTGCTTGTCTCCACCTCATGTCTCACCATCCCTGGGAACACAAGGCGTGCCCTTATGCCTGCCTTTTGTTTTGTTTTGTTTTTTCGATACAGGGTTTCTCTGTGTCACCTTGGCTTGTCCTGGAACTCATTCTACAGACCAGGCTGGCCTCGAATTCACAGAGATCTCCCTGCTTGTTCTTTCTGAGTGCTGGGATCAAAGGTATACGCTACCTTTTTTTTTTTCTTTAACATAGATTATAGAGATCTTAATTCAGCTCTTCTTTATATTTGTAAGGCAAGCACCCTACCAACTCAATCATCACCTAGCCCCCAAATAAATTATTTGTAAGTAGAATCTTACAGGACATTATTGCTTTCTAAATTTGGATGCATGATGAAATAATAGCCTTAATGTAGATGCCTCCAAAGATCCAGATTTAGTTGTCTATCTAGGATGTAGCCTGGACGTTGAAGACATTTTAAAGCCTGTTCCCCTGAGGTTCAAGGTTTTAACCTAGTCATTTGAAAACAGGAATGGGAGTAAATAAAACAATTCAAAACAGGGATCAAGCAGTGAAGGACAGTGACCCTGGGATTGAAAACAAATGGGACAAGACCATGTAGATAGATTTTTCTTTGGGCTGCCAGCTCAAAAAAAAAATGACACAGAGACTTATATTAATTATGAAAGCTTGACCTTAGCTTAGGTTTGTTTCTAATTAGTTCTTATACTTTAAATTATCTCGTTTCTATTAATTAGCTTCCTGCCCCATGGCTTTCTTACCCCATCTGCATCCTGCCCACCTTGCTTGTTCTGTGCCTCTTGTTGTCTCCGCCTTCTTCTTTCCAGCATTCTCCCTGCCCGGAAATCCTATCTAGCTATCGGCCATTCCGCCTTTTATTAACCCAATCAGAGTGACACATCTTCATAGTGTACAAAAAGATGATTCTTACAACAAGACCGGGATTTTTACAAACTACCAGCTAAACAGTTTTCAGGGAAAGAACAGGGAAAGGAAACCCAGTGGAGTCCGGCAGACTCTGGGGAGAAGGAACTGAATCTGCGGAGACCCAGGAGGTCGGAGTTTCTGGAGCAGAGTGCTCAGAGGACTGCAGCGCGGAGAGACCAGTCAAGCATTCGGCTGCACAGATGGCTGGTATTAGTATGGGCTTGCAAAGAAACTACCTTAAGATAAGCGGAATACCCTACTACAGATAACATTACTCAGAGCTCACACAGGCCCAAGAATACCATCTGGTCTGTCCGTGATGACTAAGTCATTTGTGATTCCCCAGACAGTGGGTAGAGTACTCAAAAGGGAACTGCCTCAGTACTGGAGGAAAGTTAGCCCAGAACCAAGAAATGCCTTGGTCACACTTAATATTAAAATCAAGACCCTAAAAGATCAAACCATTTCCAAATAACTGAATTGCATCTCAGAAGAAACTAATACCTAAAGGACTACAAAATTATCTAGCAACGGGGCGGTGGTGGAGCATACCTTCGATCCCAGCACTCAGGAGGCAGAGGCAGGTGGATGTCTTTGAGTTTGAGGCCAGCCTGGTCTACAAAGCAAGTTCCAGGACAGCCAGGGGTGTGAGGAACTCTGTCTTGAAAAACAAACAAACAAAAAATCTAGCACTTAACTAGTAGGACTCACATGTCCAGTATCCAGTTAAAAATAAAAAAATTAGGGGTAGACTTAGTGGGCAAAGACTCTCACCGTCAAGCTGATGGCCTGAGTTCAGTCCCTGGAACCCACATGGCGAAGGGAAGAAAGAGACTCTGGCAAGTCATCATTCTCTGACCGCCACCTGTGTGCTATGGTGTGGTGACATGCACACACACAAGCTAACACCTAGCATTTACAGGATGAGTAATTTGTTAAAACATGCTTTTATGCTTTTTCTTCTTTCTTCTTTCTTTCTTTCTTTCTTTCTTTCTTTCTTTCTTTCTTCTTTTCTTCCTTTCTTTCTTCTTTCTTTCTTTCTTTCTTTCTTTCATTTTTTTTGTTTTTTCAAGACAAGGTTTCTCTGTGTAGCCCTGATTATCCTAGAACTCTCTCTGTAGACCAGGCTAGCCTTGAACTCACAGAGATCCTTTTGCCTCTGCCTCCCAAGTACTGGGATTATAGGTGTGCACCCCCACGATCCAACTTAAAATATGCTTTTTCTTTTTTTTTTAATATGCTTTTTCTTCAATGGTGTTTTATTTTGTTTTGAGACAGGGCCTCGTGTAGCCAAAGCTGGCCACAAACTCACTATATTGCTAAGAATGACCTTGAATCACCTGTCCCTAGCTCAGGAGTGCTGAGACAACAGGCATGGGCCACCATGCCTGATTTATATGGTACTGGAGTCAAAACTAGGTTTTGCTCAAGCTAGGCAAGTGAATAACACCCTTTGTCCTTAAAATGTAACTTTATCTAAAGGATTTCCTAAGGCCAAAATTTAGTGCAACAATGTAAAACTTGAATGAATTATTTGTGTCTAAACAAACAAGCCTTCTCAAAAGTATTGTCCTTGATTCAGTGATAATTACTAAAAGGAATTAGCTTAGGGAGCAAGATTTTATATTTTATTACGTCAATCGCTTATGTTTTCTGCTGATTTCATCAGGTTTTTGACTGCCTAGGAAACGAAGTATTAACAAAAGCAAGGTTCATTCACCTACTTAAAGTCAATGTCTTGTAAATAACCATTTTAATAAACTCACTTCAAGCAATTTTATTTTTATATGTTATGCATATGGGTGTTTTACCTGATTTATGTCTGTGTATCATAGGTGTGCCTGGTGGCTGAAGAGGCCAGAAGAGGGCACCTATGGGTGCTGGGAATTGAACCTGGGTCTTCTAGGAGAGCAGTCAGTGCTCTCAACCCCTGAGCCAGGTCTCCAGCCTTTGTTTTAGTCTCTATTACATTTAGTGGGTTTGTGCATTTCACACACCACATACACACACACACACACACACACACCACACACACCACACCACACACACACACACACATGCCACACACACACACACCACACACCACACACACACACCACACACACACACACCACACACCACACACACACCACACACACACACCACACACATCACACACACACACCACACACACACACCACACACACACACACACCACACACACGGCATAATTGAGGTCAGAGAACAACTCATGGGAGTTGGCTTTCTCCTTGTACCATCTGGGTGGTGGCAAGGACCAAAGTCAGGTCCCTAGGTAAGCGCAGTAATGAGTCATCTTGCTGGTCCCTTAGGGGATTTCAAGACATTTAAAGCCCCTGTTTCTGCAATGTCTAAAGCAATATGTCTAAAACCTACGTATATATTACGAAACACTTTGAGGAATTAAAGGCACATCTTCAACACCTACAAGGTGACCAATCAGTGCAGGGCTCACTGTTATTCTATGTGTGTGCAATATATCTAGACTGTCGACACATAAAACGGCCAGTGAAAAATTTAAAAGCACTTCTGCTACTTACAACCCCGACCGTTCAGATAAAAACTCGCCTTCTGTGCTGGGAGTGGTGGCACAGGCCTGTACTTCCAGCCCTTGGGAGGCTGTGGCAGGAAAGTGACAAGTTCAAGGTCATTCTTGGCGAGGAGGGAGTTTCAGTTCAGCTGGGCTACGTGACACCCTGTCTCAGAAAGCAGAAACAGCTCACCACTGGGCAGTCTTCCTATTTTAAATGCAGCCTACTTCTGCTTGGATTGCCTAATTGGCGGCGTGTTCTTATTGAATATGTGAAGTGTGTTTGTGTTTGTAATGTGTCGGAGAACAAGCCTGGTATTGCAGGCATTGCTTCCTAAATCTGTAAAAGATCTAAAGTTCTTGCTTTTGTCTGCATTAGAGACCTATTATCCTACCCAGCCAAGATTCCAAATTTTGCTTGAGAAGTAGATAATACAGTAAGATCTCGTGATGCTAATTGGACATGATGGCACACGTGGTTAATCCCAGTACTTGATGGGCAGGAGGATCTCTGTGAGCTCAAGGCCAGCCTGGTCTACAAAGAGAGTTTCATGACAGCCAGGGATACACAGTGAAACCCTGTCTCAAAACAAAAACAAAAACGAAATAACAACAACAAAATGAAAACAAAGAAAAGAATAAAAACTCCTGATGCTGCTTGTGGCTGACTTCTTTATATCTTTCTGTGGGGCGCAGACCAGAGCCAAGACAGATTAATCCCTTCTCCCTGGAATTCCCCTAACTGCACTTAAAAGGAGCTTGTAATCTTCTTTGGGGGTCGGCATGTGCCACCCCAATGTTGGAATTAATAAAGCTCTCTTGTTATTGCATATGTGGCTGTTGGTCTTTCCCTGGGGGCTTCTCTCGGACCCCAATAGTGATTACCTTTGTGCTCCTCCAGTGCTATAGCAGCTTCCAGCATGTGACGCTTCAGAGAGCCCTTTCCCAAGCTGATGCCCTCTGAACCAGAACTGCTAAGGGCAATAACCTTGACTATCTAGCTTAGGTAGGGTTACTGTTGCTGTGATGAAATGCCGTGGTCAAAAGCAAACTGGGGAGGAAAGGGTTTATTTGGCTTACACTTCCACAGTACTGTTCATCATTGGAGGAGGTCAGGTTAAGAATTCAAGGAGGGAGGTGAAGGCGTAAGTCACAAACAATGCCACACCAGTTTGGAATTATGATTAATAGGGTGGTATTTATTTAAAGGGGAAAAAACTTACAGATCACTGTCAGCCCTCTGCGTAACCAGGAAGGAAGTCAAGTCACCGGCGGAGCAGGAAGTGAAGAGAGAGAGGAGAGGGAAGTGGCCGCTTTTTTAAAGGGAGAGAGACCACGCCCCAAGGGGCTGGTATCTCAGCGGCGATAGGCTGGAGGAGTGGGAGGACCTCCCGTAACACCTCCCCCTTTTGTTTAAATAAGAGAGTTCTAAACCTACTATGAAATTATATACAATAAGTACAAATATCCTATTCTAACTAGCTTAGGTCTTGTATAATAAATAACTTGGCCAAGTCATGAGAGAAAAGTAACTACATCTATATAGTCTTCAACCCCATCGAAGATCTGAGAAGGGAAATAATGTTACCTGGTTAATTAGGAAGTTCAGTAAAACAACTTCCAAAACATGCAACAAATCACAGAGACAACTAGCTACCTAGGCAATCACCCAAAGTCACATTAGCAGCGTTGAAGCAACCAACTTTGGCTAAGGCCTAACATAACTGACACACCATTTTCAAAGGCAAGCAACTTTTCAAAACTATCTTACCCTGTCTTGGCAGGATAAGACAGCCCTGTTTTATCCATTGATGCATGCTCTGTATCTTTGTCAGTGGTTGAGGTATGGGCATTTCTTTGCCCCAAGGCCAGTTCTGCCAAGAGGAAAGGCTCCAGGTGGAGTGTCTTTGGTGCTCAACATTCTCTCGGGAATAGAGTGGTGTTGCCAGGAGCAATTGTGTCTCACTACCACAAAACTCTGAGTTAGATTAAAGGCCATTTTCTACAGCTCTTTGAAGAAGTTGAAGATTATCTATCTATACTGAGTATAATCTCTATATATCTAAAGAACCTGATTATTCTAATTATAAATGACAAACTTAGATGACTATTAGTCTATATAATTCTCAATATTATCTAACTTAAAGATTAAGACAATAAACAACTGTGAAACAAATGAGGACAATGACCTCCAAATATAAACAATGTACAAATATACATTGCAGTAGGTAAATATATATCAATACACAAACATTATATAAGTATCTTAATCAGAGGTAGAAATGTACACAGCAATATGGTAAATATATACAATACAATATATGTCAATACATAAAAATGTTTTAAACAAGGTAGAAACATGCATGCATCCAATAGTCAATATAATTTAACTTTGTATCAATATACAAGAATCTATACCAATATATTTGTCTAAAAACAGTAACTCACAATTACAAATCTATTATCCCATCATCCCTCTTTTTTTTTTTTCAAAATGATCCCTGAGCTTATAAAATTCCTCCCCCAACCCTCAATCGTATACTAATTATAATCAACCCCTAAATGATGTCCCTAAACCCAAGGGCAAACTTTACTGGGAGAGGGGACGTCGTCCTCTAGAATTACTTCCAGCTGTCATGGGGGCGACGTTCTTTCTGGGGGATCCTGTGAAAGTAAAATGATGGTTAAATTTCAAGATCAATGTCTTTTAAAATTGCCAATAGTCTCTGAGTATTTTGTGCAGGTCTGGCCAAAATGTTGTATAAGATGTGCACCATTTCAGCTAACCAAGTTGGAACTGTCTTGTGCAGCTGGTACCCAAAGCAGGTCTTGTTGTAGCGCTATCAGTATCATGACGTCATATCAACCAGGTGGAGTTGTTGTTATGGGGTCCCATCTTCTTCCTGGAAACTTCAAATGTCACTTTAGGAAAAACTCATTGTTCATTATGAAAAACTTAAGCATTAATCATATAGACATATATATATTCAATGAAAGACATGATAGATATATTCAATGAAAAGTATGATAGATATGAAGAAAAGCAAAGATGTTTTCTAAACTCATATTTCTTTCTGTCCCACATCATGGCTCTTGACATGAGACAGAAACTCCAGAAACTCTGGGTTTTTCTCTTACTAACAGGCTTGGAATTGGAGAGGGACTGAGCCAGAGTCCAACTTCAAAACCAGCTTTATAAATTTAGAAATATGGTTTAATATTACTTACACAACCCATTCAATTTTCTTGATATTTCCTATCGGGCAGGTATTTTTCCATCTGTCAGTATCCAAATATCCAGGGTCCCTTGAATTTCTCAAAGATGAGTGTTTTCCTGTGGAGATAAGAACAGAACCCTGCCCCCATTCTATATGTTTTTCTTACCACCTGTATGAATATCATCATTGTGGATGAGTTGTCATTTCTCCTTTCCAAGAGGTTTCTCTTCTTCAAATCGAAACTTTAATTTTGATGGTATCCACAATTTTTCTTCTCCTGTGGAAACAAGAGCAAAACCCCTTCCCCAACGTAGCACATCTCCTGGCTTCCACTGAGAGGTCAGCACATCTTTGAAATAAATCGGTTGATTTAGTTCAGCAGACTTTTCCATTATCCAATGTCTCTCTGCTGCTGTCGTTCCTTTCTCATTAGCGTTAAGAAAATTCAAGGTTAATAAAGCATTATGTAATCTATTTCTGGGGGTATTTTCGGTCCCTTTCTGTTTGTTCAGCATATCCTTTATAGTACGATTTGATCTTTCTATAACTGCCTGACCTGTAGGATTATTTGGTATACCTGTAATGTGTTTTATATTATAATAATCAAAAAAGCGTTTCATTTTCTTAGATACATATGCTGGACCATTATCTGTCTTTATTTGCGCAGGTATACCCATGATGGCCATAACTTCCAATAAATGTGTGATTACTGAATCAGCCTTTTCTGAGCTCAGGGCAGTAGCCCATTGAAAACCTGAATACGTGTCTATGGTGTGGTGTACATATTTTAATTTACCAAATTCTATAAAGTGGAACACATCCATCTGCCAGATTTCATTTCTCTTAGTGCCCTTTGGGTTACTCCCTGCAGGCAACGGTGTTTGATTATAGAAAGAACAAGTAGGACATCTCTTTATAATGTCCTTAGCTTGTTGCCAAGTAATGGAAAATTCTTTCTTTAGGCCTTTACTATTGACATGATGCTTCTTATGAAATTCTGAGGCCTGCAACACACTTCCAATCAATAATTGATCAATCTCAGCGTTGCCTTGGGCTAGAGGACCAGGCAGACCTGTATGGGACCGGATGTGTGTTATGTACATCGGACAAAGCCTGTTCCTGATTATGTCTTGTACCTGGATAAACAATGAAGTCAACTCTGTGTCATCTGGTATAAATTCAGCGGTTTCAATATGCAAGATAACTCTTTCTGCATATTGTGAATCTGTAACTATATTAAGAGGTTCTTTAAAATCCCTTAGCACCATAAGAATGGCATATAATTCTGCCTTCTGGACAGAATTATAAGGGCTTTGTTCCACCTTACTCAATTCATCTGACTTGTAACCTGCTTTCCCTGATTTATTTGCATCAGTATAGAATGTACGGGCTCCAGTTATTGGAGCATCACGTACAATTCTAGGAAGAATCCAAGAAGTTCTTTTTATGAGGTTAAGTCTACCACTTTTGGGATAGTTGCTATTAATTTCTCCCAAAAAATTAGCACAAGCTCTTTGCCACGGTTCATTGTCTTCCCATAACTTTTTTATTTCTTCTGTAGTAAAAGGCACTATAATTTCTGCTGGGTCTATACCTGCTAGTTGACGAAGTCTCAGCTTACCTTTTATAATTAATTCAGAGACTTTTTCCACATAAGTTTTTAATTTTTTACTTGGTTTATTAGGTATAAATATCCACTCTAAAATAATATCTTCCCTCTGCATTAGAATCCCTGTAGGAGAAATTCTGGAAGGCAATATGACTAGGATGCAGCTAAGATTTGGGTTCACCCTATCCACATGTGCCTCCTGTAATTTTTCCTCAATCATTGTCAGTTCCTTTTCTGCTTCAGCTGTCAGTTTTCTTGGACTATTCAAATCTTTATCACCATCTAAGGTTTTGTTTAAATGAACTATTAGATCAGGTGTTATCCCAACAGCTGGTCGTAGACTGGAAATGTCTCCTAACAATCTTTGGAAGTCATTAAGAGTCTTTAACCGGTCTCTCCTAATTTGTGCCTTTTGCGTTTTAATTTTCTCTAACCCTATTCTGTAACCTAGGTAATTAATAGAATTTCCTCTTTGAATCTTTTCAGGGGCAATTTGTAATCCCCACCTAGGCAAGACTTTCTTTACTTCTTCAAACATCCTTTCTAAAGTATCTTTATTTGAATCAGATAACAAGATGTCATCCATGTAATGATAAATAATGGACTTGGGGAATTGTTTACGAATTATTTCCAATGGCTTACTTACAAAATATTGGCACAGTGTAGGACTATTGAGCATACCCTGTGGGAGGACAGTCCATTGATATCTCCTATTGGGCTGAGAATTATTATAAGTAGGCACTGTGAAGGCAAATTTTTCTCTATCCTTTTCTTGTAACGGTATAGTGAAAAAACAATCTTTCAAATCAATAACTATAAGAGGCCATCCTTTTGGTAACAGAGAAGGCAAAGGAATTCCAGATTGTAGTGAGCCCATAGGTTGAATTACTTTGTTGACAGCTCTTAGATCTGTCACCATTCTCCATTTACCAGATTTCTTTTTTACAACAAACACAGGAGAATTCCAAGGGCTGGTTGATTCTTCAATGTGGTGAGCATCTAGTTGCTCCTGCACCAGCTGTTCCAATGCCTGTAGTTTATCTTCAGCTAGAGGCCACTGTTTGATCCATATTGGCTTCTCAGTTAGCCATTTTAAAGGTAGGGCTGTTGGTACCTCTAAAGGTTTGGTATTTGCTGTATGTTCTTGTACAGCCTGAATGGCTAGTGACCTTTTTCCATAATACCTCATCATATACTTCCCAGAATTATGAGTTCCTGGAACTACAGGAATGTTAATCTGGGTATTCCATTGCTGTAGCAGGTCACGGCCCCATAAATTTATGGCAATATTGGCTATATATGGCCTTAGTCTTCCTATTTGCCCTTCGGGCCCTATGCATTCAACCCATCTTGTGCTTTGTTTTACACGAGATAGGGTTCCAATTCCCAAGAACTGAACATCTACCTCTTGAAGAGGCCAATTCGGATGCCAAGATTCTGGGGTAATGATACTTACATCCGCACCTGTGTCTAATAAGCCTTCAATAAAAGTGCCATTTATACAGACTCTTAGCTTTGGTCTTTGATCATTAATAGAAGTCTGCCAAAATATACGTTTACTCTGTCCAACTGGGTTTTTTGACTCATCCTCCACATGGATTTCATCATTTAGACCAGTATTACTTTTTACAGCAGAAATTGGAGCTTTTAATTTTCTTGGTGAGGCACGTTCTCCACTGTGACTGGGAATGACTGGGCCACTGTTGGCTTGGGGGCCTGCGAGAGGCCCCTCAAGGAGTTTCCCGACGGTATCGGGTTGCCTTGTTTGTCTGTTGTTGACCTGCATTCATTGGACCAATGTCGGCCTTTACCGCATCTCCTACATATACCTGAAGGCCTAGGTCTCCTATTTTTGTCATTCCCAGAGGAGATAATATTCCTAGAAATTCTGTGCCTGCAATCCCTTTTCAGATGTCCTAATTTACCACAATTAAAACACCTGGCAGTTTGATGTCTCCTCATTGCTGTGGAAATTGCTTCTCCTACCCAAGATTCATCGTTATAGCTAAACGTCTCAACATTCATCGTATGCTGAATCCATTCATCCATAGGTGCTGATCTAGACTTTAAAGGCCCAATTATCTTTTTGCATTCTATGTTTGCATTCTCAAAAGCTAGAGATTCAAGAAGTATTCGTCTAGCTTCTGGGTCTGTTACCCCTATGTCCAGAGCCTTAATTAATCTTTGCAAAAAGTCAATAAAGGGTTCTCTCTGTCCCTGCCTAATTCTGGTATATGATTCAACCCTTTTTGCTGGATCTTGTATTCTATTCCAAGCATTTAAAGCTGCTTGGTGACATAGACACAGTACTTCATCATCATAAAGAGCTTGGACCTGTGGATCAGCATATTCTCCTGCACCAAGAATTTGATCTTGGGAAACCTCAATACCTTTTGCTCTTCCTTGCTGTTCCATATGTTTGGATTCTTCTCTGAAATAAATTCCAAACATCAAGGAAGGTCCATTATCTAAAACTGCAGACACTAACTGATGGAAATCATGGGGGGTAGCTCTAGCATTAGAAGCCCAAGTCCTTATCATTTCCTTTACGTATGCAGAGTGCAAGCCAAAATTAACAATAGCTTGCTTAATTTCTTTTAGATCATTCATTGCTATTGGCGTCCATCTAGCTTCTCTGACTCCCTTTGAGCCTTTAGAAGTTGACGCCTTGTCAGAATTAAGTATAGGGTATGCTGCTAAAACCTTTGGTAAGCCAGTTCTAATAGCTGGTGTTGGCATTGTATCCTGTCCTTGTGCCTTATTACTCTGTTCACCAGCTCCAATCATTTCTTCAATCATTTCAAGTCTTTTTATTATTGTCTCTTTTGAATCCTTAATCTCCTGACCTGCATGATTTTCTAGTAAAGATTGTATGGTTCTTAGGAGTGCCATGATCTTCCTAAATGATAGAATATGCAAAAGAATACTGAAACCTAGTAACCAGTAAATTAAGTTATCCCCATAGTCATATAAACCTTGCATGATATAACCCATTGTATTGGTAACCAGAACAGTAAAATTCGCGTTGGAAACGAGAACTGCCATATTACCTATTATCCAGCAGGTGGCGCTGTTGCCAAGTCTCAACGAAAACACGGTCCTGTTTCAGAGTCCGCCTAGTATTTGTTAAAAACTGGAAAATGTAAGTTGCTCAACAAAGTAAATGTAATTAAATCAATTCCAGAGATGGAACCAGAAACCTAGAATCCAGGGGTAGAGAAGAGCAATCTGGAAGCTACTTATGCCTCCATGTGACAGAGTCACCCTGAGGGGTTGCAGCTTTCAGCAACCGCGTGCTCTGGTTCGCGCCACTTAAGAGCTGTGCTTGCAAGGGAGATTTGAAAACGACTCAGAAAAGAGCAAATCACGCGGGTAGAGACTACGCGGGCCTGTGGAGTTTAAATCCACAGGCAGCGGCTGAGGAAGCAAGGGCTCCCGCCAAGCCGAACAAGCGCCCGCCAAGCCGAACTTCCGGCCGCCAAGCCGAACTTCCGGCCGCCAAGCCGAACTCGCGGCTGCGAGCCGGGAGAGGTTCTAAAACCAAACGTTGGGCGCCAAATGAAGGCGTAAGTCACAAACAATGCCACACCAGTTTGGAATTATGATTAATAGGGTGGTATTTATTTAAAGGGGAAAAAACTTACAGATCACTGTCAGCCCTCTGCGTAACCAGGAAGGAAGTCAAGTCACCGGCGGAGCAGGAAGTGAAGAGAGAGAGGAGAGGGAAGTGGCCGCTTTTTTAAAGGGAGAGAGACCACGCCCCAAGGGGCTGGTATCTCAGCGGCGATAGGCTGGAGGAGTGGGAGGACCTCCCGTAACAGGGAGGGCCTGGAGAGATGGCTCAGTGGTTAAGAGCACTGGCTGCACTTACAAAGGTCCTGAGTTCAATTCCCAGCAACCACATGGTGGCTCACAACCATCTGTAATGAGATCTGGCGCCCTCTTCTGGTGTGCAGGGACATATGGAGGCAGACCACCGTATACTTAATAAATACTTAATAAATAAATAAATCTTAATAAAATAAAAAAAGAGGGACCAGGAGACTGGAGCTGATACAAAATCCGTGGAGGGTGTTGCTCACTGGCTTGTTCCTTATGGTTTGCTCAACCTGCTTTGTTCTAGAGCCGGGACCACCAGACCCCAGTGGACTGGGCCCTCCACCATCAATTACTGATTAAGAACATGATCTACAGGCTTGCCTACAGCACAATCTTATGGAGATACTTCCTCAATTGAGGTTCCTTCCCCTCAGACGACTCTAGCTTGGGTCAGGTTGAAATAAAACACACTAACCAGCTGGGGGGTGGTGGTGCACGCCCTTAATCCCAGCACTCAGGAGGCAGAGGCAGGTGGATCTCTGTGAGTTCGAGGCCAGCCTGGTCTACAAGAGCTAGTGCCAGGACAGGCTCCAAAGCTACAGAGAAACCCTGTCTCCAAAAACTAAAAAAAAAACCAAAAACAAAAACAAAACAACAAAAAACCACTAACCATGTTCCATGGTTATAGCTATAATCTTTATGTATGTGTGTATGTATGTATTTGGAGGCAAGGTATCCTTCTTCAGCTGTTTTGGACTGGACTGGAACTTCATGTGTAGCCTAAATGCTTCAGACTTTTGGAGCCCCTTCTCCCACATCAGCTGGGATTACAGGCTTCAGCTGTCGTGCTCAGCATGACTGAGCTCTTTTTAAAAAAAATATTTATTTATTTATTTATTTATTTATTTATTTATTTATTTATTTATTTATTTATTTATTACGTATACAGTTTCTGCAGGCCAGAAGCGGGCACCAGACCTCATTACATATGGTTGTGAGCCACCATGTGGTCTCTGGGAATTGAACTCAGGACCTTTGGAAGAGCAGGCAATGCTCTTAACCACTGAGCCATCTCTCCAGCCCCCATAACTGTGCTCTTTAACCAAAGAACAGTAAATGGTAAAAAGTGAGGAACTGGCCCAGAGGGTCACCAATACCTTATTCTGTGTTTTAAAGTAATAACATGGAAGCTTGTAAAACCCTCCTCCAAGACAAAATTCGAAATATTAACAAAAGCCTGCAAGGAAGCAGAGGCCTCTTCCTCTGCACTTGCCTTCCCTGTGGAGGTAACTGTCCTAGATCCTGTACTCATCATTTCCTCCTTCTCGTTGTAACTTTCTGCCAGTTTATAACTTATACACTGGATAGGAAGCAAACATTAGCCGGGCGGTGGTGGCGCACGCCTTTAATCCCAGCACTCGGGAGGCAGAGGCAGGTGGATCTCTGTGAGTTCGAGACCAGCCTGGTCTACAAGAGCTAGTTCCAGGACAGGCTCCAAAGCCACAGAGAAACCCTGTCTCAAAAAACTAAAAAAAAAAAAAAAAAAAAGGAAACAAACATTAAGCATACAATTCAAATGATTTCTTGTATAGATTTTGTGTAACCAGGACAACACACAGAACATCTGCCATCCCCTGATGACACTCCCTTTGTAGCCCTCTGGGCCAGTTCCTCGCTTTTTACCACTTATGGTTCCCATCAGCAACATCTGGTACTGTGGTTTCTGGAACTCTTGTTGTCCGGTTTGAGTTGTGGGGTTCTGGTTTTTGTGATAACTGTTCTGATGGGTGTAAAATGTCATTCCCATAAGTGATTTTTGTTTGTGTTTTATTTATGACTAAGGATGTTGTCCCCTTACTTACTAGTCTTCCTTATATCTCTTTTGGTGAATTGTCTTTTAAAATCTTTTGTATATTTTTTTAATTGGATTGTCTGTCATGTTGTCATGAGTTATAAGTATCCTTTATATGTTCTGAATATAGTTCTTGCTGAAAAAAAAGAAAGCAAGAAAGACTACAGGACAGATAATATATAAATGCTGATCCCTCACCTATGGAACAGTTCTGAGACTGGATGAAACATGATCAATCTTGTTGGCTACAGAGTCCTCATGACTTATTATTACATGTCATCCTTTCATATGGCATGGATAGAGGTTTGGTTATACAGTCCAAACAGACTTAGCAGATGCTTTTTATCTGCTCAACATAGAACAAAAAATATCTTTAACTGACTTGTGCATACTTGTGTTAATGCAGATATATTACCTTTAAAAGTTTGTGTGTTTTCAGAAAGAAAAAAGGACCAGATACTCTGTTGCAGTTTTCTCAAAATTCTGCATCCTGAAAAATTTTGAAGGTGCTAGCTGATAAGGTCCAGTCTCACAGATTATCCAGTCAAATCCTCAGATAAGCTCTACACTTTCTCATCACACTGAGACTAAACAACAACAACAAAAATAATACAGCAATCTCTCCCAGCAGTTGGCCATTATCCAAATTTTCTTAAGGTCCCCCAAAGATACCATCACCCCGAGACAGGAGGGAGTAATTTTAAGAACAGGACACTGACATTCCCAAGAGGTGGGTTGGGCCGTTTTTGGTCATTTGGTGGATTATGGATGTTTGTCATCATTTAGGGGGATTGGTTACAAACTGTTACTGATTATGGTAAGAGAGAAAACTGAGCAAGAGAGGTTGGATTCAAGGATCTCTTTCTGAAAAGAAAATGGGGTATATAATATGATGGGGAAAAGGGTGGATTGTTGAGTCTACTTTTGAACAACCACTAGTCTCAAATATTTTACACTGGTATGGATTTTTATAGATAGGTGCAATTTAAGGTCATTATTGGAGATCTGGCTGGCAAAAGATTTGTTACACTTTACTGCATGTATATTTGTAAATACTAGAACTTATCATTTTCTTTTTTTTAAATTTAGTTTTAAGTATATGAGTGTTTTGCTTGTGTGTATGTCTGTGCATCATGAGTGTGCATAGTACAAACAGAGACCATAAGAGAACTTCAGAGCCCCTGAGACTGGAGTTACAGGGAGATGTGAGCCATTGTGTGCGTGCTGGGAACTGAACCCTGGTAGGCTGAAAGAACAGACAGTGCTATTAACCACTGACTCATTTTTCCAGCCCCACTTACCATTTTTTTAATGGTGAACGATTATCTATCCACCTGTTATCTATCATCTACCTATTTATCTATCTATCTGTCTGTCTGTCTATGTATGTACATGTGTGTGCATGCCTGATGCCTGTGGGTGTGCACATACGTATGTGTGAATGTGGAGATAAGAAGTCAGTCTCAGCCGAGCGGTGGTGGCGCACGCCTTTAATCCCAGCACTTGGGAGGCAGAGGCAGGCGGATCTCTGTGAGTTCGAGACCAGCCTGGTCTACAGAGCTAGTTCCAGGACAGGCTCCAAAGCCACAGAGAAACCCTGTCTCGAAAAAAAAAAAAAAAAAAGAAGTCAGTCTCAGAAATGCTATCCACCCTTGTATGTGTGGAGTGTGGTGTATGTGTCTATGTGTAGACATGTATGTGTGGAGTGTGGTGTGTGTGTCTATGTGTAGACATGTATGTGTGGAGTGTGGTGTGTGTGTCTGTATGTGTAGGCATGTATGTGTGGAGTGTGGTGTGTGTGTCTGTATGTGTAGGCATGTATGTGTGGAGTGTGGTATGTGTGTCTATGTGTAGACATGTATGTGTGGAGTGTGGTGTGTGTGTCTGTATGTGTAGGCATGTATGTGTGGAGTGTGGTGTATGTGTCTATGTGTAGACATGTATGTGTGGTGTATGTGTCTATGTGTAGACATGTATGTGTGGAGTGTGGTGTGTGTCTGTATGTGTAGGCATGTATGTGTGGAGTGTGGTGTGTGTGTGTCTGTATGTGTAGGCATGTATGTGTCGTGTATGTGTCTATGTGTAGACATGCATATCTTTGTGCATACTTGGAGAGGCCACAGTTGGATGTTGATTATCAGATTTCACCATTCTCTGTTTCATTCCTTTAAGATAGGACTTCTTACTGGACCTGATGAGGAGCCTGGCAGCCAGCAAGCCCCGGCAATCCTCCTGTCTCCACCCCTCACAGCACTGGGATTACAGGGGAGCATGAGTCCAAATCTAACTGTTTATATTTGTGACCTGAGTTGCGGATATGGACTCAGGCTCCCTGTCCCCATGCTTGCATGGCAAACACCTTACCAACAGAGCTATCTCCCCCGCCTTATTTACTTATTTATTACAGCACTGGGTCTGGTTGAACCCATGTCGTTACCCATCCTTGACTAGCACTCTAACACAAACCACAGCCCAGCTCTTTTTTTAAAAAAAAATATTTATTTATTTATTTATTATGTATACAATATTCTGTCTGTGTGTATGCCTGCAGGCCAGAAGAGGGCACCAGACCCCATTACAGATGGTTGTGAGCCACCATGTGGTTGCTGGGAATTGAACTCAGGACCTTTGGAAGAGCAGGCAATGCTCTAAACCTCTGAGCCATCTCTCCAGCCCCACAGCCCAGCTCTTAATGATATCTTTTATTTAATCAAAGTGAAATCCATACAATGCAAAATTAAGCTTTTAAGTGAAGAATTCACTATCTTTTTTTGAGATAGGGTCTCATATAGCCCAGACTGGCTTCTGACTCACTAAATGTAGCCTAGAATGACCACAACTACTACTACTACTACTTCTTCTTCTTCTTCTTCTTCTTCTTCTTCTTCTTCTTCTTCTTCTTCTTCTTCTTCTTCTTTTCTTCTGAGATAGAATTTCTCTGTGTAGCCTTGGCTGTCCTGAAGCTTGGTTTGTAGAACAGGTTGACCTGGAACTCACAGAGATCCACCTCCCTCTTCCTCCCAAGTGCTGGGATTAAAGGCGTGTGCCACCACCTCTTGGCTGACCACCAATTTATGATCCTTCTACTTCTGCCTCCGAGTGGTGGGATTATAGGCATGCACCATCACACGTAGTTTATATAGAGCGGGGTGTTGAAGTCACAGCTTCATTCATGTCAGGCATGCACTCTGTCAAATGAGCTAAATGGCTAGCCCGAAGGTTTGTATATTTGAGTATGGTTTCACATGGTTGAGGCAGGTGTTGAGCTGATCCCCACTCTCCACCTCTCAAGAGCTGACATTATAGGCATGTGCCACCAGCATGGGTTCTATCATTGAAAATGTTATTATAGAAAGCTTTTTTAAAAAATTTTTCTTTTCATGGTTGCATTAGATCCAGAATTTCATTCATGCTAAGGACATGCTCTGCCAACAAACTTACCTCCCCAATAGTAAGGATTTTATATGATCACTTATGGTACGATGTAAACCCTCTTGTACATATCTATCATTGCACAGCTCCTTAAAAGACACTGGCTTAGGCGGGCAGAGAGAAGACTCTGGAATTGGGCTTGCCAGATTCAAGTCCTACTATGGTAGTCAGCGGCTGATTTCAAGTTAGCATTCCGACTGCTCTGGAACTCAGTTGCTGCATCCGCAAAATCAAGCCTTTTTATTGCACCCTTGGACCTGCCCTGTGCCTTCTTGGTTCATCTTTCCCATGAGCCCAAGAGGCATGTAAGACACTGTCATAGTCCTGCTTCATAGATGAAGAAACAGCCTGAACGCAGCTAACTAGACCAGTTGACCTTGCGGGACCTGTCTCCTCTCCACCCAAGCCTAGAGACTGAGCCTAAAGTCTCGTCATTTGCATATTTCTCAGCTTGCCCTGTGCCACCTGCGGAGACGTTTGCGTGAATCAGTGAGCGTGAAGATTCCAGGGAGTCTTTCTGTCTGACACCTTCCCAGCTTTCGTAAAGTGACCTGGATGCTTGTTGCTTGCTTGATTCTATCTTTGCCTAAAGAATTTTTAGGTGTGACTTTAGTCTGCGTTTTTTGTTGTTGTTGCTGTTGCTGCTGCTGCTTCAGATTGCAGATTTTAGTTTAGGATTGCAGACCTCACCAATGAGCACTCTAGGGAAAGTAAGTATTCTGGTTTGCCGTTGATAGAGGTGGGTGGGTCACTGGAGGCCCCATGGGCTAAGCATAATATTAGAGTTAAAAGCAAGACAAGAGAGACATGTGGGGGCTGTGCCAGGATTCCCACCCCCAACATTTCACTAGGAAAACATTTAAACAGATAGAACTGTATGCAGAGGAAAGACTGAACAGCAAACACCCAGCTCTACCACTTAGATTCTAGAATTATCAACTGATTGCTGTTTGCTCCGTCACACATTCATTGATTGATCCCTCCTTGTCTCTACCCATTCAGCTCAATTTTTGACAATTTATTTATTTATTTATTTTTCCCCTTGAGACAGGATCTCACTGTGTAGCCCTGGCTGTCTTGGAACTCACTCTGTAGACCAAGCTGGCCTCGAACTCCCACAGATCCACCTGCCTCTGCCTCCCATTTGCTGGGATTAAAGATGTGCTCTGCCACCACCTGGCAAAGTAATAGTTCTTTGTACATTGCTTTACATGTTTTGTTTGCTGGGATCAAAGCTGTGTGCGGACGCTGCCCAGCCAGTGTTTTGACAATTTCAGTGAAGCTGTATAGTGAGCTCTACTTCTAGGCACTTTAGCACGCTGTCATTAACCAGCGGTCAGCATTCGGCTTTGCTTACGTACATCATTCCCTCTCTCTCTCTCTTTCTCATACACACACGCACACACACCACACACACATATGCACAATAATAATAGTAAAGAAAATAGCAAAGAAAAACTATTTTAAAGAAAAGATAATTTAATTCACAGGCGTGACTGGTTTTATAATTGGCCTTTGGTGGTCAAAAATGAACACTCATCCTTTTCTCTTCCCCAGAGATTGGGGGCTGGGACTGAAAACCCTGGGCCTCTGCAAGAGCAACAAGTACCCTAACCACTAAGCCACACCTCTAGCCTCACATTCCAAATTCTTATAGTAACTGAGAAACAAAATTCTGAATTAATTTTTTGAAGATTAAAGATTTACTTAAATCCCTCACTGATTTGGGTCTTTTTTTCTTTTTCTTTTTTCTTTTCTTTTTTTTTTTTTTTTTTTTTTTGAGATGGGGTTTCACTATGCAGCCCTGGCTTTCCTGGAACTCACTAAGTGGACTAGGCTGGCTTCAAACTCTTCATCCCAACTGCTGAGATTAAAGGCAGATGCCATCATGTCCTACAGGCATTTTTTAAAAAAGGTTTATTTTTATTTTTTGTGTACTTGTGTTCATCTATATGAAAAGTGTGGGCAGGGGTCCACGGAGACCAGAAGAGTGCATCTGATCCTATGGATTGGAGTTACAGGTGCCTGTGAGCTGCCTGACATGTTTGGAACTGAGCTTGTGTCTTCTGGAAGAAAGTGGAAAGAGCTTCTTTTGACTGAACCATCTTCCTAGCCACTCCCCCACCCCCAGATATTTTTAATTTATTTTTAAAGATTTTCTATTAGTTATGTGTGTGTGTGTGTGTGTGTGTGTGTGTGTGTGTGTGTGTGTGTATGACTGTGGAGGTCAGGAGACAGCGATGTCAGGGGTCAGTTCTCTCCTTTCACTGTAGGTTCTGGTTGTTGGACTCAGATCCCTGGCCTTTCGAGCTGTTATCTGCTGATCCACTTTACCAGTTTCATTATAGGTTTTGTTTGTTGAAGCACAATCCTAATTAGTCTTAATCAATAAAACCCTGGAGTCAGATATTAACAATGAAAACTGAAAGATTAGAGAAGCAGAGCAGCTGGCAGTCTAGAGACTTCTTACCTCTAGGAAATCCCAGACTGAAGGGCTTGCGAGAGCCTGTTTCCACCTGCCTTACAATCCGGTCTCCACCTCCCAATGT
Source organism: Microtus pennsylvanicus (assembly GCF_037038515.1). Classification (NCBI taxonomy): domain Eukaryota; kingdom Metazoa; phylum Chordata; class Mammalia; order Rodentia; family Cricetidae; genus Microtus; species Microtus pennsylvanicus. Next base: position 130,398,356 of record NC_134580.1, read on the forward strand.
GCTAGGATTGAAGGCCTGTGCCACCACTGCCTGGCCTCTATGGTTAGCTGGTGGGTAGTTCTGCCTTCTGATCCCCAGGTAAGCTTTATTTGTCAGAACACAAACAAAATATCATGCAACAGCTTGTTTGGAGACAGGGGTTTCTCTGTGTAGCTCCCTGGCTGTCCTGGAACTAGCTGTGTAGGCCAGGCTGACCTTGAACTCACAGAGATCCGCCTGCCTCCGCCTTCCAGTGCTGGGATTAAAGGCTGTGCCACCACGACTGGCTTCAACACAGGTTTTAAACAAGAGGGCTCTGAGGAAGAAGGTGCTTGTGGTGGTGGTGGGGGAACTTGGGGAGAGCATGGGCGTGGGCTGCTCAAAGGTGGAGTAGCTTTTTGTTTGTTTGTTTGAGACAGGGTTTCTCTGTGTAGTTTTTGGCTGTCCTAGAACTTGCTCAGACTGGCCTTGAACTCATAGAGAGTCACCAGCCTCTGCCTCCCAGTGCTGGTATTAAAGGTGTGCGTAGCCACCACCGGGCTTGGAGTAGCCTTTATAATAACTGTGCATAAAGCATTTTGGAGGCTTTTCAAAGTGTTGCTTAAAAACCTAGTGAGATGGCAGTGTGGTTCCTGGGCCCATCTGGCAGGGCTGCAGTTGATGAGGAAAGCATCTGGATCACACGGATGCAGGTTAGCAAAGACTTCTTGTAAACAAAGTGACAGGAGAGATGGCTCAGTGGTTAAGAGTATTGCCTGCTCTTCCAAAGGTCCTGAGTTCAATTCCCAGCAACCACATGGTGGCTCACAACCATCTGTAATAAGGTCCGGTGCCCTCTTCTGGCCTGTAGGCATACACACAGATAGAATATTGTATACATAACAAATAAATAAATATTTTAAAAAAAAGCAAAAACAAAAACCAAAGTGAATAGTCTTGTTTGTGGGTTTCCCAGAAGTGTCTGGGAGAGGAACACGGTCCTTTCCAAGGTCATATACTTTCAGGCCTGGAGCCTGGTTCATCGCTATTTTAACACAAAATACCTGTAAATGAAAGAAATATCTTTGTATTTGCCACCTTCTCAGTAAACATTGTTGATTATGCTCAAATTCTCAGCTGTAGAGAGACTTCAACCCCATTCTTAGTGTTCTTCCCATGTCCTTACGATTTTTTTTTTGTCTTTTATCCTGACTCATTCTGCAGGTGAGGAAACAGCCTCAAAGAAAGGAAATGATATAGCTATAGCCTCAGGGGTTCCCCTTCACATACTGCAGGGTCACAAGCAGTCAAGGCTCACCTGGAGCTCAGTGTATAGCTGAGGATGACCTTAAACTCTTGGTTCTGCTATCTCCACCTCTCTGGTGCGGATTACAGGTCTAAGACACCATGCCCAGCAAAAGGCTGATTTTCAGTATTTTATTGTGTGTGTGTGTGTGTTGTGTAGGTGCTTGTATATATATCAAGATGTACTGTACGGAAAGTCAGGACAACTTGTAGGAGTCTATTTTCTCTTTCCTCCATGTGGGTAGGTTCTATGGATTGAATTTAGATGATTAAAAATTTGTGGGCATAAGTTTCTGTCCTGCAAGCCACTCCCAAGTAACCACACAGAGGCTTAATGTTAATTATAAATGCTTGGCCAATAGCTTGGGCTTGTTATTAGCTAACTCTTCATTTTCTTTTTTTTTTTTTTTTTTTTTTTTGGTTTTTCGAGACAGGGTTTCTCTGTGGCTTTGGAGCCTGTCCTGGAACTAGCTCTGTAGACCAGGCTGGTCTCTAACTCTTCATTTTCAATGCACCCAAATTTTTATGCTTTGGCATAGCTTGGTACCTTTTCTCAGTATGTCATGTCTGTCTTGCATCTCTCTGCATCTGCTCACTACTCCTCTGACTCTGTCCTTCTTCCCATCATTCTCGGTTTGGCTCTCCTGCCTAACTTTATCCTGTTTAGCTATTGGCCAGTCAGCTTCTTTATTAAACCAATCACAGTAGCATATAGTCATACAGTGTAAAGGAATATTCCATATTTCCCCCTTTTTGTCTATTTAAAAAGAAGCTCTTAAACTTTAACATAGTAAGATTATACACCACAAAAATAATTATCAAGTAAGAATTACAATATCTTGTATTTGGCGAAATTAGAGAAAATATTCTATCATCTATTTATTTTACCTTTGTGACTCTAAAGTTTTATACCTAATTTTATTTTCATAGGCAAGGTCTAATGGTACCTCAGGGTAGCCTCAAACTCCCTTTGTAGTAGTCACAGATGACTTTGAAGCCATCCTCCCCAATGCTTGGATTACAGGCACCTAGCACTATACATGGCTTACATGGTACAAAGGAAGAAGCCCAGGGCTGAATGTAAACTAGGCAAGCACTCTACCAACCAAGCTTCAACCTCAGCTCCCCAGCCTTAGTTCCTAATTAGTTTCTGGGTCCAGATCCCAGCTCTCTGAAGCCCTGTAGAGTTTCTCTCTCCATCAGCACAGTTTTTTCAACCCTTCCCTGCCTGTGGCAATTAAAAGTGGAGCAAATCCAGGCAAGAAAGGGACAAAGGGACAGCAGCGTAAGTGTTCTGTAGGGACAGTCAGGAAGGGACAGGTGGCATGTGGGCCATTGGAGTGTCTTTCTCGATTCCTCCCAGTTCTCAGATGGGCTTCCTTCTTCCCCTCTTTCTCTTCTCTCCCCTCTTTCTGCTTCCTCATCACCCTCCTTCCCCTTCCCCCTCCCCCCCTTCTGTTCTTTGAGACAGGTTCTTATGTCCCTCATGCTGTCCTCAGACTCACTGTGTAGCCAAGGGTGACCTTAAGCTTTTGATCCTCTTGCCTCTGTCTTCAAAGTGCAGGTATTACAGGCATGCAGCCCCCTGCACATATGGGCACCGCCTCCCCTTGCCTATAGTCGGCTCGTTTAGACTTTGAGGCTTTGCTGTTGCAAGGGCTTTCTTTCCTGGCTGACCTGGTGTCCTAGACAGAAGGAAAATGAAAGTGGTTTGAGGTTTTATTAACCACCGTTTCTGCATTTTAATTTTTTCAGTCAGGCCAAGCCTGGGGTAGTTCTGAGTAAAGGAAACCGAGAGTCAGAACCACACAGAGTGAAAGAGTGAGGAAATGGCCTGGCTGTGATTTGCTGCCATGACCAATATAGCTTCTTGGAGAGCCATCAAGTGCTTATCTTAGGTCTGCCTGAATCTTCACAATATCCTGGGAGATGGGCTTGTAACCATCCTGGCAGGAGTGAAGACATTGAACGAGGTATTTGTACCCATCCCTTCAGCTATCAAACTACTGGGACAAGGGACCCCAAGAAATTAGAATAGAATCTTCCAAGAAGCCTCATTCGGGTGAAGGGAAAGGCCGTGGAGCCAGGCAGAGGAGAGCTTGTCTCTCAAAAAGTTGCCGCAGCGTTCTGACAACTTACTCTTTAAGAGAGACTGGAGTCCAGACAATGACCCAATGACCTCGCCTTAACCATGACTGCTTAGCTATGCATACCCCTTGCCCTCTATTTAAACCTAAACCTCACCTTAACCATGACTGCTTAGCTATGCATACCCCTTGCCCTCTATTTAAACCTAAACCCCACGGCATGACCCTAAATTTGGACTCGAGGGGTTCACTGGACCTCTTTGTTGTTCTTGTCAAGGTATTCATAGTGCATCAAATCTCCTTTTTCTGCTTGTCAATATTACTTTGTCTCTTTAGTTGGCTTTTTGGGGATAGATGGGCTAGCCTAGCTTGTGATGGCTGCCATGCGCTGGCTCTGACCCTCATGTCTCTGTTATAGGATCTACTATTTTCAAATGGTGATTTGGTTGTGGATGCTCAGATGACGGTGTCTGAGACTTTGAGAGCAAAGCAGCGTTGACTGCTCACTTGAGTGTCTCCATTGGCTCAGTTACTTTTTGTTTCCCTCCTTCTGCTGGGTATTCTAAATTCTCATTCTAAATTCCCAACTTTTACTTAGCCGATTAAGATGATAACTGTTAAGTAATCTTACTTTAAATTTACAGAACCTTGACCTTCATACAACATCGGAATGTTTACTGCCATTCCATATTCTCTGATTCTGGGCATCAGATAACACAAAACATGTAAGTTGCTATGATGCTTAGCTTGTAGGAAGTAGTATGTTTGTTCTAGGAGTTGCCCATTGCCACCACTGCCTTTTTCCCCTTCTTATAAAAGTCCTTCGTTGGGCTGGGAAGATAGCTTAGTGGGTAGAGTATGAGGATAAGATTCCCAGCACCCACGTAAAAAGTTGGCCTTGGTGGCACATACCTGCAATCCCCGCAGTGGGGAGGGAGAGAGAGGAAGATCCTGGGGTTTCCTGCCAGGCAGACTAACTGAATCAGTGAGCTCTTGGTTTTGTTAGTGACCGTGTCTCAGAAAATAGTGATTGAGGAAGACACTTGGCATCAACCTCTCTCCACTGTGCCCCTCCCCCACAGACACCACACACACCACAAACTTTGTGCCCCCAAGTTTCCTAGATAGGGCTCTGAGGCAATATGCCATATCTCCTCAGGGTGCCTGTCTCTGAATAGAATTGGTTTCTTTTCACTCAGTCTCTTCTCTCTAGAAGAGGGCTGGCATTCAGTGGCAAGCACCTGGACAGGGGTCCAGTAACTGCAAGGTGTTGGTAGAGGGACTGGATTTTTATATTTCTCGGAAGTCTGCATTGCTAATCCTAGTCAGTTCCTGCTCCGCAGATTGCAGCTAGCTCACCCTGTTGACACTGGCAGGAAGCTTATATGGCAGCACAAATTCAATGGTCACAAACCGTGACTTCTGGGGGTCAGCATCACCTGGAAATGTGCTTGTTAGAAATGCCCATTCTTGGTTTCATCCTGGAACTTTCGAATAACTTCTAGGGGTTGGGTACCATTCAGGGACACAACACACACCTAGCATGTCCAAGTCCCCCAGAACAATAATTTTTAAAAAAGACATTCCTGGGAGAGGTTTGGAGTATAGCTTTTGACTTTCAATACCACACGTTTACCTACTCTTATAGAATTTTTAAATTGTGGGGATGGCCAAATAATCTACAAATCTGACTACCAACCGTCCTTGCTTGATCCCTGGATCCCACAGTGGGAGTAGAGAGCCATTTCCTGAAAGTTATCCTTTGGCTTCTGCACTGATAATAAATAAAATAGGAAGGGAAACACACATGCAGAGAGGTTGAGGGTGGTGATATACGCTTGGAATCCCAGTGCTGGGAAGGTGGAGGGTGAAGGATCCTGAGTTTGAGGCCAGTTTGAGCTACATAGTGAAAATGTGTGCCCAAAACAAAGAAAACTTGTAGATAAAGACTACTTGGAAGTAGATGACTTGGCTCCTTTCCTTTTTTTCCTTTTTTTAAATTTTTATTTATTTGTTTTTTTAAGAAAGGGTTTCTCCGTAGCTTTGGAGCCTATCCTGGGCTAGCTCTTGTAGACCAGGCTGGCCTCGAACTCACAGAGATTCACCTACCTCTGCCTCCCGAGTGCTGGGATTAAAGATGTGCACCACCACCGCCCAGCTGACTTGGCTCCTTTCTTAGAGATCTTGAGCCAGTTAGCAATTTCTTCCATACTCGGCTTTCTTCTCTGTATAAAGTAATTAAGCACTTAATCTTATAGTGTGCCTGGTGACAAGAATCATCTGGGATGCTAGTTTAAAAAAACCCAGATTCCCCTGGAGCACACCACCATCTGGGGATAGAATCTTTGGGCCTCACCAATGCTAGGCAAGCATTCTACCAGTGAGCTACATCCCTCCCCTCCCCTCACAGCAGCATTCTTACCAGGGCAAACATTTGTTGGATGTACAGAAGAACTTTAAAATACTTAAAATTAAAAAAAAAAACAACCTCAAAAACCAACACCCCATGTAACCCCAGATGGCCTAGAACTCTTTATTTAGACCTGGCTAACTGCGAGCTATCAGAGATTCAGCTGCCTTTGCTTTTTCCTTGAACCTGAAGTTGTGTGGTCTAAGCTGGTTGATTAAGGGAGCTCCTGTCTCTGGCCCCAGTGCTGGTGTGTGGAGTGTGTGTGTGTGTGTCTATGTCAGCTTTTACATGGATGCTGGGGATCCAAGTTTAAGTGCTTGCAAGGCAAATGCTCTTACCTACTGAGCCATCTTTCTAGCCTGTAATCTTTATTTTATAATAACTCTCCTAGCACATAAAGCAGAATATGGTAGTCTCAAAGGTACTCCAAAAGTATGTGACTTCCTAGCTGGTTTCCTTAGGAGGAAACAGGCTATAACAATAGTAGCAAAAATGGATATTCACCAAGCGCCTAAGTAGTGCCTCTGACTGTTTGCACAGCCTATTAATTCTCTCATACGCGTCTGAGGGAGGTTGAGAATAGGCAAGATGCTCTTGCCTGGGTTTCTTATCCTACCTGCAGCTTAGCTTAAGTATCTGAAAAGGTAACAAATGGCATTTTCCTCATAGTTCTGGGGTAAGGATTAAAAAGTATGTTTTTCATTTTTTAGAACTCCTGCCGCTTTGGCACTATCAAGCTGTCACCGTCCTAAGAACGCCCTGTCAAAAGGTGGAGTAAGGAGAATCTGAGCCCAATCAGTGTAACCAGAAGGACTGAACCGGCATAGCGATTCCCAAATTGTGCTTCCTGCTGTCAGTAGTATCACTAGAGCGCTTGTTAAACATGAAAATTATAAAACACTCCCCACCCCATCCCAGATCTTCGGAGTTAGAAACTGGCGGTGGGGGCTCAGCAATCTGTTTTTAAAAGCTGTTGAAGTGATTCGAAGGCACACTAGAGTTTGGTAACAGTCTTTAGGGGTTCTAGCGAGGGGCGGGGGTTGGTGAGAAGTGTTCAGAAAAGAAGGGAGGAAAGAAAAAGGAAGACGGGAGGAAAAAGAAGGAAGAATATAAAAAAAGCCTTGGAGAATAAGGCTGGAGCGGCTTCACCTGGAGGTGAGGTAAACGAAATAGCGGGCTGGCGCGCAAGGCCTGCTGGAACCTGTAGTCCCGACTGAGCCTGAGGGGACGCGCCTGCGCACTGGATGCGAACTCGCTCTAATCGCTGTAGTCGGGGCTCGGGACCGGCTGCCATCTTAGTGGAGGGACCGAGGAGTCGTCGCCGCCCCGAGTCCCGGTAAACACCCGCGGGCGGACTGGGAGCAGTTCTGTGGTTAGGAGGGAGATTGGGTGGAAAGGCGCAGAGAGTGCGAGGGATAGCAGGGTGCGGTGCGCGAGTCGGGACCCAGAGCCGAGGCTGCTCTTCCCGCAGCCGGTGTCCGCGGGGGGCGCCCGGAGCTCCGGCTTGTGGCCCGAGCCGGGCGGCGGGTGGGTCAGCGGGGCGAGGCGAGCTGCTAGTGCCTGGCCTGGACGTCCCGAGACGGTGGCCGCTCGAACCCCAACTTGGGAGAGAGCCGAGCCGCGGCGGACGTGGGCAGGGTCCGGCCCCGCGCCCCGCTGCCGCGCCGGGGGGCTCCTCTCCTGCGGCCCGGCCTGTGCGCGGGGCCCGGTGGCAGCGGCCCGCCCGGGCGACGTGGCCCTCTGAGGGGCGGTGGCCGGGCCCACCAGCCACCTGGCAAGCTCTCCTGGGACTTTTCCAAGCTCCCACTCGCAGAGGACCCTCTCCCGTGGCTGCCTCCCCTTCTAGTCTTTCACTCCCCTCCTCCCTCCATTGTCCCCACTCATGGTGGTCCCGGCCCAGGCCGGCGCCGCCGACTTTTGCAGACGTGGAGCTGTCACTGTCCTTCCTTCCGAGAGCGGACTTTTCTTTAGCAAAGAAAAAAGTAGAGGCGAGCGTTATTTGAAGGGTCGAAGCCTGATGAGGACATGACTTTAAAAGTAGAAGATTGGAGTTTTGAGACATGGTTCAGGGCTGCAGCTTCAGAAGAGAAAAATATGTGTAAGGGTCAGTGCACCCGAAGTAGGCATTGGGCCTAAAGTTAGAGATGTGACCAGGTGAACTTTCAAAGTACCTGAAACTCAGGGTCTCCCAATCTCTTGTTTTCTTGGTTGTGTCTAGAATCCTAATCTTGTTGAATTTTCTGTTTCTCTTTAACAGCTGTAGTAAACTTGTTCTGCAAGGAGGAGTGGGGAGAAAAGAGTGAGGCCCCCCCCCCAAAGTTAGAGAACACAACCTAGCCACCCATCACTGTGCTCTTAGGTGCGGTGCTTCTGTATCCGTGAGATCTCCTAGAAGTAGGTACAGCCGTGTATGTTCACTCTCAGGGTTGGCAACTGGCTTGGTTCTCATCTGAAATGAAGTTTTTTTGGGGGAGGGGCAAATTGGATGAGATTCAGCCTTGTGTATCACACACAGGTTTACTTACGGCTTCATTTTCCAGGTTTTAGAAAAGATGAGATTCTTTTTTGAACAGTGAATGTACATTGTGAGTTCCTGACTTCAGACTTTAGAATAGACATCAACAAGGATATAATACGAAACCAAAAGCAAGTATTCTAGAGTAAAGAAGTCCTACATTCTTTTAAAAATGGCTTTATATTCATTAAGAGACAGACTCACCAATGATCCCAAAATTTATCCATTGGCATATTGCAAGAGCCTTTAATTTTTTTTGTTTTTGTTTTGAGACATGATCTTGCTATATAGCTGTGGAACGTACTGTAAACAGAGACTGGCATCAGACTTCATCTTATCTCCCTTTCTCTGCCTCCTCAGTGCTGGGATTAAGGTACACGCTGCCTCAGTGGGCTCAGGAAATTTTTAGTGTGTGTCATGAGATCAGAAGGTAATCCTCAAAAGTGTTTCCTCCTTCCACCCTGTGGGTTCCAGGGATCAAACTCAGGTCATCAGGCAAGTGCCCTAACTCGATGAGCTATTCTGCTGGACCAGGAGAGATTTGTTTTTTTTGTTTGCTTGTTTTTTCTTTCCTTTTTCTTTGGGGGGGGGGTGTTTTCTCTGTGGTTTTGGAGCCTGTCCTGGAACTAGCTCTTGTAGACCAGGCTCTCGAACTCACAGAGATCCGCCTGCCTCTGCCTCCCAAGTGCTGGGATTAAAGGCGTGCACCACCACCGCCTGGCTTGTTTTTTAGAGACAGTTTCTCTGTGTAGCCTTGACTGATCTGGAACTCACTCTGTGTCTAGACTGGCCTTGAATTTACAGAGATCCCCCTGCCTTTGCTTCCTGAGTGCTGGGAATAAAGGCATGTGCAACCACTGCCCAGCTCAGGAAAGATTTTTTAAAAGTAGGGTAGGCAGCTCAGTCGGTAGAGTGCTTGCTTGCCAAATACAAGGCCCAGGATTCTAAGTCCCAGTAGCGTGGGGAGGGGAGGCCAGCCTGGACTACTTGAGACCTTTTGGGAAAAAAAAGGGAAGATGTTTTCAGGTTTCATGTTTGAGATTGATTTGTAATCAGGATTGGCTTCTACCAGTTTATTTGAAAATATGCCTCAGGTATTTGGGATGGTCTTGGGAACTACTGAGGCAAACAATGGTTTGGCTGTACCAAGGACAGCTCAAAAAGCTTTGAGACAGGAGAGGAAGTGGCAGTGACCAGTGTGGGAATTATTGAAGGAAGTGGCAAGACCCATCTGTGAGGGCTAGGCTTGGTGGTGTATGAACTCAAGGTCAGTCTGGTCAACATAGTGGCCAGCCAGAGTTACACAGTGAGACTTTGTCTCAAAAAAAAAATTGCTATCTCAAGTTCTGTCTAGAATATCAATTCTCAATCACTTTGACAAACCTCTATCTCCAAAAATATTTACATTATGATTCATAACAGTAGTAAATTACATTTATGAAGTGGCAATGAAATAATTTTATGGTTGGGGGGTTACCACAACATGAGGAACTGTGTTAAAGGGTTGCAGCATTAGGAAGGTTGAACACCGTTGGCCTAGGGTTAAGTAGGAATGTGGCAGAGGTGAAGGAAGCGAAGGCAGCGCAGAAAGGAAATACCTTCATGTCTCAAGGCTGTGTGTCAGGCAGAATGTGGGAGAAAAGGAGTGCAGGAAGCAAGAAGCAGAGTGGAGGAGGGCATTGTGAGACTCAAGGCCAGAAAGGTAAAAGGAGCCAGTTCTAGAAAACTTCTAAGTTCAATGCTAATCGTTTTGAATTTTATGTAGTTACGAGGTGAAGGTTTTGAGGAAAGGAAGTGGTGAGGAAGTGATGTAAGTTGGTGTTTGTTTTAAGAAGACGGCTTTGGTGGTAAAAGCGAAAGGGCGAAAGCGACTGTAGCCGGTCTCCCTCATTTTGCTGACACAATAGTGTTGCCATGCTTTTTGATAGGATTGTTTTAGGGCTGGGCTGGTTAAAGGGTTCTTTTTCTCTTAGAATATGGTCATTAGCATCTTTGGGAAATAAGAGTCAAATCTCTGGAAGAGAGCTTGAAGTTTTGGACTATATGACATCAGCACATCAATTCATGTTTGCTCAATGTATTTTCCTTGTAGTCACAGAAACTTGGTTCTTGAGCCTTACAGTCGGAAGAGATTGTCTGCTTTATAGTAGCAAATATGTTTTAGGTTGTAGGCCAGCTTTGGTTGGAAATAACTTCTGGAAGTACTTACTGTTAGGGAGGATCCAGGCCAATCTATCCTTCAGTGTGAGATCCTTACTTCCCTTCCCCCACCAAAAAAAGTGGATTCTTGTGTTAGTTCTCTGGGGAAGTATGCTATGATTGATGACTGATATCTCCAGTGAACAGTTATCTAGTAGGTAGTCTGTGTGTATATGTGCATGCACATGCGTGCATCTGCCACATACATACTATTACATTGGCCCAGTCTCTTAGCATTCTGCTTTTGTGTTTGAAGACAGTCTACTCTGCCGGGCGGTGGTGGCGCACGCCTTTAATCCCAGCACTTGGGAGGCAGAGGCAGGCGGATCTCTGTGAGTTCGAGAACAGCCTGGTCTACAAGAGCTAGTTCCAGGACAGACTCCAAAACCACAGAGAAACCCTGTCTCGAAAAACCACAAAAAAAAAAAAAAAAAAAAAAAAAAAAAGAAGACAGTCTACTCACAAAGATCCATCTGTCTGGCTTGCATAGCTAGTTCCAGGTGAGCCAGATATACACAGTGAGAGCTTGTCTCAAAAAAAAAAAAAAGAAGAAGAAGAAGAAGAAGATAAAGAAGATAAATATTTTACCTAAAACTAGTCAAGAGTCAGAGCTAGATGAGAACCAAATGTTAAACTCTGGAGTTCTCCAGTTTGCCTAAGTGAGTGTATACCACTAAAAGCATCTATTGTCACTTCTGGTCTGTGCCTATTTATTGCTTAGAGAAGAGGTTAATGAGGAATTTTAGCTTAGAAACGAGTTTAGTTTACTCCTTTTGACTCAGGAGATTGGGTTAATATTAACAGGAAACTGCTAGTCATGAGGCTCCCTTTCCTTTCTTGGGTCGTACCTCTCTTAGTTTGGGGATTGGTTCCACTATAAGAACTAAGGTAAAAGTATTTAAGTTTGTTTTTTCTTTCTTTCTTTATAGTGCTTAGCCAAATGATGGGTTCATAATAAGCATTCAGTAAAGATATGCTAATTGTTGATAATGATACTGATTTTGAGTCAGTATAGATTAGTAAGGGACTCACCCAATAGAGTTGTGGCCTTCCCTGGTTGAGAGGTTTGCACTCCTGAAAATGAAGTTGCAGCTGTTCTCATGAGCAGCAGCACTGATGAGAAGCTGTCCTGGGCCCTGCCCTCCTCCAGTCTGTAGTGACCGTTGTTGGAAAGCCACGGCCAGCTTAGCTCTTTTGTTGCTTTTTAAAACCAATGATACTCAGCTAATCAGTGCTCCCCAGCTGTGCTCCTGTCTCCAGAGCATCCGACTTGTAGTAATCGACTTTACAGTGACCCTGTGGAGAGAATATGTGTATATACGGCCGTCCTTATTTGCAGATGTCCATCATATCCAAGTGGCTGTTTTCCCATACTGTGCATGAGTCATTTCCCCAGAAGTTTTGTTTATTCTATATACAAAATCTTTCTCATGGACTTTTTTTGAAGGTGTTATGCTGGGGCAAATAAAGACCTTTTTTCTTTTTTTTAGATTCCCACAGTAATCACAGGTCTATTTAACCAGAGTACTTTGTTAATGGATCCTTTTTTCTCTTTCAGGTAACATGCATTTCACAGTGGCCTTCCGGAAACAACGCCTTAACCCAAAAAAGTGACTCAGCCAGTGAAAACTTCAGGTGTGCTGACATTTCTGGTAGAGACATTTGGGGACATTTTGGAACAGGGGGCAAGTCTTGGTCTCATAACTGCTGTGGAGAGCTGTGTGGGAGAGAATGTTAGTTAGTGGTTATACCAACTGACTTTTTCCACTTGTGCTGTGTTATAAATATTTATCTCTTTAAACATACTCAAACATACGCATGTGATGGATAAGAGGTGGAGAAATTGCTGGGTGGTGGTGTGGCGCGTGCCTTTAATCCCAGCACTCAGGAGGCAGAGGCAGGTGGATCTCTGAGTTTGAGGCTAGTCTGGTCTACACAGTGATTTCCAGAACACCTAGGGCTGCACAGTGAAACCGTGTCTCTGATTGTTTATTTGTTTTGTTTTTCAAGACAGGGTTTCCTTGTGTAGTTCAGCTGTCCTGGAATTTGCTTTATAAACTAGGCTGGCCTTGAACTCACAGAGATCCATTTGCCTCTGCCTCTTGAGTGCTGGGACTAAAGGTGTGCACTACCACTGCCCGGCAAAACCCTGTCTTTGGGAAAAAAAAAATGGAAGAATTAACAATAAGGCAGCATAGTATAGTGTAGAAAATAGAAAAGATTGGGGCTCTGATTTGATTTTGCACTGTGTAACAACAGTTTGTGTAACTTCTTAGTCCTGCTGGCCTCAGGTTATCTCTCCTATATAAATATATTGATTCTGTTCTACCTTTCTGCGATTATTGTGAGGACTAAATGAAATAATACATATTAAATCTTCAGAATTGAAGATAAGGGGCTGGAGTTCACTTGTCGCCTAACATGCATGAAGCCCTAAATTCAGTCCCTAGTGCACAAGCCTGTGGTCTCAGGATCATCAGCAGTTCAAGGTCACCTTTGGCTGTGTAGTAGATTTGAGGCTATCCTGGGATACATGAGACCTGTTTGGAAAAAAAGGAAAGAAAATGAATTCATAGCTTAAGACATCTAGTTCTATAATATAGGATAAATTGGTATTATTATTAAGGAAAACGTAATATAGACTCACTTTAAGAGGACATAAAAGGGGCTGGAGAAATGACTTGAAAGTTAAAAACACCGACTGTTCTTCCAGAGGTCCTGAGTTCAGTTCCCAGCATCCACATGGTGGCTCCCAACCATCTGTAATGGGATCTGGCGCCCTCTTCTGGTGTGCAGGCAGACATGCAGACATGTTTATAAACATAGATCAAGAAAGAGCAGAGCTGTGGGTGGTGGTACACCTTTAATCCCAACATTCTAGAATCAGAGGCAGGTGGATCTCTGTGAGTTTGAAGCCAGCCTGTTTACAGAGCAAGCTCTGGTCAGCCAGTGTCACACAGTAAGACTCTGTCTCCTTAAAACAAAACAGAGTAGAGAAAGATGGGGGGAAGGGTAATGAGAAAAATATAAAATGAAGTAGTGCAGGTGAAAGTGAACTACCACTGTTAGGTAAGGAAACTTAAGAGGGAATTTGGGGGTATATGCCCAAAGGAATTATAATCACTACCTCTGAGAAATACCTGCACTGCTACAATAACCAAGATAATAGAAACATAGCTATGTCTGTTAATAGATAAATGGGTAGATGTGAACATACACACATATATGATGTGATGTATATGTGTAATAGGAAGTATCACTTGGCCTTAAAATAGAAGGAAGTCTGCCTATTTGGAAGAACATAGATAAACCTGAAAGACATTATGTCAGGTAAAATAGTGCACTGACAAATGTATGATTTCACTTATATATAGAATAAAGGCACTCTTAGAAATGGAGAGAAGGGTGCTACCAAGAGTTATGTATAGAAAATGGGGAAGTATTGGACAAAGGATACAAACTTAGAGTTACAAATGAATACAATTTGAATACCTGTTGGACATAGTGGCTAATAACTGTAATCCCAGCTCTTGTAAGACTGAAGTAGGAAACTTGTGAATTTGAGGTTAGCCTGGGCTACCTGGTGAGACTTTCTGTCTTCTTATCTCCTTCAAAACCCAATAATAATAAGGGACTTGAAATTCACTAATAGTAAAATTTGAGCTCTGGAAATGGCTTAGTTGGTATAGTGTCTGCCTAAAACTAGCATGAGGACCGGAGTTTGGGTCACCAGAACCCACCTAAAAGGCCAGGCACAGTGGCTTGTGCCTGTAACTCCCGCCCACACTGGGGAGTGTGGAACAGAGACAGACAAATCTCTTAAACTCATTCACTAGCCTGCCTAGAAATATCAGTGGGCCTCAGGATCAGTGAGAGTGATCCAGTCTCAAGAAATAAAGATGTAAAACAGGAGAGAACTGGGCAGTTGCTTATGGAACTAAGGCCACATAACTGTGTTAAATGTACCCTCTTCTCTGAGTCTTTCCTTTTCCTTTCCCTCTGTCTCTTTCCAAATCACACTTTCCATGGTACGCTGGGCTTTCACTCTTTTCTTTGTTTTTGAAGTTATAGCCCTCTCCCCACTTTCATCCGTACTGCTTGTCCATCACACGGCTAACCTCCAGTGCTGAACATGTTGGTGTAAATGGCATGCCTTTTTCTCTTCCTCTTGTCATTTCCCTTCTGACAGCTGCTGGAATTTGCAGCTTGCCTGTTCTCAGATTCTTCTTTTTTAAATTCTAATAAAATTGTCCTCAGGCTTAAAGATAGAAAGCAAGCAAGCAAGCTGACATCTGTCTACTTCTAGCTTCAATACTTATGTACCCAAAATACATGTATCCTATACTACACACATGAACAAGTGAGTGCACGCACACACACATATATACACATACACACAGAGCATTCATTACCAGTGAGATGGGGCAGCAAATATAAGTGCTTGTTGAACATCTTGGTGACTCAAGTTAGATTCCAAGACTCCATGGTAGAAGGAGAAAGCTGACTCCCAGGAGTTGTCCTGTGACCATCATATGCACACCCAGGGCATCATGGCACATTCTTCCTTTAATCCTAGCTCTTGGGGAGGCAGAGACTGGCAGATCTTTGTAAGTTACAGTCTACATAGTGAGTTCTAGAGCAACCTAAGCTGGATGATCCAGAGTGTAAGGCTATCCTTGTTTACATAGCAAGTATGAGGTAGCCTGCACTACCTGAGACCTCATCTCAAAAAATACACACAAATATACACCAAAAGAAGAAAAGCAAAGGCTGGGCGGTGGTGGCGCATGCCTTTAATCCCAGCACTCAGGAGGCAGAGGCAGGTGGATCTCTGTGAGTTCGAGGCCAGCCTGGTCTACAAGAGCTAGTTCCGGGATGGGCACCAAAGCTACAGAGAAACCCTGTCTCCAAAAACCAAAAAAAAAAAAAAAAAAAAAAAGAAGAAGAAGAAAAGCAAAGAATGAAAGAACAGAAAAGAAAGGGGTTCCTGAGGATTAATGCCTCATAACCTGGAGACTTAGTTGCCAATCACCGTCATTACCACGTGTGTTGGCATACCCATTCATGCTTTGTCCTCACTGTGAGTTAGTGTTTGTTACTCTCTCACCTGTGTGACCTTTTGATTTAGTTTATGTTTGTGTTAACTAGTTGCTTTATAAATGCTTAAGACAGAAGGCTTTGATTGGCTTATGTAAAGGAATCTCATTTGCTGTAATCAAATGCTTGCTTAACTGTGCTGCTCTTTTTGATAGCTATGGAGAGAAAGGAAGGATATGATGATGTAATTTGTGACTGATAATAGAGAGGAAATGGGTACAAGGGAGAGTAGTTAAATGAGGTCGCAAAGAAGTTGTTTCAGGTTGTTACAAGGTGTGAAAATGAAATATGTAGACTTTAAAAAGGGGGAAAAGAAGGTGTTATCTACAATAAAAGAAGCAAATTAACTTCCATCCCTTCAGTGATGGCCTATCTTACCAGAAGTAAAGAAGTTTCCTAAAAAGAAGTGTACTGATAAAGATTGTTTCTTTTTCCAAATATCTTCAAAATGTTCCTCAAAGTAGCCTTTTTACCCCAGCTCATGAAGCAGCTCTTTTTGGAAAGATACTTGGAAGACGTAAATTGTAGTTTTTGTATTCTGTAATCTTGAGCAGTTGATTTAAATCTTTCAGAGTCTTATATCCACCCACCACCACATCCCTAAAAAAAAAAAAAAAAGAAAAAAAAAGATTGGGTAGCTTAAAGCTGGCCTTCAGCTCACCGCTTAGCTAAGGATGGCCTTGAAGTTTGATCCTCCCAAGTGCTGGAGTTCCAAGGGTGCCCCACGCTCCCTTGTCTACTGAATGTTTGCCCGCGACCTCTCAGATGCCTTCTTGTCCACTTTGACTATGCCCTGGGTTTCGTGTGCTGAGTCACTACTTTTCTAGGGCTTTGTTGACATCATGATATGACTGTTACCAGTAATGTGAGGTTTTCTAATAGTCACTGTTTTACAAATGAGAAGCCAGAGCCAGACATAATTCCAACACTTGGAGACAGAGGCAGGTGGCTATCTCTGAGTTTGAGGCCAGCCTGGTCTGCCTGGTCTACATAGAGACCCTGTCTTCAAAAGAGTAAAATAATGAAAGGCTATGTTGTCTTAACTTCTGCTTTAAACTTTGGCACAAAGACTTGAAGGAAACAAAGCATAGAAATGTTAGTGGGTTTGTTATTGTTTGGAAGAGGGTCTCATGTAATCCAGATTGGCCTCTAAGTTGCTGTGTAGCTGATGCTGGTCCTGCACTCGTTAACCCCCTGCCTTTACCTCCCAGTGCTGGGATTACAGACGTGGACCACAACACTGGCTTAAGTTGATAATACTTCACAAGTGTTTGTTGAACTGCTTCTGTATGAGGTCCCGAAGGTTACTCAAACGTGAAATTCCCCCTGCTTTAAGGACTTTGTAGGGTTTTGGGTTTTTGTTTAGGAAAATAAAGCTACTTGCCACACTTCAATATAATAAATATTATTAAAAGGTTGGGTGGTATTGAAATTTAAGATGTTTATCTCATGGTTCCTGGTTTCTTTAAAATAATTGAATGTTATTCTAAGTGCCATTCTGCTAAGTACCAACCTGGACTGTATTTAAAAACAATAGTGAATTATGGTTCTGAGAGTGTAGGTAGACCACTGAGCCATTGCTTCAGCCCACAAGCATGGCAGAGTGATCCCAGCACTTAGGAGGATCAGAAATTCATAGTCGTTTTCAGTTATATAGCAAGTTTGAAACCCCTGGGTCTACTGAGACCCTTCTTAAGAGAAGAAAGGAAAAGAGAAAGCAAGAATAAAAAGCAGTGTTTGCTATGAAGAAACGTGTAGTCCCCACACCTAGAAACATTATCCTAATATTTAGATATTTTTCTATTCCAGAAAAGAGCAGCGTTTTCATACCCTGACATTTATAGTAGGAACTCCTGTGTATTGAGCTTAGTCACAGAAAGTCTAACAATGGCTGTCTTTCTCTTTTTTGTTTTTGTTTGGTGTGTGTTTGTGTGTGGTGACTGTACATGTGTGTGCCTATACTCAAAGGACAGAGGAGGACGTCAGCTGTCTTGTCACTCTGCACCTTATGCCCCTGACATAGAGTCCCTCACAGCAGTTGTCTTGCCTGGTGTTTGTGGTGTGGTCATCCCTGGCTTTTTATGTGGGTGCTTAGGTTTGACCTCAGTTTCTCACGCTTGTGCACAGCAAGTGTTTTATCCACTAAACCATCCTTCAGCCTCACATAAGGTTATTATCTGAAGAAATAGTTATTATTTTATTGGGTTTCACATTTATTAAAGAAAACTTTTTTCTTTTCTTTTTCCTCTCTCTCTCTCTCTCTCTCTCTCTCTCTCTCTCTCTCTCTCTCTCTCTTTTTCCTTGAGACAGGGTTTCTTTGTGTTACATCCCTGGCTATCCTGGAACTCTGTAGACCAGGCTGGTCTCAAACTCAGAAATCTCCCTGCCTCTGCCTCTCAAGTGCTGGGATTAAAGGTGTGTGCCACCATCACCCAGCAAAACTTTTTTATTGCGTGTGTTTGTGTCGGGGCAGACGTACTATAGTGCACGTGTGGAGGTCGGAGGATAAATTGCAGGAGTCAGTTCTCCCCTTCCACCCTGTGAGTTTTGGGGATCAAACTTGAATTGTTGGATTTGGCAGCAAGCACCTTTATTTGTCCTCTACATTTAGGTAAATTATTTTGTTTCTTAGTCCTTAGTGTAAATAAGGACAAAGCTCTAAAGTGCAGTCTTTATTATAGGAAAGGACACTAATCACATTATAGGGATTGACTGCTTTAGAGTTAGGGAGACTGGGGTTTTCATATGTTTGCAGTATGACCTTGGCCAAATTGTTTAACCTGTTTGTGCCCTAGTTTTCTCATCTGTAAATTAACACACACACACAATCCTAATTTTCATCTGTGATTTAGGGATATTCTTAGGGGTCATGTCTCTCCTTGAACCAGACTTAGCTTACAGAAAGCATGAAATGCTGTTTGTTATGGGCTGCCAGCATCACCTCAGCTTTGCTTGTCATTTAGAAAAACCTTGACTTCAAAGTTATATAGATGTAGAAAACCTTTGTAGGGAGAATGTTGTAGATTTGAGTGTTTGAAAAGCTAGATAAACATTTAAGTCTGTAATGGTATACCAGATTGAAACCTTTTGAACTTGAGAACTCTTGCTTTTCTAAGGGGACAACTGTTCGGGTAGCATTGGCTTCTTATTATTACCAGTGCTTGTTTGTTTGAAAGAAAGACTTGTGTTGTAGGTGGGCTTTGTGCTCCTCACATAGCAAAGAATGACCTTGAACTTTACAAATTTTATTTATTATTATTATTGGGTATGGGTGGGGTCATTTTCCAGTGGAGGTCAAAATATGTTTTGTTGATAATTCTTAGTTTTATTTTATATGCATTGGTATTTTGCCTACCCTTATGCCTGTGTGACAGTTGTGGGTGCTTTAGAAGAGCAGTCGGTGCTCTTAACCACTGAGCCATCTCTTCAGCCCCCAGAATATGTTTTAGAGTTGCTTCTCTCCTTTTACCATTATATGGGTTCCAGGTATTGAACATAAATTGTAAAACTTGTGCAGCAAGTGTTTTGCCGGCTGAGTCACTCACCAGTCCCTTTGACTTTGAACTTGTTGAACTTCTACTACCACTTTGTGATACTGGGGAATCAAAACTAGGTCTGCTTACCTGAGGAACTGTACCAACTGAGCCACATCCCTACCCTTTCTTGTTCTTTTTGAGCCAGGATCTTACTTGGAAGCCCAAGCTGGTATGCCATTCATGGGAATCCTCCTCCTCCAACCTCTCAAACATATTAATTAATTCTCTAGAAATAGAAGGCATACTTTTTTAAAATTTATTTATTATGTATACAATATTCTGTCTGTGTGTATGACTGCAGGCCAGAAGAGGGTACCAGTCCTCATTACAGGTGGTTGTGAGCCACCATGTGGTTGCTGGGAATTGAACTCAGGACCTTTGGAAGAGCAGGCAATGCTCTTAACCTCTGAGCCATCTCTCCAGCCCAGAAGGCATACTTTTTAAAAAAGGTGATAAATCTTTTTTTAAATATTTTTATGGTCTATTTAACTTTATTTTATATGCATTGTTGTGAAGGTGTCAGATCCCTTGCAACTGGATCTTCAGACAGTTATGAGCTGCCATGTGGGTGCTGGGAACTGAACCCAGGTCCTCTGGAAGAGCAGTCAGTGCTCTTAACCGCTGAGCCATCTCTCCAGCCCCCGAGGTGATAAATCTTGCTTATATGAAAATATATTACTGAGTTACTTTGGAAAATGTGTCTGTATTCCTCTGCATTCTTCTCTTCTTTGTCTTTCAGGAAGATATTAAGGTTTATTTTTCCTCTCATGTTGTAGCTCTTCCTTTCTACATTAGACATTCTGCGTGTCATATTTTCTAGCATAATAAGAAATGTTTCCAAATGATAGGAAGTATTAAGAATTGGCCCTATTTTAAGATTGTTTCTAGGCCGGGTGGTGGTGGCACACTCAGGAGGCAGAGGCAGGCGTATCTCTGAGTTCGAGGCCAGACTGGTCTACAAGAGCTAGTTCCAGGATAGGCAACAAAGCTACAGAGAAACCTTGTCTTGAAAACAAAAAGATTGTTTCTAATTGATATACTTATAAGCAATAGATTAGATTTAGAACTCTTATTTTCACTAGGTCGAGCACAGTGATTTACTAAGTTGTGTATTTCCTGTAAACTGAGACTGCTCTTTTGTTCTTGACTACCCAGACCTGAATAATCAGACAAAAACAATATTAATTGCTGGGCGGTGGTGGCACACATATTTAATTCCAGCACTTGGGAGACAGAGGCAGGCGGATCTCTGTGAGTTCGAGGCCAGCCTGGTCTACAAGAGCTAGCTCCAGGACAGGCTCCAAAGCTACAGAGAAAGTTTGTCTCAAAAAACAAAACAAACAAACAAAAAACCAAAACCAATATTAATTATAACACTGTTTGGCCAATGACTCAGGCATATTTTTAGTTAACTCTTATAATTTGAAATAACCCATTTTTATTAATCTGTGTATTGTCATGAGACAGCAGCTTACCAGAAAGGTTCCTAGTTCTCCTTTGGTAGCTACATGGCATCTCCTTGACTCTGCCTACTCTCTTGCTATATCTCTGTTCAGATTTCCTGCCTTGCTTTGTTCTGGCCTGATATAGGCCAAAATAGTTTCTTTATTAACCAATGGTAATAAAACATATTCATAGCGTACAGAGGGGAATCCTACATCATCTCTTTTGAAAGGTTTGAAGAATATCTGTCTATACGAAATATATCTCTGTACATCTAGAAAACCTAACAAACATGACTACAAGTTTGACTGCTATAAATGACTATTAATCTGTAATTTTAATTATACATTACACTTTTAAATGAGCTGCACAAACATAATACCTTAAACAAGAGGAGAAATACATATACAGTGTTACAAATTGATCTTAAATTTGTATTATTAGACCAAACTCCATACCAGTGTAAACTATTCATTTCTATCGTATATCCCCCCCCTTTTTTTTAGAAATTGGGTGTGACCATTCATTACTTATAATCAACCCCCTTTAAATGAAAACAGACATTTATAAACAACCATTTTGGGAATTTGGGCGTAGTTTTCTTATTTTAAACTTTTTTGCTGTGTGTTGGGTAAAGTATTTTTAAGGTTTATGGAGACCTTTTGGGGGGGGGTCTTGTTTTATTAAACCACATTAGTCTGGAAGGAATTTACAGGTTTTTATCTTTTGTGGAACCAAAAGCAGAACCTCTTTTTAAGCAACATTCTTAGACCCAAATTTTGAAGTCAAGATACCTTTAACACACATATGTTGGTTTAGCTTAGCATCCCCCAGAATCAAATGTCTCTCTGTTGATTGTGAAGGCCCCCCAAAAAATCATATATGCCACTTTTGGAGGCTTTGAAGTTTGAGATTAGTCAATACTACAGGACTCTGAGACTGTCTTAAAAAACTTATACATGGAAAGGCATTTTACCTCATAGGAAATTCATGCAGAGCCTCTATCTGTTTACCTTACATATTTTAGAGCTATGAGATGGAAACAGAGTTGAAATGTGGTTTAAAAATTCAGTATTTTGGGGGGTGGAGAAATGGCTCTATGGTCAAGATTTCTTGTAGAGGCTCCAGGTTCATTTCTCAGCACCCACACAACCTAAAATCTTCTGGTGCTCTCTTCTGACTCCTTGAGTATCAGGCATATGTGAAGTGTATACATGCATGCAGGTAAAATACCTATAAATAACAATACTTCATTAAGAAAAAAATCAGTGTCAGGAATGGAGAAATGGCTCAAGAGTGCTTCCTCTAACTAGATAGTGGTGATGCACACTCTTATTTCCAGCACTTGGAAGTTGGAGGCAGGTGGATCTCTTTGAATTTGAGGCCAGCCTGGCTACAGAGCGAGTTCCAGGACATCCAGGGCTATGCAGAGAAACCCTGTCTTGAAACCAATAAGTAAATAAAAAGGATTTTGGAGACATAAATTAATCAGATGTGGGTGGAAAGGAGGCTCTGCAAAAAGAGAATGAATCTTAGATCTTCCTAAGATGCAGGGGAGGGTTAAGGGTAATTTTGCTTTTTCTTTTTAATCTTTACTTATGTTTTTATTTAATGTATATGAATGTTTTGCCTGCGTGTATATAAGTATACTGTGTGTGTGTATGCAGAGTCTATGGAGGCCAGAAGAGGGCATCAGATCTCCTGGAACTAGAGTAACAGACATTTCAAGCTGCCATGTGGTACTGGGGATTGGTCCTCTGCAAGAGTAGCCAGTGATCTGAACCATGGAACCATCTCCCCTGCTCAGTTTTGATTTTTTCTTTTTAATTATATAAACAAGATTAACAGCTTTTTGTTTGTTTTAGACAGTGTCTTACGTTGGCCTGAACCCACTTTGTGGACCAACCAGTCCTTGGTTGGCCTGGACCCACTATGTGGACCAGCCTGTCCAGGCTGGAACTGAGATCCACTTGCCTTTGCCTTCTGAGTACTGGGATTAAAGTGGTTTGCCATCATGCCTGGCAGTAGCATGTTTTTGCTCATCACATTTGGAATACAGTTTTGCTTTCTTGGAATCAACCCTATTTTTTTTTTTTTTGATTTTTTTCGAGACAGGGTTTCTCTGTAGTTTTTGGTGCCTGTCCTGGAACTAGCTCTTGTAGACCAGGCTGGCCTCTAACTCACAGAGATCCGCCTGCCTCTGCCTCCCAAGTGCTGGGATTAAAGGCGTGCGCCACCACCGCCCGGCTTGGAATCAACCCTATTAAGATTATACTATATTTATCTTTTCAGTACACACAGTTCTTGGAATTTTGACAAACACATGTAAGAAGTCCTTTACTTTCCATCTTTTGTAGTTGTTTCCACCTTCACCTCCTAGGAAACACTTGTATTCTGACCCAGCAATTTTTACTCTTTTTGGTTTTTTGTTTGTTTGTTTTGAGACAGGGTTTCTTTGTGTAGTGCTGACTGTCCTTGAACTAACTCTGTATACCAGGCTGGCCTCAAACTCAAAGTGACCTCCTGCCTCTGCCTTCAGAGTGGTGGGATTAATGGCATGCACCACTACTGCTTGACTATGCTGCTTTTGAGCTACGGTGTTTTTTTCAATTTTGACATTTAAAGTGATATATACATATTTCTTTATGTAGCACCACATACATACACACAGACATACGAATAATTAAAGAGGCCATGAATTTGAGAGTAAGGGAAGAGGTTATATGGGGAGCATGGGGAGGGATTGGAGGGAAGAAAGAGGAGGGAATGATGTAATTATATTATAATCTACAGTAATTTTTAAAACAGAATTGTAGTGTGATTTCTTATTTGTCTTAATAGTAAAAATCCGGAGTCAGATAGTAGAGGGTGAAAACTGAAAGATTGGAGAAGCAGAGCAGCCAACCTCTAGTTCTTACCTCTATAAAATCCCCTGAACCAAGGGAGCAAGATCCAGTCTCCACGAATCCTCAGCCTGAATGCCTTGAGCTCCTGTCTCTTCCCACCTTATATTCCTCTTTCCACACAGCTGTAACCCTTCTTGTCTGCATCTCCCAAATGTTGGGATTAAAAGCAGGTGACTCTCAAGTATTCGGATTAAAGGGGTGTGAGCCACCACTGCCTGGCTTCTACGGCTAGCTAGTGGCTCGTTTCACACTGATTTCTTTTTTTTAAGGCAAGCTTTATTTGTTACAGTACAAACAAGATATCATCACACAGAGTACTATATGAAGCTGGTTCCTGTCTGTCATCCCAGCACTTGGGAGCCTGATAGGGGAGCATTGCCATGAGTTTTAGGCTAGCTTGAACTACAAGTATAAGAATCTACCTTAAAAAAAGAATGTTGTAGGGCTGGAGAGATGGCTCAGAGGTTAAGAGTGCTTCCTGCTCTTCCAAAGGTCCTGAGTTCAATTCCCAGCAACCACATGGTGGCTCACAACCATCTGTAATGAGATCTGGCGCCCTCTTCTGGCCTGCAGACACACATGCAGACAGAATACTGTATACATAATAAATAAATAAATCTTAACAAAAAAAAAGAATGTTGTATAAATACGAATGTGGGATATGGGTGTGTTGGTTTCCTAGGTCTACTGTAACAGTATAAGCTGGGCATGGTGGTTCATTCCTGCAATGCCAGCACTTTAGAGACTGAATTTGAGACCAGATGGGACCATGGAGTGAAACTTTGTCTTGTAAAAGCAGAAAGAAGCATCCCCTCCCTCAATTGCCCCAAAGTTGGAAGGTTATAAGTGATAAAACTTTAATCTTTCACAGTTTAGGTAAAAGTCCAGAATCTAAAACAGTATTTTAACCACTCAGGGGGAAAAAAAAAGCTGTCATCTTTTCCCTAATTGGTCTTAATCTTGCTGCTTACCAGCAATCTTTGGTGTTCCTTGACTTGCATATGCATCTTTCTTGTCTGTGACTCCTTTCTGCATGGCATTCTTCTGTGCCTCACACCTGCACTCTGTGCATGCCCTATGTCTGAATCTTCTCAGAATTAGGACCCAGCCTAATCCAGGGTGACTATATTGGATTGTGTTTGCAAAGACCCTACAAGAACAAAGTCACATTTTAAGATTCTGAGTGGATATGAATCTTGGGCAAGTACACTACTTAACTCATTTTCCACAGTATTGGACACACACATCCACACAATGCTGGGGCTTCATTCTAGGATCTTGAGCACATTGCTGGAGTTTAAACCCAAGGCTTTGTGCATGATAGACAGTTGCTTTACTACCAGTCTACCAGCCCAAGTGCTGTTTTATGATGTCCTGTCTGTCAGCCTACCTACCTGTCAATCTATTGCTCTATTGTTTTTGACAGAGTCTTACTGTGTAGGACATTCTCTCCTGACTCAAGCCTGCTGATTGCATTTTGGGATTATAGTCTTGTACTACTATGCCCTACTAATGGTTTTGTGTATGTACATACGTGAAAATGTGCATGTGCTTGTGGAGGCCAGAAGTCAGTGTCTGGTATTTTTCTTCTATTGTTTACCCCCATTCCACCTCCACTTTTTTGAGACATGGTCTCTTTCTGAACATGGAGCTCACCAATTGGCTACACAGTCTGGCAAGCAAGCCTGGGTGATCCTTCTGTCTCTGCCCATGCTACTCTCCCTATTTTTATGAGGGTTCTGGAGGTTGATCTTAGATCCCTGTGCTTGTATGTCAATTCAGCCAGCACTGCAGTAGCCTCCCATCCCCAAGTGATGTTTTTGTTTATTTAATTTTAAAAGTTTTTCAACATTTTTTTGTGGTACTAGTACTTAAGCAAGTGTTTTACCTCTGAGTTATGCTTCCAGATCCAGGGAAATTGTGTGTGTGTGTGAGAGAGGGAGGGGGTGTATGTAGAGTCAGGGCAGTGCAGGTAGTGGTCAGGATTTTTTTTGGAGTCATTTCTCATTTTTCCACCTTGTTGAGACAGTCTCTTTTGTCCCTTTCTGCTGTGTACAAGCGTCTAAGCTCATGCCTTCACTCCTAATATTTGGGAGGCTGAGGCAGGAGGATTGCTGGGATTTCAAGGCTAGTCTGGATTATGCAGTGAGTTTCAGAACAGGTGAGACCCTGTGTCAAAACAAACAAACAAAAATAGCAAACTAAAGAACGGGGTTGGAGAGATGGCTTGTGGTTAAGAGTGCTTGCTTGCACAATTGTGAGGACCTGAGTTTGGATCTCCGCATCTGTGTGACAAATTGCGTATCACCTGTTCCTCCAGCACCAATGAGGAGTCATAGCCAGGAGGATCACTGGGACTTGCAGGCTAAAAAACAAAACAACAACAACAACAACAACAGAAATACAAGCTTCAGGTTCAGGGAGAGACTCAGCCCCAAAGGAATAAGGCAGTAAATGATAGAGGATGGAAACCTTATGGCCTCTAATCTCCACACATGCATATGCCTGCATACACAAATGTGTGTACACCAAATATAATGCACAAAATTAGACAAGCAGTCTCAAAAAAAAAAAGAAACTAAATAAACGAAGCTTATAGTCATTATCTTACGTCAAAGTTTTTGTACTACTTCTGAGAAGAAGAAATTTTCCCATGTTCTTGGGGAGATTCAAACAATTGTCTAGTCACGCCAGATAGGGAGTCAACAATAGATGAAAGTACAGATACAAACCGGGCGGTGGTGGCGCACGCCTTTAATCTCAGCACTCAGGAGGCAGAGGCAGGCTGATCTCTGTGAGGTCGAGGCCAGCCTGGTCTACAAGAGCTAGTTCCGGGATGGGCACCAAAGCTACAGAGAAACCCTGTCTCGAAAAACCAAAAAAAAAAAAAAAATTGGGATGGAGAGATGGCTCAGAGGCAAAGAGCACTGGCTGCTCTTCCAGAGGTCCTGAGTTCAATTCCCAGCAACCACATGGTGGCTCACAACCACCTGTAATAAAATCTGGTGTCCTCTTCTGTACTGTAGGATACATGCAGGAAGAACCCTGTATACATAATAAATAAAAATCTTTAGCCAGGCAGTGGTGGCGCACGCCTTTAATCCCAGCACTCGGGAGGCAGAGGCAGGCGGATCTCTGTGAGTTCGAGACCAGCCTGGTCTACAAGAGCTAGTTCCAGGACAGGCTCCAAAACCACAGAGAAACCCTGTCTCAAAAAACAAAAACAAAAAAAACTTTGAAAAGTCCAGTTTAGTGAACCAATGAAGTTTTATTGGGCTTACTTACAGGAGTATGGGTGAAGGTATTTACAGGAGCAGAAATGGCCCAAAGATGGCTGCATCATCAAAAGCCACCCCAGCATGGGAGACAACAGAACATGAAAGTTGGAAACCTGGAGCTCACCGCACAATTTGGAGACAGCTCAATGGGTTGGAGAGTCTTTCTCAGGCAGTTCTGCTGGCCTGAGGAGTCTCTAAGCTGTCTTTCAGGAGGGAAGGGTTTAGTGAATGGCCAGCTTCAGAGACTTCCTGAATTTCCCCTCTAAGATGGTATGGAATATTTTGTTTTGTTTTGGAGGAAATTGCTACACAACAGTAACTATAATAGTGTAATAGTATTAACACATCTTGTTTTATACACACACACACACACACACACACACACAAACAAAATCTTACTATGTAGCACTGGCTGACCTGGAATTGACTATGTAGAACAAGCTGGTGTCCAACTCCTGGAGATCCGCAGTTGTCTCCAGAGTTACAGTAGTCTAAGAGGAGTTGTATACAATAAGGAGTCAATAGGAAGGAAAAAGGAAGAAATAATATTTAAATTACAAGGTTTCCTACCTACTCCCCTCTGTCTTATTTTAAGATCTCAAGGAATTTTGCTTCTTGCTTGCTTCTGTATTTCCTTATTTTTTTGTCATAGATCTTTGGTAAATAGTTTTTGGATATTGAGGACTAGGTAATAAACTAAAGAATGTTGGTGATGTTTCTGAGGTTCCCTTGGGGAATAGACAGTAACATCATACAATGCAGAGTTGAAACTTTTACATTATATCTCATTTCTCTCAAGATTAGGTGACTACTAATGCATCAGATATACTTAATTTGTAGGCAGGGAAGTTGTCAAGATAGATCCCAAAGTTTTTAGCTTGAACATCTAAAAGATAGAATTGAGACCTACTGATTCTCCATGTGGGTGCTGGGAACAGACCTGGGGGCCTCAGTAAGAGCAGCAAGTGTTCTTAGGCATAGAACCATCTCTTCTGCCCCAAGAAAAGGAATCTTTAAGGCAGTGGAGAAGAAATAATCAGAAGACCATAGAGCTAGAAAATGGGTCTTGGGAACTCAAGGGAAGAGCATTGTTTATACTAGAGGAAGAAGTTTAAATTTTACTGATAACAGACCAAATACTAGAGTTAAAAATTGTGTTTAGCAATGTGAAGACCACTGATTATTATGAAGCATTTAGTATGAAAGGCCAGGTCTAGCTATTTACATATTTTTAAATGGAAAATTTTGATGCTAATAGTATCTCATTTGTCTTGTTTTCAGGTTTGCTGTCTTATTGATGGTATGTCTGACAGTGGATTGCAGTTTAATTCAGTGGGTAGCTTGACCATGAAATCACAACTTCAGATCACTGGTAAGACTTAAAAAGGTACAATACCTTATATCTCTGCCTCTTCTATTAAAAAATAATCTTGGTGACTAGAGAGATGGCTCAGTGGTTAAGAGCACTTACTCTTCTTCTAGTAGACCCTGGTTCACTTTCTAGTACCAAGATCATACGTGGAGGTTCACAATTCCAACTCCAGAGGACCCAATAACCTCATCTGACCTTTGAGGATACCTAAACTCATATGTGACATTCACATACACATATATGCGTCTAAATTTAAAAAAAGAAATCAGCCGGGCGATGGTGGCGCACGCCTTTAATCCCAGCACTCGGGAGGCAGAGGCGGATCTCTGTGAGTTCGAGACCAGCCTGGTCTACAAGAGCTAGTTCCAGGAAAGGCTCCAAAGCCACAGAGAAACCCTGTCCCCAAAAAACCAAAAAAAAAAAAAAAAAAGAAAGAAAGAAATCAAAGTTTTCTTAAATCTTATGAGAACAAAATCTTTAGTGGACTATTACATCTTAGGCACCTAATCAATATTTGATGAATGAATACATGAACAGAATGTTGAGATATATAAAAATCATTTTTATCTCAAAATATTTTATAGATACATTCTCCTCCATTAAACTGGTATCTAGGCAATCACTGTTGGTTATTAATAATTTTATTGATTTATAAACAATTGAACCATTATCATCACAATCAATTTTATTATTTATTTATCTGTAAAAAAATTTGAGAATTTTGTGTATAAGTACTGCATTTACATTATTTCCCTTCCTCCCCTGTAGACAGGTTTCCAGTCCTGGCAGCTGCTTCCCAAATAACTATAAGAGAGTATTATTATTATAAATGCTCTGCCAGTAGGTCAGGCTTGTTACTTGCTAACTCTTGCATTTTAATTAACCTATTTATTTTATTTTTTTAAATAACAGAAAAAAATCTTTTTTCATTTTACATACCAATCCCATTTCCCACTCCCTCCCCTCCCCTTATTCCCTCCACCTTTCTCCTCCCACCCCTATCCACTCCTCAGAGAGGGTAAGGCGCATTGCTTTGGGGAAGGTCTGAGACCCTCCCTACTATATCCAGGCAAAGAGAGTAGGTTCCAAAAAGCCAGTACAAACAGGCATAAATCCAGTGGCCCCACAGTCTTCCCCAGCCACACAACTGTCACCCACATTCAGAGGGTTTAGTTTGGCCTATTCTGGTTCCTTCCCTGTCTAGCTGGAGTTGGTGAGCTCCCATTTGCTCAGGTAGACTGTTTCAGTAGGAGTCCCATCATGGTCTTGACCCCTTTGTTATATTCTCACTCTTTCTACCCTTCAGCTGGGCTGGGAGCTTAGCCCAGTGCTCTGCTGTGGTCTCTGCCCCTGTTTCCATCAGTAGCTGGATAAAGGTGTTCTGTGGTAACATGTAAGATAGTCATCAATCTGACTACAAAATTAGCCCATTTCTGTTAATCTGGTTGTTGCCCTGTGGCTCGTGGCTTTACCTGTCTTTCAAGCATGTCTTGTTCCCTCTGTTTCTCCTGGCAACTCTTATGACTCTGCCCTTCTTCTTCCTAGCATCCTTAGTTTGGTTCTTCTGCCTATTCTGCTCGCTTGGCTACTGGCCAGTCAGTTATTTTTATTATTAAACCAATCACAGCAACAAATCTTACACAGTTTACAAAGGGATTATTCCACAGCATTTCCCCTTTTGTCTAATTAAAAAGGAGAATTTTAACTTTAACATAGTAAAACTATATATAACAAAAGTAGTTATTAAGTAAGAATTGCAGTTACAATATCTAGGTCATTTGTATTTAGCAAATTTAGAGAAAATATTCTTAATTCTTACACTCCCCCTAACTCCTTTGTTCTTCCCTACTCAAATGTTTGACCTCTTCGGGCTGACTACTTGGAGTTGGGTAACTTAGGGTGTTTGTTCCTGGAGAAGACTGATTCTCCCTATTGTAGCAGTCATTAGTTGTCTATGGCTCTTCATCTAGGGGTGAGTCTTACAAGATTTCCCCTGAACCATGTTGGTGTCGCCTGATATTGTCATTGTGCAGGACTTGTTTAGGTGACAATATTGTTGAGATTTTATGTGTATAACTTTCCTGTCGTATATAGAAGAAAGCACTGTCTTGCAGCTGATCTGTTTAATCTCCATGAGTTTATATAATTACTAGAGATTGATGTTTATTTTAGATTTTATTGCATTGTGGCTAGATAGTATCCACAGAGTCGTTTCAGTTGCTCTGAATTTGTTATGATTGGTTTTGTGTCCTGGTTTGTGGTCTATTTTAGAGAAGCATCCATGGGCTCCTGAGATTTTATGTTCTTTGGTGTTTGGTGGAATAGTCTGTAGATGTTAGGTACATTTGATGTACCACGCTGTTTTTATCTATTTAGTGTTTTGTTTTGTTAGACAAGGTCTCCTAGTGCCACATATGATATGTGACCAAGGATGACCTGTTGTATGTAAGAAGGCCGCTTGTTCGTTTTCTGGCTGCTCAGCCCCAAAATAATCACACAGAAACTATATTAATTTTTTTTTTTGATTTTTCGAGACAGGGTTTCTCCATAGCTTTTGGTTCCTGTCCTGGAACTAGCTCTTGTGACCAGGCTGGCCTCGAACTCACAGAGATCCGCCTGCCTCTGCCTCCTGAGTGCTGGGATTAAAGGCGTGCGCCACCACTGCCTGGCTAGAAACTATATTAATTAAATCACTGCTTGGCCCATTAGCTCTAGCTTCTTATTGGCTAACTCTTACATATTAATTTAACCCATCTCCATTAATCTGTGTATCACCATGTGGCAGTAGCTTACTGGGTAAAGTTCTGGCATCTCTCTCCAACAGGGCTACATGGTTTCTCTCTAACTCCACCTTCCTTCTCCCAGAGTTCAATTTACTTTTTCCTGCCTATTTAAATTCTGTCCTATCAACAGGCCAAGGCAGCTTCTTTATTCACCAATGGTATTCACAACATACAGAGGAGAATCCCACATCAATGACCTTGTACAGGGGACCTCCTGCTTCCCTCCTAAGTGCTGGGATTGCAGATGTGCTGCCAAGCTTGCTTTAACAATTTTTGAATGACTTTTGACTCTCCAGAAAGAATCTTTATATCCATTAGCATCACAAACCATTTACTCTGAATAGTAACCCCAAATCTAGGCACTCACCTACTTTTTAAAATGGATTTGGAGCTCTCTTACACAATTTGTGACCTTTTATATCTTCTTTCACTTAGCATGTTTTCAAGGTTCATTCACATTGTAGCATGGATCAGTACTTCATTTCTTTTTATTGCCAAATAATATTCCATCATGTTAGTATACAATATTTTATTTATATATTTCTTAGTTGATGGATATTTGGATTGTTTCTGCTTTCATTTTCTAGATTTATTTGGTGTGTGTTTGTGTGTGTTCATTTGTGTGTGCATGCATATGGAAGCCAGTGAGCAGTGGTTCTCTCCTTCTATCTTGGGGTTCTTTGGATCAAGCTAAAGTCCTTAGCAGGCCGGGCGGTGGTGGCGCATGCCTTTAATCCCAGCACTCGGGAGGCAGAGGCAGGCGGATCTCTAGGAGTTCGAGACCAACCTGGTCTACAAGAGCTAGTTCCATTCCAGGACAGGCACCAAAGCTACAGAGAAACCCTGTCCCGAAAAACATAAATAAATAAATAAAGTCCTTAGCAATCACCTGTATTCTCTGTACTGTCTCGATAGACTTCTACTTTTTATTTATTATGGATAATACTCTATGGATAATGTTATGAATGTTTGTACAGTTTTTGTGAAAATGGGTGCTTTCTGTTTCTTTGGGTATGTATGTAGGAGTTGAATTGCTTGGTCATATAGTATCGACTCATGTTTAGCACTTTGAGGATTCCAAATTATTTTTCAAAGCCACTGTAATTTCATCAGCAATTTAAGAGGTTTCTAATTTCTCCATCTCTTGCCAATGCTTGTTATTTGTCATTTTGATTATATCCATCCTGCTAGCTGTGGTTTTGTTTCCCCAATAGCTAAGATGTTCAGCATGTTTTTGTGTACTTTTTGGCTATTTTTATAACTGTCTGGGTAAAATGGCCATTCAAATTTTTTGGTTTCTATTGGTAAGTAACACCTTTATCTTTGTTTATCCCCTCAACCATACTGTACATCATTTTTAAGATTAATATTTTAACTTGCCACCTCTTACGTTGTGTTTCTGCTCAGAGACCTGCACTGCTTCTTTTCATTGAGGTGTAGAATTTCTTAGTCTTAGCTAAAACTTTCTACATTGTAGCTCCGTGTGGTTAAGATGAGTTGCTAGATTCTTTTTTTTTTTTCATAACAAATGTGTTAGTTACTAGATTCTTTAGGTATGGCAGGCACCTATTACATAGTGACCCTCAGTCTCTTTCCCTTTAATACTTGTTGAATACAGAACAGTTCACGTCCTGATGTATTACTTAGTTTCTGCTATTCCTGGCTTATATCATCTTCTGGATTGTGAATGTGTTAGGCCACAAACCATATCCTTTTAAAAATTATGCATATATATGTATGTAAACATATGTGTGGCCTCTAACACATAATTGCTACATTCAATTCATCAAAACCCAAGGGCAAACCAGACTGTAGTGGACATGTCTTTTTCCCAGCACGCTGGTCAAAGTCATGCTAGAAAACTACTTGATCTGTGGAAGTCAGAGATTAGGGCCATCCCCTGGGCCTGTACTTGCTCAGTTCCTAGATGTTAGACTGCATGCTATGCTGACTGAGGAGCCAGGCATGGTGGACATGGTGGTCCTGGCACTGGTTATGGGAGCGGGGTCTCTTGGAAGTTATTTGAGTATCTGATGCGTAGAAGTCCTGTATGTATGTATATATTTACTAAGATAGGAAAAATATAATAAATATAAATATCATAAATAAGAATTATTAATAAACATTTTAGGGAACAGCTACTTCTAAATACAAATAACTGGCTTAATCTTTAATGAAATTTCATTGATCAAGGAGTAAAACTAATATTTCAAATGCTATTTTCTCGTTTCTTTTACAGTCATCTCAGCCAAACTTAAGGAAAATAAGAAGAATTGGTTTGGACCAAGTCCTTATGTAGAAGTCACAGTAGATGGGCAGTCAAAGAAGACAGAAAAATGCAACAATACAAACAGTCCCAAGTGGAAGCAACCACTTACAGTGTAAGTTCCCACTGTGGTCCTCGTTTAGTCCATGAGCAGAGATGTGACTCTGACATGCTTCTTTCTTTGCATTCCCTTTTCTCTTTTTCCTTTCCCCACCTGCTCCTAGGACCCCTTGTTTCCTTTTTGCTTTTCTTTAGATAATATCCTGTCAGTTCTGGCCTGTCTTCATCATCCCCAGTTTAGTTGGTAATGGTATCACAGTTGCCATGAAGAAAAGGAAGAGATCTATGTAATAGCTTTCCTTTTTAATTTCAGTTTTCTTAAAAAAAGCCATAAATTAGTATTATATTTATATCATTATAATAGCCTTTTTAAATTATTATTATTAAAATATAATAGCCTTCATAAAAGATTTTATTTTATGTGTATGTGTGTTTTGCCTGCGTATGTGACTATGCACCAAATGTTTATAGTGCCCTGGGCAGTCAGAAAAAGGTGTCAGAACTGGAGTTACAAATGGTTGTTAGCCACCGTGTATATGCTAGGGAGATAATCCAGTTCCTCTGCAAAAAGTAGCAAGTGCTCTTAACCCTTAAGCCATCTTTCTAGTTCCAGTAGCCCATTTCTTTAACCGGGGCTAAATCAGGCTCAGAGATTAACTCACTTTTTTATTTTATTTTATTTTTTAACTTTTTTGTTTTTGCTTTGTTCTGTTTGGAGACAGGCTTTTGCTTCATAGTTCAGGCTTGCCTGGAACTTGCTATGTAGCTTAGACTGGCCTTGAATTCTTTATTCCTTTTGCCTCAAGCCTCCTGAATGCATTTACTGTAGGTCTGTGCTTCTATGCCCTGCACCTAATGTAGTAATAAGGGCGGCGGGGCTGCGTCCCCAACACCCCGGCCGCCTGAACGGCTAGCTTTACCCTAAATAATTACATGGATACTGTATTCATTTAAACACTGCTTGGCCCTTTAGCTCTAGCCCTTACTGGCTAATTCTGATATCCCGATCAACCCATCTCTAATAAACTGTGAGCACCGGTCTTACCGAGAAAGATTCAGCATGTCTGACCTGGTGGCTTGCTTCATCGCGTGCATCTTCCTGGGAGCTGGGAGCATGGCGTCTCCCTGAGGCGTCTGCTCCCGAGAGGAGAGCTGTGGAGTCTGAGTTCACTTCCTCTTCCTCCCAGCGTTCTGTTCTGTTTACTCCTCCCACCTATCTTCTAACCAATGAGGACCAAGCAGTTTCTTTTTATTTAACCAATGACCTTCCTCCATCATTTCCCCTTTTTCGGTTTAAACAAAAAAAAAAGGCTTTAACTTTAACATAGCAAAATTACATATAACGACACAGTTATCAAGTAAAAGTTACAATAATCTTTATCATAACTAAGGAAAACTATAACTGTAACTAACTATTCTTAACTTCATCAAAGACTCCAGAAAGATACAATACTACCTAAGCAAACAAGAAAGCAACTTTTAAAACTCTAGAAATGACAGAGACATCTCGCTGCCTGGACAGTCACCCAAAGTTCCTCTGTACCGTTGGGGCATCCATCTTCAGCCTTCAGGCCCATGGTATCCAGCAGACATTTCCATAAAGCAGGAAAATTCAAAGTTAGTTCAGTCACTATCTGTTGTGTCCTGCAGAATGTCTCGCAGACTCTT
The DNA here is from genome assembly GCF_037038515.1 of Microtus pennsylvanicus. Taxonomy (NCBI): domain Eukaryota; kingdom Metazoa; phylum Chordata; class Mammalia; order Rodentia; family Cricetidae; genus Microtus; species Microtus pennsylvanicus. The sequence goes on from NC_134580.1 coordinate 130,433,239, forward strand.
TCATGAATCAGGAACCCCGAAAGATCATCTCATCTTAGGCAAGTTCAGTAGTCCTCTCTCTGTGGGTTCTCTGTGTCCAGTTTATGCAATAGTCCAGGCAAGAGCAGTTTCTTGCCCAAATGGCTATCAAACTCCACAACGAGCCTCTTCGATGCCCATCTTCCTCTTGAAGTAGATTGGTGCTGCCAGGAGCAGAGTGTCTCATTGTCATGAAAAGTCCTTAGTTATTAAAACATTAAATGTCCTATTCTGTAATCTTTGAAAGACATGAAGAATGTCTATCCCACTGGCCCCTATTTTAATTTATTTAAATTAATTTATTATTTTGTGCGATTATGAAGGGATACATGCTGTGGTATTCATGAAATTAGGGGAACAACTTTGTAGTCGATTTTTTCTTTGTGGGTTCCAGGGACTTCAGGTATTTGGATGACCTTGGCAGTTTACTCAACTTCTCTGAGGAGTTCATTTTTGTATTAATTGTTATATGATACACTTAAAGTGGGGATTAATGAAATTACTTCAAGTTCAGTGAAATACATGGTATAAGTAAGGATTTAATTTGTAAATTCACTATTTCAGAAAGTGCATTTTAAAATTGACACATAAAATTATGTATATTTATGAGGCATATTTTGTTTCTTTAAATATACTCCTTTAATAATTTGTTGCCTTATAAGCAGTTTTGTTTTGTGTGTGCGTGTGTGTGTGGGGGGGTATTATAGTACAATTGTATCCAAATATAGTTTTCATGAGATTTCAGAGCATAGACCACCTGGTTAATAGTAGACTTTAAGAGGCACAGTAGGGGGTTGTCCACATATATACCTCAGTAGGTAAAGTAGGGGACTGTCCACATACATACTTCAGTAGGTAAAGTAGGGGACTGTCCACATACATACCTCAGTAGGTAAAGGTGCTTGTCTCCAAGACTGACCGAATGGTGGAAGGAGAGAACCAACTCCTGCAAGCTGTTCGTTAACCTCCCTATCCAACTAAATAAATGTAATTTTTTTTTAATTTAAGAAAAATAGGCAAAATAAAAAGATTTTAGATATTAAAGCTTTATTGTAACTTATTACGGATCTCATTGTGATGTTTAATGAAAACACTCTTTTCCTCCTGTTTTACTTCCAGTATCGTTACCCCTACAAGTAAATTACATTTTCGTGTGTGGAGTCACCAGACCCTGAAATCTGATGTTTTGTTGGGAACTGCTGCATTAGATATTTATGAAACATTGAAGTCAAACAATATGAAACGTATGTATGTAAGAGTAACAGAAAATGTACCTTGCTGTTTTTTGGAAGACATTCTTATGTTACACATGTGGAGCATCTCACATTATTATTTGTCCTTAAACTTAAATGTTTATTGAGCTGGGGGTGGTTGACACGTTTAATTATAGCATCCAGGAAGCAGAGGCAGATGGATCTCTATAAGGTCAAGGCCAGCCTGGCCAATATATTAAGTTCCAGCTAGCCAGGGCTACACTGTGAGACCAAAGAAAATAAAAAAAAAAAAACTACAACAAGTATCTGTGTGGCTATTTAAAGCACTCTGAATAATCTTGGTTTGGTTATTCATTTTGGATGTACTATGTTAGTAAATATGTATTTCCTTAGTAAATAAATATTAATAAAGTAATACATGGTGAATTATAGAAAAAGTAAAAGATTTAAAGCAGAAATGAAGGAAAAATAATTCAGAGAAACAAATGTGATGTTAGGGTAAAGGCGTAGGAAAATTTCCCAGTGTTTGTTTATAATGCTTAATTTTGAAGTTTCCTTATTTTAGATGGTTGTTTTATTTTCATTTATAAAATCATAATTCATTTTAGTTAGATCTTATACTTTAAATGAATTGTTTTTCTATGCTTGACATAATTTTAAGAATTTTTTTCTAGCTGGGAGGTGGTGGTACACGCCTTTAATCCCAGCACTAGGGAGGCAGAGGCAGGTGGATCTCTGTGAGTTCGAGGCCAGCTTCGTCTACAAGAGCTAGTTTCCAGGACGGGCTCCAAAGCTACAGAGCAAACATTGTCTTAAAAAGTAAAAAAAAAAAAAAAAAAAAAGAATTTTTTTTTTCTTATTTAGGTCTTTATGATATATAAGCCATTTTTAAATTTTGTTTTCAATGTAACTCAAGTTTATATTGCTAAATAATCAATGTAACCCAAGTTTATATTCCTAAATCATGCTAGTTTGATTTATACTGTTTTTACAAGTGTGGAATAAATATAATAGATGATTTGGATTATTTAATATTTTGTATTTTATCTATTAAATATTATATATATTGGTGAAGTTTGTTTTCTTTTTAAAAAGCAATGTTCTGGTCTTATAGTTCTTAAACCTTTGTCTAGTAAAACAGTTTACACATAATTGAAAGAGTGATCTTTCTTGTATAATCGTTCTTTTTCAGTTGAAGAAGTAGTTATGACTTTGCAGCTTCTAGGTGACAAAGAGCCAACAGAGACAATGGGAGATTTGTCAGTTTGTCTTGATGGGCTGCAAGTAGAAGCTGAAGTTGTTACTAATGGTGAAACTTCATGCTCAGAAGGTAAGTGATTACTTGTTTGTTTGTTTTTGTTTTTGGATTCTGGTTTTGGTTTTTGTTTATTCAAGACACGGTTTCTCTGTATAGCCCTGACTGTCTTGGAACTCACTTTGTAGATCAGGCTGGCCTCAACTCAGAGATCCACCTGCTTCTGCCTCCCAAGTGCTGGGATTAAAGGTGTGCACCACCAACACCTGGCTAAATGGTTACATATGGAAGTCAGAGGACAATTCATAAGAGTCAGTTCTTCTACCATGTTGGTTTCAAGCATTGAACTCAGCCGATCAGGCTTGGTGGCAAGTGCCTTAACGGACTGAGCCACCTTGTGTCCTTCCCCCACCCCTCTCTCTCTTTTAAAAAGAAATTATACAATAGAAGAAAAATTCAGAAATGGTTATACTGCTTCAGAGTTGAAGTTCTGTTGAATGTTATTCACAGGAAATCTTTAATAGTTACGTTTTTGGATGTACACACATGCACGCACACACAAAATATAAATAAATCATGTTGTTAAGATACCCTAATTTATGCCAGGTGGTGGTGGCGCATGCTTTTAATCCTAGCACTCGGGAGGCAGAAGTGAATCTCTGTGAGTTCGAGGCCAGCCTGGTCTACAAGAACTAGTTCCAAGACAGGTACCAAAGCTACAGGAAACCTTGTCACGAAAAACTAAAAGAAAAAAAAAGAAAAAAGAAAAGGAAAAAAAGATACCCTAATAAGATACTTTAATTTACTTACAGCTTCATGTTTGTTTGTTTTCTCAGTAGCTGGCACTTCAATGCAAAAGTCATGCTAGTGAGTCTTTCATTTTAGAGTAAATCCACAGGTGTAAGCCATCTTGTCTGGCTTAGGTTTTTGTCATTATTTTGTTTTTTGAGAAAGGGTCTCTCTCACTTTGTGGGTTAGGCTGTCCTTGAATTTACTTTGTACCATGTATTGGTCTTGAATTTGAAGCAGTTGTGTTTTTTTGAAAAGGTTTTTATTATATTTATTTAAGTGTGTAGATGCATTGATGCATTTGTATACTATAACACCAGTGTGGAGGTCCAAGGACAACTTGCAGCTTGGTTCTCTCCTACCATGTGAATCCTGTGAATCATACTCTTGTCACTAGGCTTGGTAATAATTGCCTTTCCTAGCTGAGATGTCTCACCGCTCTGAAACAGTTCTTTTGTGTGTAGCTTCCTTAGCGCTAGAATTATACACATGAGTTGCCATACCCAGTTCAGCCCCAGGATCTTCTCTTTGTTATATATACTCTGAATCAGGGAAGGCTGATGAGATAGCTTAGCGTGAGGACCTTAATTTAATCCCCAGAACCCATGAAAAGGTGGAAAGAACTTCCAAAAGCTGTCCTCTGACCTCCACACGTACCGTGGAACACACATACAGTAAATAAAAATAAAATAAGCTGGGAACTCGGCTTCTATTAAATAACAAATGTGGTGCACACACATTTAATCTCAGTGTTCAGGAGGCAGACACTGGTAGATCTTTGTTGAGTTTGAGCCCAGATTGGTCTATATAGTGAATTCTAGGCTAGTCAGCACTACATAATGAGACTTTGTCTCAAAAAACAAGATAAAATCTCTGCTTATTATATGTGCCTCGTTACTTTTAATTTTAGCCTCTTGTATTAGACTTCAGTTTTTTTGGTTCCATTAAGCTTCCAGGTAAGCAGTTATTTCAGGTCTAAGTGTATTATTAGTACTTCTTACCAGGTTAGTAAGTTCTAAGGAACCCGCCTGAGTTCTTTACTTCATCATGTATTACTTCAGCTTACCAAATTGAGGGATTAATCAATTCATTAAGTCAGATGAACTCATCATCTTTGGAAATGCTTTACTAACCTCATAGGCATTTCTTTCCTTCCTTCCTTCCTTCCTTCCTTCCTTCCTTCCTTCCTTCCTTCCTTCCTTCCTTCCTTTCTTTCTTTCTCTTTCTTTCTTTTTTTATATTTTCGAGACAGGGTTTCTCCAAAGCTTTTGGTTCCTGTCCTGGAACTAGCTCTTGTAGACCAGGCTGGCCTCGAACTCACAGAGATCCTCCTGCCTCTGCCTCCCGAGTGCTGGGCTCTCATAGGCATTTCTTAATCCAGTTAAGTTGACAATGAAAAGTAACTGTTGTATCATATTAAATCATAGCTGAATTTTTGTGAGTGTATGTGTGTGCTCATCTGTGCTCGTATGTCCAGCTATGCACATGGCAGCTAGGTGACAACAGTGTTTGTCCTCTATCATCCTGCAAGGTCTTCTGTACTTGGAGCTCTGATATTTTGGCTAACTGACTACCAGCAAGCTCCAGCACTAACTCCTATCTCCTCTCCTCTCAGCCTGTGTTGTAGGCATGTGCTGGGTCACATACCGCTTCTTATGTGAGTGCTAGGTTCTGAGTAATGGTCCTTATGCTTGCACAGCAAACAGTTTTCTCCTCTGAGCCCCATCGTTGACATTTAGTGTTTAAACTTGTAGTGTATATCAGTACCTTTTTGAAGCTGAATAATATTTCATTGTATATGTACACTGCAATTTACCCATCTACTGATGGACATTTAGCTATTATAAGTTATAACTACTGCTATTAACTTTCAGGAAAACATTCTCTGTGGTGGTTTACTGTCTCTTGGTTTATACTCATGAGAAGAATTGTTCTTGCTTGTTTCACATTTTCTGGCTTTATGTGGGGGTGTTAAAAGATTGATTTAGTTTTTAGATAGAGTCTCATGTAGAACAAGCCTCATGTTCACTATGTAACTAAGGATTACCTTGAATTTCTGATCCTCAGCCTTCACTTCCCCAATGCCAGGATCAAGATGTGCGTGCTACCGTTCTTGATTCACCTGCTGGGGATGCTAGGCATCAGATCCAGGGCTGCTAGCATGCTGGGCAAGCATTCTGAGCTCTACTCCCAGCCCTCATCTTCAGGTTTTGGGGATAGGGTCTCCCTAAGTAGTTCAGGCTGACCTCAAATTCAGCACCCTGTCTCTAATTCTCAAGTACTGGGATTTCAATCATGTTCTACCATGCTCCATATATTAATTTTCTTTTAATCCACAATTTTCCTCTATATCTTCCAGTTAATAGTTATACTTTCTAAAACTTTTGGGGATATAAGTGATTTTTATTTTTTTTATTTTTTGGTGTTTTCATAGTCTTGGTATATAAAACTGACTGCCCCGGAGCTCACTATGTAGACAACCAGGATGGCCTGAAGTTTGCAACAGTTTTTTTGAATGCTCCTCTTGAGTGCTGAGTGCTAAAATTATAGGCATGCACCACCATGTTAACTTAGAAATGTTTTTGTTGTTCCCTTTATGGGGTTTGTTTTGATTTTTATTTCATGTTCTTTGATTGCAAATTTCCATTTTATCTTAGTCTATCAGAATTTTAAAGGCCTAATTTGGGAGTTCTTTGCTTCAGAGAAAATGTCTTTTGCTTTGGATAGTGCCAGAGTTTGCTGCATCTGAAAACATTTTATCTACTTTCTACAGTCCCTAGCCTAACGTCTGCTTCAGCACTCCCCACCTTGCTGCTGGCCTGAGGCCTTGTACTTCCTCATAGCTGGTAACTGCCACACGATAAAGTGTTATAAAGCTGTGTTCTGCTTCTATTCTGGTATGTTAGATCAAGTTTTTGTTCACCCTTGAGGTTGCCTGATGGCCAAGGACTATATGTTAATTTTTTTTGGAACTAGTTACTTTGTGGTGGGAGTGCTCTTTTAATTCAGCTCTCTGAGGCGGAGTCTTTATAGCTTTCCCAGAGTTCCCTGTGAAAACATGTGCATTTAGAATTTGGATGTTTTTCTTGTTTATTTATTGTGGTGTGTGTTGCACATGCATGAATGTGTGTGTGTGATGTATGTATGAATGAGATACCCCTATGCTGCAGCACATGTGTGGTGGTCAGTTGTGTAGAAGACAAGTTTTAGAGTTGGTTTTCACCTCCTACCTAGATAAGACAGGGCTTCTTCTTTTGGCTGCTGTGCTGCACACTCCAGGCAGCTGGCTTGAGAGATTCTAGACATTTCTCTCTGCCTCTGTCTTGCTCTAGGAGTGTTGGATTATGGATGCACTGTGTCTTGACTTTTCATGCAGATTCTAGAATTGAACTTCGGTTATGAGGGTTGTCAAATTCTTTTATCTGCCAAGCTACCCCCACCCCCACCAGTGGCTTTTTTATTATATATGTATGGTATAGTTTTCTTGTTCCACTTATGTCCCATATATCAGTCATTATAAGAAAATATAATACACATAAAAATACTGTTTCATTTTATTTTGAGACAATTTGACAGTGGAGCTCAGACTGACCTGTAATATATTGTGTGTCCCAGACTGACCTTGAATTCATGGCAGTCTCTTTCTTGGTGAGATAACTAATGGGAACTATCCACCTGGTGTGTGCAAGTGCTGGGGCTCAGAGCCCGGGTTTTATGCATGTTAAACAAACATTCTGCCAAGTGAGTTTTATCCACAACCCCATTTTGGTGTGACTTTTTTGTTAAGATTATAAAAACTCCTCTTTAATCAAGCTTATAACATGTAACAGATTTGTCAAGTAAAATGGAAAGTTTCCAATATATTGAAACGTAAATCCATAAGTCACCATAAATACAACTCCCAATACAGGAAAACCACAACAACAAATTCATACTTTCCCTGTAACAGCCATGAACTGATCCTTGGACACTTGCTCAGTGTAGCAGATGTGGCCTGCTGGATATGGAGCACACTATGGCTTTGGAGTCACATACATCTGACAGGGCTGTGGCATTGTTGGCTTGACTCAAGAAGCAAAGCAGGTACCAGCACATTCAAACAGTGGATTGAACGTCCTTTAAATATCACAGTGAGAAGAAAGCGGTATAGTCCCGCTGTCAGGAAGATGTGAGAGTAGGGACAGATGCATAAAGCTTGATGCTGAAAGGTGGCTCACAGCTTCCTTTCTTTGGCTTCTTGGATAATGGCTGCTAGAACAGTAAGATATGAGGTTACCCACCCTCCTGACTCTGCTGAATGCCAAGATCTCTTCAATCAGATTCAGACATCAAATGTGTTCTAGGAACCAATATGGCTGTGTCCTTGGCCAAGCTGATACGCTGGTGCTTGAACTCCTCAAGTCTATCTATCTACATGGTAAATTTGTTTGTACTATGTGATGGCTCTGCTGGCGGTCACTCAACCCCTCACCACCAACTTCAGAGAACTTTCTGCCAAACACTATGTCATGATTTTAGAGACCTCTCTTAACACTTATTAGAGTACATTTTGTATATCATAAGGCTCATTTCAGATGTATAGTTAATGGGTTTCTATAAAAATTGTTATTGTATTTATTACATGTGTTTGTATGTATATAGGTGTATGAGTATGGTGAAAGTATGGAGGTGAGAGGCCAACTTTTTTGAGTTGGTTCTCTGCTTCCATCAGATGGGGTCCAGGGATCACATTCAAGTCATCAGGTTTAGTAGCATTTACTTTTGCCTGTCATCTTGCCAGCCCATACTTGGCATATTTTTGAGGTAAAATGTTTTGTTCATTTGTTTTTAATTTTTTTATTTTTGGGGGACAGGGTTTCTCTGTAGCTTTGGAGCCTGTCCTGGAACTAGCTCTTGTAGACCAGGCTGGCCTCGACCTCACGAGATTCGCCTGACTCTGCCTCCCTAGTGCTGGAATTAAAAGCGAGCGCCACTACCACCGGCTCATTTGTTTTTAATACTGTAGATTTTTAAACATTTTTAATTACAAAGCAACTCCACATTTTATCTGTTCTACTGTGTCATTTTTAACTGTATATTTCTATAATCCCCAGTACTTAAAAAAGAAAAATAGTAGACTTTTACCACTCTTGCTAGCTGTGGCATAATACAGTTACGTGCTATGGTATGGTGTTCTAGTAATTTTACTGCTGGAATTGTGGCTGTATCTTGGGAGTTTTGTTCTTTGCCTGTTGTGCCTAGACTGTTCACCTTGAGTTCGTAAGCAGTTTTCAGTTTTCCTCTTCTTTCTGTGAATAAAATTGGAAGAATGCATGAACATTATGGCATGCCTTTGGGCCTCTTTGAAACTTACTTGGTTTTTGTTTTTTCAGATAGTCTTCCTCTCAGAGAGTTCTTGGCGTCTTTCATTTTCTCTGAGTTCTTTTTTTTCCAGCTCCTTTATATCAGGAAAGTTATTAATTGGCTTTGCTATCTCAGAGTTGTTTATATTGTCCGTTTGCTATTGTAGTAATTTTCTCCCGTATTTCAGATAAAATGGTTAAAAGTTGTGTATGAGCTCTTAACCCTAACAAAGCTGAGGCAGAAACATGAGGAGTTCAGTGCCAGCCTGAGGTTGGAAAATGACTTAATACTGGGTTTGAATTAGAGTAAAAAATATATCTAAAAAAAAATGCAGAAGTAGGGTGTGGGTAAAACAACTAATCTCCTATTGAATAACAATATGTATAGAATTGAACAATTTGAGCATCTTTGTATTTTCCCTTTAAAATTTATGTTTGGATAAGTACTAGAAAGGTTTAATCATTTAATAAAAGGTTTTGCTTTTCTTTTAGTTTTAGTTGAAAATTACTCTCTTGAATCTTATTTTGTTTAAATTTGTTGTTAAAGGTCCTTCACAGAATGATGATGGTTGCAGACCCAAAGATGAAACAAGGTAAGTGTTCATTGATTACTTACTACGGAATGCAGAAATATACAAGAAGGAATTAAGCTGTTTTAATTAATTTAAACTCAGGTTCAGGGGGTTGGAAAGTTGGCTCAGGAGTTCTGAAGTCTTCTGGCTTTCACAGACACTCATGTGTACACCTCTGTACACACATTCACTCACACACAGGCACACATGGGTGGGCACACACACACATATATGAATAAATCATTGCCAGTTTTCAGGTTCAGATTGATAAATTGTGGGCCAAGAATGCTGACTTATCTATGTGATCCCAGCATTTCGGTGGTTAAGGTAAGAGGCTGTCTGTGAGTTTAAAACCAGTTTGGATTGCATAGTGTAGATTTGGGCTAGCTTGGGTTACAAAATGAGAAATCCTGTCTTTAAAAAAATCATTACAAAGTTTGAGGTGTTGGTACACACCTGTAATCCAGCATTTTGGAGAAGAAGATAAGATTAGGAATTCAAAACCAGCTTGAGTTATGAGAAGTGTAGTCTCAGCAAAACCACAAAAAAGGGAGAGCTGGCTCAGCATTAAGGAATGCATGCTGCTCTTCCAAAAGATCCTAGTTCTGCCAGCACCCATGTTAGTGGCTCACAAACTACCTGTAGCTCAAGTTCCAGTGGATTCAACATGTCTTTGGCCTCTGTGGACATCCACATGAATGCATGTGCCTACATATGGATACAAAACCTACATATAAATAAATAATAAAATAAATCTTAAAATTTAAATAGGAGAACCAAAAAACCAGTGTCACAGGTCATAAAAGAAAAATCATCCTGAAAAGGTGCACCATGTTATTTCATTGCTGCAGGGATATCAGAGTTAGGGAACATGCTGCGAATCCCAGTACTTGGGAGGTAGAGTCAGGGGGGCCAGGGCTCAAAGACCAACTTGATTGCTTGAGTTAAAGACTAGCTTCTGCTATGTAAAGGGAAATAGCGTATAATATGGTTTGGAAGTTGGATAAACTAGTACAACAGGCTCCCATGTTATCTTTCTACTTCTTTAATGTGTAGAAAATTTCATGATAAAAATGTTTTAAAGGGCTTGGATATAATTCAGTGTTGGAACATTTTCCCAGTGTGTCCAAAGCCAGGGATTCTATTCCAAACAGGGCAAAAAAATATTTGACTGGGATTTGATATAATCAGAATTCTATAAAATTAAATTTATTTGGCAGTGATGTGTGGTGTAGTTTGTGTTTTGTGGTTATGAGTCTTGTCAGCAACAACAGGAAGACACGCCCCCATATGCTACTAACTACTTGAAGAGTTCCCTTTTCTCTTAGGATTTCCACACATTTAAAGCCTTACCCTGAGTATAAAGAGTTGAGAATGAGCCAGGGTGAATTGGACTCAGTTTATACGTGCTTAGACATACAGGAAAAGGAACAGAACATAATTCCAAGATGTGACTATGGGCTTCTTAAGATCGCCCTGTGCTTACATGGCTTTATAGTAGTGTTGTTTATGATCCTGTGGCTTTCTAAGTCTCATTCCTCAAAGGATGTAACTTATTAACAAAGTTTAAAAATCAAGCAAAACTTAAAATTTAAATAAAGTTTATAAACTAGGGCAGTGAGGTGATTCGACGGATAAAAAGCATTTGGTGTGTTTGCTCTAAAGACTTGAGTTTGATTTCTAGAACCTTGGTAAAAGAGGAAAGAGAGAACTCATTCCACAGCATTGTCCTCCAATCTCCACACACATGCCTCGTGACTCGAACCCCCCCCCCCAGACACACATACTCCATGGCTCGAACCTCCCCTCACACACACTTTGGATGCAAACAATAATAATAAATAAAATTTAAAATATTCTAATTAAATAAAAATGTATAAGCAAGTTCTCATTTCTCGCATCTTAAGGACTCTTGTAAATGAACCTGTAAAGTCATTTATGAGGTATGTGGTTTGTATTTAGGGACAAGCGTGAACAGTCTGGTAAAGCTCATGGTTACAAACATTCTAGCCCTCATAAGCATGGTTTGTTTGTTTTTATTATACTTTAAAAAGTTGTCTTTAGGAAAGTAAATGTTATCTCTCAAAGTAATTTGAGCTTTCTCGGTTGTGTTTAAGTTTCTTGACTCATCGACAGACATGGTAAAGTAGATCTCATGTCTGCTTTAAATTTTCCTCTTTCTATTGCCTCAAGTGAAGATTGGGAAAACAGACAGAAAATTAATATAGTAGACTACTAAAAGGTAATGAGGCGGGTGTAGTGGGAGAGTAGAGGGACTATGAAAGCAGAATCAAGTGGACTTGGAAATTAAGAATAACTGGAAGGAATGCCTTAGAGCTGGAGAGCTGTATTGTCTGCATTTTGTTAATAACTTGATACTTGGAGTTGGGAGAGAGTTCCACTAATTATAGAAATTTTGGCTTGTAGATAATTTTTAGAGATAATCTTTGAAATTATGAGATATGAGATCCTAGAGAAAAATCTGAAGAAGAGGAAGAATCAGAGGGTGATTAGAAATCTAAGTACAAGATTATAAAAGCAGAGTGACAGAAGTTAGAGAAAAATGGCTTTTAAAGACGGGATGAAGGGGCTGCAGAGATAGCTCAGATTAAGAGCTGAGATTAAGACTCAGGTTAAATTTCCAACTTGGTACATGGTGGCTCACAACCATTCATAACCTCAGCTCCAGGGGTCCAACAAACACACATGTGGTATACATGTATGCATGTCGGCAAAACATTCATACACATAAAGTAAGATAAATTCAACTTAAAAATCTACAAAAAAAATCTAACCTAAATGTTTAAGATGAAATAGCTGGACTTGGTGGCTCATTTTTTTTTTTTCTCCCCAGTACTGTGGAGGCAGAAGGGGATCTGTGAGTTTGAGACTTAAATACATAGTTAGTTCCAGGCAGTCAAGGCTACAAAGTGAGACTATACCCTGCCTCCCCAAAAAAGAGATGGGGTAGTACTGCATATGGTGGTATATTTGTAGTCCCTGTACTTGGGAGGTTGAGGCAGGAAATCTTCAGTTGGATGCCAGCCTGGGCTGCTTATTAGAAAAAGGCTCTTGTCTCACGAGAACAAAAACAAAACAGTAACAATAATAACAACAAAAAACCAAGAGTTTAATGAACATTGTCAAATGCTACAGAAGTTATTATGACCATAGGTTAATAGTCTAGGATAGTTGGCCATCTGGCAAAAGAAAAATGTAGCTACTGCCTTTATCCCAACACAAAAGTAAATTCTAAGTTGATTTTAAATAAATTAAAAAAAAATGAAAATATAAAACCATTGAAATAAAATGTAGCTAATTTATTGCTGAATTAATTTAATTACATAGAAATGCAACAATTGCATATTTAAAAATATAGCATGGAACTGGGCAGTGGTGATACATGCCTTTAATCTCAGTACTCAGGAGGCAGAGGTGAGTGGATCTCTGTGAGTTTGAAGCCAACCTGATCTACAGAGCAAATTCCAGGACAGCTCAGGCATTGAACAGGAAAACCCTGCCCTGCAAAACCAAAATAAATAAACAAATAAATAAGTGAATGAATGGATAAGGGGAGATATACACACAAACGTATGTATATATGTATATACACATACATACACATAAATTTAATGTATACTAATTTTATAGAAATATAAATAATGTAAATATATAATATAAATAATATATGTGTGTGTTTATATAGCATTGAAAACCAAAAGGAAAACCCCTTTCAAACCAGTGTACTAAGTCAGTATCCTTGGACTGTTTGACACTCTTATAGATGGTGACTTTTCTCATAGGAAATATAGAGGGGTGTTCATAGGCCTGTAGGTATTTTGACTATAGGCAGTAGGATTTTGAAGAACTTGATTTCATTCCTGCTTATACAGGGCATTCTGAAGCCTTTCTGCAGTCACATCTAGTAATTTCGAATGGACTCCAGTTGTATCCTTGAGTAACTCCTCACTGTCTAAAGGGTTGTTACTCTTCTATTGCTGTGAAGAAACATTGTGCCCAAGGCAACTCTTAGAAAAGAAAGAATTTAGTTGGGAGCTTGCTCATAGTTTCAGAGGTTTAATCCATTGTCATAATAGCAGGAAGCAGACAGTCAGGACACTGGAACAGGAGCTGAGAGCTTTCTGTCCTGATCCACAGGCAGCAGGCTGAGAGAGACTGGATCTCACATGGGTTTTTTAAACTAAAAACTGCCTTCAGTGACGCACCTACTCCAACAAGGCCATTACCTCTAATTTTTCTGATCTTTCTAAAATGGTTCCACTCCTTGGAAACAGCTAAGCATTCACACAAGCCTATGTGCAAGTCTCATTCAAACCACTCCAAGGAGTTGTATAAGACTTTCACCTATGGCCTCTTTATTTGATAAGACTGGCCTGAAATTAGAAAGAAAAAGATTTTTTCTCCAATTCTTAAAATATTAAATTTTTAGTTTCCTGCTGTTCTTAAATAAAGGAAGAACATTTGTTTTGTTTCCCTGCTCTCTCCCCTCTTTGCCAGAGTGAGCACAAATGGATCAGATGACCCTGAGGCTGCAGTGTCCGCAGATAACAAGAGGACAAATGGGAACAATTCTCCATCCCTTTCAAATGGTGGTTTTAAGCCTTCTAGACCTCCTAGACCTTCGAGACCACCTCCACCCACCCCACGAAGACCAGGTATATATCTCAGCCTTCATTGCTGTTTTGTAAATACTGTTCTTTTGGTAGGTAGGAAGAGTTGATACAGAGTCTCCAGGTGTTGCCTGTGCTAGCCTCAAATGTTTCCTTCCTTATCCTGGGATCATGAGTATGCACTACCATGCCTAGTGTTTTTAAATGTGTTCTGTTTGGAAACTGATCAACAGGTACGTATCAGGTCATTGGTGTTTTGTTTAAGTAGAATCTTACTCTGTAACATAGACTGGCCTCAAACCTAGAAATCCCTCTGCTTCAGCCCTCTTAAGATCTGGGATTGCAGGTATGAGCCACCGTGTCTGGCTTCTGGCTTTATATTTACATTTAAAGACTTGACTAAGAATGATCTTTCCATAGGCAACTAAGAATTGCTTTTTTCCTTTAAGTTTTTCTTCCAGGAATGAAGTTCTATAAGGAAATGCTTTATTAAGAATGAAAATAATATGTGTTATATAAATCATAGACAGTACAGTTAGATGGAAATCTGTGTGACTATAACTGGCATATCTTATAGTTAAAAAAATTGGTTGCTTAGTCCATTTTATCTTTGAAAGAGCTGACTGGGGGCTTGGAGAAAAGGACTCAGCAGTTAAGAGCACTTGTTGCTCTTGGAGAGGACCTGTGTTAGATTCCCAACACCCACGTGGTAGTTCTCCAGCATCCATAATTGTGTTTCCTCTTCTGACCTTTGCAGGAACACACATGGTGCACAGCCATACATGCAGGCCAAAGAAAAAAAAAGGGGAATAAATCTGATAATTTTGTTTGTTTTCTTTTGTTTTCAAGGCAGAGTTTCTCTGTAGCTTTGGGGCCTGTCGTGGAACTAGCTTTTGTAGACCAGGCTCACAGAGATTTCACAGAGCTTCACCTGCCTCTGCTGGGATTAAAAGCATGCACAACCACTGCCTGACTACTTTTAAATTCTTTTTTTTTAAAATTTATTTATTATGTATACATATTCTGTCTGTGTGCATGCCTGCAGGCCAGAAGAGGGCACCAGACCCCATTGTAGATGGTTGTGAGCCACCCTGTGGTTGCTGGGAATTGAACTCAGGACCTTTGGAAGAGCAGGCAATGCTCTCAACCACTGAGCCATCTCTCCAGCCCTACTTTTAAATTCTTAAGTTAAAATTTGATCCTGATTTTAGATTTCAGAAAACAAAAGCTTTTCTTACGTTATCCAAATCTCTCGTAGCATCTGTCAACGGTTCACCATCCACTAGTTCTGAAAGTGACGGTTCTAGTACAGGCTCTTTGCCACCAACAAATACAAATGTAAATACAAACACAAGTACATCTGAAGGAGCAACATCTGGGTTAATAATTCCTCTTACTATATCAGGAGGCTCAGGCCCAAGGCCACTGAATACTGTAAGTCAAGCTCCCCTACCACCTGGGTAAGTAACTGCTAACATTTGTTTTCTTTAAACTTTTGTGTGTACTTAGTAATTTACAAAAGATTATACTATATTCTTTCATTAATTGTCTTTTAAGTAATTGTAATTGATTTCTGGAAGTATGGAATCCAAGAAAGCTTATCATATTTTAAATACTACATCTTCCTTTTTTGGAAGAACAAAAATGAGCTAGGTATGTTAGCACATGCCTGTAACTTCAGTACTTGGGAATCTGAGACAGGAGGATTGTTGTGAGTTCCAGGTCAGCTTGGACTACAGCAGGAGACTGTCTCAAAAATGTTTTGTTGTTGTTGTTGTTTGGTGTTTTGAGGCAGAGTGTGATACAGCCCTCACTGACCTCAAACTCACGATGTAGTTGTGGATAGCATTGATCCTTCTGCTGCTGTTGCTAAAGTGTGGGTTGCAGGTGTGCACCATTACACCTGGAAAACAAAACAATTGTTAAAGGACACACACCACCACCCACAGAAAGTTAATGAGAGTCAAGCAATAGCCATGTGACTAACTGCTGCTTCTCTACATAGGGAAAAAGCAAATGCCCCTTTAAAATAGTTTTTATTATAAAATCATAGCAGCATAAAATTTAAACTGGTAAACTAGTTCCATAATTCCATTTTAATTTGTACTTAAAAGGTTTTTTTTAATTGGTATGTGTGTGTTCACATGTGTGTACACTTGTGCCTGCCTGCTTGCCTTGTCTCTGTGTGTACCACATGTGGACAGTGCCTGTAGAGGAAGGACATTGGACCCCCTGGAACTTGAGTTGTAGGCAGCTCTGAGCCATCTGATGTGGATTCTGGATACTGAGCCTGGGTCCTCTGTAAGAACAGAAAGTGTTCTTAACTACTGAGCCATCTCCCCAACCTCTATGGCTTTTGTGTTTTGTTTTGTTTTTAACAAAGATTTATTTATTATATATACAATGTTCTGACTGCATGTATGCCTGTAGTCCAGAAGAGGGCACCAAATCTCATTACAGATGGTTGTGAGCCATCATGTGGTTGCTGGAAATTGAACTCAGGACCTCTGAAAGAAGATCCTCAGACCCCTATTTTTAACATTAATAGTTTGATCAAATTGAGAGCTCAGTCAGGGCTAAGAGTTTAGCTTAGTGGTAGAGCATGTGTCTAGTATATGTAAAGTTCCAAGTTCTACCTTAAAACCATACACACAAATTGAAACAAAACCTCATGTTCAGGGCTCTGCGTGCCAATCAGTTATTTGACTGACAGGTAAATTAATAAACTCGTGCTGGGGATTTTAACTACTTACACAGATTATACTTGTTGGTAACCAGGCATTTTCATTTTGGAAAGCTTATGTGCTCACCAGTGCGACAGACCTGACAGAACCACTTGGGGGAGAGATTTTTCTTGGAACTGGTCTCCTCGCTGTGGTAGTTTGAAAGCAGAGAGCTTAAGTAGAAGCCAGTCTGGTTACAGCCTTCAAAGAGTCCTAACCCCAGCAATCTACTTCCTCTAGGTAGAATCTGTGTCCTGAAGGTTCTACAACCTTCCAAATAGTACCACTAGCTGCGGATCAAATATTCAAAAACATGAGCCAGTATAGTAGGTGGGGTGGTAAGAAAGGAACAGTTTATATCTAAACCATACTACAATGGCAAGGTAAATTAGAAGATTGTGCTTAAGAACAAACGATCCGGTACTGAGAGCTAGCTAGCCCTTGCTGCTCTCACAGAAGGCCTGGGCTCATCTTCCACATGCACATGGTGGCTTACAACCACCCATAACTCCAGTTCCAGGAGATTCAGGACCCTCTTCTGATCTCTGTGGGTACCAGGCATATACATGGTGCACATATAAACACAGGCAAAACACTGATACACATACAATAAAATAAATCTTAAAAAAATTAAAAAAAAAGATTTTAAGATTTGAAATAATGGTTTTGATTCTCAGTACCCACATGGCTACTTACTTATATTTGTCTGTAATTCTACTCTTAGGGAATCTAGTGCTCTCTTCTGACTTCTGTGGGTACCAGGCACAAGCATGATATACAAATATATATGCAGTCAAAGTACCCAAACACATAAAAATAAGTAAGCAAATAAATAATGGTGAAATTAACAGACTCTGATGGTTTATAGCTATTCTCTTCTCGTTGGCAACAAACCTTCCCAGCAGACTGGAGTACTTAGAGTGGGTAGTCTGTAACTCTTGTCTTATGTCTGATAGGGATATGCTTTGATTTCAGTTCTTCTAGAATATAGTCAGAATTTTGAGTATAGTCTGATGAGATTGAGGAACTTTGGTCTTCTGAGTGGATGGACTGACTCTGAAATGCATGTTATTTCCAGAGCACACACTTAGGAAAAGAAACCTCATTCGCTGTTGTGTGTGTGTCACGGATGGTCATTTAAAGTGAGACTGTGTAGACAGGGTTAGAAAGCCAAATAATACACAGTGCCCTCACCAGTCTTTGGTTTGTATTTAAGGTGGGAGCAGAGAGTAGACCAGCATGGGCGTGTTTACTATGTAGACCATGTTGAAAAGCGAACAACATGGGATAGACCAGAACCTCTACCTCCTGGGTAAGTGTCTGAATTTACAAACAAAGAAGAACAAATTGCATCTGTACCCAGTGTGCCCTACAATCCTCTTGTTCTCCTCTGTTTTGCTTTTTGTTAGACCCAGACTAGAAAGAAGAGAGCTAGAGAACTTCCAGCATGCTGAGGGGTATTGCTGTTGTGACTTATTCTCTTTTCGCAGACAGAGTCTTGCTGTGTATTGCAGAAGGAACTCTTGGTCCTTCTGCCTCAGCCTCTAGCCTTGCAAGTTCTGGGGTTGCATACCATGGCCAATGAATTTTACTGTTAGCACTTCTAATTTAAAGATTCCACGGTTCAAGCTGGGCGGTGGTGGCGCATGCCTTTAATTCCAGCACTCAGGAGGCAGAGGCAGCTGCATCTTTGTGAGTTTGAGGCCAGCCTGGTCTACAGAGTGAGTTCCAGGACAGCCAGGGCTACACAGAGGAATTCTGTCTCACAAAAAAAAAAAAAAAAAAAAGTCAAGGTATGTAGGCTAGAGAGGTAGCCCCAAGGTAAAAGTTTCACGTTTTTCACAGGTTTTTCTTAAATTAGTTGTTTCTTTTCTGGTTTAGTTGGGAACGGCGTGTGGACAATATGGGACGTATTTATTATGTTGACCATTTCACAAGAACAACAACATGGCAGAGGCCAACAGTGGAATCTGTCCGGAACTATGAACAGTGGCAGCTACAACGTAGTCAGCTTCAGGGAGCAATGCAGCAGTTTAACCAGAGATTCATCTATGGGGTAAGCAATCTATTGAATTATTGGTTATTGTAACTAATAAAAATCTTTAGTGTTTAAAAAGTTGCCTGCATGTGTCATCTAAAGCACTAAAAAGATGACATAGGTAGATGCTGATTTTGTTGTGAGTTCGGTGTTTTCTGTCATTGTTAAAAATAAACACGAAACAGAAAACAAGTTAACTGGGTGGCAGTGGCGCACGCCTTTAATCTCAGCACTTGGGAGGCAGAGGCAAGTGAATCTCTGTGATTTTGAGGCTAGCCTGGTTTATAAGAGTTAGTTTAGTTCCAGGACAGACCCCAAAGGTACACAGAGAAACCCTGTCTCGAAAAACAAAAATAAACCAACCAACAAACAATCAAAAACAGAAAACAAGTTAGAGCAATTTAAAGTTCATGGAGAAGATTAATAATAAGAATAGACCCAAGCAGTTTGAAAAGAATCAAAACAATTCAGTATGCAGAACTGCCTATAACTTCAGTTTCAGGGAACCTGATTTAAGTGGTTGCATAGAATTGACAGTGGGGTTGAGTCACTGAACACTCACAGATGAAGCTTACTGAATAAATTTTTTGGTGTGCTGCTCCTTTCATTCCTTATAGTAATACACTGTACATATATTTATACTGTATATGTTTGTAAAGTATTTTCTTTACAAAGCTGGGTTTGATGGTGTTCATCTATTACCCTAGCATTTGGGAAGTTAAGGTGGACAACTCACTTGAGCTCAAGAGTTCAAGGCCAGCCCAGACAATCAAGACACTGCTCAAAAACAAAACATAAAATAAATTACCCAGATATGGTGGTAAATGGCTTTAACTCTGGTACTCAGGGGACTTCGGAAGGCAGAAGTTAGATCTCTGAATTCTAATCCATTCTGGCCTAAGTTGTGAGTTCCAGGTTAGCCAGGGCTACTACAGGCTGTGTACAGAGACACTGTGTGGGGTGGGGATAGACACACACACACATACAAAGCACCCTTTTCTATATATAAATAAATGGATTAAATATATATTTTCCTTCAGACTAATAGTGCCAAAATAGTGAAAAATATATTAGTGCTTTCCTTGCTGTGGTTTGCTGCTGGGAATTTTTGTAATCTCAAGTCATAATGTATCACCTATCTTTCTCTGAGAAAAGTGAAATAGTCCATGCCAAAATAAGTAGGTTTGTTAGAGTAGTATATAGAACGTAAAGCAAAGAAAACCAGCTCTACCAGAGGCCTGGAGAAGCTGGGCACTCGGCATTGCAATTGCTTAGCATCATGAGATCTTCCCTTTAGAATGTGCCAGAGTAAAGCATCTTTACTCTTCTTCGTTGGGCTACCTTTTCTCCATTTTCCTGTGCGCTCTCTTTCTCTCTCTCTCTCTCTCTCTCCCCCCCCCCTTCCCTCCTTTCTTTTTCGAAGATTTATTTATTTATTATGTATACAGTGTTTTGCCTGCTGGCTAGAAGAGAACACTAGATCTCCCTATGGATGGTTGTGGGCCATCAGGTGGTTGCTGGGTATTGAACTCAGAACCTCTGGAATAGCAGCCAGTGTTCTTAACTGTTAGCAATCTCTCCAGCCTCTCCTGCCTTTTTCTTGGATCTGATCGTTAGAATAGTTCCCACTCGATGCCGTGGACAAGCTCATCCTTATCAGCAGCCTTCTCTGCACTGCTTTGTTATGATCAAGACACTGTTCACTCTAGTAAGTTTCCCACCACTGCTTGTGGAAACATGACACTAGAGTTCCTTTCCTAGTAGTTTTAGAGAGTAAAGTAGCTTTTGTTTCTTGTTTGGTGTGTGTGTGTGTGTGTGTGTGTGTGTGTGTGTGTGTTTGTGTGTGTGTGATGGAGGAATGCTTTCATGGGGGTGGTTATTGAGGGAAAGGATATGTAGACTTAGACTGTGGTGTCTGCTTTTCTCATGGCTGCCAACAAAATACTCAGCTTCTTGCACTTCCTCTGGGCCTGGGTGTACATCTCTACCTTCTGCTTCATGAGCTTGAAGGCTTATTTGGCTTTAAGAACCTCTCTAACAGTGACATAGTACACTGCTCTTAGGGCACAAAGCCACATACCCCCCAAATCATGTACCACACAAATCTGGTGTGCTTGGTAAGGTGTCTGCAGAATTGGCCGTGCCTCAGCTTGCTCCCATCATTCATCACCTTCTGTCTGTTAGAGCCACTACCATGGGGTACTGCAGAGCCATTGGTGCAACTCTTCAAGGTTATCATGGCTGCTCTAGACTCTTTACATTTTATTTGGAAACATGGTTTCACTAAATTCCCAGGCTGACCTTCAACTTGAGATCCTCTTGGCTAAACCTTCTAAACAACTAAGATTATAAGCTTGTGTCAGTCATATCCTGTCCAATTTCTTTTTAGGTTTGTTCTGTTTTACATTTTAGTTTCTGTCTAAATTATTATAGGCAAATTTCTTGTTATGGATCCTTAACCTGCCTGTTTTTTCAACCCTAGTTCCATATGAATCTCCAGTGGCTTTGGAGTCAGGTACATCTGTCTGGTTCCTGTCCACAGTTACTTTGAGTAATTTTGGATGAGCTACTTAACCTCACCTGGACTCATTTACCTTGTGTGTGAAATAGACAAACCCTTCACTGCCTCGCTGGCATTTTGTTGTTGTCTTTCTGCCCCCAGTTCTCTTCCATCTGCACGTGTGATCTTTCGGCTTTCAGTATACATGCAAGACTTTTCTCAACTGTCTGGTCACTCCAGTTACTGCTTTTATAAATGACTGGGGTGTGTGTGATATATGGTTCTCTAATTTTTATGTTACTAGTAGAGGAAACTTTGTAGCACTCGGGAAAAACTAGTAATTTTCAGGTAAGAATTTATATAGTTTATGTACTTCCTTAATTTTACATAATTTTAAGTGTTAGCTAATATTACATAGTTTTCAAAGTTTTTTTTTTTTAACAAAAATAAAACTTCTCTAAGTGTGAATTCTGTAAGAATATGTTGTACATACCAGGGAAGCCATATTGAAATTCATACATTTGCTCTGAAATGTATTTGTTGTAAATTATGTCTAATTAATGTTTTTATTCTTTATAGAATCAAGATTTGTTTGCTACATCACAAAATAAAGAATTTGATCCCCTTGGTCCTCTGCCCCCTGGATGGGGTAAGCACATCAGTTTTAATTAAAGTCATTTATTAGAATATCAGGCTAGAGAGACTGCTCAGAGGATAGAATGCTTGGCTAGCATAGGCACAACTCTGGTTTGAGTCATTAGCATTGCAAAGTGAAAAGAAACAGATCATTGATACAGCAGTCTGGAAGGACCTCAATGATGCTATTACTTAGAGAAGAAAGTCAGTTTCACAAGATTACTCTTTTGGTTTTGTTGTTGTGTTTATTGTTTTTTGAAATAGGGTTTCTCTGTGTAACTCTGGCTGTCCTGGAACTCACTCTGTGAACCAGGCTGACCTCGAACTCACAGAGATCCTCCTGCCCGTGTCTCTCAAGTGCTGGGATTAAAGGCGTGAACCACTACTTCCCAGCAATTGTATTACTCTTGCAGCTCCAGTTTCTATTACTATACCGAATTTTTTCTTTTTTTTTTTTTTTTTGTGGTTTTTCGAGACAGGGTTTCTCTGTGGTTTTGGAGCCTGTCCTGGAACTAGCTCTTGTAGACCAGGCTGGTCTCGAACTCACAGAGATCCGCCTGCCTCTGCCTCCCGAGTGCTGGGATTAAAGGCGTGCGCCACCACCGCCCGGCTATATACCGAATATTTGAGACAAGATCCTTTATAATGAAAACAGGCTGTGTTGGGGAAATGGCTCAAATCAGAAAGGTGTTTGCCATGCAAACAGGAGGACCTTCAATTGGATTCCCAAAATTCATGTAAAAAGCCAGGTGTGGTAGCACATGTCTGCAATCCCATGGAGGTTGAGGAGACCAACAGATCCAGGAAGCTCATTTGGTCAACTCACCTAGTCAGATTGATGACCAGCTAGTTCATTTAGAGACTTGTCTCAAAAACTAAAGGGAGCCAAGTATGGTGGTACACATGTAATTCATTTTGAAAAATCCTATTTTTCCCCTTAAATCATTTATACTCTGTAGGCAGAGTTTTCTGTCTAAACTGCTGATCAGCACTGTCCCACCAGCCCGTCCGCACATAACCACACAGAGACTTAATATTAATTATAAAAGCTTGGCCGATAGCTCAGGCTTGTTTTTAGCTAGCTCTTATCACTTAAACTAACCCATTTCTATTCATCTATGTGCTACCTTGAGGCTTGTTTATCTCATCTACTTATTTCTCATTCTGCTTGCTCTGCCCTTCATGGCCTCTCCTCTGACTCTGCCCTTCTTCTCCCCAGCATTTTCTCTACCCTGAAAATCCTGCCTACCCACTGGCCAATCAGTTTTTTATTAACAATCGGAGCAACTCATTTTCAGAGTGTATAGAAGGATTATTCCACAGCAGTACTCAAAACATTTTGGTGCTAGCCCAACATGATGGTTGGTACGTGCCTGTAATCCCAGCATCTTTGGGCAGTTAGAGGTTAAAGGATCAGGAGTTCTGATCCTGTCTTGGCTATACAGTGAGTTTAAGACCAGCCTAAACTGTTGGAAACCCTGACCCACCAAACAAAGGCAGAGAGATAGTCAGTAAAGTACTTCCTGTGCAAGCATGAGAGTCTGAATTAACTCCCCAGTATCTATGGGGGAAAAAAAAAAAAGCTAGGTGTGGTGCCAGGTCCTTGTAGTCTTGGAGATATCTGAGAGGATCCCTTGAGTTTGCTGACAGAGCAGGCCAGCTGCATCAAGTGAGTCCTAGGTCAGTGAGAGACTCTTGTGTCAAAGAAACCAGATAGTACCTGAGAAGCAACATACCTTCGGACTCCATATGCATGTGCATAAATGGGCTTGTACACGCACATCCATGTCCACTTGACATGTAAACAATCACATGCACCCACCAGAAAACAAAACAAAATAAATGACTTCTCCAAGTGAAGACGGTTAAAACAAAGTGTATTGGGCTGTCCTTAGAACTTGTCATTATTTTGTGATAAGAAGAGAAGATACATGAAAGTTGTTCCTGTCTTCTCCAAAGCCAGAGATGGAGTTTTGGTGGTTAGGATAGTGGAATGGTCAGTGTATGGTTGATGCAAAACAAAACACAATGCTTTAGAAAAGGCGAGGTCCTTAGGTGTTGAACCTAACCTGTCAGATTGCATTCTCAGACAGAGATTGTATGCTTTGTTTCTATAATTTTGTTGTGTGTTTTACATAGACACTCACTAAAAGAATATAGCTGAAGGTTATAAGTTTATACCCTGTCCTCAATTTACTTATTTTTTAAAATTATGTGCATGGATGTTTTGCCTGCATGTATATCTGTATACCATGTGCATGCCTGGTACCCACAGAAGATGGCGACAATCTAGAACTGGAGTTACAAGCAGCTGTGAGCCACTACATGGGTGCTGGGAATGAACTCGAGTCCTTTGTAAGAGAAACCATTGCTCTTAACCACTAAGCCATCTCTCCAGCCCTCACCCTTCATTTTATGGCAGAAGAGCTATGACTCATTTTTATGGGGATGATTATTAACAGACCATTTTTACTCTTTTGAAAGAGCTCCAGGAAAAAACACTTCCTAGCCTCAGAAGCTTGAGTTGTGGACTTTGTCACTGTTATAGGAAAGCTTGTCTTTGTCTGCTGTGTTTGTGTGAAGTAGCGCTAAGGTCTAAATTGCTTACCTCATACTTGGAATACCTTAAATTATACCTACTTTAACACATAAACCCAGCTGTCATTTGTGAAAAGCTAAATAGCTGAGAGGTCTTATGGGCAGGGAGGGCATTATGAATGAAATCTTTTTAGTGTCTTAGAAATTTTATTTTTAAAAAAATTGTTTTTTTAATTATGTGTAGGTATGTATTTTATATGTGGAATTGTGTGCATAAGCTCTGGTACCCTTGAGTTACAGTTGGGCTTGAACTGATGTGGGTGCTGGGAACTGAACTTGGGTCTTCTAGAAGAGCATAAGTGCTCTTAACTGCTAAGCCATCTCTGCAGCCCAGAAATAATAATTAACAACTTCATTAAGAAAGAGAAAACGCTCTCAAAAGTGTGAATGGACTAATGAGATGGAAGAAAGGCATATATGTTTCAAAGGCTAGGATAAGCTTTCGTGTATGTAATATAATAGAGAAATTATAAAATCAAGTAGTCACTAAATAGGCAGATTCAACTTATTTTTATCTTAGTTTGAGGGGAAAGGACTATTCCAACATTAATGTTGTGTTTTTCATTTTGTTTAATAAAGAGAAGAGAACTGATAGCAATGGCAGAGTGTATTTTGTCAACCACAACACTCGAATTACACAGTGGGAAGACCCCAGAAGCCAAGGGTAAGAACTTTAGTGTATATATGGCTTCTCGCAATTGTTTACCTATTTCTGACTCATTTATGTATTCTTTCCTCAAAACCCTTAAACATTAATCACCTATATACCTTGGAAGAAGAAAAATGATTACTTTCATATAATGAAAAGCTTGAGTTTTATGAGAATGAACTGGGGATGAGTTGGCACAACTCACTGGTTTTCTTTTTTTCCCCACCAATAGAATTACAGAACTTTAAAAAAAACATAAAAATATGTTTATGTTATATTATATGATAGAATGTTTATGTATATTATAAGAATTTGCTGATTAATATACCAAGAGATATTATCACAAGTTTACTTAATGTTTTGATTACAGTATACAGTGATTTATGTTACATAAATTATGTCATTCTGTGTGTTAAAGTTAGCTAAGGCCTTGTTTTTTTT
Organism: Microtus pennsylvanicus; assembly: GCF_037038515.1. Taxonomy (NCBI): domain Eukaryota; kingdom Metazoa; phylum Chordata; class Mammalia; order Rodentia; family Cricetidae; genus Microtus; species Microtus pennsylvanicus. Next base: position 130,458,645 of record NC_134580.1, read on the forward strand.
TAAAAAAAAAAAATACCACTCAAAGTATTTCTCAGGCCGAAAGTGGCGGTGCACACCGTTAATCCTAGCACAGAGGAGGCAGAGGTAGTCAGATCTCTGTGAGTTCAAGGCCAGCCAAGGCTACATAGTGAGACACTGTTTCAAAAAAAAAAAAAAAGAAGGAAACTAATTCTCAGTTTCTGTTTCAAACAAAAGCTTAGAGTTCTGGAAGAAGTCAGAAATCAAGGTGTCAGCAGACTATGTGCCTCTGATGGCCAGGGAAAAGGGGTGCTCCAGTCCTCTTAACCACTACTATCTCCTCCCACTGACTCCTCTTCCTCATTTTGTTTTCTGAGGCAAGGCCTCTCTATGCAACTCCTGCAGTCCTGGAACTCACTATGAAGACCAGGCTGGCCTCAAACTCACAGAGATTCTCCTGCCTCTGCCTCAAGTACTAGGATGAAAGGTGTGAGCCAGCATGCCTGGCTTCTCCCAATTTATAGTTTGCTGGCTAGTGTCAGCAGTATTTCAGTCTTCACCTCTCTCTCTGTCTCTCTCTCTGTCTCTCTCTCTGTCTCTCTCTCTCTGTCTCTCTCTCTCTGTCTCTCTCTCTCTCTCTCTCTCTCTCTCTCTGTCTCTCTCTCTAAACAGGGTCTCTCTGTATAGCTCTGGCTGTCTTAGAACTTACTCCATAGACCAGGCTGGCCTTAGACTCAAAGGGACCTGCCTGCCTGTGCCTCCCAAGTGCTGGGATCAAAGGTGTGCACCTCCACTACCTGGCCACATAGCTTTCTTTTATATTTTTGTTCCAATTTTCTCTTTTTATACAAGCACCAGTCCTATAAGATGTGACTCCAAGTATGGATTCATCTTTATACATCTTTGGTGACACTGTTTCCAAATAAGGTCCTATCCTTGGGTGCTGGTCCCTAGGACTTAGACATAAGTATTTGGAAGCGAAGCATAGTCACCTCATGACAGAATGATATTAACTATCAAATGGTTCTATTTTTCAAGGAATATGGCAAACTGTGCAGTTTACATGTTAATCACAAATGCGGGCATGTTCCTTACACCTTTCTCACTTCAAACATCTATCTACAAATTCTGTCACAACTACTCTTTAAGTGTGATAGAGATATTAATAGTAGTGTACATTTGTAATCCAAACATTGGGGAGACTTAAGTAGGAAATCTTCAATTCCAGGCTGGCCTGGGGTACTTAGTGAGCTCTTGTCTAAGAACAACATAAAACTATAATTACAACATAAAAATATAATTACTGGCTGGGCAGTGGTGGCGCACGCCTTTAATCCCAGCACTTGGGAGGCAGAGGCAGGCGGATCTCTGTGAGTTCGAGACCAGCCTGGTCTACAAGAGCTAGTTCCAGAACAGGCTCCAAAACCACAGAGAAACCCTGTCTCGAAAAAACCAAAAAAAAAAAATAATAATAATATATATAATATATATATAATTACTGAATTATATTCAGTCACATTTTTTTATAGAGAAATAATAGAGACAGTAGGAGGAAGAATATGCAAAGAAGAGGCTGGGAAGATTCTAAATTTCTGTTGCTAATGGAGAGTCATGTACTTTGATGTTGGTAATATGTAAATGCTGACAACAGGGAGGTCTGTGGATTCCACTCAAGTGTCCATTTGCCCTTTTGGGTGAAATAAAACAGTCTGTATTTCCTCCAGAGACCAAAACTGTTGCAGTGTGTCCCAGGCCTCTCTCCTCTTTGTAGGATGCCCAGTGGGGAAATCCTCCAGGCAAAAAAGGGCATTCCTGATAGGCACAGCTACCCCTACTAGCAAATCACTTTCTAGTAGTTGAGAACAAGAGCAGCCTTCTGTAGGTATGATTAATTCCTCATGATACAAATCCCATGATTCACATTTCAATAGTTCTATCAGTTCACTCATTTAAAATACTTTATCTAAAAAAGAGGTGCTTATATCCCTTAATGCATTAGTCCATTGTTTGAATAGCATGGGATAATTCACCAATACTGTATGCCAATTTATCTTAATTTATTTTAATAGTTTTCAAGACAACTGATCATTGAGCTTATCTAGGAACTATAATCACAGTGGAAGTGAATTTTTTGAATTTTTTTTATATTTTTGGTTAGTCTTCCCTGACATTTGCGTTGAATTATATAAATAAGACTAAATAGTCTTAATATTTTGGTAGTTTGTAAAGCATGGTTTAAGGCAGTGTTCTTCTGAATATAGCACTTTGTCTTTCCAAAGTGTACTTGATGAAAACAACAATCAAAACTAAGAGTGTTTCTCTATAATAGTGAGCTTGAGTGTCTTCAGATCTCCATTTTTCTTCCTTTGTGATAGAAACTTTAGTATTCCCAGTGTTCCCTCTTATCAAGTCCATTAGATAAGAAACTTAAAGCTATGAAGCCACGCTGGAGGGGTGATGATGTAGCTCGGTTGGTATAGTGTTGTTTGGCATGCATGAAACCCTGGTTTTGATCTCTAAGAACCCCACAGGTGATATGTGCGTATAATTCCAGTGCTTGAGAAGTAGAGGCAGGAAGGTCAGAAGGTCAGGGTTATCCTAGGCTATGTGAGCTAAATCCAGGATATATGAGACCCTATCTCAAAAGAAAAAAGGGGGAAAAGTGAACTGGTATACATGAATAAATATTGCATTTATTTTATTCAACCAACTGAGAAGTCTGGTTGCCTTTATGTTTAAAAAGGACAGTAAGTTCATAGGTACGAGTATCCATTTTAATATTTATGCTAATGCATTGATTTTTTTGGGTGCTGTAATGGATCATTTATATAGGTCATTGTTGATTTATGATCTAGTTTAGGAAACCAGGTGGTGATGGTTTAATTCTACACTTGGGAAGCAGAGGCAGGCGATCTCTGAATTTGAGGCCAGCCTGGTCTACAGAGTTAGTTCTAGAACAGTCTCCAAAGCTACACAGAGAAATCTTATCTTGAACACCCCCTGCCCCCCAAAAAATCTAGTTTAGTTTCTAAAACTCATGTAATAGTTGCAGAGTAGAGAATTTTGCCAGCATACAACCTGAGGGATGATGACACCATGCAAGCAGCACATAGGAGAGACCTGGACAGAATGATTAATTTGTAGTAGGAGAAAGAGTGGACAGTTACTGTTGGAAGGCTTTCTTTCTACTAGGCCATTTTCTTGCTTCATTTCTCATATGGTCTTATTATGTAGTATTGTCTTGATTGTTTTAATATTTTTATTCATTTTTTGAGAATTTCATATGTGTGTAATGCATGTAGGTCTTATCCACTTCCTCCTCCTCCCTCCAGTTCTCCTCAGTGCATCTCCTCAGGGCTGGCCTCCAACTCAGAGATCTGCCTGCTTCTGCCTCAGCCTCAGCCTCCTGGGTACTGAGATTAAAGGCGTGCACCACCACATCTGACTGTTGCCTGCATTTTATGGATAAAAAAAAGCCTGAAGTTTAAAGAGGGCAGCCCAGAGTTTTCAGGATATAAAGATATATGTTCAGGAAAAAGATAGGGACATTTTGTAAAGAACTTTCAAGTTGCCTTAACAGAGAAAACAGATTTGTCAGTGGGAGAAGATGACATTCAGAACGATGACAGATGTGACTTGTTTGGGAAAATGGTCACTGGCCATGAAATCTCAGGGTTCCTAAGAGGGAGTCTAAAAGAGAAACTGAGTTGATGAAATCTGACTTAGGGAGATACTCTGTCAACCATATCGTGTAGGTTTAGATGGAGAAGACCTGAGTAATGGTGAGAATCAAAGATAAGGGATGGCTAGAAAGACTTAAAAGGCAGAATGAGTTAACTTGGGTACCATGGCTATTGAAGTGAGTTATTAAATAAATGGGAGAACATAGGCCAATAATGTGATGATGATTCATTTTTAATATTGTTGATGATGACTTTAATGTGTTGTAGAATGTCTAGGTAGGGATATATATTATCTGAAAATACGGGATTATGTAGGTTTTCTGAAAGATTTTTATTCTGTTTACAGGTGTTTTTAGTTTCTGGTTTGGGGCAAAGAAGCATGCCTTTGATAGTTTTTGTTTATGTTTTCCTTTGTATTTTATAGTCAATTAAATGAAAAGCCCTTACCTGAAGGCTGGGAAATGAGATTCACAGTGGATGGGATTCCATATTTTGTGGACCACAATAAAAGAACAACCACCTACATAGATCCACGTACAGGAAAATCTGCCCTGTAAGTTTTCTTAACATTATTAATTAAAAACACAACTAATTTCTTGGATTTTGACAAATATCTTAGTTAGCAAAGACTGGAGGTGTATGTGAGTTGGCCCATAGGTCTCTGAATACTGAATTTTGTTGTTGTTTGGGGGTGGGGCAGGTTGGGGAACAGTTCTTATCTTGTAGCTCTGGTTGGCCTTGAAGTCACTCTATAGACCAGGCTGGCCTTGAACTCATAGAGATCACCTTTCTCTTTTTCTCTGCTTCTACTGGCGTTAAAGAGATATACCATCATAATACCATCATGCTCAGTTTAGGAGTTCTTTATATACTGACAGGAGTCACTTGATCATTGTGTGGGCCTTGAAGAATATGCTTTCAGAAGCCTAGATGAATTAAGCCTGCTACATGGCTAGACTATATGCCATGTACACTCAGTATAGGTGTGTATGACCTATTATTCCTAAAATCCTGATGAACAAAACATGGGATTAAATAAAGCACTGGAAAAAATGATGCAGTCAAGACACACAGGAAGCACAAAGTGTGTGATGTTCAGCCAGCATTATATGGCTGTTTTATAGTAAACTGGTTTTTGTTATTGTTGCTTTGTTTTGTTTTGCTTTTTTAATTTCTTTTGAGACAGTCTCACTATGCAAATCTGGCAATGTAGACTGTTGCAGCTGTCACGCTTAGCTGAACTTTTATGATAGTAGTAGAAGTACACTCTAAAATAATAGTTTAAAACAGGGCACTAAGCCTGGTGTAGTGGTACACACCTTTAATCCCAGCACTCAGGAGGCAAAGGCAAGTGGATGGATCTGTGAGTTCAAGGACAGCCTGGTCTACATGGTTCCAGAATAGCACTTGCTGTCAGGGAGACAACACAAGATGGCTCAGTGGGTAAAAGCACCTACTGCCAAGCCTAAGAACCTGAGTTTGATATCTGGGATCCACATGGTGGAAGACGAGAAATGACTTCCACAAGTTGTCCTCTTGACACTCGAGCACCATGGTATGAGCATGCCTATACACATAGACATGTACGTACATACTAAATAAGTAAGTAAATAAAAGTGTTCAAAAGAAGTAGAGCTGGAATTGTAGTTTCCCAATAGGTAAATAAATAAGTAGATGGAATTGTTTTTCCTTTTATTGGAAGAAAGTGTATTGATTGAGTGCATTGCCAGTGACTAAGTAGTATCAAAGGGGTTAGAGGTGTAGCTCAGTTGGAATAATGCTTGCCTGCGTGCATGAAGCCCTGAGTTCAGTCTTCAGTAGTACGTACAACCAGACATGCCTGTAAGACCAGCATTTGGGAGATGGAGACAGGAGAATCAGAATCTTGAGGCCAGCCTGGGCTATATGAGACCTTACGTCAAAACAAAACAAAAGTACAAAAAGATCCCTCTCAATAACAAGAGTACTGCCCTGGCCAATTAGATGGTTTTCTTCATTTCTTATTCAGATTCATTGCTAATGTGTAGAAATATAACTGATAATATGTTAACGTATTCTGATACTTACTGGATTTGCTTTTCTTTTAAAGTGATCTTCATTTTCTACATAAAAGATTTTATCTGGAAACAAATCATTACACTTATTGCTAGTGTGCCCTTTGTTCTTCTTGCCAATACTAGACATCCTTTCATTGCTTCTGACCTGATCTTGTTAGATGTTTCTACCTTCTTTTAACTAAAAAAAAAATGCCACTGTGTGGTATTGCTCTTCTTTAATGTAGCACTTGGGAGAGAGGCAGGCAGATTTCTTTGAGTTCAAAGCCAGGCAAGACTACATAGGAAGTTCCTGCCTCAAAAACCATTTTGTGTGTGTCCATGATGGATCCTTGTTTTACAGACATTTGTAAACCACCCACCTGTGTTAGGATCTGAGCTCTTGTCCTCTGAGAGAACAGGAAGTCTTCTAACCACTGAGCCGTCTTTCTGACCCCGTTTGTTGTCATTAGCTTGATACATGATTGTTACATGATTTCATACGTTGAGCTATCCTTATAGTCTAATGATAAATCCCATTTGGTATGTGATATAAAGGATTAAAGCATCAATCCTTTAATATTCTGCCAAAATCCTTTTGCTAATTTTGACTGAGAATTTTATTCTTCTGCATATTAAAAGCTTGTGTGCTTACAGCAGAAACTGAGAATTCAGTTCAGTTAGGCACCAGTGAAAAATTATAGAAATAATCTATTCTTTTTTTTTTTTTGTTTGTTTGTTTTTTGAGACAGGGTTTCTCTGTAGCTTTGGTACCTGTCCTGGAACTAGCTCTTGTAGACCAGGCTGGCCTCAAACTCCCAGAGATCTGCCTGCCTCTGCCTCCCGAGTGCTGGGATTAAAGGCGTGTGCCACCACCGCCCGGCTTAAGAAATAATCTAGATGTGAAAATAAATTATAAGTAGATAATATAGTTATAATAAAGGTTGGGTGCATATAACAGAAAGTCCTATAATTGAATATAACACCTTATATTCAATAGTAGTATATTTCTCTATATTATTTAAGAATAACCTGGACCAGATAATGATATATGCCTGTAATCATAACTACCTGTAACTCAAGCTCCAGGAGATTCAGTAACCTCTTTTGCCTTTTCTGGCACACACTCTTTCCCCTACATAGAATTAAAATAAAAAGAATGTAACTCAGCCAGATGGTGGTGGTATACATCTTTAATCCCAGCACTTGGGAGCCAGAGGCAGGCAGATCTCTGAATTCGAGGCCAGTCTGGTCTACAGAGCAAGTTCCAGGACAGCTAGGGCTGTTACAGAGAGAAACCCTGTCTTGAAACAACAACAACAACAACAAAAATATAACTCACCATAAAATAGAGGAGAAAAATCATATGATCAGTGACTGGAGCAATGCCTCATTACTTCAAAGCACTTGCTGCTCTTAGAGAGGATTCCAGGTCAGTTTATGGCATCCACTCGGCATCTACCAGCACTCTGTAAATTCAGTTCCAGGGGATCCAGTGCCCTCTCTGGCCTCGTTGGGCATCAGGGATTCAACATGGTCACAGACACATATACATGTCAACACTCACATACATACAAATTAATGAATCTTTTAAGATAAATCATGATTATTCGGTAAAAGTTTTTGATGAATCACAAAACACTTTTGTGGTCCTCTTTCACTTGCCTTGGAAATGTTCTTATAAAAATACGGATAAAAGCCTCCATTGTGCTTAATGATGAAATAATTACTCCATCCAGGATGTGTATCACCACTCTGCCACTCAGCATCATAGTGGCAATCAACTGTAGAAGAGATAGGCTAGAGAGGAGGAAGTAAGGCTGTCTGTCTTTCATAAGAATCATATGTAGTGAAAATTATGAGTAATGTAGAGAAAATTACTAGAGCTAGTAAATTTTCCAGGATTGCAGGGCATAAAATCAGATGTAATTCTACATTAAAACAGCCAAACAGCGGCTTCCAGTGATCTGGAATTCTTCCTATTCTTTGGCCCTAGATCATGGTTTTCATCCTCATTGTACTTGTCATTTGAAGAAAGAACACACTGGAATGAAAACAAAACCCTGAACCAATATTTTGTTCCTTAAAAAAATGACTTCTTGAAAGCCCCCTCCAGCGCTTATGGTTCGAGCTCCTTAGACAGAGCTGAAGTCTCACGGAAACACTAGGAAATGTTGCTTGACCTTGAGTTTCATGAGGACTAAAGGATAGATAGAGTAGGAGCTCTTCTGTCCAGCCCTGTTAGATCACCTGCACACAGAAAAAGCCTCCCTAGCAGTGGCTTCAACAAGAGTTTACTTAAAAATAGTCCTTAGGGAACATTCAAAAAAGAAAAGGGGAAAGATGTATTAGGAATATGCTCTGTTGGGTGCTTTTGTATCTGTCTGCTGAGTGCTGGGTAGCAACGGGTGGGGATGTGGGGAGTGTATTTGCTTTCCTGTAGCATTCCTTTGACAAGCAGTTTCATGTGTTGTGTTAATGTTAATCTTTGTTCTTCAGAGACAATGGACCCCAGATAGCATATGTTCGGGACTTCAAGGCAAAGGTTCAATATTTCCGTTTCTGGTGTCAGGTTAGTGTTGGTTCTGTGTCTCTGTATCTCCTTCCTTTGTTACATTGCTATGTTACACTGCAGTTCTGCGAATGTGTACTGACAATAAAAGTATGAGGCATTGGAGCCATCCATTTTTAGGACAATGAAATATTTATCAACTAGATAATTACCAAAAGATTAAGCTAGAAACCATTTAAATAAGAAAATATTGTGACTTTTCTTGGGAACCTATTGTTTTCAAGTTGCATAAATCCTTTTTTTTTTTCAAGACAGGGTTTCTCTGTAGCTTTTGGAGCCTGTCCTGGAGCTAGCTCTTGTAGACCAGGCTGACTTCGAACTCACAGAGATCCGCCTGCCTCTGCTGCGATTAAAGGCGTGCGCCACCACTGCCCGGCAAATATTGAAACAAAATATTTTCTGATAGATTGCAGTTGTTCACTTTCCTATCTAGTAGTGTGTGTATGTGTGTGTTTGAGTCAGGACAATCTAAATAACCCACACTGATTCGGACTCAAAATCTTCCTACCACAACCTTCTCAATGCTGCAGTTATAGGTGTTTGCCTCATTCATAACTCCATGTCTAATGTTTGATAGAAATGTCTTTGATAAGTACACATATGATCAAATACATACAAACATATATTTAATGTTTTATGATATCTAAATAAATGATTTTCTGTATGGGCTCTAAATAAAATGAATGCATTAATTGAAGTATTATATTAAATACCCAAAATCAAGTTTTTATGAAGAATTTTTTTAAGATTTATTTATTATGTATACAGTTTTCTGTCTCTCCCCCCCCTTTTTTAAGATTTATTTACTTATTTATTATGTATACAACTTTCTGCCTCCATGTATACCCACACTCCAGAGGAGGGCGCCAGATCTCATTACAGATGGTTTGGAGCCACCATGTGGTTGCTGGGAATTGAACTCAGGACCTCTGGAAGAGCAGACAGTGCTCTTAACCACTGAGCCATCTCTCCAGCCCTTTCCTCCCCTTTTTTTGAGACAGGGTTTCTTTGTGTAATAACCTTGTTTGTTTTGGAACTCACTCTGTAGACCAGGCTGGCTTGAACTCACAGAGATCTGCCAACCTCTGCTCCCCGAGTCCAGGGATTAAAGGCGTGCGCCACCACTGTCTAGCATGTATACAGTTTTCTGCCTGCATGGCAAAAAGACAGCACCAGATCTCATTATAGATGCCTGTGAGCCACCATGTGGTTACTGGGAATTGAACTCAGAACCTCTGGAAGAGTGACCAGTGCTCTTAACCTCTGAGCCATCTCTTCAGCCCTTAATTCAAATTTTTATAATTAACTGGGAAACATAATTCTGAATTAAAATTTGAAAATCAAAAGACTTACTTGAGTTCTTAAATATAAGCATTTTACATACACGACCTGATTTTCTTCTTACTCATATGGAAAAGAATCAACATGAATGCTGACAAATGTGTTGGCAGTCATAGTATAAATTATTCAAAGTGTGTTCTCGTTTGCAAAGATAAAAGTAAGTAAAACTTTCCTTCTTGGTTTTTGCTAGGCTATTTTAATGGTGAGAATTGACTTCAGTTGTTCTTACATTTCAGCAACTGGCCATGCCACAGCATATAAAGATCACAGTGACAAGAAAAACATTGTTTGAGGATTCCTTTCAACAGGTATTGTCTTGGTCACTCAGTAATTACTACCTTCTGGTACTCAGGGTTTGTGTATGGGTATACACACATACACATGCTGGTGTTCTTGCCTATGCATGTAAGTGTAGAGGCCAGAGGTGTACTTCTGGTGTCCTGTTCCAATACTGTCTACCTTGTATTTTGAGACAGGGTCCCTCACTGAACCTAATGCTAACATTTGGGCTAAATCAGCTAGCCAGCAAACCCTTAGGATCTGTCTATCTTTGCCCCTCTGGTGCCAGGGGTACAGGCATGTGCTGTCATACCATGTTCCTATGTGGGTTGCTGGGAATTTGAGCTTAGGTTCTGAAGGTTGCACAGTAAGCACCTTATCCCCGAGCCATTTCCCCAGCCCCTGACCTTGAATTTTTCAGTTTAATTTTGTTGCCAACTATCTTACATCACATTAGGAGTGTACAAGTGCTCCTGTGCAGTATTCTGTGAGTTTAAGTTCCCTAAGCTGCTAAGTGTGTGATCAGAATGGTACACAGGTGGAACATCATCAGTCACTAGATGGAGGGCTGGGAATAACCTTGTGAACATGTGATATATAGGGAAAAGAGGAAAGATTTTATTTTATGCTTTTGTATTACTTTGGATTTTTATGCTAAACATGTGTTTCTCTTAGAAGTATATTTTAAGTAGGAAAGAAATTAGCCATTGGTAACAGTTTTCTAAAAAATGCTCTATGAATTTTCAGTAGTCAATAAAGTTTTCATTTCCTGTCAGTGAGTGAGTTTGTTCACTATTTACCTTTACACCGTAGACATCACTCTCAAGCCAATCGCAATTAAGTGTTAGATTATGTATATTAAAACATCCTGAGGGTGGAATTTTCTTTAAAACACCTTGCTGGTCTTTGTCTTATTACTAGATGTGAATGTGGTGATTTTCAAGTCTCTCAGTCTGTTGTGATAGGTAGTTTTGTAAGCACTGAACTGAGTGCAGAGGAAGAGGTTGGATCCATTGGCCTCAGCTGGCTGCTCAATTTCAGGAAGAGTTTTGTTCCTTTTCTGATGGTGCCTCAGTTATTAACATTAAAGAGAAAAACCAGTTGGCATCCTGCTGCATAGGAGAAGAGAGTGAGCCTTGGCAATTAACTGAGGCACTTAGAGAATTATGTTTATACATGGCCTGATGTAAGCCTCCGCGGCCATCTTTAGCCCAGCCCTTATACTCATGGCTCTCTTGTCATTGAGTAGTCAGTGTCGTTTGAACCATTTGTTTTGTGTGTGTGTGTGTGGGCGGGAGGGGGGTGTTATAACTCGCTAGTACTTGTAATGACAAGATGCAAACAGTGACTAACTAAGCCTTTCGTCTTTGTGCCCTTACACTGAAAGGCTTTTGCAGTGACATGATGATGTGCTAAAATATTTAAAACTCATCTTAGATTTTACATCCACCAAATAAATGGGCAGTTATAATGTAAGGAAAATATGGCTGCTTAGAGGTAATCTAATATCAAAATAGGACATAATTTAAAAGTTAGCAATAGGTTTTCTTCATAGGTATTGGCTAACATTGCTTTAAATGGTGTTTTTTTACTAGCACAGCACAGTACAAGTGTTTATGGTGGAAAGTGTAGAAGAAAAGTCTCTTCTCATTAGCCCTGGTAGAGGGAACTGTTTAAACTAGTTGTAACCTTGTGGCATCTCTCAGATATGTGTAGCTCAGTGCCCAGCTTATGGTGCTTGTGGGGTGTTTGTCATAAACGTGCATGTCAGCATAGACTGTCTGTCACACCTGCATGCTGTTTGTCTGTTCTCTTTCACAGGGAACTGAGAACTTACTGATCCTCTTTGGATTTTTAAGTGTTAACAATTTACTCTCTATATAATAGGCATTATATCAAATTGTCTATCCCCCTCAGGCCTCTATGAGTTCTAAGCAGAAGTAATTACATAATTTTACCGAGGGAGAAACAGATGGGCCTATCTACCGTAGCTCGATAATGCTGCTGCCCTTCACATCTGAAGATGGCACTGTTAGCCCCCTTGTAGGAGGCAGAGTAGTAGTTTTCCTGTTTAATTTTAGACTCCCACTGAGTGTATTTCCAAAGATAAGTGAATCTGCAGTAACTGTTAGTCAGTTAGTTAATAAGTGGATATTTTGACTGTGAAACAATACCAAACCTAACCAGCCCTACTGCTCTTTCCTCCCTAAGTGGAGGAAGAGGAGAAAAACAGGTAATCCCCAACCAGTGTATACTACACAATTGATAGATCAGCTTCATAAGTTTCATGGAGAAGTGTATAAAGTATGTAAAAAATAGATGCATATAGTAACTATATGGAACATGAATGTATTTCTGTATGTGTACTGTTAACTAGATTGTAAATGCTCTATTTCATGTGTTAACTAGACTGTATTTCATGTTAACTAGACTGTAAACGCTCTATTTCATGCCTATACTGGAGTAAGTGGGAAATGACAGCGATGTTTCCACAATTGCAGTCACAGTTCTCTTACTTTGTTTTGTAGATAATGAGCTTCAGCCCGCAAGATCTGAGAAGACGTTTGTGGGTGATTTTCCCAGGAGAAGAAGGTTTAGATTATGGAGGTGTAGCAAGGTAGTGATATATGAATACTCAGAACTTAGTCCTTTCCTCCAAAGGTATCTTCACACTTTGTTCACAAGTGCTATTTTCCCAGTCCATTGTTTCAGGAAAATGAAATATATAAAATTATTTTAGCTTTATTACACTGCAACTACAGAATTTCAACAAGCATTACCTCAGTGCCTATTGTCTAAGAACTGCTAGTACCTGCCTCATTCACATGGTCCTCAGATTAACCTTGTGCGAAAGAATTTTACAGACGATGAAATTTTTTTTTTTTTTTTTTTTGTTTTGTTTTGTTTTGGTTTGGTTTTTTTTTGGTTTTTCGAGACAGGGTTTCTCTGTGGCTTTGGAGCCTGTCCTGGAACTAGCTCTGTAGACCAGGCTGGTCTCGAACTCACAGAGATCCGCCTGCCTCTGCCTCCCAAGTGCTGGAATTAAAGGCGTGTGCCACCATCGCCCGGCTCAGACGATGAAATTTAAAGAGTCACCTAGGTCACATAAGTTGTAGCCAGTTGTAAACTTTCCATTTTCTGACCAGTGACTAGTGTCTGTCAACCAGCCTCTGTCTTTTCCATAGATGACCTAGAGCCCTGTAGTGTCAAATCTTTCTTCCTCGCTAGAGCTCTGAGAAAGTTGGTAGCGCCACGGTTCCTCCCTAGGATTAACTTAGTGTTGAGAATATAGAGTTCTAGGGGAAAAAAAGAGTTGAATGTCTTTGTTTTTTCACTTTGAAACATCTGTTCAGACTCTAAAAGACTTTGCTTATTCCGTGACAGTACTGTACTGGTTTACAGCATTTATTTATTTATTTATTTATCTATTTATCTATTTATTTATTTATTTATTATGTGCGCAGTATTCTGTCTGCGTGTATATCTGCAGGCCAGAAGAGGGCACCAGACTTCATTACAGATGGTTGTAAGCCACCATGTGGTTGCCGGGAATTGAACTCAGGACCTTTGGAAGAGCAGGCAATGCTCTTAACCACTGAGCCATCTTTCCAGCCCCTGGTTTACAGTTTTAAACTAGGGCCACAGCATGGCTCAGTGGATAAAAGTGCCTGCCACAAACCCTGGCACCTACAGGAGAAGAGAGACCAACTCCCCCAAACTGTCACGTAACCTCCGCATGCACATTGTGGCCTTTCTGTGCTTTGATACACATACATACGTACGTACATACATGTACTTGCACATACTCACATGCAGCATAGCCAGTGGTAGCGCATGTCTTTAATCTTAGCACTTAGGAGGCAGAGGCTGGTGCATCTCTGAGTTCGAGACCGGCCTGGTCTACAGAGTGAGTTCCAAGACAGCCAGGGCTACACAGAGGAACGCTGTCTCAAAAAACCATACATGATAGATAGATAGATAGATAGATAGATAGATAGATAAGATAGATAAGATAGATAGGGAAGACAAATATTTAAAGCTAAATAGATAATAAAATTTAAAAATTTTAAGCTGCATGTGGTGGCAAATGACTGATCCCAGCATTTGGGAGATAATACTAGGGAGGATCAAATCTAGCCTAGGCTACAGAGGGCATTTGAAGCCAGCCTGGGTACATGAAACCCTCTCTCAAATAAAATTAAATAAAAATCACATACAAAGCTGTAGCAATGTGGAAGGGGAAGAATTTTTTTAAAAGACAGCTTGAGTTGTCTTTTGAGCAAATAACTGTTTCTAGGATTATTTTGAAGGGTAGAAGCACTTTGGGTTTTTTGTTTTGTTTTTTAAATTCTTTTTTTTTAATGGTGAAAAAGTGTATATTTAGAATTAGCCGGCTTTGGGAGGGGCAGGAGCTTCCTTTTTTCCCCGCTTTCAATGCCATCTTGATGAAAAGGGTGGCCTACCCTCGTTCCCATAAGCTTATCGTTTTTTAAATTCTTTATATTTTTTTATGTGCATGAGCTTTAGCCTGCATGTATGTGTGTGCCTGGTGTACTTAGAGGTCAGAAGAGGGTGTTGGTTCCTTAGAAGTGGAATTACAGATGACCATGAGCCACCATGTAAGTGCTGGGAACTGCAGTTAGATTGCAGCCAGTTAGTTGTCTTAACTACTAAGGCATTTTTCTAACCTCTGAAGTACTGTTTGTTTTGTTTGTTTTTTTGAGGCAAGGTTTCTCTATAGCTTTGGAGCGTGTCCTGGAACTCACTCTGTAGACCAGGTTGCCTCAAACTCACAGAGATCCATCTGTCTCTGCCTCATGAGTGCTGAGATTACAGGCGTGTGCCACCACTGCTTGGCTTGTTTACAAAGTTTCTGTATAGCCCTGGATGTCTTGAATTCGCAGAGATCCTACTCTCTCTGCATTCTGAATGCTGGGAATAAAGGCATGGGTCACCATGCCTAACTGAAATGCTGTTTGTTTTTTTTAATGACTTAAAAGTTTTTTTTGAGGAATCATTTGTGCTAACTGGTGAGTACATCTTACTAGTTACTCTTTTTATAAAAAGGATTTTATTTGTAATTATGTGTGTATGTTTGGGGGGGGGGTTACATAGGAACGAAGTTCTTCAAGAGTCCAGAAGATAGCATCAGATCACTGGGATAAGAGTTACAGCCAGTTGTGAGCTGCCTGATGTGAGCTGAACTCTGGTCCTCTAAAAGAGCAGTTTGTGCTCTTAACCAGTGAGCCATTTCTCTAGCCTGAGTAATTTTTTTATAGCTTAATAAATTATAAAATGCAAGTAAACTATTTGAAAATACATGAAATAATCCTAAGAAATAAATGTGCAGAGAAACATTTAGATAATTCAGGAGGCAGTCAAATCACTCTTTCATAATCAGAAGAATGCCAATTAAAATATTTGCAGAATTCTCACCAACAGTTGCACTTAGGCTAACAGAAAAGAGGTCTAGGGTACATACTGATGGCACAGTATATTGGACCAGATAACCCATCCATGTTATATAGTGACCATGATCTTATGTTGGTGTTGTCAAGTCACTTTGATTAGCGCTTCAGGGAGACTGGTGAAATTGCTACACAAACCTGTCAGCCAGAGTTCAGTCCCAGGAACCAAACAAAGGTAGAAGGAGAGGCAACTTTGCCTTCTGAATTTTTGCGCTTGTGCCTACTCTCTCTCTCTCTCTCTTTTCCTCCCTCCCGACCCCCCAGCAAGAATAAAATAAACTTCTTGGAGCATTTTTCTAGTAAACGACTGGCTAGAAGTGCTTTCTCTCTGAAAATGCCATGTCTGGCGCAGTGGCTCTGCTGAAGTGCACTAGGAGACTGAATTGATGATGTCGTGGTTCTGGTTCGGCTGCTCTCATTGCCTGGGCCAATAGGAAATCTTAAACTAGGATGTATGGTTATGATTAGAAAAATTTTAGTTGGCAGTCAAGTAAGGGTCTTTAAAGTTATTGATATCTTAGATTATTTGAAATTTAAGAGCATATAAATAAACTGTATAACATAACAAAGAAAATACAAGAAATTAGAAGAGCTTTGCAGTTGAGACAGTCAGGTTCCTAATAACTCTGTAACACTGCTCTGTGATTTGTTGACATGGTTTCCTACAAGATTTTTCATCCTAAGTTTTCTTTTGATTTCAGAGAATGGTTCTTTCTTTTGTCACATGAGGTGTTGAACCCAATGTATTGCCTGTTTGAATACGCAGGGAAGGATAACTACTGTCTGCAGATAAACCCAGCTTCCTACATCAATCCAGACCACCTGAAATATTTCCGTTTTATTGGCAGATTTATTGCCATGGTAAGTACAGGTGCAAAACTGTGCATTTACTCATTCAACAATACTAAACTTTTGTGTATTATATATCATGTGACAGAATTTTTTTTCTTTCTGTCTCACTCGCTCTTTTTTTTTGTTTTGTTTTGTTTTCGAGACAGCTTTTCTTTGTGTAGCTCTGACTGTCCTGGCACTCACTATGTAGGCCATGCTGGCCTCGAACCCACATCTGCCTGCCTCTGCTTCCTGAGTGCTAGGATTAAAGGCGTGCACCACGACCTCCCGTCGTGACAAGAATTTTAATTTTTTTAATTTACTTTATGTGTCTTGCTGTTTTGCCTGCATGTATGTCTGTGCACCATGTGCATGCCTGGTGCCTGTAGAGACTAGAAGGAAGCCTGAGAGCCTCTGGTACTTGAGTTACAGACAGTAGTAAGCCACCATGTAGGTACTGGGAATCAAACCTGGTCCTCTGGAAGAGCAGCAAGTGCTCTTTCTGAGCCATCTGTCTAGCTGAAAAGGTTTTAGAGAAACGGGTTCTTCGTGTGTGTGTGTGTGTGTGTGTGTGTGTGTGTGTGTGTGTGTGTGTGTATGCGCACGTATGTGCTTGCTTGCTTGTTTGTTTTATTTTTTGAGGTAACTTGGTTTCCAATTCATGGAGATCAGCCTACCTTGGCCTTTGAGTGCTATTAAAGGCATGTGTCACCACGCCCAACCTCAACAGTTTTTCAAATGGAGAATTTATACAATGTTTTGATGTTTAATAACTTTTGAATTGTTATCTTAAATGCTATTGCTTCCTTTCTGTATAGGCTCTATTCCATGGGAAATTCATAGATACTGGGTTTTCTTTGCCATTCTATAAACGCATTTTGAACAAACCAGTTGGACTTAAGGACTTAGAATCTATTGATCCAGAATTTTACAATTCTCTCATCTGGGTTAAGTAAGTTTCTTTTTATACTATTAAAATATAGTCTGTGTGCTTTCATTGTGGTGCTAATAGACTGTTCTACATTATAGTCATGTAATTGTTTTATTAAATTTAAATGCTATGGACTTAATCTTTCTCATGTTCAGTATGATTAATCTTACAAGGTCTTATGTAATATGATTATAATATTCCACTACTTTGAATTTGATGTCATATTACTTAAATTCAGAGTTGAATTAAATAAAAACTTCTGAATTATGATTGAGTTGTATATATGACAAATAGTGCCAATTTCATTTGTGCAGAGAAAACAATATTGAAGAATGTGGTTTGGAAATGTACTTCTCTGTTGATAAAGAAATTCTAGGTGAAATTAAGAGTCATGATTTGAAACCCAATGGAGGCAATATTCTTGTGACAGAAGAAAATAAGGAGGAATACATCAGGTAAGAGACAGTGTTCCTAAAAGGGGATAAGAGGGATAATGGAAGCGGGGTGGCAGGGTGGCTCAACAGGGAACAGGACTTGCTGTGTTTCCAGAGGACCCTGAGTTTGTTCACAGCATCCATATCAGGCTGCTCACAACTGTCTGGAACTCCAGCTCCAGGGGACCAACACTTTCTGTCCTCTGCACACTCACACGCATGGCATACACAACATACCCATAAATAAAAATAAATAAGTCTTCTGTTTTAGAAAATGAGACAGTGTGTGAGTTCGAGGCCAGCCTGGTCTACGAGAGCTAGTTCCAGGACAGGCTCCAAAGCCACAGAAAAACCCTGTCTCGAAAAACGAGAAAGAAAAATAGAAAAAGTGACACAGTGTTCCTTTAGCCTTTTTGTCTAATAATAGCTAAAACGTGGTATTTTAAAAATAATGTTTGCTTTTTATAAGAATCACTTTTTTGTAAACAGTTTTCATTTCTAGGATTTTAAAAATAGAATGTCATGGTAAATCATTTTATTTATTTATTTATTTATTTATTTGAGATATGGTCTATGTAGCCATGGGTAGCCTGGACCTTGTTATGCAGATCAGGCTGGTCTCAAACTCACAGAGATCCACCCACCTCTGCTTTCCTAGTGCTGGGATTAAAGACCAGGCATCACCACTCCCTGCCGGGGTCCAACCTCTGCTTGGGTTCAGGTCATGAGACAGGATAGGGACGTTGGTACAAGGAAAGCTTATGAACACCAAGTAGATTGTACTCAAGTGGCCCCAAATAGCTCAGGCCGTATTTATTTGTACTCAAACAGAATTTTTCTTAGCAGGGTTACACAAAGAGCTTTATAATTGACTTCTGATTTTGCCTTTAAAAAATACATCACAAGCCGGGCGATGGTGGCGCACGCCTTTAATCCCAGCCCTCGGGAGGCAGAGGTAGGCGGATCTCTGTGAGTTTGAGACCAGCCTGGTCTACAAGAGCTAGTTCCAGGACAGGCTCCAAAGCCACAGAGAAACCCTGTCTCGAAAAAGCAAAAAAAAAAAAGAAAAAAAAAGAAAAAATAATACATCACAATTTAAGTAATACATCATGATCATTATAAAAGTCCCCGTTTTTCCCCTTTATGCTTCCCCAATACACCTTCCCACCCCCTGCATAGTCTTATTCTAGACATAGAGTTCAGCATTTTTGCAGGCCTAACTAAATATCGAGTCAGATACATCCTGCTCTTGCAACACTTAGTCAGCGACCACCACTTGTGGTTACAGAGTTAAAAATTAATACACATGGGCACAATGCTTTAAGGACAGCAATATTCAAATCCAGACAGTTATTTCATGTCTGCAAGATATGCTTTTATAGAGTTCCCTTCTCTACAAGAGGGTCCCATGTCTCCATCTCTGTAAAAAGCAGACTTTGACAAGGCACTCTTTCCCTGTCTTAATATACCACACTTCTTCCACCAA
Organism: Microtus pennsylvanicus; assembly: GCF_037038515.1. Taxonomy (NCBI): domain Eukaryota; kingdom Metazoa; phylum Chordata; class Mammalia; order Rodentia; family Cricetidae; genus Microtus; species Microtus pennsylvanicus. Next base: position 130,477,661 of record NC_134580.1, read on the forward strand.
TATAAGCTCCTGTGGTAAAGATGGGTCTGTCCATCCCTTATTTATTTATTTATTTATTCATTCATTCATTTATTTTGGTTTCTCAAGACAGGGTTTCTCTGTGGTTTTGGAGCCTGTCCTGGAACTAGCTCTTGTAGACCAGGCTGGTCTCGAACTCACAGAGATCTGCCTGCCTCTGCCTCCCGAGTGCTGGGATTAAAGGCGTGAGCCACCAACGCCCGGCTTCCATCCCATATTTATATTGCATTATTCTTCTCATCAGAATATGCTAGATCATTTCATTGATTCTGTATGATTGGTTTGTAGAGAACTTACTCTCAACAGTTAACACTGTGTGAATTTCCTGAGGCTTTTCCCTATTCTGTGTATGTTTGCCCTACTTCCCTTTCCAGAACATGGTTAATGTTCCAAGTGTTGTTTTCTTATATGTGCCTAACTATCTCTATTGAGTCAGAGTAGCTCCCAAGATTAGGAGTTGTAATTAGTAATTCCAGATAAGAAATTTGAGAAACATTAACCCCCTGTTGAATCTTTGAGGAAAATATTTGAAAAGGAACAGAGTTTCCAGGGAAAATTGCAGCTGTTGCATGTGTGACTGATAAGTAAAAGTAAAAACCCCCAGAGAATCACCAATATAATGAAAGAGAGAAAAGCCTGTAAGCTGCACGAATTTTACAAGTTTCTACACTGTCCTGTGAGAATCTGTTTCCACAGGTGCCTTCTTCTGTGGAAACCCATTGGACAGGTAGTCAGATGCTGATTCGAGACTAGGCTGCATGTCTCTAACAACTCCTGGCATGGATATCCTCTTTTACATAGTAGTTTGTTTGTTTGTTTTTCTTCTTTTGAGACAGGGTTTCTCTGTGTAGCCCTGGCTGCCCTGGAACTCACTCTCTAGACCATGCTGGCCTCAAACTCACAGAGATCCACCTGCCTCTGCTTCCTGAGTGCTGGGATCCAAGGAATGCGCCACCATTGCAGGCTTGCTTTTTGCTTTCTAAGAGATTTAATTTGTTCCAGGCATTGTAGCATACACCTGCTGTTCAGCACTTATTAGGCAGAGGAAAAAAAGGTCAGAATCATCTTTGGCTATAGAACAAATTCTAGGCAAGCCAGAACTATTTGAGAGTCTGCCTAAAACAAGCAAATCTCAGTGGGCCCTTGTGTGTGTGGGGGGGGGCTCATAAGTGGTAACTGGAATAGATGAAAAGACAAAAGTGAGTCCTTAACATGCCAGTCGACCACCTTGACCCAATTGCTTTTATTCTCTTGTTTTTCTAACTTGATACTAGCTTGGTCAGAAAACAATCTTTAAAATGTCATTTTGTTTTGAAACTTTTAGTGTAAGCCAGTGTGTGGTCTGTCTTGTGCACATAATGTGTTCCTGTTGTTGGATTAGTTATTGTCAAGAACTCAGATACCTAAAGTATACCCATTGGTTTGCTTGGTAATTTTTTTAAAGAAAATATTCTGAAACAAAATAAAATTTTATATATTAGCTTTTGAGAGATGTAGATAAGAATTGAAATCTACAATTTTATGGTAAGGAAGAGATTAAAGAAAGTAATTCTCTTTCAAAAGTACTTTTTAGCATGGCATGGTGATGCATACCTGTTATCATAGCCATTGGGAAGCTTGAGGCCAGCCTGGGCTACATTGTGAGTTATAGGACAGCCTGAGTTACATTGTGAGACCCTCTTTCAAACAAAGGCGTTCATGCTACTCTAGTTTTTATGTGTATTTCAGGGCTTTACAATAAAGTTTACATTTTTTAATTTTATGCAGTATTTAAAAGTAAAATCTTAACTTCCTGATAAAATTTCCATTCTTATTTGCCAGGATGGTAGCTGAGTGGAGATTGTCTCGAGGTGTTGAAGAACAGACACAAGCTTTCTTTGAGGGCTTTAATGAAATTCTTCCCCAGCAATATTTACAATATTTTGATGCAAAAGAATTAGAGGTAATGAGTTTTTCTTTATTCCAACACACTAGTAAATGCCTTCAGGTATTTATTTTTGAATCAGTATTTATATTTTTTATGCAAGCAGATGTTTGAAACACCCTTAGTTTATACTGAAACAAAAAAAAAAAAGAATATTACTTTTAAAAAAAGGTATTGTTGTGGCTGGAGAGGTGGCTAAGCTTATGCAACTGCCTGCTCTTCCAGAGGACCCAGGTCTCATCTGAGGGTACCAGGCTCTCTAGCGGGTGCACAGACACGCATACAGACAAACATACATACACATAAAATAAGTCAATACTTTTTAAAGTGTCTTGTTATTAAGGTTTTTTCTGCAATTCAGTAACCATTTCCCTCGATATGTGACCCCACACATGGGAGCTGCCCTCCCGGAATCATGTGACTAGGACTCTGGGTATAGAGTCAGTCTGTCTTTAAGTCGGCATGTTCCATGTTAGTCTTACATGAAACAGTTTTGGTTGCCTAAAGTTCTGTTCTTGTTTTATTGCTGTAGGTCCTTTTGTGTGGAATGCAAGAGATCGATTTGAATGACTGGCAGAGACATGCCATCTATCGCCACTACACAAGGACGAGCAAACAGATCATGTGGTTTTGGCAGGTTTGTTTCTAATTTTTTTTTTAACATTTATTTATTTTATGTATATGGTACTCTATCTGCAGGTACACCTGCATGCCAAAAGAGGGTATCAGATCCCATTATAGAAGCTGTGAGCCATTATGTGGTTGTTGGAACCTGAACTTCCAGGACCTCTGGAAGTGCTGCCAATGCTCTTAACCACTGAGTCTTCTCTCCAGCCCCTCTAAATTTATTTCTATAGATAGGCACAACATGCATTTTATTCATTCATTTGTTTATTTATTTTTTTAGAATTTACCAAAATAAGTAACTCGAAAATGTGCAAGCCCTTTGTTCTGGCTGTGCATCACAGGAATATGTTATAAGAAATGAGTATGATTTTAACCGAGTCCTCTAAAGACCTTTGCCAGAGGATAAGCTAGTTTCACAGATAAGATTCATTCATTAGGGGCTGGAGAGATAGTTCACTGGTAAAGAGCCCTTGTGCTTATAGCAGCTCCTACGCCCACACAAAGACTCACAGTCATCTGTAGCCATGTTTGTGCTACACACACGTGCAGCTTAGCCACTCCTGAACATAAGTAAGTAGGAAAAAATGTTTAAAACAGAGATTCATTTGTTTATGTTTGATATTAATACTTTTGAAATCTTATGAAACTATAAAGTATGGCTTTGATCATTGCTACTTCATTAAGAATTATGTAAATTTAGATGGCAGATTTAGCAGATCTGGTTAGGTTTTGAGAGATCTTATAGTGAGATCTCTCAAAAAATGCCTGCTGTCGGGCAGGTGAAATGCTTACTACAGAAGCACAAGTACCTGAGTCTGGATATTCAGCACTCACGTGGAAAAGAGCTGGGCCCAGATACATGCTCCTAACCACAGTGCTGGGGAGCACAGATTGGAGGATCCTAGGGACTCAGTAGCCAGTCTAGCTGGTCAGTGAGCTCCAAGTTCAGTGAGAGACCATGACTCAAAAACAAAAACAAAACAGAAAAACAAAAAACAAATAAAAAATCTGGAGAATGTTACAGGAAAATTTCTAACATTGATCTCTGACCTAAACACATACTCAGACATGCATGCATACCTACACACAACATGTATATACCATCACCTAAAAGAATAAGATTGAGGACCAGAGAGATGGTTAGCCCGTATGGGGTGCCTGCTGCCAACCCTGCTGACCTGAATTTGAATCCTGGGTTGCAGGAAAGAACCAGTTTCTTCTGAAGTTGTCCTCTGCCTTCCATATGCACTGGAGCGCTCCTGTGCACACACTCAATGAATAAAATACAATTAAAGACTTAAAAGAAAATAAAATGGGGCTGGAGCAAGGGCCAGGCAATTTAGAGTATTTGTTGCTCTTGCAAAGGATCCAGGTTTGATCTTCAACATCCACATTGGTGCTCACAAACATCTGTGCTTCCAGTTCCAGGGAATGATGTTTTCTTCCCTTCTTGGTCACTTGCACACTTGTGGTACACATACATAAACTCAGGCACAAACACACAGAAAATATGTTCCTTTTTTCTTCTTTTTATGTAAAGGGAACTGACAAGATGGCTTAGTGGGCCAGGACACTTGCCAGCAAGGGTGATGACCTAAATTTGATCCCCAGGACCCAGCTGGTAGAATGAGAGAACAGACTCGTGGGATTTGTCCTCTGACTCTCACACGCACTCAGTATCACCCCCTCTGCACAGAGTCACACAAAAAAGAGTCATTTCAACAATAGGGCTGGAGAGATGGCTCAGCGGTTAAGAGCACTGACTGCTCTTTCAGAGGTCCTGAGTTCAATTCCCAGCAACCACATGGTGACTCACAACGACCTATAATGAGATCTGGTGCCCTCTTCTGGCCTACAGACAGGATACTGTATAAATAAATAAATAGATAAATAAATAGGATAGATAGATAGATAGATAGATAGATAGATAGATAGATAGATAGATAGATAGATAGATAGGAGAGATGACTCAGCATTTAAGAACACTTGCTGCTGTTCTGGAGAACCCATTGGTTCCTAGTATCCATATTAGTGACTCAGAAGTTCCAGCGTATCCAGTGCCTCTGACCTCCACAAGCACCTCTACTCGCTAGTGCATACCTACATGTAGACACACTTACCTATACATAAAACAAATGACTGATGCTCAAGAATCTTTAATTCTTAAGGAAATACAAAATAAAATCCCACTTGATAGGACTTTGTGCACATTAGGAAATAGGAGAGGCATAATCTTTGGTGAACGTTTGGAAAACTTGAAATCCTCATTCATTTCTGATAAGAGTGTAATGTACTAAAATGGCAAATAGTGCTGCAGCTCACCAAAAAGGTAAATATAGCCAAGCAGGGTAGCCTCATCTCTGTAATATCACTTGGGAGGAGGAGGAGGATCAGAAGTTAAAGGCAAGCCTCAGCTTCATGAGACCTTGACTTAAAAACACCTTTAATCCCAGCTCTCAGGCAGAGGCAGGTGGATTTCTCCATTCAAGGCCAGCCTGGTTTAGAGTGAGTTCCAGGACAGCCAAAGCTACATAGAAATCTTGTCTTGAACTTCCCTCCTCCACCAATTAAAACAAAAACACCAAAAGCCAAAACAAGACCAGTTTAAATAAATATACAGTTATCATACATGACTTACCAGTTTCACTTCAAAAGAATTAAATCCAGAGACCCAAGCAGATAATAGTGATTTATGCTGGTATTTATAACAGTGCTGTTCCAGCTCACCCAGAGGCAAAATGAACCTATCTGCATATTAATATGAAAATGAGTCTATCTGCATATTAATGGATGAACAGAGTAGTTTGAACGTATAATGGAAATAATTTAGCCCTAAAAATGATTGAAACTTTTGATGCACGTTACAATGTTGAGGCTTTAAAGCAGTATGAATTTGAGCTGGGCATGGTATGTAATCACAGGTTTTAGCCCAGTGGCTCTCAACCTTCCCAATGCTGCAACCCTTTAATACAGTTCCTTATCTTGTGGTGACCCCATAAAATTATTTTCATTACTACTTCATAACTGTAATTTTGCTACTGTTATGAATCATAATGTAAATATTTTTTTGGAGATAAAGGTTTGCCAAAGCGATTGTGGCTCACAGGGTGAGAACCACTGTCTTAGAGGCTAGGCAAAAGGATTGAGTTCAAGAGAAACCGAGGTTACTTAACAGCCCATCTCAGAAGTAGAAAAAACATGAATTTTGTGCTGGAAATATAGCTTACCTAGCAGGCTCCAGGCCCCAAATTCAGTCATAAACACTGAGGCTCGGGGAGATGTTCAAGAAATAATCAGGGGCTGGGAACATAGCTCAGATGTAGAGCACTTGCCAAGTGCACACAGGCCCTGGTCAGTTCCCTGCACATGGCTTGGTGGCACATACCTGTAACCTCAGTCCTCAGGAAGCTGGAGGAATACTGCAAATTCAAGACCATCCTGGTCTACAAAGTGAGTTCCAGTACAGCCAGTGCTACACAGAGAAACCCTGTCTCTGAGAACAAAAGAAAAAAGGAAAGAAACAAAGAGATGAAATGAAATAATGACAGGAAACCAGATTAGTGGCTCATGCCTATAATTCTAACACTTAGGAGAGTCTAAAATGGTGATTTTGGAATGTTAGGACATTCTCATCTATATAACAAGTTTGAGGCCAGTCTGGATTACATAAAACCCCTCTTCAAAAATTAACTAACTAAATATTGACATTAGTAAATAGGGTAACATATTTGTTACAAAAACATATTTCACTCAGCCAAAATATGCTTCAGGATATAAAGATCTGCCAGAAACTCTATATTTCTGGCTACATGTGACTTACAAATATCCTAAATATTGAGAAAAGGGTTATTGCATTTTATGAGCTTGATCTGATTTGTTCCTGAAACCAAGAGATTTATTCATACTAGATATTTGTGTCCTATGTAACCACAGGAATGTGCTATAGGACAGACAGGACTAAGGGGAATGGGAAAGGCTGCTCTAGAGCAATAGAGCCAAGAGCATTCAGAGATCTATCCTGAGGTCCAGTCAAAGATGCTGCTGAGGCTCTGACAGGTCTAGTGTCGTTGACACCCAATTTCATTTAAGAGTTGAAATGATCATTTTCTGTCTTGTTCACTGTGCTGTATATAACGTGACTTGTATTTCTCCTTGAATGTGATGTTAACAGTTTGTTAAAGAAATTGATAACGAGAAGAGGATGAGACTTCTGCAGTTTGTTACTGGAACCTGCCGCCTGCCAGTGGGAGGATTTGCTGACCTCATGGGTGTGTATAAAGGGTTCTTTTCTGTAGAGAAGACTGTTGACCTTCCTGCCCTTGGATGATTGTCTGTGCAGCTTATCGGAAACAACAGGTGTAGATGTTCTTAATTGTCCACTGGTGACCTTCATTTTATAGACTGGGGATGACTTTTTAGTTCTTACTTTAGTAAGGTTTTTTTTTTTCTTCTGTTTTTAAAGACACAGTCTCATGCATCCTAGACTGGCCTCAAATTCACTATGTAGCCAAGGAGAACCCTGAATTCCTGACCTCCTGCCTCCGCATGTATGTTTGATAAGAGCTGTGTTAGAAGATATATCTAAATAGACAAATACTTATTTCTATTTGGGGCTACCTTTATCTTTCTTTCTTTCCTTTTTTTTTTGTTTTTTGTTTTTTGTTTTTCGAGACAGGGTTTCTCTGTAGCTTTGGAGCCTGTTCTGGAGCTAGCTCTTGTAGACCAGGCTGGCCTGGAACTCACAGAGATCCACCTGCCTCTGCCTCCCGAGTGCTGGGATTAAAGGCGTGCGCCACCACCGCCCGGCTTTTTCTTTTAATTTTTTTTTTTTAATGTGCATTATAGGAGCCAGCTAGGGTTTCTGGATAAGGAATCCTCGAAATCCTCGAGGCCAAAGAAAAGTCAGAAGAAACAGGAGACAGGATAAAATCGGGAGGTTTGTCTGATTATGCCAAAGCAGCCAAACAGCCCTGAATTTATTTCAGAGCTTGCATATGTACAAAAGCAGAACAAAGCACAACACAGACGGTCGGTCAGTGTCTGACCACAAGAGCATCCCTGTCCCTGAGTGAGCGGCCTCCTTTCCATCATGTGCTTGCTGCTCAGAAGCAGCCTTACCTTCTATCTTGATGTTCCTGAGGTTTATCTTCAGCAGTATACAGTCTACTAGATAGAGTGTTCTTTTCTCTTGGGCTAAATCAGAAGTCTCTCACAGCCCTCAAGGTTATAAAAAAAAGCTGAGCAGGCAAGCTTGAACTCAAAGGACTTAAGTCAGAAATTACTCCAGATATTCACGTGGGTTCCCACAATCCCCCTCCCCCCCTTTTCATTATATTTTAAGGACCTTTCAGAGCTCCTCAGAAGACTGCATCTGCCTTGGGGGTTCCTTACTGCACTCTAATCTTAGCCGTCATGGGAAAATGGGTCCTAGAGATCCAGCTCCTATCTTAGGTTGAAAAGAGGCAAAGAAATCTCAGTGTCTTTGACTGCAAGTCTCTGGTGTCAATTTTTTAGGGAAGTGTTTGGAGTTTTACTCCATGAAGTTTTGAGCCCACTTTTCACAGTGAGTTTATAATCAGCTTGAAAACTATAGGTAAGCAAATTATGCCCCAAAGAGCACTGCTAAGAGTGACCTAAATGCTGACCATGATGGAACAGTCTTTTTAGATTGTTTTATAATATTTTTAACTGCTTTTGATGTATCAAAATTTATGTTAGCATTTTTGAATTTTAAAATCTCTTGATGTAATTTAGCCAAATCTAAAGATTCATTAGAATCATGCCAAATTCCCCCACAATGTGCTTTAATTCTTTTTCACACGGTAACACTTTTATTATACACAAAAGATGTAACACAAATTCATTCATAGTTAGCATGGCATTTTAACTGGACTCTGGAGCTTTGGAGCTTATTCCCTAAAGATTATACCATATCATACAAGGCATTTAATTATTTACATTATGTCTTCTTGTGTTTTCAGTGTCAGAAACATTCTTAGATAATTGATTAACAAATCCAGCATTTTGAATAGACTGAGACAAAGCCACTGAAGCAACTGCAGTAGTGGTCAGCATAACAGGAAGAGCAGAAATTCCTGCTTCAGCTAATACAATAGCATATTTTTGTCTACCTAAAGCTTTTAAAATTTTCATCAAACCATGGATCATTTACTTCACAGGCAACATTACAAAAGAAGGTTATTTTAACATCAATACATGGATATGATCGTCCACTTGAGAAATACAATTAGTCAAAAAACAATCAGGGCCTGAAACATTAAACACAATACCATTTATGGAGATTTTTATCTCTCCAATCAAAAGAACATAAGGTGTTTTGACACAAGCCAAAACAGTTCCTTTTAGGAGGCAAACAGGTTCTGAAGAACTAGATTGTCTTGCCATTTTCCCCATGGCAGCAGCAAGTTTTCAAGTATAAGTTTGTGGAAATTTTGTACTGGAATACCAAATTTCAGCTAGCAGTCCTTGATCCCAAGTTTATGCTGTAGACAAAGGATAAGAGTTGCTATAGTCTTCTTGATTTTTAGACCAGTTAAGAATGTACTACAATTTCCTTACACCACACAACTGCTTGGTTTTTTTATATTTACAACCGCGCAACGGCTGATACTCTCAGGATATACTTACCACACCTCCGAGCACCCTTGGATTCTGCATTGTCCCTATGAAGACACCCCTCCCCAAAAGGCCCCATGTTGGGCACCACTTGTGGGAGCCAGCTCCAAGATCAGCTAGGGTTTCCGGATAGGGGATCCTCGAGGCCAAAGAAAAGTCAGAAGAAACAGGAGACAGGATAAAATTGGGAGGTTTGTCTGATTATGCCAAAGCAGCCAAACAGCCCTGAATTTATTTCAGAGCTTGCTTATATACTTATATAAAAGCAGAACAAAGCACAACACAGACGGTCGGTCAGTGTCTGACCACAAGACCATCCCTGTCCTTGAGTGAGTGGCCTCCTTTCCATCATGTGCTTGCTGCTCAGAAGCAGCCTTACCTTCTATCTTGATGTTCCTGAGGTTTATCTTCAGCAGTATACAGTCTACTAGATAGAGTGTTCTTTTCTCTTGGGCTAAATCAGAAGTCTCTCACAGCCCTCAAGGTTATAAAAAAAAAAAAAAAGTAGAGCAGGCAAGCTTGGACTCAAAGGACTTCTTTAAGTCAAAATGACTCCAGATAAAAACAGAGTCACACGTTGGCTTCCACACTGCTTTGGTGTTTTGCCTCCATGTATATACACCTGTGGAGAATGTCAGATTTTGGAACTGGAGTTACAGATAGTTGTTAGCTGCCATGTGGTTGCTGTGGAATTGAACCCTGGTCCTTGGAAGAACAGCCAGCCACTTAACCACTGAACCATCTCTCTATCCCCACTTGTTCCTATTTTTAAGAACGTATTTGAGTTTAAGAAAGATAATCCTCTAAGCATTGGAATATTTCCGGGTGGTAGTGGCACATGCCTTTAATCCCAATACTAGAGAGGCAGAGGCAGGCGGATCTCTGTGAATTCAAGGCCAGCCCGGTCTACAAGAGCTAGTTCCAGGACGGGCACCAAAACCACAGAGAAACCGTGTCTCAAAAATCAAAAAAAGAAAAAAACACTAGAATATCATAAAGCATATAGAAAAGATGAGAAAGAGCTGGATGTGTTGGCAAATGTCTGTAATCGTCGAACTTGGGAGGCGTAGGCAGAAGGCTCGGGAGTCAAGTCATCCTTAACTGCCTTAACTACATAGTATGATTGAGTCCAACCTGAACTACATAAGACCCAGTTTCAAAACAAAAGAAGCCAAGGTGTGGTGGTACATGCCTTCATGCCAGCACTTGGGACACAGAGTCAGATGGGTCTCTGGGAATTCAAGGCCAGCCTGGTCTACAGAGTGAATTCCAGGACAGCTTGGGCATTACACAGAGAAATTCTGTATTGAAAAACAAAATAAGAAAGAAAAAGAAATAAATGCCATAGGATAATAATACACTTGTCAGGTAAACTATAAAAGATCAATTTGGGGAAAAATAAAATGGATTTTATTTAGAAGTGTAGGCCTGACTGAGTGGTGTTGGTACACACCTTTAATACCAGCACTCAGGAGGCCGAGGCAGGTGGATCTCTGAGTTCAAGGCCAGCCTGGTTTACAAGAGCTAGTTTCAGGATAGGCAACAAAGCTACAGAGAAATCCTGTCTCTAAAACCAAAAACAAAACAAAACAAAAAGTGTGGCCCTTGCTGAGCATACGTGACATCCTGGATCTTGTCCCTAAAAGGAATAAATAAATTAGCATCAAAACATCTTCTTAGGGACTGGAGTGCTCTTCCAGAGGACCTGGGTTTAATTCCCAGCCACCACATGGCCGCTCATAACCATCTGTAACTGCAGTTCAGTTGCTCTTAAGGAGTTTTCAGGCACCAGTGACACGTGGGGCACAGACATACACAGAAAATAAAATAAATATAAAGTAAATGCATGCATACATCTATACATACATCTTCTTGGGGCTAATCAGATGTCTCAGCAGATAAAGGTACCCATGCAAACCTGATCATTTTAGTTTAATCCCAGGAACCCACATAAAGGTAGAAAGAGAGATCCAACCACAGTTTTTTCCTGGCTTCCACATGTCCATGTGCATGCATGCAGTATACACACATACATATATTACTATGCAAATAAGTTCATTCATACACACTCACACCCCATACATGCTTTATTATTGTATTTTTGCACAAAATTCTACCACAGAGCCGGGCGGTGGTGGTGCACGCCTTTAATCCCAGCACTCGGGAGGCAGAGGCAGGCGGATCTCTTGGAGTTCGAGGCCATCCTGATCTAGGGATAGGCACCAAAAGCTACAGAGAAACCCTGTCTCGAAAAAAACAAAAACAAAAACCAAAAAAAAAATTCTATCACAGGTCAATCTTCTAAGATTTAAATATTTAATTTTAGGTGCATTGGTGGGAGTGTGTCAGAAGAGTTACAGATGATGAGCTGCCATGTGGGTGCTGGGAATTGAGCCTGGGTCTTCTGGAAGAACAACCAGTGCTCTTGATTACTGAGCCATCTCTCCAACCCTTTTTTTTTTTTTTTTTTGGTTATTTGAAATATGGAAGGAGCTGGGCTGTGGTGGCGCACGCCTTTAATCCCAGCAGTCGGGAGGCAGAGGCAGGCGGATCTTTGTGAGTTCGAGGCCAGCCTACAAGAGAAACTCTGTCTCGAAAAACCAAAAAAAGAAAGAAAGAAAAGAAATGTGGAAGGGACTGGGAGATTGCTCAGTGGTCAGAGGTACTGGTTTCTCTTTCAGAAGGCCTGGCTTCAATTCCCACCGCCCATATGGCAGCTTACCACTGTTTGTAATTTTAGTTCCAGGAAACTGATACCCTCACAGACATAAATGCAGGCAAAACACCAGTGGACATAATAAAGAAATCATTAAAAAAATATTTTTTTTTTTTTGATTTTTCAAGACAGGGTTTCTCTGTAGCTTTTGGTTCCTGTCCTGGAACTAGCTCTGTAGACCAGGCTGGCCTCGAACTCACAGAGATCCGCCTGCCTCTGCCTCCCGAGTGCTGGGATTAAAGGCATGCGCCACCACCGCCCGACAAAATATTTTTTTTTTAAAGTGACTAAAAATAGGAATGTAGGGTTGCTGGAGAGATGGCTCCATGGTTAAGAGCCATTGATTGCAGAATTCATTGTTGAAGAATCCAAAAGAACTGACAGTCTCTTATTCTGGATTTAGTCATTAAGAATAGAGGAACTCTTGGTGCATGGCTGTCCCGTATGCTTAGAACATTTAGTGTCCTGACAGTTTGAGTTCACAAGGCCCGCAGCACCCACTACCAGCCATTTAGACTGCCTCCTAAGGAGCAGAAGGGCCCTTTTAATACAGCGGCGCTTGGTGCTGCTGAACAGCACAGCTTCTCTAACAGGAAGGAGGAGGCCGGCAGCATGGAGGGTGAGTGTGTTTAAAGGTCGATTGGATAGGACCTGTGAGCACAGGCCTTGCTATTATAGTGAGTTCTCTGGATGTTTACATTTGAAAAGTTTTGACAATAGATATTTATGTGTTCTTTTGTGGACGATTACTAATCATGGCATGCTATTTTAGCTAAGGATTAATAAAGCTGCAGATTTTCTTCTTGGCATACATGAACAAAATGATTCTCAAATTTCACTACTTGTTGGAAGCACCTGGGAGCTTGTTAAAATGTGTATCTAAGCTCCTGCCCCTAAAGTTGTTGATGCAGTAGGTTTGGGACAGGCCTGTATGTCTGTGATTCCGAATGGCAATGCTGCTGCTAAACTGTGATGCATAATTTTGTTTTATTTATTTCTTCTTCTTTTTTTAATATATTTTGAGACAGGGTTTCTCTGTGGCTTTCGAGCCTGTCCTGGTGCTATTTCTTATAGACCAGGCTGGCCTTGAACTCACAGAGATCTGCCTGCCCCTGCCTCCCAAGTGCTGGGATTAAAGGTGTGCACCACCATCGCCCAGTTGGGATGCATAATTTAAGGGCTTTATAATTAACAATTTTTTTCCTGTGCTTTAGGGAGTAATGGACCACAGAAGTTCTGCATCGAGAAAGTTGGGAAAGAAAATTGGTTACCCAGAAGCCATACTTGGTAAGCATAATCAGAAATACAGAAAATGAACTTATATCCATTTAACCTCTGGCTACTTATTAGAAAGGAAATAATTTCCCCATCTCTTAACAGTTCTACAGAGGCAGAATTTATGTCTCACAAAATAAATTCTCTTACCTCCTTTTAAAAGATTTTTTTCATTTTTATTTGTGTATGTGACTTCCTGAGTACATGTACACTATGTGTAAGTTACAGGTGTTGTGAGCCACCTGATGGGGGTACTGGGAATTGAACCCCCAGGTTCTCTGGAAGAGCAATATGAGCTCTTAATAGTTCCCCACCCCCTTTTACTGAGAAAAGATTTCATAGCCAAAGCTGCCCTTGAACACCTCATCTTCCTGCCTCTGCTTCCCAAGTGCTGGGATTACAAATGTACCAGGCAAATTAACCCATTTTGATCCATGATACCTAGTAGTTTTACAGAGCAATGCAGCCAGCCCTGAAGTTGTTGTAGAGCCTTGCCCTCCAGTCAAGAGGATCCCATTTGTGCTCATTTGCCATGTGTGCCTTTTCCTCCCTCTTCAAGTTTTAACACGGGAAGTTTGAAGTTAGAATCCTTACTTAGTATATAGTGAACAGAATTCCTGCTCTTTTGGGTTTTTCTTTTTCAGTACTGGGAGTTGAACCCAGCCAGGGCCTGTCACTTCCCAGGCAGCCCTCTATATCGGAGCTGTATGCCCAGACCTTGTTTTCTGGTTTAAAATGCAGTTTAACCTCATTTCCCAAAATGGACCAACCTTAACTTCAAATATAGTTTATGTTGGAATTTAATCTACTGTCAATCACATTTAGATTTGAACCATTTGTAGGGGTGTGTAGGGGCGTGTGTAGCTGTTAAGTGGAATCGCGTGCTTATGTAGGCATCCCTGTTACCCGCTGTTATATGTGTTACTAAACACACACTTCCACCCTCCAGCTCCAGTGACCAACATTCTCCAGTGACCAATGTTCTCAGTATGGAATCACATCCTTTCTGACTGGTTTATTTTAATAGCTTCAAATGATAGGTTACAGTACACATCACATTTTTTTCCTTTTATTTAACCAACTATTTGTTCTGTGTGTCCTTAGGGAATAAACCCAGCACCTTAAATTTTGTTAGGCTAATATTTTGTTGAGCCATATCCCCAGCCTCGCAATAATTTTTTATGGATTGACACAAAATAATTGTACATATTTTTATGTGCGTTGGTTTTTGAGACAAGGTCTCATGAAGCCTAGACCTACTTTGAATTCCTGGTCATCCTGCCTGTAATGCCCAAATCCTGGAATTATAGGCATTGAGTATCATGCCTAACTATTTATGGATCTGGAGAGATGGACACATTTGCTGAGTGTCGGCTGAGCACTAGCACTGTGCTGTGTGCTTGGTTCAAACTCTACCACAGGGTGGTGTTGCTATCCCAGTTTACCAGAGAAGGCACCATAGTGAATCTTGGAAAGGTGAAGAGCCGTTGGTCAAAGGCTTTGGTTCAAGCCCACGTTGTTAGAACTTTAACATGTTGCTGCCGGGCACTGCCCACTTCTGTCTTTTTATTCTTCCCTTTCTCAAGCCAGCAATTCTTACTTTCAGTTTTAACCGTCTGGACCTCCCACCCTACAAGAGCTATGAGCAACTGAAGGAAAAGCTGTTGTTTGCCATTGAAGAAACAGAAGGATTTGGACAAGAGTAACTGTTGAGACCTTGGGCCACCAGAGGACAGGGACTCACCTGCAGTGCCTGTCCCTTCCTTCTCTGCCTGTCGCACATCTTATTGTAAACTTGGACTCTGACTAGAGAGTTATCTGAGTGTAAGTAGATTAATGTTGTTGGGATTTACCTTCCAGTGATTCTGGATTTCTCCTCAGCGTTTCCAGAAAGCAGATCTACAGACAGTAGTCAGAAACTTACTTAACAAGAGATTTAACACAGCAACGAAATCTCCCTTGTCTTATTCCACTAGATTGTTCCCTTAACAACAGTTTTCTGTGTGTCAGTATCACTTGGGAGTCGGTCTCTTGATGACTATTGTAACGATTCTGCAGACACACAAGGATGTCTCCAAAACTGCAATACACAAGTCTTCCTGGAAAGCCTCTAGCTAGGAGGTGCTCGACAACAGTGCAAGCTCAGCCGCTTGTGCTCTCCCTCATTTCAGCCTGGCCTGACTGTTGTGTTCATTCCTGGAGCATGAACCTGTGCGTCCTTCTGATGTTATTCCTGGAAGCGACGCAGGATCTTACCCTTTCTACAAAGTAGTTTTGTCTATTTGAATTCAGGGAAAACTTGGTCCCCGCTGACATAGCTTCATACCTCTCTCCATTCAGTTTATAATTATTTGATTGCCTTTCAGATACTAAATTTTACAAACAGTATCAGCATCATGGTTCCTTCACGGTTTTTTGTTGTTTTTTTTTTTTTGTTTTTTTGTTTTTCGAGACAGGGTTTCTCTGTGGTTTTGGAGCCTGTCCTGGAACTAGCTCTGTAGACCAGGCTGGTCTGGAACTCATAGAGATCCGCCTGCCTCTGCCTCCCAAGTGCTAGGATTAAAGGCGTGCGCCACCACCGCCCGGCTGGTTCCTTCACGTTTTAACCTAGAATCAAAATTAATTTGAATTTATCAAGATCATTTTTGTTTTTTTAAATCCTACACATAAATTGAAGTTTAGTGGTTTTATCATAATCCAACACCCTGGTTACTTATCATTATCGCTAACGTATTCACGTTGCAGTCATTTCTAATCCAAATAGAGGTCAGTGGTGCAGTCTTTGAAATCAGGACAGTGTCCAGCAGCAAGTTTGTGCTGTCTCCGCATGTCCCGCCTCCTCCACACACAGGAACAGGTGCCTCCATCTTACATGGCCCTGCTCCGCAATATTTTCCTTACTCCTAAAAATTCTAGATTTTCCATTTTTCTTCATGACTCATTGGTTTTAGACTCCCCCTTTAGTAACTGATGAATGCACTTTTACTTTCTCTGTAGTTAATTTACTCTGGTTTAGCTTAGACTGTCAGGGTGACTGCTGCCACAGATATGACTTTATGGGCAGTGAGATGAAGCCTCAGCCAGTCGAGTCCCTATTGTAGCCAAATCCCAAGAACAGCCTTATAACTCTAACAGGGACTTACGACATGTGTCGGTGGCATAGCATGAACATGTAGCATGAAGCCAAGAATACACAGAGAGTGACAAACCCCTGTCCCATAGGAAAGAAAATGTTTTTATGTCCCTAGCTGCTCTTCTTGTTCTCATCCTGGAACAACATTTTGAACATGCGCAGCTGGACTCTTTAACACTGCCATTGTCAGCAGAGACATGCGTGACTCAGCTAGA
Organism: Microtus pennsylvanicus; assembly: GCF_037038515.1. Lineage (NCBI taxonomy): Eukaryota > Metazoa > Chordata > Mammalia > Rodentia > Cricetidae > Microtus > Microtus pennsylvanicus. Next base: position 130,494,205 of record NC_134580.1, read on the forward strand.
AACGGTCAGTGAAGGGAAAGCTCAGCTTCCTCCAGCCCTCTTTCTTACCCTGTACACCACAGGACATACACGACACCTCTAGAAGCCCTAGTTATTTCCAAAGTAGGATCTCTCTGCCTTTTTGTTGGTAGGGTTAAAAATACATATGCTATTGCTTTGTCTTACAGAGCGAATGTCTGCCAACCACCCGTTCACTACATAGGCCTGGACTTTAATATATGGCTATAAATACTAAGCCTTCTACAAAGACCTCCCATTGGATCAAATTCTTGTACTAAAATGTAGTCATCTACCATATCCACTAGAGACTTATGAGATTAAGAGATAATGTAAGAAAATAGGCTTTGTTGATTCTGCATAATGCTTCATGATTCATTTAGGGACCTAGAGATATTATGTGAAAATGTATAAATATCACCCAAAAGGCTTTCTGCCCTATATTTTTAAAATACAGAAGTTATATTTGAAGTAGTCCTGGCCCTAGTTCTATAGGGCTTGGCTATTTAATATTTTTATGGAAGAACTGTTTAGTTCTGGAAAAGGTAAATGCTTGTATATATTTTTGCAGCCCTGGGGTCTCCCAAACTCCATTTCTTCCTTTAATTTAAATGGTCACATGTATATGTCTTCCCTGCTGTGTTAGGAAAATGGGGGCTGGATATCCCAAGAATCAGAGATTATATAAAATAATGCAACTAAGCAGCAGACATAAATATTTACCAAATGCTCTCACAGTTTGGTTCAGAGTGAGCATTTGGAAATAGGTTTATTGTGTTTAATTTGCGCTTTTCCTTAAATCTGGACTAAGTTGCTTTTAAGAACTTTTTTCTCTTTAAGCATTGTAAATGCTAATCAATCCTGTGAAGTTTTTTCTTACTGCATGTTACATTGAAATAAAAACAGAGTAAAATGAGCATTTGCCTTTTCTTCTGCTCTTTGGTGGGTTCCACAGCAGTTCAGAGGGAAGGGGCTTGGGGATTTGACCAGAGGAAGTGATTTATAGTGAGGAGCAGTTGACAGCAGTGACCTGGGCGCAGAAACATTTAAATGTAGTTGTTATTTAAGTAGCTCTGCTCATCTGCCTACAAACTCTCACTCTAAATTACTCTTACAGCCAAGCCCTCTCTGCCACTTTTTACTTACCTGGTGAAATTACCTGAAATGTTATTGTGGCGACTTGGGGCCTTTTGCCTCTTTTGGGGTTCACTACTTGGGTGTGGTAGCATTGGTATTGCAGTCGCCACCCTCTTCTGGTTTTCTCTTGGACTTTGAAGTGTCTGTGTATACTTTTATCATGTCAGCCAGGGAGCGGCACCCTCTTCTGTCCCCGTGCTCGCCTCCCTTGCTGTGATTTCTGTGATTTCAAATGCGCAGGTAACTACACATACCACAGAGTCCTTCAAGAGGCTGCCTCGCTTGGGTTTCCTTAGAAGATGTAAGACTGTTTATAATTAAAGTTTTTTGACTTCTTCATTTTTCATACTTTCCTGTTGGTTTTGTTAGGAAATGGTATATAACACATGTAGTAAAGCCTTTTACGTGACTTCTTTTGGGCAGTTGACAGCCTGTATGCTGTGAGTGTATAGAAAAAAATTCAGATCTGCTGCATCAGAAAGTGGTCAAAGCACTTGCTGCACAAGCATGCTGGACTCCAGCATCCATGTGAAGCCTGGAGTTGTGGTGTGCAGCAGAGCAGAGCAACGCAACGACAGCTAGATAGCCAAGCAAACTAAATAAACTTGAGGTTCAGCAAGACCGTGTCTCAAAAGAGACAAAACATACCCACTGGTGAGTTACAGTGGGCAGTGTCATGCTCATGACCACACACATACACAAGGCTCTGTTTCAAACCATTGATTGGGTCACCAAGCAAAAACTAAGACATGACAGTGGAATTGAGAGGGTGTGAGGGGCAAGTGTGACTAGAATGCATTGTATGTGTGCATGAAACTGTCAGTAAGCTTTTCAGTGGAGCCAGGATTGGTGGCGCACACCTTTCATTCCAGCACTGGAAAGGCAGAGGCAAGCAGACTCTGTGAGTTCCTGAACAGCTGGGTTACATAGTGAGACTGTCTCACAAACAAAAACCAAACAGCTGGAGAGAGAAGCTCAGTGGTTCCGAGTGTTTACACCCCAGGGGTGGTGGTAGCAATGTATGCTTTTGACACTCAGACTGGTGGATCTCTGAGTTCAAGGCCAGCCTGGTCAACAGAGCAAGTTGCAGGACAGCCAGGACTATACAGAAAAACCCTGTCTTAAAAGAAGAAAAGAAGGTGCTTACTTCCTACTCTACCCGGGGAGCACAATTCCGATTCTAGAGCCGATCAAGAGCAGCTCATAGCCACCTGCAGCTCCAGTTTCAAGAGATCTGAGGCCTCCTCAACCCCATGAGACCAGGCATGCACATGGTGCACATACATGCACATATACATATATGCAGGTAAAACACTCAAAAATCAATTTTTTTTTTTGTAGAAAAGACTGACCATTCTCCACAGTCTGCCCCCTAACCCCTTAAGTACACCTCATCAGAAATCCAAGCTTGAGGGTTGGTGAGATGGTTGGGCTCAGAGACTCACTGCCAAGCAAGCCTATGGATCTGAAATTAATCCCAGGGACCCACTGGGTGTGAGGAGAGAACCACTCCTGTTGTAAGGAGGCTGCTTGTTTCATTCCCGGTTGCTCAGTCCCGAAATAATCACACAGAAATCATATTATTTAAATCACTGCTTGGCCCCTTACTTAGTTCTAGCTTCTTATTGGCTAACTCTTACATATTAATTTAACCCATTTCTATTAATCTGTGTATCGCCTTGCGGCTGTGGCTTACCAGCTAAACTTCCAGCATCTGTCTCCGGCTGGGCTGCATGGCTTCTCTCTAAGTCCTTCTTCTTTCTCCCAGCATTCAGTTTAGTTTTCCCCACCTAGCTCTGTCCTACCCTATCAGGCCAAGTCAGTTTTCTTTATTCATTAATGGTAATCACAGCATACAGAGGGGAATGACACATCACACTCCCAAAATTGTCCTCTGACTGTCACAGACTTGTCCTGTGGCATATAGGAGCCCATATATATACAGACAAAAATGTTTAGAAAAACATGGATAAGTTTAGCAAATTGCTCACTGGGTCAAGGTATTTGCTACACAAACCTAAGTTTAGTCCCTGGAGCAGATGGAAAAAGTAGAAAGAAAGAAAGAACCAATTCCACAAATGGTGCTCAAGCCTCCACACACAATTGTCTAGGAAAGAAGGCGGAGCCAGCAGAGAAAAACTTACGGAAGTAGGCAGAAACTACAGACCCCTCCCAGATCCTGGTTGTTACTCACTTCTGAGTGGGTTTCCTCTTCAGCAGAGTGGCTCTAGGCTATAGGGCTTCTTCAGAATTTCAGAGAAACGGCCATGTTATTCTTTTTCCTCTTCTCTAACTCAGACCTGTTCTATTTAACTTCCGTGGTATAGCAAGAGATAGCATATCCACAGCGACATTATCCCAGACTGTCAATATGTGACTGGCTATACTACACTTAGAAAGGAATGATTCTCTAAAGAATTATTTTTGGTTTTTCGAGACAGGGTTTCTCTGTGGTTTTGGAGCCTGTCCTGGAACTAGCTCTTGTAGACCAGGCTGGCCTCTGCCTCCCGAGTGCTGGGATTAAAGGAGTGCGCCACCACCGCCCGGCTGCTCCAAAGTATTAATAGCATCCAAAGAATTAAATGGAGAGTACAAATTGGAATCCAGGGTTGATTTGAACTCCAAACCCCTTTATACTCCATTGCTACTACAAGCTGAAGTCTTTCCCCAGAGGCAACTCTGCCATCCTAATTAGACTTCAAGTCCTATCAAATTAATGGCCATGACTGAATCCTCACCACAGAGCTGCCCCATCCTGCATCTGCCTGGTTTATGTCCTTCCTGTAGCTAACCCCTGGATTTCTAGGGACCTATTCAATATGGCACTTCTACCCTATTTGGAATGAAGAGGTCCCCTGGAGGTGAGGTGTACTCCTAATGTTCCTAGTATTCCATAACCATTTCTTTACTTTTTTTTTTTTGAAACAGGTTTCTCTGTGTAGCCTTGGCTGTCCTGGAACTTACTCTGTAGCTCAGGCTGGCCTCCAGATGTGAGATCAGCCTGCCTCTGCCACCTTAAAGGCATGTGCTACCACACCCAGCCTCCAATCTTTTCTTTTTAATGTATGAGTATTTTTCCTGCCTGTATTTGCGTACACCGTGTGTGTGCCTGTTGCTCTCGGGGTCAGAAGAGGTCATCAGATACCTCGGAATGGAGCTATAGTTAGTTGACTGTGAGCTGCCATTTGGGTGCTGGAAATTGAACCCAGGCCCTCAGCAAGAGCATCAACTGCTCTTACTAGGTGAGTTCCCATGTAGCAGGAGATCCCGCAGAGTATTGCACCTAGCTTGAATACCGGAGTGTTATCATCTAGGTCTTTAAAGGACTTTATTCAGTGTGTCTTTCACATCATGCATCTCAATCCCATTCATTTCCTGTCCCTTCACATCTGCTCCCCGCCCCTGCACTCCCCCCTCGAAGTAAAACAAAATTTAAGAGAAAAAAATAACAAAAGACTGGGCGGTGGTGGCGCACGCCTTTAATCCCAGCACTTGGGAGGCAGAGGCAGGCGGATCTGTGTGAGTTGGAGACCAGCCTGGCCTACAGAGCTAGTGCCAGGACAGGCTCCAAAGCTACAGAGAAACCCTGTCTCGAAAAACCAAAAATAAACCCCCCCCCAAAAAAAATTAAAAATCTTGTCATGGAAGCTGCAGTGTGACAAAGTAAGTCACACAGTAAACCTTTTAGCCTTTGTGTGTTTGTTTGAGACAGGGTTTCTCTGGAGTTCTGGGTCACCTAGAACTCGCTCTGTAGATCAGACCGGTCTCGAATTCACAGAGATCCGCCTGCCATTGACTCCCTAGTCCTGGGATAAAGATGTGTGTCACCACCGCCTGGCACAGTACAAACCCTTTGAACACATATTTGCAAGAGTCATTGGTCTGGTTCAAGACCTCTGGTTTCTACTACACTGTTGATGCTAGGCCCTCCTTGGGACTCTTGGATATCCTGTTGTCCTGTGTCCCGTGGAGATCCTGCTCCTTTGGATCTACAAGTCAGGCCCCTTCACCTGCTCCAGCAGGTCATAGATGGGGTGGATGCTGCGGGGAGGGTGTCAGGTCATAACCCTGGTTCTGGGCTTGGGCAGCTGCAGGGTTGGCCCACCCACCAGTTCTCCCCGGTCCTCACCACCAGGATGAGTTCTCCAACACTGTCCCAGCTAGTTCACCCTTGCAGCAGTGAGCGAGGACCAAGGCCAGTTCTACTTTCGGGCCCTCAGGGTCAGCTCTCTTGTGTTGCCCAGGGGAGGGGCAGGGGCCACTCTCCCGAGTGCTGCAGCTGGTGAGGGGCAGGGACAGTCCTGGTCTTATGACCCCCAGGGCCAGCTCCTCCACTGTCTCAGGCCCACACAGCCACATGCCAGATGAGTGGGACAGCCTTGCTGGCACCATCTGCATCACCTAAGCTTTTAGCTGACTTTGTGATTGTTGCCTTTTGGCTAAGTTTTTTGGTTTTTCGAGACAGGGTTTCTCTGTGTAGCTTTGGAGCCTGCTCTAGAACTTGATCTGTAGACCAGACTGGTCTTGAACTCACAGAGGTCCACCTGCCTCTGCCTTCTGAGTGCTGGGATTAAGGGAGTGCGCTGCTACCACCGGCTTAACCTAAATTTTCTGTTAGAAACCCAGATGTTTTTCGTAACCTGCAAAAGTAAACTTCTAGAGCAGAGGACAAGACAGGAAAATGCGTTCTCTTTTAGAAGCGAGAAACTAGTAGGGCAGAGATAAGGTGCAGCGCAGTCCCGACCAGTTCATGCCAGAGCTTGTTCCTAAGACGCCCAGCTCCGGGGCTGCCCATGTCTTCAGTTTATTTGGGTTCTTGTCTCTGCCTCAGTCTGGGCCAAAGGGAGTTTCAGCAACAGTCGGCCTCCGCCCGGGGCCCTCGGTGGAATATTGAAAACCAACCCGGCATCTCTCGGCACAGCAGCTGGAGCCTTTCCTGACGGGAGCGTCCCTGCCCAGCTGACTCACATCAGCCCGCCCTTATCCCCCACTGGCTCCTGATAGGCTGTCCGAGCTGTCCGTCTCCACAGAGAACTGTGCGCAGGCTCAGAAGGGCGGGGACCTCGCTGAGCGTCGGCGACTCGGAGCTGCTGGATCGGTCCGAGATGGTGAGTGTCCTCCCTGGGCTGCGGTGGGGGGCGCGGCCACCCCCGAGAGGCGCGCGTCCGTCGCCGGCCGGGGTCCCGGTCGCTGGCGTCGCCTCGCGGGACGCGCACTGTGGGCCTTTAGTCCGGGCCCAGGCGGAGCGACCGGATGCCGCAGGCTCTTGACCGGAAGCCGGTCTGTGAGGCGACGCCCCGGAGGCCCGCCCTCTGCTTCGCTTGTAGCCTAGCTTTTCAGGCGGTTTGGGGCGACCCCAGCCAGGCTACTGCGTTCGCTGGAGTCCAGGGGCCGGCAGGCGCCCTAGGCGCTACGTGCGTTTCCTCCCCTCCTCCGCTTTGTGAAGTAGGTACGGCCCCTAGCTCCAGCCTTGCTGGGGAATCGAACTCCATGGAGCTTGGCTGCCGCCTGTGAGCTCAGTCCGGTGTGCGGGTTGTTAGGAACCGCGGGGTCCATCCTGGGCATCCCAAAGCCGCCCGCTCCCTTCCCAGGGCGGTCCTTTCAGTCCTCACGAGTTGTAGACAACTTAAAAGGCCCTTTCCAACCTAAAGCATACCCCAGAATCTCACTCAGGCGTGGGGGTGCACGCCTGAAATCCCAGCACCGGGAAGGCGACGATTTGCACTTCAAGGCGAGTTCGTGTCGCAAAACAAAAACTTTATTAGAAACTTTTTCTTCAGTTTGTATGTATATGAATAGTGTTTTCCGTTAGCGTGCCTGGTGCTGGCACAGGGGCCAGAAGAGGGGGTTGGGTCCTTTGGACCTGTGTGGTTGTGAGCCACCATATGAGTGCTGGGAGTCAAATTCCGGGCCTTTGGAAAAGCGTTGAGTGCTTTTAGGTACTGAGCCGTCTCTTCAGCCTGCAGAAAACTATAAACATGTAAGAAACTGAGACGGAAAACGGAAGGGCATCACCTAGAGCAGTTTCTCAAGCTGTGGGTTGAGACCTCTTGAGGTTGAATGCCCCTTCCACAGGGGTCGTCTAAGACCATCTATCAGATATTTACGTTACAGTTGGTAACAGTAGCAAATTAGTTACGAACTGGAAATGAAATAATGTGTGTTTGGGGCTCACCACAGTGTGAGGAACCTCTATTAACGGCTCGACGCATTAGGCAGGTTGAGAACAGCTGACCTAGAGGCAACAGCTACATAGGCGCATTGCTTACTGTGTTTTTATTTGCTGTAACCATCATCGACCATTCAATTGGGGCTTCTACGCTTTTCATTATACCACAAAGAATGTCTCCACACTTCAGGCTGCTTCAGGAACAGCCAGTTTCTTGTATATTTACACAAGCATGTGTGTGCCGTTTTTTCTATAATCAGTGCTGTACTGTTTGCACTCATAAAATTGTTACATATTTAGGTGAACATTCCACCTCGAGCAGCACGGTCGTGTGTAATCTATAGGAAGTGCATGTGGTCCCCTCTTACTCTCCCAAGCTAAATAGTGTTGACAGTCGGGTATGCTTCCTTCTGGATTTGTTTGGTACATAAGGACTATTTTATGCTCTGTGCCTTTTATAGACCAGGTTACTTCAACTTGCCACTTAACCAAGGATGACCTTGAACTTCCAATCCTTCAACTACCTCTAACGTGCTGGAATTTTTGGATATGAGCCACTATGCCCAGCAATATTATATATAGATAAGCTGTTTATTGCACGAGACTGGAGCAATTTGTGCATGTTTGTCATAAGGTTTACTTTATGATATGTTTATTTTAGTCAGGTGGTGGTGGCACACACCTTTAGTCCCAGCACTCGGGAGACAGACAGGTGGATCTCTTGAGAGTTTGAGGCCAGCCTGATCTATGGAGCTAATTCCAGGACAGCTAGGACTGTTACACAGAGAAACCTTGTCTCAGAAAAAAAATAAGTGTTTATTTTGATCTGGAGCCATGACTCAGTGATATGAGCATGTTCTTCCAAAGGACCAGAGTTAGGTTCCCAGTGCCCATATTAGGCAGTCACAACTGCCTGTAATCCCAGCACCCTCTTCTGGACTTCTGGGTCACTACACTCATTTATACAAACCTATAGACATGATTACAAAATAATATTTTTATATATAATATGTATACGTATATTTTCATTCATTCCTCCACTCACTTAAAGAGATCTACCATTGACAGGCGTGGTGGGTGACTCACATCTTTACTACCAGCACTTGGGAAGCAGAGGCAGGGCAGGTCTCTGAGTTCAGTGCCAGCCTGGTCTACATAGTAAGACTGTGTCTTTAAAAAAAAAAAGTCAGGTGGTGGTGGCACATGCCATTAATCCTAGCACTCAGGAGGCAGAGAAAGATGGATCTCTGAGTTTGAGGCCAGCCTGGTCTATAAAGCGAGAAACCCTTTCTCAGAAAACAGCAAGAACCCTATATTACAAGAGTCTGTAGATTTGAACCCAGGACTCATGCTCATTCCAAACACACACACTTTTCCAAACCTACTTCATTTTAAGGCTGCATAGTCCCCTATGCCCATATACACATTTAGTTTACAGTCTCCTCTCCCTTGTCTTTGACACTCCTGCCAGTATCTACAGGACAGTCTATAATGGTGGAAACTGCTCATTAGTACAATTACATAACATCATCCACACCTTTTGTTCAGTTTTTATCTACCATGCTGTTTTCCCCTTTTCCTGATCATTTTTTACATATGTATCTTTCAAGGTGTTCATTTTTTTAATTTAATGTTCAAAAGCATTTAACCATGTTACATCATTCCCTCCCCCTCCTCGGTTTTTTGAGACAGGGTTTCTATGTGTAGCTTTGGAACCTGTTCTGGAACTTCCTCTATAGACCAATCTGGCCTCAAACTCACAGAGATCCGCTGGCCTCTGCCTCCCAAGTGCTGGGATTAAAGGCATGTTCTACCACTGCCTGGCTTGTTACATCATCTTTATGATAAATTATTTTTATTTACTACATAGTAGTTGGAAATAAGTTTGGGTGTGTATTTTGACAAGGTCTCAGTGTGGAGCACTAGCTGTCCAGGAACTATAGAGGCCAGGCCAGCCTTGAGCTCACAAAAATTTACTGCCTCTGACACCTGAGTGCTGGGATTAAATGTGTCCCCCACCATGCCCAGCCACGGTTGTATGAGAATTTGCCAAACTATTTCCCTGGAGTACAAGTTGCTTCCAGTTCCTAACTCAAAGTCATAATACTTTGGTCTATAATTTTTTATTGGTATTTTAAATTTTATTAGATTATTTCCTTATAATAATTTTCAGAGTTGAGGCAAAGAACCAGTACTTGGCATTCCCACCTTGTATTGTGTCCCTTCCCCAGGCGGTTACTTACCTCAAGAGCCTTGCCTCAGTGAGCCCAGCATTCAGACAGTGCTGCATCGCTGACTGCCATTCCTTTACAAGGAGTGAAGATCTTGTGTTTGTAATTTATCTTAGATTTGTTTTCTACCTCTTATTGGAAACTTGTTATTTTTCTTAATTATTTTATGTAATGTAATGTTTTTAAAGTTATTTTTTCTATTAAATTTTGCTCTGCTAGGGATGGAACTCAAGGTCTCATGCCTACTGGGCAAATCTGCCACTGACCTACATCAGCCACCAGTTTTTGAGACAAGCTCCTTATGTAGCTCAGGCAGGCCTTAAATTCACTATGTAGCTTAGGCTAGCCTAAACCTCATGACTCTTCCTAAATGCTAAGATACTGAGATACTGGGTGTGGTGGCCCCAGACCCCATGCATCCTGGGGCTTTATTGACGCATATACATCTAACTAGAGAACGCATAACTTGTCCCCTCTTCGCCATTGCATAGAGGACATTTTTTCACATGATTTAGCTTTATTGGGGGTGAGAGAGAGATGGACTCAGAAGTTAAAAGTACTCGCTGCTCCGCCGTGAGGACTAATCTTTGGATACGGCACCTGTCTTGGGCAGTTCACAAATACCTTCAACTCCAAGGAGCCTGCTGCCATCTTTGGCCTCTGCAAGCATCTGCGCACACAAATGCACATATACTCAAACAAATCTTAGTTTTGTTTTTCGAGATAGCGTTTCTCAGTGTAGCCTTGGTTGTCCTGGAACTCACTCTGTAGACCATGCCGGCCTCAAATGCAGAGATCCACCTGCCTCTGCCTCCCAAGTGCAGGGATTGAAGGTGTGTGCCGCCACCACCACCCAGCTACAAATAAATCTTAAAGATAAAAATAGGCTATATAATCAGGCCCTGTCTCCACAGACTAAAAAGAAATAAAAAATATCAAGAGGCTGAGACAGAAGGACAAATTGGAGGCCTGCCTGGGCTATAAAATGAAAATCTCACACACACACACACACACACACACACACACACACACACACCTAGCAGTAACAGGCTGTCTAGTTATCTTTCTAGTGTGTTTTGAGACTGCTCATGAAAGAAAGCATTCATTGGGGCTGGCTTGCAGAGTTTCGGAGGGTGAGTTTATTATCTGTCTCCATGGCAGGAAGCAGACAGGCCTGGAGCAAGCAGACACAGCAGACAGAGGGCCTGGCATGGGCTTTGGAATCCTTGAAAGCCCTCTGCAGTGACACACCTTTAACAGTCTCACACCTTTACGTTCCCACCTCCTAATCCTTCCCAGCAGTCCACCAGCTAGGAGCCAAGGATTCAACTAACTACAGCAGTTTATACAAGAAAGTGTTTCATTTGGGCTATGATTTCAGAGGGTTAGAGTCCATGATGGCAGTAAAAGGCATGTCAGTGGGAACGCCTGCAGATTAGAGGCACACACTGGGAATGGCCCCAGTCTCTTGAAGCCTCAAAGCCTGCATAGTGACATACATCTTCCCACAAGATTACACCTCTTAATACTCCCAAAACAGTTTTACTAACGGGCAAACATTCACATATAGGAGCCTCTGGAGGCCATTCTAATTCAAGCCACCACATGTTACATATTCTCAAGATGTTGAGTGTGTTGCTGTGGAGAGGCAAACACAGGTGACTTTCTGTGAGTTCAAGGCCAGCCTGGTCTACAGAGGGAGTTCTAGGCTAGCCAGTGCTGCACAGAAAAACCCTGTCTTAAAAAAAAAAAAAGATTTGAATGTGTCAAGCCCCACAGCCTCCATAGTAGAGACCTCTCAGAAGGAATGAAGCTAGCTAACATTGTGTTTTTCGGCGTGTATGTATGAACATCACATGTGTGCCTGCTACCCAAATATGTCTGAACAGTATGATGAATCTCCTGGAACTTGAGTTACAGGTAGTTGTGAATTGCCGTGTGGGTGCTGGGAACTGAACCCAGGTCCTCTGCAGAGTCGCCAGTGCTCGTAACTGCTGAGGTATTTCTCCAGCTCCAATTAAATCTGTGCATGTTTAAGAAATATACAATAAGTCGGGCAGTGGTGGCGCATGCCTTTAATCCCAGCACTCGGGAGGCAGAGGCAGGCGGATCTCTGTGAGTTCGAGGCCAGCCTGGTCTACAAGAGCTAGTTCCAGGACAGGAACCAAAAGCTACCGAGAAACCCTGTCTCGAAAATCAACATATATATATACACACACATACACAATAGAATTAAAAAAATACTTAGGTAACGGTTTGGTTAGAATATTTATATCTTTTTTGAGATAGGATCATGTAGCCCAAGCTGACCCTAAATTTTCCTCATATCTGATTTTAAGCGCCTGATTCCTTTTATGCCTTTGCTTCCCAAGTGCTGGGATTACAGACCTACAGCACCACCATTGGCTGACTAATGTTTGTTTATTCATGTTCTCCTGCTTCTGGCTTTCAAATGCTAGTGTTTATTGGTGGAACCACAATGGTTAGCAAAAATGACTGTTTTGAAAAAAGAAAATAAACCCAGTCTATAATTCCATGTTCTGCATGGCTTTATTTTTTAGGAAGTTGTAGCCACATGGAAAGCACTGTTTGTACTTTATTATTTCTGTGGAATATCAATCTCAGACTTTGGAGGTAAACATCGCCTGCAGTGGATGCTGGTGTCCTCCTTGGTCATTTCCTGAGGACTGGGCATTTCTGTTCTGCTCTTGCAGGTGGCACTGCCCTGGGCATCTTGCTACATTCCTTTGTTTCTTTGGCATTGTTTGCGTAGGGTGGATTTTCAGTAGGGTGACCAGGACCTACAGTGGTTCCCCTTCCATCCAGAGCAGTACCTAGTATGTAGTCGGAGGTCAGGGAGTCTGCCATGACCAGGATCTGAGACATGAGACATGCATGTCACCCTCACTGTCCTCTCCTCCACAGAGGCATCAGGGCTGCTTGCCACTTTGTAGGAGTGCCCCACCATCCTTGCCCCTGCAGCACCTGGTGCTGTTCTTACAGGAAGTGGGTGGTGGTGACTGGATTGTCAGCCTGTGCTCTGCAGAAAAACAATCCATTGTGCTATCTTCAGTTGTTCAGGAGCCCCAGCCCTAGCCCTTTTGCCCCAGAAAAAGAATGGTGTGAATTTCTGTGAATGGTACCCATTTCCAAAGACCATCTGCCTTTTTTTTTTTTTTTTGACACAAGGGTTGTAGACTAGGCTGACCTTGAACTCTGCATTTGAGGAGCTTGACTAGATTCTGAACCTCTGGAGGAGACACCCTAGGAGAAAGTATACTACAAGACCAGGTTCCCAGCCATAGGGAGAGGAAGGTCAGTTAGACTTCTGTTTATGGGCTCCTACTCTACTGACCTCTGTAGAGCCTGAGTAATTAGTTACAGTACCTGATATATGTCTCACAGAAGCGTAGTTGAAGAGTTGGAGGCAAGATCATTGATTATAGGCTTCAAACAAGACATGATCTTCACGGAAGAGGTGGTCTGGAAGACTTGGGCATCAGAGGAGAAGAAGCCTTCTAAGTTTAAGTTTTTTCTTTTCTTTTTTTGGTTGTTGTTCTTTGGTACAGGGTTTCTGTGTAATAGCCCTGGCTGTCCTGGATAGCTCTTCTAGACCAGGCTGGCCTTGAACTCAGAGATCTCCCTGTCTCTGCCTCCAGAGTGTTGGGATTAAGGGTGTGTGCCACCACCAACTCCCCACCCCCAGGTTTCCTTTTTTTTTTAAAGGGGTAGGGGAGGGCCGGTGTGGTAGTACACACCTTTAATCCCAGCACTCAAGAGGCAGAGGGAGGCCAATCCTTGTGTCTGAGGCCAGCCTCATCTACATAGTGAGTTCCAGAAAAGCCAGGGCTATGTAGAGACCATCTCAAAAACAAAAAATAGATGGACAAGAGATATAACTCTCAGCTGGAGAACAGATGGCAGGGCAGAGTTAGAAGCATGTATGACAGGAAGACTCAGGCATCTCATTGTGTGTCCACAAGCTCCAAGTGCTAGGACGGCCCACTTGAGCGCTTTCTGGGTTATCAGAATTAGTGAGCCCCTTCCTAGGACACGTTCCTGTGCCTGTGTGCCGAGCGTTACCCTGTCTGGATGACACATTGAGTCAGCGGGTTTACTGTGGGGTCATTTTGCTCCCTGGCAGTATTTTCATTTGTGATGTTTGAGCCACAAATAAAGTGCCTCCTTCCTGTTAGAAGCTACTATTTAGGGCTGTTTTGTTTTTCAAATCATCAGAGTACTGTACCGTCTGTGTGTGTCCTGGGTGTGTCTGTACTCCAGAAATGGTGTTTATAGTCTGCTCTCAAATAGCTGATGGGCAGGGAAGGGATAACTGCCTGGTGGTAAAGGGCCAGAAGCAGCTCCTCGTGGCTGAGGCTGAAGCTCTGGGTGCCGGTGTTGGCCTAAGGAGCACTCTGCGTGGGCCTGGCCTGGGCAGCTTTGGAGCAGTGCCAAGTGGCTGGGTGTTACTTGCTTGTCAGATGGATGTGTCATTCATCTGCTGGGATCTGAGGACCTAATCTTGGTCTCCTTTTCTGGCAGGCGGAGGTGGAGGAAACACTCAAGAGACTTCAGAGCCAGAAAGGAGTGCAGGGAATCATCGTGGTGAACACTGAAGGTAGGCCCTCACCCATGGCCCCGACCCAGGCAGGCCTCCAGAGAACAGCCCAGACACCACACCATTGCCCCTCCTCAGTCCCTTCACAGACCCAGATTCGTTTAGTTTTTCTTTTTGCTTGTTTTATTTTCAACATTTCCAAGGTTCTGATACTATTCCTGGGATTTTCCCCCTTTTTTTGTGAAAAGGTCTTGCTGTGTAACCTAAGTTGTCCTGGAACTCACAATCCTCCTCTCACCTCCCACATGCTAGAGCTACAGGCACGCACCACGTGTCTCAGACATCTTTGTTTCTCAGTCCCACCGCACTGAGGTGCAGCTGTTAGTAACCCATGGTTACCTCTCTCTTGTGGCGATCAGAGTTGCTAAGACTTGTGTTTTGAGATGAAGTCTCACTGTTCTCAACTCAGTGATATCCTTTGCCTCCTGGGTGTTGGGATTAAAGTGTGCACCATTAGAGCCAGGAATAGTGCCAAATGCCTTTAATCCCAGCACTTGGAAGGTAGAGGCTGGTTGGATTTCTGAGTTTGAGGCCAGCCTGGTCTACATAGTTCAAGGACAGCTGTCTCAGAAAGAAAAAAAAGTAAAAAAAGTCTTTTCCATCGCACCTAATTGTTGTTACTCTTTTAAAATATGTTTACCTTGAGGTTTTGTTTTGTAGATTTCACATAAGCAAAAACTTTTTTTAAAAAAAATTCTTTTTTTTTGTAAGCACTAAGAATTGAAGCCAGGCCTCACACCCACTAAGCAAGTGCTTTACCACTGAACTGCTCCTTCAGCCCCTTTAAGCAAAAAATTTAAAGTGTCAGTCCTAGCCTGAAACTCACTGTGTAGCCCAGAGTGGCCTAGAATTTATGGCATTCCTTGTGAATCTATCTTTGTTAGGGTGACAAATTTGAGTCACTTCCCAACTAAGCACAGTGTTGATTACTCTAGTTGCTACTTTTGTGTGCTCACTAGATAGACGTTATGTATCCATCTGTGTGATTTTACTTTTCTGTGTGTAATTCTCTGGTTGGTCTTCCTGTGCCCAGAGCTCTTTCCAGGAATGAGTTTACTTGAGTGGCTGATGAGATGTGGATGCTGAGTCTCCCTGCACCAAAGATGTGTGAAGGGAGCTAGCAGGAAACACCGTATTATTCCTTCCAGCAGCCCTGCTGCCTCTGTTTATTGACAAAACTTGAATTTATCAATTTGATTGATTGCCTCTCATTTCAAAGCTAAGATCTTTTCTAAGATAAGTATTCAACATGTGTGTGCAGTGCATAAGGAGGCCAGACGAGTGTCTGCTCCCCTACAATTGTAGTTATAGAAGGTTGTGACTGGGACTTGAATTCAGGTCCTCTGGAAGAGCCATCTTTCTAGTCTGCCAAGGCAGGGTTTAAATCTAAGTCTGAGCATACCTGTGTGCTCTGTGGGCCATGGTGGTCCCAGCTGCCCTAAGTGCAAAGGCTGAGCTTCCTGAACTTGTGCTCTGCTTTCCCCACAGCCCTGCAAGGATGGCCTCAGCAGTGTACTTAGGCCTGTAACCTATGTGTCTCCATGCTTGGTTACAAAGACTTCAGACAGCAGCATGCGGCGCTTTGCACTTACCCTCATTTCTGACCCCATGACACTAAGAGTCTTTACCTAGTCAGGTTCCTCTGTTGGTTGAAGGCGTCACCACATGCTTCCTGCCTCTAGACTACACACACAGTTGAGACAGGATTTCCTGTAGCCACGGTAGCTCTGAACTTGCTCTGTAAGCTACCTCCATCTTCCAGGTGCTAGTGTAGGACTCCAGGTGTGGGTCACCACTGTTTAGAGCTTTTCTTTGTCTTTTTAAACTTTTTTCTTGTTTTTTGAGACAAGGTTCCACTGTGTGTACCCCTGGCTGTCCTGGAACTTGCTCAGTAGATCAGGCTGGCCTTGAACTCACAGATACTCCACCTGCCTCAGCCTGCTGAGTGCTAGGATGAAAGGCATGACCTGGCTGGCTAAACTATTATTTGTTGACAATTTCATGTATTCAGTATATCTTGATTATACCCGTGTCCTCTCTCCCAGCCTCCCAACAACACTCAACTGTCTACCCTCTCATCTTCATGTACTTTTCCCCGTTTTGTTTTGTAACCCACTGAGTCTACAATTAATTATCACTGCCTACTAGAATGCTTACTGATCTTAATGGCGTGAGCTTGTGCAGGTAACCAGAGCAGTGAGTTTGTGAGCGCAATGCCCATGTCATGTCAGAAGGCAGCATTTCACCACCACTCTCCCATCCTTTCTGCCCTCTCTTTCCTGATGTTCGCTGAGCCTGGGCTTAGTCTGAGCACTCAACACTCACGTTAATAAGATGGGGGTGTCTGCAGTGCTGCCCACTATAAAGGTTTCCTTGGCTAAGTTGGAGAAGAGCACTAATCTGTGGGTATGAACAAATATTTAGACGGCAGTCTGGCAATATGTCCATTTAGCAAAATAATTGTAGTAGTATCTCCCCTAGGGTTTGTGACCTCCCAAGCCATGCATTTTGACCAGACTTGTAGTACCAAGCATGAATTTCCTCTTATGGAGCCAGCTTCAGATCTAAGCAGAAAATGGTCATCCCCATATTCATGCTACTATTAACACCGGTAGACCTATCCTGCTTGGCATGCATTTAAAGCCTGTGTTTTAAATCTACAGCTTTGGACTAGGGATGTAGAGCAGTTGGTAGAGTGTTCACCTAACATTCAGGGAACATTGAGTTCAACCCCCAGCAACAAATACAGTGGGTAACTTGGCACAACTTGTAACCCCAGCACTCTGGAAGCTTCAAGCTGCTGATACCACCATCCAGAAGCGGCCAATTTTAAAACAAAAGCTAGGCATGGTGGCACACACCTTAACCTCAGTGCTCACGAGGCAGAGGCAGGCAAATCTCTGAATGAAAGGCCTAGCCAGGACTAGTGAAAACAACAAAACCTTACTTACCAAAGAAAGACTGGAAAGACAAACCTGTTAGCAAATACAAAAATAACATAAACCATTCTCCAGGGCTAGAAGACAGGTGTATACCAAGACACTGCTGCCAACACCAGCAGTTTGGCTATGAAAGGACTATGAAGGCAAGACCTTGTCTGAGTCACTGCTGAAACTCCTGCTGTCCACCCTGCACAGTGATATTTGTTAAATGAAAAAGCCTCAGTCAACACACTGAGGAATGTGTTCCAGGATGGCCTAGTAGAGGAAAAGGCAAGCGTGAACACGTTAGATGCCATTCTCCTTCCATTAGTAATCATGGTAATGGCGTGCTAGCAGCATGCTGGAAAAGGACAGGTTTCTGGTCACCATTACACTCTGTGAGAATCAAGTATTAACACCTTCCAAAATGAGGAGCCAGCCTTGGAGAGAGGTTCATAAACCTATCCAAAAGACAGTGAGGAGAACTCCCACTAAGTCTTGTAGCCCCTTCCTCTGGCCTCTGGCCCAATATGTAGACAGACAGCTAGCTGACAGACTAGTGTGCCATGGCAGCAAACACAGCTTGTGGGTGTGAGTAGGCCAAGAAGATGAATGTCTGAGACAGCTAAAGCTGGCAGTCTTCATCATTTAAGTCTATTCTCTTAGTCCATGTTTTTACCCTTACTTAGAATGCACCTTCTACTGTTCCCAGTATCACCCTCCTTCCTCCTAGTCTCATCTTTAAGGAAGCTAAGCTCTAGGGCTGGAAGACGGCTCAGCACTTAAGAGTACTTACTGCTGTTGCAGAGGGTTCATGGTGGTTCACAACCACCTGTAACTCTAGTTCTGGGGCATCTGATCCCGTCTTCTAACCTCCACAGGCTCCTGCATGTACACGGTACACATATATGCACACACACAAACATGCTCAGGAACACATACATAGACAGTATTTTAGAAAAAGGAGCAGCAGCTAAGTCCTTATCCAGGTGTGGCAGTATACCTGTAATGTCTACTCAAGAGAACGACCAAGCAGATTCCAAGTTATTCTGGTCCTCATTATGACTTCTAGGTCAGTCAAGGCTACGTAATGAGACCCTAGTTCAAAGAGGTGGGGGGGGATGTGAGTGGTGGTAGGCAATCTTTTTAGCCATAACCCACTTCGCCAACAAGGAAGTTGAAATTGAGAGAGATCAAATCGGCACCTGGCATAGAGGCACCAGCCTGTACCCAGCACTTGGAAGACAGTGGCCCAAGAAAGTCATCCTCAGCTTCATAGTGAGTTTAAGGACAACTCAAAATGAGACCCTGGGGTCCAAAAATGGGGGTTAGGGATGGATGTACCTAGTAGGATTGTGCTGGCTTTGCATTGTCAACAACAAAGTATCTGCTCTTTTGCTCCCAGCACACCTAGGTTAGTACAGAATGTGTGCTGGACAGCAGCATCTAGTAAAATTTTCTTTTTTCATGGCTTTGTGCACACTAGGTAAATACTCTACCCATCAGCTCCATTAAAGGTTTCGGGCAGGCTTTTTTGTAGCTGTGTGGCATGCCTAGAACTTGTGCTTCCTCTGTAACTAGCTACTTATGCAAGCTACACAGTATTGTGAAGGAAAAGGATTGAACTAGGTTGCCTAATAGCAGGCCATCTGTGAGGTTCCCAGCTCTGTCATCCTTGAATATGGGCTTTTGTCCTTATTTGAAGTTCTTCTGAATTTTGGTTCCTTGCCTCCTTACCTCCCCCTTTTTTTAGATCGAGCCACTGTGGGTTAAGTTTGTTGGTCCTTTTACATTAGCCTACTTGATATATAACCACATTTATTCTGTTATCTGAACCACTGGAAGTAAACCCAGAAACAACTCAGATACCAACATCAGTAAATGCTTAACGTGTGAGCACAGATGAGACTAGGCCCTGCTCTGAGGGAA
Source organism: Microtus pennsylvanicus (assembly GCF_037038515.1). Taxonomy (NCBI): domain Eukaryota; kingdom Metazoa; phylum Chordata; class Mammalia; order Rodentia; family Cricetidae; genus Microtus; species Microtus pennsylvanicus. Next base: position 130,513,207 of record NC_134580.1, read on the forward strand.
CTTAGGGTCTAGTGAGAGATGGGTAAAATGTTTACTTTCCTAATAGTGTGGTCTGGGATCCTGACTAAAGGAAAACTGACTGGTACTGGGATGTCCCCAGACGTGAGGGTCCTTCCTCTAGGATCATCCCATTATGGACAGACTATAGTACATATCAGTTCCACTGTCACCTTCAGAAAGGTACAGCTGTAGAGGCCTCATGAGCTCAGGTGTACACATTATTGCTATCTAGGACCCAGTAGCAGCACCGAGGCCCCAGCTTGGTCCCTTAAAGGCAGATGGCTATTGTAGCTCATTCTTGTGGCGTCACTTGGCACACAAAAGCCTATTCCGCTCAGCCGCTTCATATTCCTGGTGCCTTAATCAAGTAGGTTGAATGCCTACCTTTGGCTAATCTGTAAGATGGTCACTTGTTGGCCAGATTCACAGGGTCCTGGGCCACTTGGATACTACATTCTTCATAAGTGTTACAGTCACCTGTGGACTTGACTTAGATGGAGCTTTCTGCCAGCTCACAGGCACCTGATGGTCATCAGGTTGAACTGCATTCCTCATCTCCATGACAGCAGGACACCCAGTAATGTCCATTTAATCGTTCAGTCTTCAGAGAGAGACTTGATACACAATGATAGTCATTAGCTGGTTCATTGAACCAGTAAAATCCTAGCCTAAGCATCCAGCAATAGGGGAATGTTGGATCTAAGAACTGTTTGTGGACTCTGTTTTTTGTTGTGTTGTGCTAGGTATTGGACCCAGGTCTCAGAAAGTACTCTCTTTAACCACTCCACTATACCTCTGACCCCTTAGTGGGCTCTTTTAAAAGACAGCAGTGCTGCTTACATAGCAGCCCACTGGAGTGGGGCGGTAACTTCATGTATATGTGGTTACAGCTGAGCCCTGAGCCAGTCCTTACAATAATGGTTTTTGTTTTGTTTTTCAAGACAGGGTTTCTCTGTAGCTTTGGTGCCTGTCCTGGTGCCTCTTATGGACCAGGCTGACCTCAAACTCAGAGATCTACCTGTCTTTGCCTCCTGATTGCTGGGACTAAAGGCGTGCGCCACCTCTACCCAGCTAATAATGGGTTTTGTCTGGTATGTCTCGGTGCAAGCTGTTACCTTTTCTTTCTTCTTCCTTTTCAGTCTCTCTTCTTTTTGATACAGGGTCTGTGTAGCCCTAACTGGCCTTGAGATCTGTCCAGAGAGCTCTGCCTGCCTTTGCTTACCAAGTGATGACTGCGTTCAAGCTTTAAGTGTTGCAAGAATACCTCTCCTATTATTTGAACCCTCGGGAAGGAGCACTGAACTGAACCAGGCCTACATTTAAATCCTTACCATTTGTGTACCTATAGGCAGGTCACCCCATTATTCAGCTCTGTTGCCTGGTAGCAATGGAGATGGTGATACCACTCACAGATGCTCTGGCATGGGTACACAAGGTCAGCGCTGTGCCTATCATGTAATAAGCCTTCTGTAAATAGTGGCATTGGCTGCTAACTGCCAGCCCAATTTTCTAGAATTAGGGATTGCGAGGTGAGACACTGAACAGAAAGGGGCTCCCATAAACTTCTTGGTTTTCATTTATTCTTCCTGCAGGCATTCCCATCAAGAGCACCATGGACAACCCCACTACTACACAATATGCCAACCTCATGCACAACTTCATCTTGAAGGCACGGAGCACTGTGCGTGAAATTGACCCCCAGAATGACCTAACCTTCCTTCGAATTCGCTCCAAGAAAAATGAAATTATGGTTGCACCAGGTAAGAGTTCTTGCGCCTCCATGCTTAGTTTCAGAACCCATTGCAGGTTCCCTGTGGCTTATCTGGAAGTGTGGTACAGTGGTGTCTCCACAGCTTCAAGGTAGGCCTAGGGGTGCAAAGTGTCTTCAGCAGGCCTCACGTGAGAATTGGAGAAAGACACAAATATTAGCACTGGTCACTCTCAGCGTGGTTAAGAACTCCATAAGAATTTAGGACATGGAAGGGTTGATCAGCTCTGCTTGGGCAATCAACAAAGACTTTTCAGAAGCAGGATGTTAGAACTGATCTTAAGGGCCAGGAAAATATGAGTCAGAGGGGTGGAAAAGCTATTTCTATATGAAAAAGAATTTATAGTCCTGTCTCCACCCCGTGCAGCCAGCCCCCACCAGCAGTGGAGCAGATCGCTGTTCTGACTCATCAGTGAAGAGCTTGTCTGGGTAGCACAAGCATGGCTGTGTTTAGGCCTTAGGATCAGTCTCAGTGTAATGAGATGCTCACACTTGGAGGAGTCCACAAGGGTGGGAACTGCAGAGGGGAGGCATGGGGTTGCCTCCTGCTCTGCCTCATCTAACTCAAACTCACAGACTTCCGTGGTTACCTCTTTTCCCTGTCTTTCAGCCAAGCCATGGCTGGGACATGCACGAGGTCTTACACATTGATGCCTCAGGTTGTAGAACAACTTGTCTATGAAGACAAGGTGTGAAAAGTGTGACTTGGGTTCAGCCTAGAAGGGGCCATAGACTCCAGACTCATCTATGCATGGATCTGATCCTGAGCAGAGGTGCTTAGAGCATAAGTGATGATTAGGAGCTCGGGTGAGGGTCGATGGCACACACCTTTAATCCCAGCACTCAGGGGGCAGAGGCAGGCGGATCTCTGTGAATTTTGAGGCCAGCCTGGTCTACAAGAGCTAGTTCCAGGACAGGCTCCAAAGTTACAGAGAAACCCTATCTAGAAAAAACAAAAGGGAAAAAAAGAATCAGGTGCTGTTGTAATCCTGAGACACATCAGGAAGAGTAGGTTAAGATCAGGTTAGAGCTCAGACTTGCAATCCTAATTGAATAGAAAGTCCATACCCACCCCAGCTTCTTTCTATGGGACTACGGAAGACAGATCTCCATGTCCCTAAAACTGGTATTGGAATCATCTTCCCGTTAGTAGTTACCAGTGCACACCTAGAAACTAGATGTCTGGAAGTCCTATTCATGCAGGTCTCAGCTCAGTGCAATAGTACCTCCAGTTTGTCCTCGGGGGCCCATGGACATTCAGGGTCCCTGTGGGTAGTTGATGCTTGTTCTCATTGGGGTTCACGGGTTCAGTGGTTCTAACATCAGTGAAGTTAAATGGCCAGACCCTCACATGGCCAGCATACAGAGAGGTGCAGGGAGTACACATCCTGGCACTTGATCTGGCTGGTGGTTGGTATATCTCAAGTTATGTTGGAGGTGTGTGACGTGTTAACCATAACCAGTGGTGTTTCTTGGGGCCACCACACTGCCGCATCTCCCTTCCTGGGACCTTCTCACGCACCATCCTCCTGTTGGAACATGCCATCATTCCTTATTGCCTGGCTAGCCAGCTACTTAGCTACATTTCTACTGTTTTCTATTTTCCATAGTAAGTTTTATTGGGGCAGGGACCCATAAGCACAGTGTTTAACAAACACATTAAACAGGTGACTTTTGTTGTTTTGAGATAAGATTTCTCTACATAGCCCTGGCTGTTCTGAAATTATGTAGTCCAAGCCAGCCTTGAATTGAGAGGTCCACTTACCTCTGCCTCCCAAGTGCTGGGATCAAGGGCACATGCCCCCATGCTTGGCACCCCCATTGTAGATACCCCTTGTTATGGATTAGACTGGTAGAGTTAAGGATGTTTGGGATATGGTATTTAAATATTTATGTATGTGTGCCTGGGAATATGAATGTGTGTGCAGTACCAGTGGAGGTCAGAAGAGGGTACCAGATCCCCCTAGAATTGGAGCAACAGAACATTGTGAGCTGCCATGTGAATGCTAGGAACTAATGGCAGGTCCTCTACAAGAGCAGTGCACGCTCTTAACCAGCTGTTGGGCCGTCTCTCCAGCCCCCAGGACACAGTATTTCAAGTGAAAATCAGTGGCACATACTGATTTGTTTACCCAGTTTTATGTGGTCAATACAGAGCAGGGGCCACTGACAGCTTTGTTAGAGCTCTCTCAGAGGCAGTAGGGCTAGAATGCCTGAGGATCACCTTAGGGCAGCCACAGCAGGGGTCAGGCCTAGCTGAGTCTTGTGGTCTCACCACTCAGTGTGAGCAGACTGGAGTGAAGGAAGGAAGGAAGAGGTCCAGTCTCTTTCTTACTCACTTGCAGCTTCCTGGGCCAAAAGTTTAACTCTTCATATTCCAACAAATCAAGAAATTCCACAGTTGACCTTACTAACCTCACTGATGCAGGACAAACCACTACGTCCCTGGCTGTCCAAACGGCTCAGCCAGTAAAGGTCCTTGTTGCCAAGCCTGACCACCTGTGCCTGAGTCCTAGAATCCACATGGTAAAAGGTTAACCATTTCTAAAAGTTCCTGCAGGAACCCCTCTTCTGACCTCTCTTTGGCATACTCCAGCATGTGTGCGTGCATAGTTTAAAATTTAAAATGTACAATTTTTAAAACACTGCCTCACAAATGGTACTGTAGGATTTAGAACTTGATAGCCTGGTTTTGCTGGTAGCTTGTTAATTGTGTGTGAAGACTACTTACCTACAAAACAGTTACTTCTCACTTGAAACAGCCAGTTGTCATGGGTTTATTAGTAAAATGGTAGGCCACTAGCATCTGCCTAGAGTGATGCTAGGGTTCACTGAGGTGCCACCTGAGCTGGCAGAGATACAGTCAGATGCCGAGAACATAATGGCAACTTCTGTATACCTGTAGAACCTGCAGTCTTTGTCCTCAAGAGGAGAGTTTTCAGCCTGGAGAGATGGCTCAGCAGTTAAGAGCATGGCTGCTCTTGCTGAGGTCCTAAGTTCAGTTCCCAGAACCCACGTGGTGGCTCACAACCATCTATAGTGGGATCTGATGCCCTCTTCTGGCATGGGGTTGCACATGCAGACAGAGCACTCATACATAAAATAAATCTTTAAAAAAAAAGAGTTTTCATGGCATGAGCTCATCATGTTGCACACTGCTTCATCCTCACCAGATCTGAGGCACCTCTGTTAAGCTCAGTTAAGCTTCAGTTGACATGCTGTGCTGAACACAGTGCCTGCATCTAAAGTCCATAAATGGATTTGGGATTGAGAGTATAGCTCAATGCACTTGCCTAGCATTTACAAGACCCTGGCTTTGACCCTTAGTACTGCCAAATAAATAATAATAACGATAAAGGGAACAGACTGATTCAAACATAACCAAAATCTGAGTTTTGCCTTGACGGATGGCACTTTGCCATGTTTTATTGATAACTGAGATCTATCATCTCTATGGAGCGTGATTCATGAGATTCTATCACTGGAAAATGCTTCAAAGAAGCAAATAACTTCCTGTGATCTTTCAAAATGTTGGGTTTTTGGGGGGGCATATGTTGTAGAAGGCAGAGATCAGCAACAGGCTTATTAAGATGAACTAAGGCTGTGCTTCTCAACCTTCCTAATTCTGCGAGCTTTTAATACAGTTCCTCATGTTCTGGTGACCACAGCCATGAAATTATTTCATTGTTACTTCATAACTCTAATTTTGCTGCTGTTAGGAATTGTGACATAAATATCTGATAGACAGACCCATAAGTTGAGAACCACTGAACTAAGGCATCTGTCAATCATATTAAAATCTCATTTATACTAATGTGTGCGTACACACATTCAAGTGCAGAGGCAGAGTATAACCCTTAGGAGTTGGTTGTTTCTTTCCACCATTTGAGTCCTGAGGTTTGACACTCATATTATTAGGCCATTTTGCCAGTCCCAACTCTTACTTATTAATAAAAACTAAAGTATGAGCCGGGCGGTGGTGGCGCACGCCTTTAATCCCAGCACTTGGGAGGCAGAGGCAGGTGGATCTCTGTGAGTTCGAGGCCAGCCTGCTCTACAAGAGCTAGTTCCAGGACAAACTCCAAGACAAACTCCAAAGCTACAGAGAAACCCTGTCTTGAAAAAAAGAAAAGTGTCCACTGCCCTGCACATGTAGACTCCATTTTCTAGTAGCCACTTGTCATGAGGCAATAAACGTGTAGATTATCTCCTGTTCCCAGCTGTGGAAAATCACCACCACCGGCGCTCTTCTGAAAGCTTTCTCCTCTCCTGCACTGTATGCTTAGTGAGTAAAAAGATACTGTGATCTTTCTCCTGGTTTATATTTAGTGATGTTTTTCTGCTTTTTTCTTTTTCAGATAAAGACTATTTCCTGATTGTGATTCAGAATCCAACCGAATAAACCACCATCTCGGCTTCCTATGTCATTCCTTAATTTAATGTCCCCCAGAATAAGTGTTAATCATGTCAGTGGGCACATGGTGGTTGCCTGAGAGCCCATGTAGACCATGCCATTGATCAAGGGTAGCTCTGACCACCCCAACAAGGAATGTCTCTGGCATCCAGTCAGTTCCTGGGAAAGCTTGGATCTCATTTCCAGGCTTTGGGAGTAAGAGCTTATGATAAGCCCACACCCAGCTTCCTTCTGACCTTCAGTTCACTTTGTCACCTTTGGAAAGCCTGCTTTTTTCTTTTACTAAAAATAACTTCAAAACCTGCCTGGCTGTTCTGTCTTTACTTGATTGGAAAGGCCTGTTCCTAAGTCAGCGAATGGTCACTGACCAAACCCATGGCCTCTATTCCATGGCAGGTTTTCATGGTTCCTGGGTTTATTCCTCATTGTGGCACACTTCCTAAATAAGCCTTTATATACTGGTTGGTGCCCTGGTTCCTGGGCCTTTACCTCTTAGATTCCTGTTTGATCAAATCCTACTCCTGCTAATGTTTTCTTTTTTCAAGACAGGGTTTCTCTGTAGCTTTGGAGCCTGTCCTGGAACTAGCTCTTGTAGACCAGGCTGACCTTGAACTCTCAGAGATCTGCCTGCCTCTGCCTCTGGAGTGCTGGGATTAAAGGCTTGCGCCACCACTGCCCGGCACGCTTGCAGTGGCCTATGCGAGGAAGAAAATGGTGTCTACCAAGTGCCCACAGTGCACCTGGTGTGCCTGAGGTGCTCACATCACTGTGTTAGAACTACCGGACAGCCGAGTGTGCAGGTGGGAGGAAACGGGTAGTTTCCAGGACCTCATGGCTGCACACATGGGTCTGTAGGTAGCCTGCTCTTTCACACTGTTTTCCGGAAAACAACCTGATTTCACTGGTAAGCTCATTCTGGGTGATCATCCTTCTACCTGTAGCATGTATGGGGGAGGGGTCCTTACCAGGAGGTCTCCTCGAGGCTCTAGACTACCACTCTGCTCCTCCTCCCCCTGAAAGCCACATGTGTTTGCTGTTACCTGTCGTTACGTTTACCTGGTGCAGCTTTGTAATTCTAGTGGGTCATACAGTGACTTAGAAGAATATACTGTGTAAAAAATAGAATGCTCAGGAGCTGGAGCAATTGCTTCACATCTAAGAGTGTGCACTGTTCTTACAAAGGACCTGATTTCAGTTCCTAGCATCTCTGTCAAACTCTAGCTGCAGGGGATGCCACACCCTCGACTAGCCTCAACGTGCGCTGGGTCATATGCATATACCCACACACAGACATACACCTAAGAACCTTTTAAAAAGTGTTCTAAAGGATCGTGGTTGGGCTCAGGAAAGCACTCACCTGGCATGTGCAAGGCCCTGGATTCAATCCCCAGAATCCAGTAAACAGTACGTATCTAGTTAGAGTTATGAAACTCTGCCTAAAAAAAAAAGATTAAGAATTAATGAAAAGAGACTGAATTTGAAAGAAAGCAAGGAAGTTGAACAGGAGGCTCTAGTTGAAGGAAAGGGGGGGGGTAATGATGTAATTATAACCTCAAAAATAAAAGATATAAAAAAGGGTTGGGGCTGGAGAGATGGCTCAGAGATTAAGAGCACTGGCTGCTCTTCCAGAGGAACTGAGTTCAATTCCCAGCAACCCACATGGTGGCTCACAATCATCTATAGCGAGACTTGGTGTCCTTGTCTGGCATGCAGGCAGAACACTGTATACATAATAAATCTTTTTTTAAAAATGAAAAAAGGGCCGGGTGGTGGTGGCGCACGCCTTTAATCCCAGCACTCGGGAGGCAGAGGCAGGCGGATCTCTGTGAGTTCGAGACCAGCCTGGTCTACAGAGCTAGTTCCAGGACAGGCTCCAAAGCCACAGAGAAACCCTGTCTCGAAAAAAACAAATGAAAAAGGGTTGGGGCTGAAGAGATGGCACAGCAATTCAGAGCAGCTTGTGCTGTCCTAGAAGGACCAAACTCACTTCCCAGCACCTAAGCTGTGTGGTTCACAACTGTCTGTCATATACATGCTGCAAATAAAACGGTGGCTTAAATTAGCAATCCCAGCACTCAAGAGGCAGAGCGTTCAAGAGTTTGGAGCCTGGCCCAGGAGGGTGAGGGATGGGGCAGGTAGCTCAGTTGGTAAAAGCACTTGCTACCAAGCCTGATGACCTGAGTTTGATTTCTGGAACCTATATGTTGGAAGCGAAAACCAATGTCTGAGTTGAATATGGTTGCTATGGCACACATACCCCACAAATACATTTTTATTTTTGTGTGTGCACATGTGTAGGTCAGAGGGTGAGGCCTGACCCAGTTATCTCTGCCCTACTTGGCTGGTCTCCTAACTGAGAGAACAAACTTAAAAACTGTCCTGACTCCCTCAGGTGGGTTTGATCCTGAGGGGCTCACTAGATGTTGTACAAATCCATCCTGTGACTGACAATAAAATCCTGAAAATCCTTCAAGACAAAACCCCTGCCCCTGAGAAGTTGTTTACAAGTATCTTGAGAGGAACAGAAAGGGTAAGTATGCTCAGTTAAGGTTTTGATTGCTGTGAAGACACACTATGGCCATAGCAACTCTTCTGAAGAAAAACATTTAATGGGGTGGCTTACATTTTCAGAGATTTAGCCCATTTTCATCCTGGAGGGACATGGTAGCCTGTAGGCAGACATGGTCATGCTGGAGAAGGAGCTGAGAATTCTACATCTTGACTTGCAACAGGAAATGGTGTGTCTCACTGGGTGTAGCTTAAAGCCTATCCCCACACTGACACACTTCCTCCAACAAGGCTAATAATAGTGCCACTCCCTTTGGGAGCCATTTTTTCTCAAACCACCATATTCTACTACCTGGCTCCCAAAGGCTTGTAGCCCTATCATAATGCAAAAATACATTCAGTTCAAATTCAAAAGTCCCCATCTATCACAGTCTCAACAATATTTTAAAGATCAAAGTCTCTTCTTTTTTTTTTTTTTTTTCCGAGACAGGGTTTCTCTGTGGCTTTGGAGCCTATCCTGGAACTAGCTCTGTAGACCAGGCTGGTCTCGAACTCACAGAGATCCGCCTGCCTCTGCCTCCCGAGTGCTGGGATTAAAGGCGTGCGCCACCATCGCCCGGCTTCAAAGTCTCTTCTGAGATTCATGTTATCTCTTAACTATGATCTGTAAAATCAAAATTAAAAGGCAGACCACATACTTCCAACATGATATACATTACCATTCCAAACATAGGGAAGAGAGCATAGTGAGAAAATACTGGACCAAGCCTAAACTGCATCTCTACATCTGATGTCAAAGTGTTCTTCAGAGCTCCAACACTTTTCTCTCAGGCTGGTTCTTTTCCTTGTTAGCAGCTTTCCTTGGCTGGTATCCCATGGCTCTGGCACCTCCAACATCTTGGGGTCTCCAAGGCTTCAACTTCACAGTTTCACAAAAATGACTTCTCGGGGCCCCCATTCAGGAACACCCCTGACACAGGGCTAGCCTCAGTGGCTTTCCTTAATCCTGGAGGCAAATTCCATAGTCCCTTTCTTCTATCCGTACATCCAGAACCACGTGGCCAAAGCTGCCAAGTTGTGTTGCTTCTTGAGGCTGTATCATGACTCCCTTGTTCAATTGCGTCTTTGTAGACCAGACTGCCCTCAAACTCAAAGATCCACCAGCCTTTGTCTTTTTAGTGCTGGGATTAAAAGCAGGTCTCTCTCTCTCTCTTCTCTCCTCTCTCCCCACCCCCACAGAGTTTAGAGCAACAGAGACAAGATTCTATCTCAAAAAAAAACCAAAAAACAAAAACCCAAAACTTTAGATGTACCTGGGAAAGCAAGACCAAGTACAAAAGCAGCTTGATTTTGTGAGCCTACCCTCCTCAACTGTGACATAGCCCTGTGTCTGGTCTTAGCCTTCCTGCCCACCTTATGCATCACTTTCCCCCAGTATTGCTAAGAGGCTGTTGAGCTGGAAGAGGCAATTCACCACACTGCCGTGAGCTCATTTCTAACTTGCCTAGCGTGTATCTGCTCCCCTCCTCTGCTGACCCAAACTGAAGCCAGATCACCCCTCCCTGATTATGGGTTTCACAGCATGAAGCCTCCAAGAAGCCACCTCTGTCTTCCACCCCACTCCACACACACACACACACACACACACACACACACACACACACACACAGCCCAGGCAAAAGTATAAGGCCACATGGCCCATTTGGCTGTGGTCCTGACCCAGTCTATTGTCTCTTTGCATGTGGACAAAGAACTAGGTCTTGTGGTGTCGGCAGAAACAAGATGATACTAAGTCCAATTTAACATCCAAATTCACAGCAAATGGGAATTGGGAGGTGTTTCAAACTTTCTGGGGTTCTGAATACCTTCCTGATGTGCATTCAATTTTAGTATCCTATTAGGAAAACAAAATACAATGTCTGTGCTTTCCTTTTAATCATCCTTCATGGACAGGCTTCATCTGATTATTCACTCAGCTGGTACTTAGTGAATGCCTTCTATGTGCCAGAAGCCAGTCTACACATAAGGACATAGCAATAAGAGTAGTTTAATGTAGATAAGACAGCCAACTAAAAACAAAGCGTAACTATGCTTGGGTTCCACCCCAGACAGACAATTCTTCAGAGTGAGCCTTTGGACACTTGTAGCCTACACTATGTTAAGAACCAATAACATCGGGCAGTGGTGGCACACGTCTTTCATCCCAGCACTCAGGAGGCAGAGGCAGGCCTGGTCTAGAGACCAAGTTACAGGACAGCCTTGGCTGTCGAAAAACAAAACAAACACAACGAAAAACCACTAACATGAGTCAGGTAAGCCATGGTTAGTGTCCATATAGAAGGCTAACAACACAGAGAGGTAGGAAAAAAACCAATAAAACATGAAGAAGGGGTCAAGAAGATAGCCTTTACGGGGAGGGGGGACTAAAAATATGAAAAGGAATAGAAAAATGGCTCAGCAGGTAAGCATTTTTTTTTTTGAGTAACTGTAAAGATCTGAGTTCAGATCCTCAGTTCCTACAGGTGTGAGCCTGTAGCCCAAGCACTATGGAGGCTGACAAGATTATTGCTGGGGCGTGCTGGTGTTGTGTGATATTTTTTGTTCTGACTAATAAAACTTGCCTGAAAATCAGAGGGCGGAGCTAACTACTAGTTAACCACAGAGGCCAGGCAGTGGTGGCACACACCTTTAATCCCAACACTTGGGAGAAGTAGGGAGATCAGGAATTCAAGGCACCCTGGCCTCAAAAGACAACCAGTCTAAAAGAGAAAAACAGAGCCAGGTGGTGGAGACTCACATCTGTGCCCCCAGCACTTGGGGTCTCATGCTTTCTGCTGTTGCTGTTAATTATTTATTGGTTTAGGGTTTTCAGGACAGCGTTTCTTTGTGTAGCTTTGAAGCCTGTCCTGGAACTGACTTTACAGACCAGACTGGTATTGAATTCACAGATAGCTGCCTGCCTCTGCCTCCCAAGTGCTGGGATTAAAAGCTTGTGCCACTGCCACCTGGCATGAGATCTCAAGCCTTTGATACCAACACTGGGGAGGTAGAGACAGGATCTCTCCCATTCAGTTTGAGGATTTGCAGAGAGAGGATGACCCCCATTCTGTCTGAGATTTTATAGAGGTAATAAGTCTGCTAATCCATCAATATGGACAATAATTAGTCATAGAAAACATTAAATAAAAAAATCTGCTGTGTAGTGGTGGCGCACGCCTTTAATCCCAGCACTTGGGAGGCAGAGGTAGGAGGATCTCTGAGGCCAGCCTGGTTTCAGGGCAGGCAGACTGTTTGACAGAGAAATACGGTCTCTAAGTAAATAAATAGATAAATAGGTAGACAGACAAACAGGCAGACAAAATCTGAGAACCCAATATGCAGGAACTGGGGGATACTATAAAACAGATTTAAGGAAATTATGACTTCTAAACCAGCTCTAGAGAAAACAATGGAAAGACACAAAGGTCTGAAAATGAGGTTACACACACCCAAGAACGAACAAATAAGCCACAACACCAAATCTGAAGAGGTCATCAAGACACAAAATGTTAATATACATTGTTCAATAACAACTCTTTTTTTTAATATTTATTTATGTATTATGTATACAATGTTCTGTCTGTGTGTATGCCTGCAGGCCAGAAGAGGGCACCAGACCTCATTACAGATGGTTGTGAGCCCCCATGTGGTTGCTGGGAATTGAACTCAGGACCTTTGGAAGAGCAGGCAGTGCTCTTAACCGCTGAGCCCCTCAATAACAACTCTTAATATTAATTCCAACTTCTCAATGAGGAGATGCAGATTAACAGACTGGATCAGAAAATTGCATCCATCTTTCTGTTGCCTCCAAGAAACACACTTCACAACCAATGAAAACACTAATTGCTTTGTGTTTCTACTGCTGTGATAAAACAGCATGACCTTACAGCAGCTTGGGGAGAAAAGGCATATTCCACCTTACAGTTTACAGTTGGTCATCCAGGGAAGTCAGTACAGGAAACCAAAGCAGGAATCTGGAGGCAGGAACTGAAGCACAGACCATGGAGGAACACTACTTACTGGCTTGCTCCTTGTAGCTTGCTCAACTTGCTTTCTTCTAGCACCAGGTGTGTGGCATCACCAATAGTGAACTGGGCTCTCCCACATCAATCCTAAATCAAGGAAAGGCCCTATAGAGGTGGAGAGATGGCTGAGTGAGTGAGAACTCTCACTGCTCTTTGACAGGACCCAGGTTAGATTTCCAGCACCCACATGGCAGCTCAAAGCCATCGGTATCTCCATGACCAAAGGATCCAATGACTCCTTCTGGCCTCCGTGAGTGCTAGGCACATGTGACACAGATATACACATAAAACACACACAGTTTGAATGTAATTGGCCCCCACTGGGAATGGCTCTATTAGGAGGTAATTTTGTTGGAGTGGTATGGCCTTGTTGGAGAAGTAGGTAGGGGTGGATCTGAGGTCTCCTTTGCTCGAGATATGCCCAGTGTCTTGGACCACTTCCTGTTGCCTGCACAAGATGTAGAAGAGCTACCTCTTAGGCATCATGTCTGCCTGCACGCCACCATGTCCCACTACAATGATAATGGACTGAACCTCTGAACTGTAAGCTTCCTGATGGAATGTTTTCCTTTATAAGAATTGTTGTGGTCATGGTGTCTCTTCACAGCAACAGAAACCCTAAGACAGACACACACACACACTAAACCAAACTGAAAAATTGGGGAAAAATTTTTTCTAGATAAATGCAACCAACCTAAGTTAAATCAAGATGAAGATGAAATACATAATTTAACAGCCTGGTCTACAAGAGCTAGTTCCAGGACAAGCTCCAAAACCACAGAGAAACCCTGTCTTGAAAAACAAAACAAAACAAAAAAAAGAAATACATAATTTAAGTAGATCCTCAATACCGCTAGAGTCATTTTGGAATAGGGTACCTCAGTTGAAGAAATGCCCTGAATAGTTTAGCCTGTGGGCAAGCGGTACATTTTCTTGATTGATAATTAGCGTGGGAGGCCCAGCACGCTGTGGGCAATGGTACTCTCGGGCTGGTGCTCCTAGGTGCTATAAGGAAGCAGGCTGGGCAAGCCATGGGGAGCAAGCCAGTGTGCAGTGCTCTTCCATGGCCTCTGCATCAGCTCCTGCCCTGACTTACTTTAACATGGAAATGTAAGCAAAATAAGCCCTTTCCTCCCAAGTTACTTATGGTCATCGTGTTTTATGATAGCAGTAGAAATCCTTTTTTTTTAAGTAATAATTATTTATTATGTATACAATAGTAAGTCTGTGTATATGTCTACAGTCCAGAAGAGGGCACCAGACCTCATTATAGATGGTTGTGAGCCACCATGTGGTTGCTGGGAATTGAACTCAGGACCTTTGGAAGAGCAGGCAATGCTCTTAACCACTGAGCCATCTCTCCAGCCCAGCAATAAAAATCCTAAGACATCTCCTAAATCTCCTAACAAAAACAAAACAAAAAAAAAACAAAAACAACAACAAAAAAAACCCTCAAATCCAGACAGATTAAGTGTAGATCTTTACCAGACTTTCAAAGAAGAATTAATAACAATATTCTTCAAATGATTCTGCAAAATAGAAAAGGAAGGAACATTTTCAAATTCTTTCTACAAAGCCAGTAATTATCATGATACTAAAACCAAAGAACCAAAACAACAACAAAGGAAAGAAAAAGAAAGTTACAGGCCACCATCTCTGATGAGCATAGATATAAAATTTCTGAACAAGATGCTGCGAACCAAATTCAGGAATATATCAAAATGATTATCTACCATGACCAAGTTGGTTTCATCCCAGAGATATAAGAATGGTTCAACATACGTAAATCAGTAAGTAGAATTCACCACATAATAAACATCTCATTAGACGCAGAAAAGGCCTTTGACAAAATCCAGCATTCATTCATGGAGAGAGCAGGGCCAGATCTCAACATAATGAGGCAATATACAAGCCTATACAACCGCCTATACCACCGCCTATAACATCATAAATGGAGAAAAACTCAAAAGCATCCAGTAAAGCCAGGAACAAGATAAGGATTCCATTATTCCCACCCCTGTTCAACATAGTACTTGAAGCAGTAAGACAAATGAAGGAGACAAGGGGGATACAAATAGGAAAGGGAAGAAGCCAAAATATATTTGTAGACTATACAGTTCTATATTTAAAGACCCTAAAGACTCCACCAGAAAACTCCTATAGCTGATAAATACATTAAGTAAAGTAGCAAGATACAAAATTAACATATAAAAATATCAGTAGTGTTCATGTATACAAATGACAAACCAAGACTATTCACAATTGATTCAAAAATATCTTGAAATAAATCTAACCAAAGAAGGGAAAATTTGTACAATGAAAACTTTAAGACTCTTAAAAAAGAAAAAAGAAATGGATTGGCAGAATCACTACTATAAAATTGATCAAAAGCAAGCTACAGATTCAATGAAATCACCAACAAAATTCCAATGTAATTTTTAACAAAAATTGAAAAAAATCTTAAATTTCATATGGAAATATATTTTTTTAAAAATCACCAAAAGAATACCAAACAGATAATCTGCTGGAGGTGTCTTTCTCCTATCACTGTGATAAAACACCATGACCAAAGCAACTTATAAAAGAAAACATTTCATTTGGCTTTTCAGAGAGTCAGTCCATGCTGACAGAAATGAAGGCCATCTGGAAGCTCACGTTTTCATCAATTACTGAGTGGAGAGCACTGGCAATCACAGGAACCACAAAGCCTGCCCATGACACCCCCGAGCAAGGATGCACCTCATCGACCAGTTGTTCAAATATGTGAGCTTATGGGTGGGGACGTTCTCACTCAAACCACCCCAGATTTCTTTCTTTTTTTGGTTTTTTGAGACAGAGGTTCTCTGTAGCTTTGGAGCTTGTCCTGGAACTAGCTCTTGTAGACCAGGCTGACCTCGAACTCACAGAGATCCGCCTGCCTCTGCCTGAGTACTGGGATTAAAAGCATGCCACCACCGCCTGGCACACCCCAGATTTCAAGTTCCACTACACAGCTATAGTAGTGAAAATAATGGTATTAGCATAAAAACAGACCTATTGATCAATGGATTAGAACTGAGTCACAGATTTACAGCCACTTGATTTTTTTTCTGCCCCCTCTCCCCCCCCCCCCGCTCCACCCAGACAGGGTTTCTCTGTGTATCTCTAGCTGTTCTGGAGAGCTCATTCTGTAGACCAGGTTGGCCTCAAATTCAAGAGATCCGTCTGCCTCTGCCTCCCAAATGCTGGATTGAAGGCATGCACCACCACGCCCAGCCAGCCACCTGCTTTTTGACAAAGAAGTCAACAATAAACATCGAAGGGACAGCATCTTTAACATCTTTTGTGGAGGGGGGTGGTTGGAAATCATTATATAGACCAGGCTAGTCTAGAACTCACAGAGATCCTCTTGCCTGTCCTTGGGGTATCAGAGTGTGAGCACTGGGATTAAAGGCATATGCCACCTACCAGGGTTTTCTGCAGTAGCTGCCAAGAATGCAGAATTGGGCTTTTTGCGGCCTTTCCTTGGTTCAGGAATTTCTGAGTGGGTGGGGCATGGAGAGAAAGAGGAATGGGTTTTCTGGATCATGCTGGGCCAGACTTCAACCAAGCACCACTATGCATCTTTTTAAAATTATTTATTTTATGTGCATTGGTGTTTTGCCTACATATATGTCTGTGTGAGGCCGTCAGATCTTGGAGTTATAGACAGTTGTGAGCTGTCATGTGAGTTCTGAGAATTAAACCCAGGTCCTTTGGAAGAACAGCCAGTGATCTTAACCATGAGCCATCTTTCCAGTCCCTATCACCATGAATCTTTAATAAATGGTGCTGGTCCGGACATAAATCTCAAGGTCCAAATCAGGAGCAGAAGGAGAGAGAGCACGAGCAAGGAACTCAGGACCGCGAGGGGTGCACCCACACACTGAGAAAATGGGGATGTCCTATCAGGAACCCACTAAGGCCACCTGGCCTGGGTCTGAAAAAGCCTGGAATAAAACCGGACTTGCTGAACATAGCGGACAATGAGGACTACTGAGAACTCAAAAACAATGGCAATGGGTTGTTGATCCTACTGCACGTACTGGCTTTGTGGGAGCCTAGGTGCTCACCTTACTAGACCTGGATGGAGGTGGGTGGTCCTTGGACTTCCCACAGGTCAGGGAACCCTGATTGCTCTTAGAGCTGATGAGGGAGAGGGATTTGATTGGGGGAGGGGAGGGAAATGGGAGGCGGTGGCGGGGAGGAGGCAGAAATCCTAAATAAATAAATAAATAAAATGTGGAGCACGGAACCACAATTCTTAGTTAAGGGAGCCACTTTAGGGTTGGCAAGAGACCTGACCCTAGAGGGGCTCCCAGGTGCCCAAGCCGAGGTCCCTAGTTAGTTCCTTGGGCAGCTGAGGATAGGGAACCTGAAATGACCCTATCCTAGAGCAATACTGACGAATATCTTGCATATCATCATAGAACCTTCATCTGGTGATGGATGGAGATAGAGACAGAGACCCACACTGGAGCACTGGACTGAGCTCCCAAGGTCCCAATGAGGAGCAGAAGGAGGGAGAACATGAGCAAAGAAGTCGGGACCACGAGGGGTGCACCCACCCACTGAGACAGTGGAGCTGATCTATTGGGAGCTCACCAAGGCCAGCTGGACTGTGACTGAAAAAGCATGGGATAAAACTGGACTCTCTGAACATGGCGAACAATGAGGGCTGATGAGACGCAAAGGACAATGGCACGGGGTTTTGATCCTACTTCATGTTCTGGCTTTGTGGGAGCCTAGCCAGTTTGGTGTTCACCTTCCTAGATATGGACGGAGGGGGGAGGACCTAGGATTTACCACAGGGCAGAAAACCCTGACTGCTCTTTGGACTGGAGACGGAGGGGGAAAGGAGTGGGGGGGAGGGGGGGAAAGGGGAGGCTGGGAGGAGGTGGAAACTTGTTTGTTTTTTTCTCCTTTTCTCAATAAAAAAAAAGTATTTGGGGGGAAATTGTTGGATACAGATCACCGTGTTTTCTTTAGAGAAAATTCAGAATTTTAATTTTAGAAATTGAAATCTATATACCACATGTGAGAAAACTTTATTTTAGTTTTACTTTTCTGATCAAGATGGAGAAACAACTTAATTCTCAGGGGAGATAGAAGTTAGGCAGATTACTTGATAGGTTGATGGACTGTGGGGAGTGGGGTCATGACTGGACAACAAAGATGGGGGAAACCCAAGATTGGTGGGCTTCCTTCTCACCATTCCACTTCAACCCTAATAAAAGCCTTTCTTCTCCAGGTGAAAAATAAATAAATAAATAAAAATAAAATAAATAAATAAATGGTGCTGGTCAAATTGAATAGATACATGTAGAAGAATGAAACTCAGTCTTTATCTCTCACTGCAGAAAACTCAACTCAGAATAGATCAAGAACCTCAACAGCACATCTGACAGAGGAGAAAGCAGAGAATATGCTTGAACTAACTGCTTGGTGTCTACTGATGTAACCCTCAATAACATATACATTTGTCTAAAAATTTGTTTCCAAATTCTAGAGTCCGATACTTCAGCTGCTGCTGACCCTGTGTTACCATCCACGAGGACACACGTGTGCTAGTCTGGCTCCTGCACATAAATGGACATCTATTCTCCTGCTCTCTAGGCCCCTAAATTCCATGTGGCTCTGACTCTTTTGGCCTGCTGACCCACGTAGACATCTCCCTTCTTCTCTCTTCTGATTTTCTCTTGTCTTGCAGCCAGGCTGACCACCAAAGTACAATTACTTTGATACCTTCTCTCGCTTCCTCCATGGACTTTTTTTTTTTTTGGTTTTTCAAGACAGGGTTTCTCTGTGGCTTTGGAGCCTGTCCTGTCCTCTTGTAGACCAGGCTGGCCTCGAACTCACAGAAATCCACCTGTCTCTGCCTCCCGAGTGCGGGGATTAAAGGCGTGCGCCACCACCACACAGCTTTGGTTGGACTCAAGATTTTATTTTATCAACTTGGCCTCAATACTAATCAATGACCAAAATTGGTGAACTTGATCCAAATTCTCACAATTTGTTAACTGTCACTGCTTTAAGCAATGGCCCCCAAATACCTTACACCTAAACTTGCTCTGCTACACTTCCAAAGTCCCTTACATCTGAGGCTCTACTTCTCGCTCCTAAAAATCTTCTATTCCTACGATTTTTTTTTACATGCTGCTCTAATATTAAGACTATACTATTAACTTGACGGGCAGTGGTGGCGCACGCCTTTAATCCCAGCACTCAGGAGGCAGGCAGATCTCTCTGAGTTTGAGGCCAATCTAGTCATCAAAGTAAGTCCCAGGACAGTCAGAGAAACCCTGCCTCGAGAAACAAAAACACAGTTTAAAATCTATAATATGTCAGCCGGGCGGTGGTGGCGCACGCCTTTAATCCCAGCACTCGGGAGGCAGAGGCAGGTGGATCTCTGTGAGTTCGAGACCAGCCTGGTCTACAAGAGCTAGTTCCAGGACAGGCTCCAAAACCACAGAGAAACCCTGTTTCGAAAAACCAAAAAAAAAAAAAAAAACTATAATATGTCACAAAGGAGAGTTCTGTGTTGCTGCTGGAAAAGCTGTCTATTTTGTGTGTATGGATCTGTGCCTGTAGGGTTTCCTGTGGACACAGGACCACACAAAATTACATCAGGCTCAGTTAAATGTATCAATGTATGTGGCCACTGCATGTTTGTTCCTGACTGATCCTGGATGTGTGAGTTTACTATACTCTTTGTGTCCTGATGATAGCTTGACTGTAGCTGTTGTAACTAGCTGTCTGGGCTCAGAATTTGCCTCTGGGATTTCTGGCCACTGAGTCTGATGTAATGACAGAGATTTATATATCATTTGGGTATAAATAATATGAAAGTTGTTTTATGCTGTGCTACTTTATTTAAAAAATCAGCTAAGGAGCAGGGCGATGGTGGCGCACGCCTTTAATCCCAGCACTCGGGAGGCAGAGGCAGGCGGATCTCTGTGAGTTCAAGACCAGCCTGGTCTACAGAGCTAGTTCCAGGAGAGGCTCCAAAGCCACAGAGAAACCCTGTCTCGAAAAAGCAAAAAAATAAATAAATAAATAAAATAAAAAATAAAATAAAAATCAGCTAAGGGAATTAGGTATGGTTAACAATCTGAAACACTAGTTGGCACAGGAAAGGATCCCAACAGCAGAGGCCTTAAATAAATGGGACCTCATAAAACTAAAATGTTTCTGTATAGCAAAGGAAACAATCACACAAGTGAAGAAGCAGCCTAGAGAATGAGAAAAATACCAGTTAGACATCTGACAGAGGGTTAGTGCCTACAACATAAAGAACTCAAAATCAAACAAGAAAACAAACAATCCAATTTAAAATGGGATATAGACCTAAACAGAGTTCTCAAAAAACAAAATACAAATGGCTGAGAGACTTTTTAAAAAATATTCAACATCCTTTGCCATCAGGGAAATGCAAACTAAAAGTTGAGATTTCATTTTAGCCCAGTGAGAATGACTAAAATAAAAACATCAAACAACAAAAACATTGATTGAAATCAGGCAGTGGCGGTGTGCACACCTTTAATCCCAGCACTGGGGAGGCAGAGACAGATGAGTCCTGTAAATTCGAAGCCAGCCTGGTCTACAGAGCTATTTCCAGGACAACCGTGACTGTTTCGCAGAGGAACCCTGTCTCAAAAACCAACCCTCCACCCCAACAAAGAAGACTATCCAGGTATGGTGGCACTGGCTTTTAATCCCAACATTCCATTTGCAGAAGCAGGTAGATCTCTGTGACTTCAAGGACAGCCTGATCTAATTTCACAGCAGCCAGGGCAACAGTCAGATCCTCCCATCGCAATAAAACCAAACCACACCACAATGACAAGAGGTGCTGCTGTGGATGTGGAAACAGAACACTATTCACCGCTCCACCCCGTGAACCAGTGCAGGCTTCCTCCAGAAGCTGGGCAGAGCTGCTACATGCTCCAGCTCAACCGCCCTGGTGCACACCGGGGACTCCACAGTCTACTGCAGAGATAATGCTCACCCACTGATGTTTACTGTTCTGTAGTCACAGTAGCCAAGAAATGAAGACAAATTAGATGTCCATCAACTGAAGAATGGGTGCAAATACGGCATATTTACACAACAGAGCATTTTAGCTATTAATAAAGATGAAATTGTAATTTTCTTCTCATATCAGTAGTCATTTGGAATACTCATGAAGGTCAGGAAGTTACTCGGTGCCGCGTTCAAGGGAGAGGAGACCAACTGCACTGGTATGAAGGAATCGTGGAAGAGGAATGTGAAACTAGGGTGAGGCAGTGGGAGGCAGAGGACAGAGTGGAGCAAGGGATAAACAATACTGAAGACCTTTTTAAAAAGACATAAGGAAAGGTACTACTGCAGGGCCTTCCTAAACCTGTCTATCCCCCCCATACACAAGTTAAAAATGGACTTACCCTGGAACAGAGCAACAGTGTTCCTACTAGACATCGGACGCTACCAAAAACCCAGGGCCAGCTATGAGTTGCCTATTGGTGTTGTTGGCCAGTGAGGTCCCTTAGATCCCCCACAACTGCCACTACTCTTGGTTACCCTCCAGGAGGAAGAACCTATTGCTGAAGGCAGCATATGCTTGAGTCATAGAACATGGCAAAAGTCAAGCTGGGAAGCACCTGGAAGCTTTCTGCCTGCTGACCAGCTAGCTTTGACAGTCCAGAACAGTGCTGCGCAAGTCACTGAGGGAGAAAGGTTATTATTTATGCTCAGTTATGAACTCTAAAGCTACAAAAGTGACTGGCTTGGAAATACAGGCTCACTAGTTTAATAGTGGCACAAATATCATGGGAAGAACCAACCACCTTTGACTGAATCTAAATCCCTCTCTACAGGATGAAACCCAAACCAGGCACCATTATCAGACTAAGAGCCTATGGCTAAACAATTATAAGCCCAAGCTGGGCAGTGGTAACACATGCTTTTAATCCCAGCACTTGGGAGGCAGAGACAGGTGGATCTCTTTGAGTTCAAAGCCAGCCTGAACTATACAGCAAGTTCCAAGACAGACTCTAGAGCTACACAGAGAAACCCTGTTTCAAAAACAAAACGAAAAAAGAAAAGGAAAGAAAAAAAAAGAGAAATATCTCAAAGGTAGGGAGCAAATTGTTGTGAATGACTGAGGTTTGGTGTTGCGGGAGATCCTACTGCTCCTCCAGCCAATAGCCGCTGAGATACCAGCCCATTGGGGCGTGGTCTCTCTTTTAAAAAGCGGCCACTTCCCTCCTCGCTCTCTTACTTCCTGCTCCGCCTACCTAATTTTCTGTCCTATCAGGCCAAGCAGTTTTATTAGTTAACCAATGAAAGCAACAGATAAGATACAAGACCCACCTCCATAATTTCCTCTTTTTCTGTTTAAACAAAAAAGAAAGGCTTTAACTTTAACATAGTAAAATTACATATAACAAAACAGTTATCAAGTAAGAATTACAGTTACAATATTTATATCTACTTTATCTTTTATCATAACTAAGGAAAACTATAACTATAACTAACCATTCTTCAACTCCATCAAAGACTCCAGAAGGATATAATATTACCTAAGCAAACAAGAAGTAAGAAAACTCTAGAAATGACAGAGACATCTCGCTGCCTGGACAGTCACCCAAAGTTCCTCTGTACCGTTGGGGCATTCATCTTCGGCCTACAGGCCCATATTTTCCAGCAGACATTTCCATAAAGCAGGAAATTTAAAAGACAATTCAGTCACTTTCTGCTGTGTCCTGCAGAATGTCTCGCAGACTCTTTAATGAGTCAGGAATCCCGAAAGACCATCTCACCTTTAGGCAAGTTCAGCAGTCCTCTTTCTGCGGCCAGCCCTCCTGCCTCAAACAGTCAGAGTTTGCCCTGGCAGGAAGGTCCAGAAAGCCGGCATTTTTAAACGGCGCAGCTTTTTTCCTGCTATAGCTGAAAACCAAAAAGCATGCATTCAGCTTTTCATCAACACCGTTTAAGTGTTTCTTGGTAGGACCTTTTAAAGAGTTACAGGGTTTTGCAGCTAAAGCTGAGTCAGGAAGCCTCTCTTAGATGAGAGTGCTTGCTTGCTTCTAGCAAGCAGAGCAGACCCGAGCCTATGGCTAAACAATTATAAGCCCAAGCTGGGCAGTGGTAACACACGCTTTTAATCTCAGCACTTGGGAGGCAGAGACAGGTGGATCTCTTTGAGTTCAAAGCCAGCCTGAACTATACAGCAAGTTCCAAGACAGACTCTAGAGCTACACAGAGAAACCCTGTTTCAAAAAACAAAACAAAACGAAAAAAGAGAAGGAAAGAAAAAAAAGAGAAATATCTCAAAGGTAGGGAGCAAATTGTTGTGAATGACTGAGGTTTGGAGTACATTTTGGGAGATCTGGACCGGAACTGGTCAAGTTTAAGGCATCAGTGGGACATTTCACTTAGAGAACTTGAGGAGGCTAGGCTGTTGAATTCTGGGGAAATAGGGTGGCCCAGGGACCAAAGGTATGAGGCCTAGAGGGAGGCAGCATATAGGTGTGTCAGGCAGATCAAGGCACACCTTTAGGACAGAGTCTGACGACAGACAGGGCCACGGCTGACCCACTTCTCCAAGCTGCCCTTCCTGGCTGCAAGAACACTCAATCTCCCGTGACACTGTTTATGGGACATAGCTCTCTACCAAGAGCAAACTGAGGCCAATATGTCAAGACTCAAACTTGACTGTAGCATGCTGTGCCATTCAGGCTAAGGCTGCCCCTCAGGATGCTGCAGAACTGAGAAGTTGCCAGAGACTTGGGTACAACCATGAGAATAAAAATCTAAACCCTTTAACCCCTGTCACTTCAAATGAGCTTTGTTGATGTCTGCTCCCTGCTTCACGGTCAGAGTCTATTCTCCTATAACAAGATGTTTAAGTGAGTCTCATGTATTGGGACAGTGTCTGGCTTTGTAGCACAGGTCAGCTCTGAAGTCACAGTAACCCTCTGACTTTAGTCTCCAGAGTCCTGGGATAACAGCATTTTTTTTTCTGGGACTGGACCTCACATTCCAGACTGACCTTGACCTTTGGATTCCCTGACTGCCTCAACCTCCCAAATGCTAGGATTACAGGTAGGTAGCACCACAACAGCCAGTCAGCCTTTCAGAAGCTCTTCCTAGAGAGGTTCCATTGCTCCGTAGGGACCCTCTTAACCCTTTAGTGACCGTCTGTCGGCACCTTCTTGTTTTCTGTGCACCTTTCCCACATTACATTTGGTACCCTGATTATTTTAAAAACATTTATTTTGAATTGTTTGTATTCACACCAGAAACTGGTTCTCCCCTTTCACTACATGGGTTTCAGGGATTGAACTCAGGTGGTTAGGTTTGGCAGAAAGCACCTTTACCCACAATCATCTCACTGGCCCACACTTTGATTTTATTATTTTTTTTTTTACTTAGTATACAAAGAAACTGGTCTTTGACATTCTCATACATATATTCACCTCTGCTCCTATTCTTTCCTCTTGTAAACACTATAGCCTTCCTTCTTACTTTTCTTGGCCAATCAGATAATATGGGATCATAGACATGTGCCACCGCATCCCACCTATGTGACCCAGGGTTTTCTGCATTCGAGGCAAGCACTCGACCAAGTGATCATTTTGTGTTTTCATAGGTGAATGTAATGAATGTAAGGTTTCTCCAGCTCTGGTTTGTGCTATTTACCGCCCTATTCACGTCCCTTCGTAAGCTGCTTCTGGCTTCCCTGTTTCAGTGACCTTCACTACCCCCACCCCTTTCTCCTTCTGTGTTTGAACCGTAGTTTACATTTCTATTCTCTTAATGATCCCTCCTGTTTTAAGTGTTATTTTTACATTTCTCTTTTTACGGTATGTGGAGATCAGAGGACAGCTTGTAGGTGTTCTCCTATCATTAAAAACTCTTTGCAGGTTCAGCAGAGAGATGCCCTGAGACAGACTTCAGTCTGCTGGCCACAGGGAAGCTGGAATGCCACAGAGAGCCAGCAGCAACCCCAGTACGAAAGCGAACCCTTCTCTAGGGGGAATGTCTCAGATTAGCATAATGAAGGCACTAAATAAATACGATTTAAGGCCATAACTAGGAAACCAATCCTCCCTAACCTGTAGCTGCTATATACTAGGAGCTTAGCATTTTAGGGAAAGAAGGCCTGGCTAATCTCCTCGGCAAGGGCAGCCTCTTTGCTCTAACAGATCCTGGAAATTGAACTCCGGCCCTCATGCTGGAGGGCAAGCACTCTTATCCACAGTGCCAGCTAGGGGCCTCCCCTTTTAGTTTTTGAAATATATACCTGGCCAAGCAGGCAATAATATACTTCTAAACAAATCCAGCGTCCTAGGACATTTAAAAAACAAAACAAACAAAAAACCCAGAGTCTCCTTATCTAGACCAAGCCGGTACTGAACTCAGAGATGAACCCACCTCTGCCTACAGAGTGCTAGGATTAAGGTGTGCCCCACCACTGCGCAGCCTCCCTAAAGCAGTCTTGGCGCCACTGCTCTCTTCTGTTCTAGGAATTCTTGTGACCCAAGCAACTTGTTCTCTCTCTTTTTTTTTTAAAGATTTATTTATTACATATACAGTACTCTGTCTGCTTGTATGCCTACAGTCAAGGAGAGGGCACCAGATCTCATTACAGATGGCTGTGAGCCACCATGTGGTTGCTGGGAATTGAACTCAGGACCTCTGGAAGAGCAGCCAGTACTCCTAACATCTGAGCCATCTCTCCAGCCCCCAGCAACTTGTTCTGTACCCCACAATCAGTACTATTTTTCTCTATATTAACTACCTGCCTAGTTTACTTATATATCCATCAGTTAATTTACCAGTTTTCATCTAACGTCTTCCTCCATGAAATTATACGCTGTTCCTGAAATACATCCTTTTTTCCCAAAACAATGGCCTTTTGTAAATTTATCCTTTTTTCTTCCTTACCTCAACTCTAGCCCATCTTTCTGCCTCAAACTCCCACAGAGCTAGGATTATAAGTATGAGCTACATCTGGCATTAATCTATTTTAAAAGTGCCTCTCCATGTCAATGCTCCCCACCTTGCGCAAAACCGGGTAGTTGAATTTAAGCTTTACACAGGCTAGGAAAGTACTCTACCCTGAGTAACATTCCTAGACCATACTTCTTTCTACTCTCAAGGGACTCCTCTCCCCGTGAATGCTCACTTTGTATGTTGTCAGTTCTGCGTGTTCTCTATCGTCTGGTTAGCGTCTTCGGATACACACTCCATTCAGTGATTTTACTCTTCTGCTTTATCTAATTCGCCTATCAACCTCGCATTGTGAAGACTATGCTTCCTGTGGCTGTTTCAGAATTTTTTGAAAGCCGGCGGGACGGAGGAGTGACGAGTGACGGACGGATACAGGGGTCCGGGACAAGACTGGAGCGATGGATGGCTCTGGAAATTATTACAAAGGACCTCAGTTCGGTTCCCATTACCTCCAGTATTACCTCCAGCCTCAAGAAATCCAACTTTGTCGTCTGACCTCCGCGGGCACTCGCACGCGCGTCGTACACTTACACAGACACATAACAACTTTAAAAAGCCTGGGTGTTCCACTCCCCCTCTCGCCTCACCTCTGTTACCATCTTTGACCTCTAATGCTAAGTTCGGTGAAGGCACGGTGTCCAAGAAGTGCAGGCGACGAAATGAAGGTGAAAACTTCAGTCTGGGGGACCTAGAGACAAGCCCGCCAACCGTGACGTCACAACGCTGTGACGCGCCCGGGGCTCCGCCCCCTCGCGACCTGCGCCGGGAATCCGGGCAGCCTGCGCCGTGGCGTCACAGGTCCGGGCAGGCGTGTTTTCCGTCGGCCCAATGGGAGCGGCGCGCCGGCCTCCCCTTTAAGGAATGTTGTGACCTGACGTCACCCAGGCGAGTTACCTCCCGCAGCCGCCACCGCCAGGCTCAGCGCGAGCCCTGCAGCCCTTGAGCTCGAGCCCCGGAGCCCCCGGCGCACCGAACCGCAGCCACATCCCTGAGCCGCGCGCCCCGGAGCTCCGGCTGCGCGCCCCGCCGGGCCCGCGCCATGCCCTCCGACCGGCCTTTCAAGCAGCGGCGCAGCTTCGGTGAGGCCCTGGGGGCGAACTGCGAGCAGGGACCAAGGGATGGGGGTGCCAGCCGGCCCCGATTGCCGCAGGTGACGTCAGCCCCATGACGTCAGGCACCAGCCGGCCGGACCCCGGGTGGAGAGGCCGCAAGGCCTGGCAGGGTCGCCCTCCTCCCTACCGCGTCCCCGGTTGAGGGTTGTGGGGCCGACGGCCCCGGGGGCGGGCGCTGGGGCGGGGCGGGCCCGGAGCCGCCCCTCGGGACGGCGAGGCGGAGTCGCGGGAGGCCTCAGCCCTGCGGGGCCTAACTCTTGAGTGCTGTCCACAGCCGACCGCTGTAAGGAGGTGCAGCAGATCCGCGACCAGCACCCCAGCAAGATCCCGGTGAGTCTGTAGCCCCCGCTGGCCACGCCCTGCCCTACTAGGTCCCGCCCCTGCCTTACGAGTCCCCCGCCCACTATGCTTCCAGGTGATCATCGAACGCTACAAGGGTGAGAAGCAGCTGCCTGTCCTGGATAAAACCAAGTTTCTGGTCCCAGACCATGTTAACATGAGCGAGTTGGTCAAGATCATCCGGTGCGTGGGCAGCCTCCCGAAGGCCTTGGGTGGGGTAGGGGCCAGGTTCCACTCGGAAGGGGTGGAGTGGGGCGAGGGGACAGGAGATAGGGCACCCAGCCCGTTCTAGGAGGCTGGGAAAGGTCAAGGTCGGGTTGAAGTGAACTTCTAAAGAGGTGAGGGCTAGAGCCCGGGCTGTGGTGGACGAAAAGTGAAGATTCAGAACCATTTTGGGTGGGTCACCCAGGCCCTCAGCAGGCGGCCTCCTCACCTGGCCTGCCTCCTGCCTCCGCAGGCGCCGCCTGCAGCTCAACCCCACGCAGGCCTTCTTCCTGCTGGTGAACCAGCACAGCATGGTGAGCGTATCCACGCCCATCGCGGACATCTATGAACAGGAGAAGGATGAAGACGGATTCCTCTACATGGTCTATGCCTCCCAAGAAACCTTTGGCTTCTGAGTCAGGAGTAAGGGTGGGGGGTGGTTGGGAATTCTGGTCAGGCTCTCTCCAGGGAGGTCCTGGCTCCTAAACTGAGCTTTTCAGTCCCTAGTGGGTTAGGCAGAGATGCAACCCCCCCACTCCAGGTAGGGGACACCAGCCAGCCTACCATACCCTGGGCCAGTCATATTAGGGCTCCTCTGGGTGCTGGCTGGGTTGGGAGTGGGGGGCAGCACCCCTGCTCTGTGGTTTGTCTTTTTTTTTTTAAGCCCCTTGCCTGTCTGCCCACCTGTCCCTCATCCACCTGAGGCTTTTGCCTCCTGCCAGAACTTGCCCACCCCCAAAAGGCTGGCTCCCCTTGTCCTGACATGGTGTATGGATCTGTGGTCATTTCCTCAGCAGAATAAAGATTGCTCAGGCCTGCCTGGCCCTTTGCCTCCAGCTGCTTGTTTGGGAGTGGGGAGGGCTGCTAGGTGACTGTGGCCACACACTTCTGCCAGTCAGGGTTTGTGGGTTCCCAGAAACCTACTCCTTAGTACAGGATGTCATACAGTATTAGGGGCCAAACTCAACCCACTCCAGGAATAGATGTCATCAGAACAACAACACTGAAAAACCCACACATTTATTAAGTTTAGCCACAACCTATAAAGCCCTGCTCACCTGCTGCTTCCCCCTTCCTTCCTGTGCAGAGTCCAACTGGGGTGCTCCTAGCTTCTCCCCATGGGGCTTGTGGCCAGCTATGAGTCCCCTTTGGTGCCAGAGATTTGCAACCCTGGATTTGAACCTCTTCTGTCTGAGGACTTGCCTGCTGGCAACTCTGGATGAAGGATGGCCTGGCTTCTGGCCCTTCCCCCTCTTGTCCATGCAGCCCTGTGCCGGCCAGGGCTACTTGAGCACAAGCATAGCCTCTGTGCCGTCCTTGGCAGTCAAATAGAGACCATGTGTGAGGTAATACTCCCGTCGCAGGAAGGCATAGAAGTAGTCGGAGATGAGCAGGATCTGGCAGGGGAAGAGAGAATGAGAAGCCATGGGGCACACTTTACTAAATAGGGCCGCTGTGGGCTGAGACAGTTCCTGCCTGGCACCTCCCATCAAAGCCCAATCTGTGAGCCTACCCAGGGACCTCCTTCCCTCCTGGCACGTACCTACTTCTGAAAGAGCTTACTGACCACCTGGCAGCTGCCTGCACTTTACCTTCTGCTCCCTTGTTTACACTTCCATCCTTGGGAATCTAGACCAGTGTTCTAGGAAACAGTGCGTGTACCTTGTCTTTTCCCACAGGCACTCCCCATCCAGCCTCCAGGGGCTCAGGACACAGAACTGCCTAGTATTTCTCCCATACACACAGCCCACAATTCTACTTTGAAAACATACAATTCCACCCATCCCTGTAACAACCCCCAACAAAGTCACTGTTGTCACGTAAACAGTAACAAAACCACTTCCCAGGGTTCCCTGCTCTTAAACCCTGTCCTGTACCAGCGGGAGCTTTTTAGACCACAAATCTGATCATGTTACTGCTTGATTTGAGTTCTCCCAAAGGCTTCTAGCGCTTCAGACCCCTTGAGCTTCAGGTCCTTGCACCTGGTCCCTGCTGCGCGTTACATCACTTCCTGCACTGCCTTTCTAACCACAGGTCTTTGCGGTTTCCTCTGCATTATCATCTAAATACCTGTCCGCTCTTCAACTCTGTTGCAGGCTCACTTACCCTTGCCTAGGTCCTAACCGCTTAACCTCTCTGCTGACATAAACTCATTCAGACTGCAACTTCACACAACTGTGTGACACTTTGTGGTAATACTGCTTCTGCTAAGGATGAGCCCTGCAGCCTTTGCTGCTGTGACATTTATCTGCCACAACTCAGTCTGACCACAAAATCAAAAGGGGCCGGGAATCTCAGTCCATTCTCACCCTAAATAAAGCCTCAGAGAGAAACAGGATTTGTCTCACTTGCACACTTAACCCCAAAGTCTGCAACCCTATTCAGTCCAACATGCCCAAGACTGGACTAACTGGAGCTGACACGGGAGTGCCCCACCTCACCAAAGAAGGCAGGCACTATCGGAGACACCACAGTTCTCAAAAGCTTTTGGAGTACCAGCAGCAACCAACTCTTAGTTCACATGGGGAGACAGGCCTTGAATATGGCAAACATTGAGTGAGAGTCTTGGGGCAGATCAGGTTGAGGTAAGTCTCCAGAGCCCTGTCCTGCAGCTAATAGACTTTTCTGAAGGCAGAAGAGCTGCTACAAAGACCCTGGTGGCCAAAAGCACTGATAGTCTCTGGACACATACCTACCATTATCTCACTGGGAGGTTAATGGTCTATTTTACTAGTAGAGAAATTGAGGCTCATCTGGGCGGTGGTGGCGCATGCCTTTAATTCCAGCACTCGGGAAGCCAAGGCAGGCCTGGACTACAGAGCTAGTTCCAGGACAGACTCCAAAGCTACACAGAGAAACCCTGACTCGAAAAACTACAAAAACAAAAAAGAAATAAATTGAGGCTCAAGGCATTCAGTTTGTTGGACCAAGGCCATACCTGGAGGGTAATATGCTGTGGGCCCCGGCTACAAAAGGACACGGGGTTCTGTAACATATTAGCAAGCAACCAGGCAGTCTTTGGCCAGCCTGGTGAAGGCAGCAATCACTGACCTTGAGCCCTGGGGCTTTCTCACCGAGACCCCAAGACGTTCTGTCTGGGAAAGGGAAACCCAGTTCCTGTGGCAGGGTAGGTGAGAGGCAATTGTGAGATTCAGAATTCACAATTTGTCCCATGGTGATGAGCTGGCTAGGTCAAAGGAAGGCAAATCAAACTAGGTTATTAGGTTGAGACACATCTGGGAATAACATTTTTTGTTTGTTTGTCTTGCAAATTAATGTTGGCAATAGCTGGATGGTGGTTCAATCCCAGTGCTCAGGAGGCAGTCTTTTGAGTTCAAGGCCAGCCTGGTCTACAGAGCGAGTTCCAGGAATCCACCAGAGCTACACAGAAAAACCCATCTCAAAAAGCCAATAAGCTGGGCAGTGGTGGCACACGCCTTTAATCCCACCACTCTGGAGGCAGAGTTTGAGGCCAGCCTGGTTTGTAAGAGCTAGTTCCAGGACAGGTTCCAAAACTACAGAGAAAACCTGTCTCGAAAAACAAGCAAACAAGCCGGGCGGTGGTGGCGCACGCCTTTAATCCCAGCACTTGGGAGGCAGAGGCAGGCGGATCTCTGTGAGTTCGAGACCAGCCTGGTCTACAAGAGCTAGTTCCAGGACAACCTCTAAAGCTACAGAGAAACCCTGTCTCGAAAAACCAAAAAAAAAAAAAAAAAAAAGAAAAAGAAAAACAAGCAAACAACAACAACAAAAAGCCAATAATAATAATATTGGCAATTTTATAGGATCCAATCTAATGTGATATGGGAATATACAAATATTAAACACATTATTCAAAAGGACCTGACCTAAAGAAATAACTGTAGGGCCGTAAGAGCAGCTGTTTTTTTTTTTTTTATTTGTTTGTTTCCTTTAGAAACAGGATCTGAAAAGCCCAGAGTAGCCTCAAACTTGCTGTGCAGCAGAGGACGACCTTGAACTCAATCCTCTAGCTCCTACCTCTCTAGTGCTGGGATTACAGAGAAGCAACTCCTACCACAGGAGCAGCCCAGGAGCTATTCTTATAAACCTTAATTCTGTCCACCACATTCCTGTATTCCTTGGACTAAAAAATTCAGGCCCAGCATGGTGGCACATACTTGTAATCCCAGCACTTGGAAGGGGAGACTGGAGGATTACTACAAATTTTTTGTTTTGTTTTAGATTTTTTGAAAAAAGGGGTCTCTCTATGTAGCCCTGCCTGTCCTGGAATTCTCGATGGATTCTCGGCTGGCCTTAAATTTAGAGATACCCTGCCTCTGAGGGCTGGAATAAAGGCATTATACCTGGCTGGTTTCTGCAAGTTCCAGGGCAGCCTGGGCTAGAGTGAGACTATTTCAAAACAAACCCCAAAACCAAACATGGCAAATCAAGTGCATCAGCTTGAAATCACACGGGTGACATTCTGACAGAAGGGAGCTTGGCCTGCGGATTCTTTCCTTTAGGTTTATTTTACTCTACAGTTTTCCTGCATACACGTATGTGCACCGTGTGTGTCTGTTGGGGTTGTGGATGGTTGTGAGTAACCAGGTGGGATATGGGGAGTTAAACTGGGATTATCTGCCAGAACAGCAAGTGTACTTAACTGCTGAACCATCTCTCCATCCCCGGGGGTTCTTTAAAAACAAAGAGAACAAGTCTCAGTCTGATAACAAACCAACCCTAGGGGATCTGAACAATAAATATGAGGTGCAGAGCAGAGGGCACTGGGGAGACACAACCAAGTATAACACGGTCCTCTAGGTTGGTCCTGGACGAAGAAGACATGACTCCCATTCAGTTAGGAGTAATGTCCCAGAGTGGGTTCTCAGTTTAATAAAAGTTCTGTACAATTTAAGATGTTAACACGGGAAAACAGACTGGGATATATAGGGTTTCTCTTTATCTCTGCAACCTTCTATGACTCCAAGACAAACTCCACAATACAAGATTTATCTAGAGAAAAACAAAAACAATTGTCTTTTTGGCTGTTGGGGTTTTGTTTGTTTTTGTTGTTTTTTGTTTGTTTGTTTTGAGAGAGAGCCTCTCTAAGCAGACCAGGCTGGCCTCCACTCAGAGATCCTCCAGCCTCTCTGCCTCACGACTGCTAGGATTAAAGGTGTGCACCATTCCACTTGTTTTATGTTGAGACAGGATATCTTGAAACCCATGCTGGCCTTAACTATGTAGCAAAGAATCCCCTTGAACTTCTAAACCCGATTCTACCTCTCAAATGCTGAGGTTACAAGTATGTGCCACCATATATTTTTATGTGGTATTGGGAATTGAATCTAGGGCTTTTTTGCATACTAAGCAAGTACTCTATGAAAGCTGTATCAAGATAGCATGGGGCACGCCTTAGACCCAGCATTTGGGAGGCAGAAGAGGGCATATCTGGGCTCAAGGCCAGCCTGGTCTACAGCACCAGTTCCAGGACAGCCAGGATGCTAACAGTAACACAGAGAAACCCTGCCTCAAAAAAACTAACAGCCAGGCGGTGGTAGCGCATGCTTTTAATCCCAGCACTGGGGAGGCAGAGACGAGCAGATCTCTGTGAGTTTGAGCCAGCCTGGTCTAATTCCAGGACAGGCTCCAAAAGCTATATTCTCAGTCTGTTTGTTTATTTGTTTGAGACAGGGTCTTAATATCTAATCTAAGCTGCTCTGGCATTTACTACTTAGCGAAAAGGTAGAGGCTGGAGGATCAAGGAGTTCAAGGTCATCCTTGGCAACAAGTGAATTTTAGACCCAGTCTGGTACATATGGACTATTTTTTAAATTAGTTTTATTTTATGTGCATTGGTGTGAGGGTGTCAGATCCCCTGAAACTGGAGTTACAGACAATTGTGAGTTGCCATGTGGGTGCTGGGAATTGAATTCGGGTACTCTGGAAGAGCAGCCAGTGCTCTTAAATGCTGAGCCATCTCTCCAGCTTCCATGTGGACTATTTATTGTATGTGAGAATACAATGAACCTCGAAAACATTTTGGTGGGTAAGACACAGTGAAGAATACCTATAATTCCAGCATTCAGGAGGCAGAGGCAGAGGGATCTTTTCAAGTTCAAGGCTAGCCTGATCTACAGAGTGAATTCCAGGCATCCCAAGGATGTAAACTTGATTTCAAAGCAAAATCGGTAAAAGGTGGATTTGACAAATAGATGCGAAAGACCCGAAATTTCAACTATGTTAATTGTCTAAGTGAAAATAAATATTGAACTCTATTCAATGATGTAAAAGCTGACATACTTAGCAGGAAATGTACTGATGCCTGCATTTCAATTTGAAATAAATGTAAAAATAATCCGGGAGGAGTTGGTGAGATGGCTCAGAAGGTTGAGGCACCTGCGGCCAAGCTGATGACATGAGTCTCTCCCCAGATCCCACATGATGGTGGGAGAGAACTGATTCCAGAAGCTCTTCTCTGCCCACATGCATGCATGGCTTGTGCATGACCCCCTCCACAAACACAAAACAGAAAAGAACAGGGCATGTTGGTGAAGCACCTAGAAGACCCTAATCAAAAAGCCCAAAATAGTAAGTAAAAAAAAAAAATCCAAATAACAATAAAATAAATAAAAGATGGCTTACAGGATGGATTTTGTAACCAAGGAGTACTGTAGCATGTCACTGATAGGGTCTTTGTAGTGGACATATGAGTGCTCAGTGCGCCAAATTTGCATAATAAAGTGTAGAAAAGGGCCCTACTCATTTTGGCACACAGTCTCACGTCCTCAGTTCTGGGAGGGGCCATGGCTACAGGGAAAGGATAGAAGGCTAGCTTGAGCTTGGCCCTTTCAGAGGAAAGCCTGGGCCTGGGACTTTCCATTAAGACTACAAGAAGAAGGGATTTCCCAGAGGTTCTAGAATTCACCCTGCTCAACAGCTGCAAACCCACAGCCCCTTTGCCTGTTCTGAGCAGGAGAAAGTTGAGCAGGGAATAACAAAAGCATGAGCAAGTCAGTAACCGACTTTCTGTTCCTTAAATTTCCTTTTCCTCACATATAAAATGAGAACAATCAGCTCCAGTTTATTACACACCAGAATGGTCTTCCCTAGTCTATACCTAGGATTTAGGGGCCCAAGAACATGCTTGTCCCTCTGCCTGTTTTTGGAAGCTGCCCTACTTGTTGTGGCTGATCACCCAGCCTCTCGCTTGGGTGCTATTTCTACACTCCCGAACCTCCTCTAAGACTCCTTTGATCCCCAACACAGCCATTTTGTTGTTGTTGGCTATTTTGTTTTTTGATTTGTTGTTGTTTGGACAGGGTCTCACTATGTGCCTCTGGCTTAGAACTCACTAGGTAAACCAATTTCCCTTGCACTCACAGAACCACCTGCCTCTGCCTCCTGAGTGCTAGGATTGAAGGAGTGCACTAACACAGCATCAGGAGTGCAGGGCTGGGGAGGACAGAGGGGGTGTCTTCCTGATCTCTTCGTTGTTTTTTCATTTTTGAGACAGGCTGCCCTGGAACTCACTGTGTAGACCA
Organism: Microtus pennsylvanicus; assembly: GCF_037038515.1. Taxonomy (NCBI): domain Eukaryota; kingdom Metazoa; phylum Chordata; class Mammalia; order Rodentia; family Cricetidae; genus Microtus; species Microtus pennsylvanicus. The sequence continues at coordinate 130,548,135 of NC_134580.1, forward strand.
GGCTGGCTTGAACTCGGTGCGATCTGCCTGCTTCAGTCCCCTGGATGCTCAGATTACAAGCACAAACTCTGCACCACACCCGGTTCCTGCAGTATCTTCAGAGCTATCATGCCTCCAAACACTGACAGAAGCCTCTGCTGCTCCACCTGCCCCCATAAGAACCCTATGCTTAGTTATATGACCCCAACGGGGTGGCATCTGCTACAGCTTTAGAGCCTTTGGCCTGGTACAGGGCTCATATTCTGGGTGCACGTGTTGGTCCTTAGGCTTCTGGCATTACCCTTCAGGCCTTGGCAATCATAAAGTACCCAGGACTGCACTTCTCCACTCTGTAGTGGAGACTTCATGAGGTAACCAGGGTCACAAAAATGAAATGAGACTCAGAATACGCTTCAGTGCAGATGTAACAGGAGAGAGAGAATAAAAAGATCTTCTAAGCACCTGGCCAGTCCCTTTAGGAACGTCACAACTCCCAAACTGGGGTCCATTTATAACCCAAGGTCACAGGTGAGTGGAAAGTCGAGCTATATCATCAGCCCTGCTTGTCTACATCCAAAAATCTGAGTTCTTTCCTCCACCCTCCACCTCCTAGCTTGGCACGCAAATTGGCCAAGGCTGGCTGATACTCCATGCCCTAACAAGCATCCTGTAGGCTGTGCTCCCCAGTTCCCAGATCTGCTACTCTACCAGATTCTTCATGGAAAAGGCAAAGTAAGTCTGAGACTTCAGAGTCAACTGGGTTATCCACCTTGACCAATTGGAGCCTCTTGACTACAGCTCCTGGAAACAGATGTGATCACCTTAGCATGTCTTGACTCCCTAGGCCTCCTCCTTCTGCTGGAGACACTGACACTCTGGAGGACTTCAGCTGGTTGCCACAGTTGGCCAAGTGCTGCTTCCTTGGCCACCAGCCTGAAGTCTAGACAAGTAGAAGCCAAGGAGGCTGGCAGCTGAGTGTGGAGCACTGGCCTGCCCACTCTGGCCAAACAGACCCTGCAAGGGAGGGGGCGGAGCCTCACCTTCCAACTCTAAAGAGAAAAACAGCAGGAAAGGGGGAGTGGTGTCACAGGCCTGCAAACCCTGCACTTGAGAGGTGGAAGGAGGAGGACCAGAAATTCAAGTCATTCTCAGTCACTCAGTAAGTCAGAGGCCAGCATGAGCTACAGGAAAGAGATCCTGTCTCTAAAACAAAGAAAAAGTGAGCGAATCACCGGGCTTCAAGTCACTGTTACCAGGTAGGACTGCAGACTGGTGCCAGAGCAGCAATTGTTATTACCTGGTCCTTTCGATTCTCAAAAACATTCCTGTTCAACACCATACCGAGTCCTCACAGCCACCTTCCTACTCAAGAAATGAAGAGTACGACCTCTCACCAGATTACAGCAGCCTCCTCCACACCAGAATTCCCGCTCACAACCCCTTCTCTTTCTGGCAGCATACAGTTTGCAGTCTGAATCCAATCACATTTATCCTTGGTTGAAAACTAATGGTTCAGCCTGAACCTCAGCGTAACGAGGTCCCTAAGGGCCGTGTAGCTCTGACCACTGCAACCCTGGAATGTTCCCATTCTTTGTCAGCAAGCACAACCAATACTACACAAGCACTAGTAACACGCAGCGCGACCCTCTCCCTCGGGTATCCCATCTCTCTTTCTCCCCCCTCCTCCTCCTGCTCCTCCTGGTACCCAGCTGGACCCTGTATGTTCCCCAGAACTGTATTTAGAAGCCACTTTTCTCAAGCATCCACAGTCCTGGCTCCACGCTCCCAGCCCCACGGTGAGCCCATCACACTGCTCTGCCCTGCTTGTTTATTTGTATTCTCTCCCAGACTGTGGGTTCCTATGTCTCGTTCACCTAAAGGGCTACAGAGAACAGTGGTTATATGGTCGGAGCATGCTGAGATCTCTCCTGCAGGACATAAACAGGAGATTCCTCTTTTTTTTTTTTTTTTTTTTTTTGCTTCTTTCAGAGCAAAAGAAGATGACCAAGCTGCTCGCTCTGTCTGTCTGTCTGTCTGTCTGTCTGTCTGTCTGTCTGTCTATCTATCTATCTATCTATCTATCTATCTATCTATCTATCTATCTATCTATCTATCTACCTACTTACCTACCTAGTTAGTTATTTGGTTTTTCGAGACAGGGTTTCTCTGTAGTTTGGAATCTCTGGAACTCCCTCTGTAGATCAGGCTGGCCTCGAACTCACTGAGATCAGTCTGCTTCTGCCTCCCAAGTGCTGAGATTAAAGGCATATGCCACCACTATCCAGCCAAGATGTTTTAGTAACGGAAAACAGAAGATACTTCCATCATAATGAACACACATACACACAAACTCTCCATGAGTACATGATACTTGTAAATACATGGAGAAAGGCTCAGAAGACCAAATGAGCACATAATCCAGATTACATGGGCCTGCTCCCTGTAAACCTTCCTTAAGAATGAGCCACTATTATAATTTTAAAGTAAAATTCACCTGTGTTCTATGTTCTTAAATTTATTTAGAGCGTCTGGGACTCTTTAGCTTTTTCTTTTAGAAAGACAAATTCATGAGAGCTCTGTGTGTATGTGTGTCTGTCTGTCTCTCTGTATGTACATAAATCACTGGTCAAGCCGGGCGGTGGTGGCACACGCCTTTAATCCCAGCACTCGGGAGGCAGAGGCAGGCGGATCTCTGTGAGTTCGAGGCCAGCCTGGTCTACAAGAGCTAGTTCCAGGACAGGAACCAAAAGCTACAGAGAAACCCTGTCTCGAAAAATCAAAAAAAAAAAAATCACTGGTCAATTTTTACACCTATAATCCCAGCACTTGGGAGGTAGAGGCAGGAAGATGAAGAATTCAAGGCCAGTTTCAGCTATCTAGAAAGCTGGGGGTAAGGCTGGGTACATGAGACCCTGTCTAGAAATTTCAATAGGAAAGAAAAAGAGACTGTCTCTTTCTCATCTCATCATTTATGAACTGAGCATTGCCCTGGAAGTTTGCTGTGTAATCTAAAGAGCACACTATTCTCCACATTTCCCATGCCAGCATGTGACTGATGGCAACAATAGGACCCACAGGCAAATCTACTACACACGATGGGGTGGGAATTATCACCCTAAAATCTGGGACTAAGACACTGTAACCTAAAGAAGTTAAATCACCTGCTGCAGGTCAGCAGTGAGGGAGTTGGAGGAGACCTCAAGCAGTCAAACAGTAGACTTCAGTCTTCTCTCTCACGCTCAAGCGCATGCACACACAAAACACATGCCTCATTAGATGGTTTACGTCGGTCATTTCCTGTTACTGACTCTGAGGCCATGGTAATTACCAAATGATGTGAACTTACCACATGATGAAAAATATTTAATGGCCCTCAAGAGAAAGAACAGAGCCTTAGTCACTGGAGTACCTGCTGGGGTAACTAGTAATCTACATATATCCATGCTGTAATAGGGCATGATCCTTTTCCTCATGAACTCAATAGGTCAAGCTGTTCTATGCAGTCTGTATATATAAAGCTGATCTGGACAATGGAGGTCTGGGTTCTGGGCACCCATTTGACATCTGTCGCCATCTGGCACACAAAATAGCTCTTATCTGCATGTACCAGGGAGTGAAGGAGGAGGCTAGAGGAAAATAGCTTTCCCTGCTAGAAAGATATTCATAAGAACAGGCTGTGGAAGGAGCACATGTCCCCAGATGCCTGATATCTTAATAGAAACATGCCAACACAGAAGCAGGACCTGACTTGGCTGTGCAGGACATAAAGAGGCCAGATGTGGCTGGAATGAAAAGGATGGAGACAACTACACACTGACCTCAGTCAGATGTGAGACCTCACCTCCACCTTTCTCTCCCTCTCATTCCCTCACACCCTCCTCACTTTTTCCCTCCCTGGGGCAAGGTCTTGGAATGTACAGGTTAGCTTGATTTACCCCAGGAAGCTTGGGCTGATTTGGAACCAAGGAACCTCCAGCCTCAGCCTTTCAAGTGCTGAAATTATAGGTATCAGACACTTTAGGTATCACCCAGCTTTCCCTTCCCTTCTTGTTACTACTCTGAGTCCCTCTGGCCTTCGTCTGGCCTCTCAACAGGGAAGCCATCTTGTTCCTACCAGATTCCTTCACCAGTTAGCACATCCGGCCACAAACCACATGGTATTTTCTCTGGTTGCCTTTGGTGTGTTCATTTATTTACTCATTCATTTAACAAATATTTTTATTTTTTAAAGTTTTAGTTATGTATTTTACGTGCATTGTTGTTTTGCCTGCATGTGTGTCTATGTGAGGATATCAGATTCCCTGGAACTGGAGTTACAGGCAGTTGTGAGCTGCCATGTAGGTGCTGGGAAGAGCAGTATATGCTATTAATCACTGAGCAATCTCTCCAGTTCAACAAATACTTTTCTAAACAACTGTTCTGTGCCTCTCACTGACTTGGTAGTTGGTGACCTACAAGGGGAAGAAGTAGATCCCTACCTTCAAGAAGTTCATGGTCCAACAAGAGACAGACAGCATAGCAGGGAAGGAAAGGGAGGCCAAGGAAGAGCTAGCTAAGAGATAGTAAGATGGCTCAGCAGGTCAAGTGCTTACACTTGTCACGTCACATATGTACCACACATGTCTACATATACTCACATACAATACATAGGCCTGGAGTGGTGGTGCTCACCTTTAATCCCACCCAGCACTCAGAGGCAGAGGCAGGCCGATCTCTAAATTTGAGGCCAGCCTAATCTACAGCAAGAGTTCCAGGACAGCCAGGGCTAAACAGAGAAACTGTCTCAAAAAAACCAAGAGAGAGAGAAAGAGAGAGAGAAATAGAAATAAAGTGTTTAGAAGGTAGGTAAGAAATAGGGACTGGAAAGATAGCTCTTCAATTAAAAGCACTGGCTGTTCTTCCACAAGACTCAGGTTTAGCCCAGCACTCTCATGGTGGCTCACAACATCTGTAACTCCAATTACTGGAACGTCTATACACTCCTCTCGCCTCCACAGACACCAGGAACACACATAGTACACATACATACAGGAAGGTAAAACACTCAAACACATAAAATAAAAATAAATAAAAGACATGAAATGATTGAGCAGGGGAGATACCACAACCAATAAAGTACTTCACATGCAAGCACGAAGTAAGTTTGATTTCCAGTACCCACATAAAAAGCTAGACATGGTGGTATATTTTGTAATCCTGGAGCTGGAGAGGTAGAGACAGGAGGACCCATGGAACTTACTGGCTGGCTAGCCTAGCCTAATCTGGCAAGTCCCAAGTCCTAGTGAGAGACCATTCCCAAAACACAAGGTTTGGGAGCTGGAAAAACGGCTCAGCGATTAGGAGTGCTTTCCCCTCTTGCAGAGGACCAAAGTTTGGTGGCTCACAACCACTTGTAACTACAGTCCTAAGAAATCTGATGCTCTCTTCTAACCTCCTAGAGCAAGCATGTACACACATAGTAAAAATAAAAAATTTTTAGCTGGGCAGTGGTGGCACACGCCTTTAATCCCAGCACTTGGAAGGCAGAAGCAGGTGGATCTCTGTGAGTTCTAGGCCAGCCTGGTCTACAAGAGCTAGTTCCAGGACAGGCTCCAAAGCTACAGAGAAACCCTGTCTTGAAAAAACAAAACAAAACAAAAGAATTAAAAAGAAAAAAACTTTAAAGGTAAGAAATGACGCCAAGAACTTGGTTGCTCTCTGCAGTTCAGCCACCAATATACGTCATCCTACTGTCTTTGGTCTCTAGTCCAACCCAAGTCCGTCTTTTACAATAATTAAGTTTCTCTTGCTTTCCATGGCACCTGAGGAGTGCAGACGGTCTCCCAGTATTTTTTTTAAATATTTATTTATTATGTATACAATATTCTGTCTGTGTATATGCCTGCAGGCCAGAAGAGGGCACCAGACCTCATTACAAATGAGGGTGAGCCACCATGTGGTTGCTGGGAATTGAACTCAGGACCTTTGGAAGAGCAGGCAATGCTCTTAACCTCTGAGCCATCTCTCCAGCTCCCAGTCTCCCAGTATTAAGAAGCCTTCCTATCATAGAGGCAGCATCCCATAGATGCCTCATAAGCACTGCCAATTCCACTTCTTGAGCAAAACTAGAGTCAAGACTGAGGATATTTCTTTGGAGTTCACCAACCTCCCTAGAGGCCGAGGCAGGTCCAAGATCATCACATGCAAGCCCTGGGATATATGCAAAAGGACGGAGTTCTGGCAAGCAGAAGGGTTATTTTAGACACTACACTGAATCCTGTAGACCTCTGCCCTTGTAGGACACGGGTAGAGATGCTGCTCATTTACCACCAGAAACCACCACTAGGGATGAGACCTCTCTTGCTGTTCATACACCAAAGGTGGGTGGGTTGGATGTAAATTCTCCACGACATCTACACAGGAAACCCCAGTCCCAGCAACTCACTAGCAAAAGCTTAAACTCCTGCCCAAACTGCTAATCCTGGAGACAATAGCTCCCTGGGCCTATTCTCTGGTACCATTAGTCTTTCCAAACAGCTCTGCCTCCAACCCATCCACTATTCAGGGGATACCTGCCTATGCCAATGGCACTAAAGTGATCAATAGTACAACTGATTCTTTTAAGACTTCAACTACGAGAGGCAGGCGGATCTCTGTGAGTTCGAGACCAGCCTGGTCTACAAGAGCTAGTTCCAGGACAGGCTCCAAAACCACAACTATGAGGGTAGAGTCTAACATAAAATAAAATGGCAGCCGGGCGATGGTGGCGCACGCCTTTAATCCCAGCACTTGGGAGGCAGAGGCAGGCGGATCTCTGTGAGTTCGAGACCAGCCTGGTCTACAAGAGCTAGTTCCAGGACAGGCTCCAAAGCTACAGAGAAACCCTGTCTCGAAAAACAAAAACAAAAAATTCTTTTAGAGCAAAACAAAACCAAATGCTAGGGATGTTGCTCAGTTGTTAAAATGCTTGCTGAACATCCGGGAAGGCCTGAATTTTATCTCCAGCACTGCATAAATCAGGAGTGGTGAAAACACGCAGGAGGTGGAGGCACAAGGATCAGAAGACCAAGGTCATTGTTAGCCACACAGTAACTCTGAAGCCAGCCTGGGCTATATAAGACACTGCTGTTCCTTCTATTGTTCACCCAACAGCCAAACCATCTCCCTGCCTTTGCTTCTGCTGTCCTCAGATCCACAAGACTGCTTCCCCTTGACCTCCTCACCACACTTCATTTGATGTGTCTACTGACAGTGCCAACAAGGCACAGTTTTAAGAGCGGGGTGCCTCTGAAGTTACGCCTTACCTGGATTTGTTTTTTTTTTTTTTTTGTTTTTTTTTTTGAGACAGGGTTTCTCTGTGGCTTTGGAGCCTGTCCTGGAACTAGCTCTTGTAGACCAGGCTGGTCTCGAACTCACAGAGATCCGCCTGCCTCTGCCTCCCAAGTGCTGGGATTAAAGGCGTGCTCCACCATCGCCCGGCTGGATTTGTTTCTTGACTCCACTGACCCCGAGTGCAGAGCCTCAGTTCCTCATTTGTAAACTATGGATAGCAGTTGGTCTAGATTTGTTGTAAGGATTCAGTGGAGCAGCACTCAGTGTGGTACCCAATACATGCGCAACAGATTGTTCGCTTCCCCATCCCTTCTACCCTATGACAGAGGAGCTCTCCCCACTGCATATTCAAAACTAGAGGATGGGAACAGGGTATCAGCTGACTCAAAATGAACCCCTGACCTTGTTCTATCCTCAACTCTTACCTGCCCAACGTTGAAGGTCAGTGTGATGGCATAAAAGAAATTAGAGTTGGCACTTCCTGCATAAATCCAGAGATGCCACAGGACAGGGAAGAGAAGAGAGCAGACGATGATGATGCAGGTAAGGACGAAGATGTTCCGTAGGACTGCGAAGACAGATGGTCAGTTAGCCCAGCACTCCTCTGACAACCTCTTTGCTGTGAGAGCCACACAGGACAGGGAGCAGCTCACACGGCTCAAAGGCAGAGCACTCCCAGAGATACGGTGTTCGGAGACAAACCTCCGACCCAGGTCAATGGCTCCCACGCCCATCACCACTGGAAATCTCTATTTGGAGACTTTCTTTCACCTGCAGGCTCGTCTGCCTAAAAACTAGTCACAAACAGCAATCCCGTGAATGCTTCCAGGCACAACAGTGAGGCCGTTCATAAAGGCTCTGCTCTTTCATTCTCCCGCCTCACCACTTGGGTTACTCCATGGCCATGGCGTCTCATGGACGAGAACGGGGCAGAACCGGCATGATTAGAGTTCCAAGTGGATCTGCATGGGACCAAATCTCTCTTCCCATCCTCCCAAACCAAGGTCTCACGTAGCACAGGCTGGCCTCAAACTAGCTAAAGATGACTTTGAACCCCTGATACTCCTGCTTCTACCTCCCAAATGTTGGGTGCATACCACAACAGGCCACATTTTTAAATTAGCTTATTTTATTTTATGCATATAAGCATTTTGTGTTGTTCCTACTTCTTCACTGGTTCAGACTCATCGGAGGCCAGTTTTCTTTTTTTTCTTTCTCTGTTTTTAAAGATAAGGTCTCACTATATAGCCCTGGATGGCCTGTCTCTGACTGGAATCATAGAACTAGGAACTACTTGGGCAATCAGGCCCCTCAAGTTTTATCCTAGCTGGGGTTGTACCAGAGATCTGCCTGCCTCTACCTTTCAAGTGCTGGAATTAATGGTGTGTGCCATCATGCCCAGAAAATTGGGGATTTACAAAATGAAGACAATCCAGGTCATGTATCTCAGTTCTACAACCACTGCATAGAAACACTATACATGGTATAGAAGCTCATACATTGAAAGGGGACTGGATAACATAATTTTATGCTCTAGTTGCAAATAACAGGAGTGCCCCACCAAGATCAAATTGGAGTCCTAGGGTACAGCCCAGGCAAAGGTTTTGTAAGTCTCCTGGGTAACAGAATATGGCAGACTCTGACAGTCTGCCATAGAATCACCACTAATATGTAGACAAACAGGACAAAGTAGTTTGAATTTATTTTTAAAGCTAAGTGTTTGTTTGGTTGATTTTGTTTTTTGAAACAGGAACTCATATAGCCAGGCTGGCTGTCAACTTGATATGTAGCCTAGGATAAGAGAGTCCTGCTCCTTCTGCCTCCTCCTTCCAAATACATATCCTCATGCCCAGCTATAGCTCACTCTTTATAAAGAAGGGTCAGAAACTTCTTTTGCTATTATTAGTATTTAAAAAGTCATTTTAGCCGGGTGTGGTGGTCACCCCTTTAACCTAGCACTCAGGAGGCGGGGGCAGCCTGGTCTACACAGTGAGTTCTGGGACAAGTAGAGCTACACAGAGAGACCTGGTCTTGAATCAACACAAGTCGATTGTTTCATCAACCACCAAATAAAAAGTTTTAGAAATCATTTTTCAAACGTTAGTGGTCTAGGAAATCCCATAATTTGGACACTAGCCTGGAGGCCTGAACAATTGCCTTTTCCAGTCTGGAATTCCCATAGTCCAAATGGTCAACACCAACAAGCCAAAGCCTGATTCAGGTCTCCTGAAACCTGCCAGGGAAGCTTGTGACTCTTCCTCTCTCAGGGAAAGCAATGTTTATACTACGCATTATTATATTGTTATCATGAGGCAGCATTAGGGACTGAAGTCAGGAGAACAGATCTGCTTACTCCTCCACTCTGCGATTCTAAATTTCAGTTCGCAGCGGTTCTTTCTCATCCTCTATAAATACCTTGACTGACAAGCACATGTATTATTTCTAGAATAAAACTTGTAGGGCCTGGTAGCCCAAGTGGTTCTTGGCACTGTGACCCAGTCAGAGATAGAGGCTCCAATGGGGTGATAGGAAAGACACTGGGTACAAAAATGCAAGAGGTTATGAATGCAGCCTCTGAGCTGCAGAGACTTCTCAATGTGCTTGGAAGACCTTCACTAGCGTCCAGTTGGATTGAGGCCAGTGGTGACCTTTGCAGGAATAGGGAACTGCTACTGACTCTTGCTGGCTGGAAGGCTGGGAGATTAAAGCTTATGCCAGAGCAGATGGAACTGGGGACCTGGGGCACAGGACAGCTTGTTCCAGGCACCCAGAGGTGTCAGAGATGACCAAGGCCTACACCTTTCATCAGACCTGGTAGGTCAGATGGAGTCAAGTTCCTCAGACATTCACGGGGCTGTTTATCCAATCTGTGGCACCACACTGAAGAACAGGAACTTCTGACAAGGCCCTTTCCCCCTTGAGCCTCAGATGTTCAGAAATAAAATGTCACTTTAAGTATCTGGTCTCATTAGGAGGGTCATAGAGGGAATTAGAGGTTTCAAAGGTCAAAGAGATTTTTTTTCTTAAATTACATCCTAGATAAATGAGAACTTACAGCAAAATGCTTATGATTTATTTGTATATTAATCAACATCCTTTTACCTTTATACAATAACTAAAAAAAAACAAGAAGATCCTACTGCACGTACTGGCTTTGGGGGAGCCTAGGCAGTTTGGATGCTCACCTTACTAGACCTGGATAGAGGTGGGCGGTCCTTGGGCTTCCCACAGGTCAGGGAACCCTGATTGCTCTTCGAGCAGATGAGGGAGGGGGACTTGATAGGGGGAGGGGGAGGGAAATGGGAGGCGGTGGCGGAAGCAGAAATCCTTAATAAATAAATAAATTAAAAAAAAAAACCAAGAAGAAATACAGCACACATTCAACTCCAGCCCTGTAATAGCTGGCTTTGCATCTGGACCACTGCAGGCTGGCACCGGCTCTGCCAGCAGGCTGTTCTCTAACACCACAAGTATGCATCCCCATGACTCACCCTAACCCAAGGCTACAGAAGCCAGTGACTGAGTTTTATTTGTTGCTGTTGTTTATTTTTATCAACACAGAGTTTCTCTGTGTAGCCCTGGCTGATCTGGAACTCGGAGATCCACCTGCCTCTGCCTCCCAAGTCCTAGAATTAAAGGCATGTGCCACCACCACCTGGTGTGATCGAGAGTTATACCTGGGGCAGGGCCTATTCTTTTTTTCCCCACTGGCCAATACAAGAAATGAGGTGAGGTAGGATCAGGGAGATCAGTACTGCAGCTAGTGTTTCAATGGGACCCTATAACATTACCTATATTTGACTAGGACAAAAGATAGATAAAGTCTACTCAGAGGTCCCAAAGCCCAGAAGACACTCATAAGTGAGTATAATAACTCATAGATGACAAGCCCCAAACAGGTGCTCCAAACATGAGCAGTCCCTGTACAGGGCAAAACTGACAGCTACTACTCTGAACAGGAACTTCGGATAAGCTGTGTCTCTAAACTCCTTGCCCAACCAATCAGCAACAGCCTCTACTGAAGAGTCGATTAGATCATCCAGGTTTCTGGAAACTCCCTCCTCCTTCTCTGCCTTATCATCCCTGTGGGCATAAAACAATTTATTTCAAGTATTAAAATATATATATTTATTTCAATGTCTCTGGCGTCTAAGTCTGAAGCTTTGACGGTGAGAATGTGCAGGGCAGCCCTGGCTAATTATCACTGATGATAACTCATTATATTAAAATGTTTCCTTCCCAGACTTAAATACCCATGAAAGACACTCTTTGAGAGAGAAGAAGGGGTCTCCTACGTAGCCTGGAATTCCCTTATATAGCTCTGGCTAAACTCAGACTTGCTATCCTCCTGCCTCAGCCTTTGAAGTGTTGGGGTTAAGGACCCACACCAGGATGCTCTCTTCAGCTGAGGGATGGAAAAGGAAAAGTCAGAGGCTCAGAAAGGCTGAAACAGCTGCCCGGGAAGTCGGGACACAGACTCAAGTTCTAGTCAGTCGACAGACCGAGTTCAGCAATGTGCGATTGCTGCATAACACCTCTGAGAAGGGACCAACATTCTGTGCAGGGTTGACAGGAGGCCAACAACATGCTTCAGAGAGGGAAAGACCCGTGTCTGAAGCCCTACCCTCCCACAGACTAAGGCATGCCCATATACTCTGATTGCCTCATGATTCATCCCTGGGTGATTCTCGTCTGTGAAACGAGGATGTCACGAGCGGATGATGCTGCCTCCTCTCAGCTCAGGCTGGTCACCACGCCACCAGGCCCAAGAGTCACACCTGGCCTGGGCTGGGCCTGCCCACTTAGCTGTTTACCTTTACACTGGGGCCTACACTTTCAGGTAGGTTTCCTGCCTGCAGCTGGTCAGTTTCACTTCCTGCTTGACACCCAGACAACCCCAAAACAACAACAAAACTAGCTTGCACTTGGAGTTCATTTCTGACACTTGGCTGTGTATCACAGCTCCCCTCCCTTTGGAAGACAGAGAACCGGTAGGGTAACTGGGATCTGCTTCCTTCAAGAACAGCCGTCAAAGCCCTTCCACAGGCATTTGCTGACAGTTTTGTGCCAGAATCCATGGCGGATGACAGAAACACAGAGGCAAAGAATATCAGCCCCGAGGGAGCCTCCAGACCCTGAAAAGAACTACCAAGGGAGGGGGGAGTAAGGGCCCAAACGACAGAAAGACTGGAATGCTTCTGAGATGGGTAGAACTGAGAAGGGTCTTCGTAGGAAGGAGGAAGACAGGTGTTCAAAACCTGAGGCTACAGCTGCACTTGTCCAGTAGGAAACTTGGCCATTGTCCAATAGGAAGTCTGGCCATATGTGGCTCCCTACATTTGAATTTAAATGAAAATGTTGGTTTCTGCTGGCACCACGACTCACTCTGTAATCTCAGTATTCAGGAAGCTAAAACAGGATGACTTCTAACCTGAGCACAGCCGAGGCTACACAGTGAGTTTCAGTCTAGGCTGTGTCTCAAACAACAAAGAACAAATTCTGTGCATGGAAGGATACCCCTGGAATCCCAGATCTGAGGTAGAGGCAGGAGGATCAAGGTCATCTTCAGCTGCTACACAGTGAGCTCAAGGCCAGTTTGGGCTATGTGAGACCCTATTTCAGAAAGCTGGGAGTAGGAGAGAAAACAAAAAAAAAATTAGTCTCTGTATATTAGTAGCCTCTCTATCGGAATACGCCTTGGACATGGTCATCACGACAGAAATCAAGGCGAGGCTCCCAGAGCTAGGTGTCAATCCTAGTCTTCCACAGCAGTCACAGAACCTTGAACAATGGGCTCTGCCTTTCTGCACCTCAGTTTTCTCATCTGTATAAAAGAGATTCTTACCTCAAAGCCCGAGGCAGAGACCAAATGAGCCAGGTGCAGAGACAAGGGCTCTATAAATGGTAGTTATCTGTATTTTCATCACTCTCTCAGCACCAGGGGGCACAGAGGCCCATGCACACAGACGGCTTCTCTTTCTCAGGGCTGCCAGCACAGCAGGCACCCAGTAAATGGTCATCAGCTCCCTCCTCCCAGCTGCTTTGCCCAAGAGTTAGATGAACTGGAAGGCACCCCACGAAGAGAGTCAAACTACTTACATCTGTAAAGATGGTTCCACACAGGGAAGAAAGCCATGTAGAGGGCCACATCTCCCACAGTTGGATAGGACTTGAAGATAGAGATGATGGCAATCTGGATGAACATGAAGAAGATGGGGTGCTCCCTGGAGCAGGGCAGGGAAGACAAACATGCAGAGAGATTAGCCAGGGACCAGTCCAACTCTTATAGACTCCTGACCCCATTCCACAAACCAAAAGTACTCCCTAGGGGAACTCGGGCAAAGGCTGCCTTACTACTCACAAGGCATGGATGGCCAGGCCCCACTAGCAGAGCAGAAAAATGCAGAGATCAAGAAATTCCCAGAGGTGGCAAGAAAGACGAGACAAACACCAGCGAACCAGTTTACAGAGACTCTCACTGCCCATCAATAGCCACCTCTTATCTACCAGCTTTGGGCCTGGCCCCCAGGAACCAGAGCAAGAAAGCAAATTAAGTCAGCATTCCTTATTAGCAGCCTAAATGACTGCTTATTAGAGAAATCAGGCAGTCTCTCCCAGTAAAGGCTCTTGGCAACAGGTCCCAAGACAGGTAGTGCCTGCTAGCTGATGGCTTGCTCACTGACAATTTGATCAGAGCAATATGTACACCCTTAGTGTCCAGAAAGAGAACTGAAAGGTACATGCAGCATCTTTAGCTCTTCAGGGGCCAGGATTCACATTCTCTTTCTCTCTCTCTCTCTCTCTCTCTCTCTCTCTCTCTTTGTTTCGAGACAGGGTTTCTTTGTAGCTTTGGTGCCTGTCCTGGAACTAGCTCTTGTAGAGCAGGCTGGCCTCGAACTCACAGAGATCCACCTGTCTCTGCTTCCCAAGTGCTGGGATTAAAGATGTATACCACCACCGCCCGGTTCTCTCTTTTTTTTTAATATGGGGTCTCATGTATCACAGGTTGGCCTTCAACTTGCTACATAGTTGAGTCTAACCTTGGCTTTTTCTTACTCACTTCCCTTTAGCTCTTGCTGTGCTCTCAGAGGGCCACCATAGAATGAGCCCAGTCCCCTCCTCTCCTGACTGTCGCTGCGAGACCCGGGAAGCACCAAGGAGAGGAGGTGATGTTATTAGGAGCTCTGTAGACACACAGCTCCATCACTGACTTCATTTTCCTTACCTAGGAAGGACAGGAGACAGGGATCTCTTGATTCCTGATCCTCTTGCCTCTATTTTCTTAGGTGCTAGGATTATGGGCAGCTACCGTGACTGCCTCAGAGTGGAATTGTTGGGACCTTAAACTAGTAACAGCTGAAACTGATTTTTAAATTAATGAACTGCCATGGCTCCCATTCCTTGAGCCCTTTTTTCTATAATGATTCTGTAAAAAGTTTTTCCTGCATCATCTCAGACGATCCCCACAGCACCCCAGCCAGCCCTCTGGGTAGATTCCTGTCTCCTATCCTTCCTAGGTAAGGAAAATGAAGTCAGTGATGGAGCTATGTGTCTACAGAGCTCCTAATAACACCACCTCTTCTCCTTGGTGCTTCCCGGGTCTCGCAGTGACAGTCAGGAGAGGGGGGGACTGGGCTCATTCTATGGTGGCCCTCTGAGAGCACAGCAACCAGACTCACTTTTCCCAAAGACATCCTCAGTGTAACCTCTGCTCTACCCTGGAATGGTGATCAGACTAAATAGTAATGTGGCTGCAGACATCTCTAGGTGAGACCAGGGGAACCAGGACTCCAAAGCATCCTCCCTGCAATCTGTACTTGTGTGTGGCTCTCAACTGCTGACCCTGGCTACTGGCACATGATCAAAAAAGCCAAAAGCCTGATGGCAGGTGGCACAAGTCTGAAGGATAGCTCAGGTCACATGAACTTACTTTAATTTGATGGCCAACGGGACGGTGTAGAAGAAGACATTGATCTGAAACACGCAGACAAAGAAGAGGCTGAAGTGCTCAAACATCTCTGCAAAGAAGTACCAGAAGAGACCAATGTTTGGGGTGAGATCCGGAACAGAGAGTCTGGAATAAGAAAACACAGGGAGAGAAAAGAGCAGAGTTACGTGTGGCGGGCTTTGCCCTGCTGTTTCGAAGACTTTGGGGTCACTATTAGGTGACCAAGGATGGCATCATCCTTCTAAATGTCATAGTAGTGCAATACAGGGCCAAAGATGCAAAGAATAGAAGCCATATTACACACTAGCTAAGGGCTGGGGACACAGCTGAGTTGGTAGGGTGCTCGAGTCCTTGGGTTTGACCCCCAGGACTGCATTAAGTCCAAATGTAGAAGTAAGAAGATGAAAAGCTTAAAATCATTCTTGGTTGAATATTGAGCTCAAGGTTAGAACAGGCTACATGAAGGAACAAAACAAAACCAAAAACAAGCAAAACAACCAAAACCAGCTAAGCTAAAAGAATCTGAACTGAAAAAGCGATCCATCCTAGAAATCAAGAGAGCAGTCCTTTTCTACATCAGGGCCAGTTCACAATCAGGAGCAACTCAGTATTACAAGAGGAAGGAGACTTAAATAAACAAAATCTATTTTGGGCATTCCAAAGACTTGCGCATAGGAACAAGCTCTCGGAGCCTGCTCCTCCCAATTCTTGCTCCACAGCCTCACAGCAGGAGCCAGAAAACTGCCTGCCTAAGCCTGCACCTGAGTTTTCCAAGGGCTTCAGGAGCCTTCAGCAGGTGGTGAAAAATTCCCAGGGCTACAGAACTCGCTTGAAAAATTCCAGTTTATCTAGGAAACTTTTGTCTAGTTAAATCATTTAAGAATTGGCTGCAATACTGGCTCTTTCTAAAGTCCATGTTACCTATGTACATACACACACACACACACACACACACAGGCAAAAAAACAAACATTTGTGGTTTTTTGTTTTCCAGTGCTAGGGATGGAACTCAGGAGTTCCAGACTGCTAAAAAGGCACTCTATGACTGGGCTACACCCTGTGCTCTGTGTGTGTGTATGTGTGTGTCTGTGTGTGTGTGTGTATGTGTGTGTGTGTGTGAGTGTGTGTGTGTGTGTGTGTGTCTGTGTGTGTGTGTGTGTCTGTGTGTGTGTCTTCCAAAGGACAAAGACAGCAAGGGGCACTAGGCTGGGTAGTGACAAAAGCACTAAAAAAAACCAAACCAATGTTGAAACTGATTTGTTTATAATTTATTATCTTTATTGGGTTTTTTATGTTTGTTTGGTTTGATTTTAGTTTTGGTTTTTCTTTTCTTTCTTTCTTTCTTTCTTTCTTTCTTTCTTTTTTTTTTTTTTTTTTTTTGGTTCTTCAAAAACAGGGTTTCTCTGTAGCTTTGGGGCCTGTCCTGGAACTAACTAGCTCTTTCACGGAGATTCCCATCTCTGTCTCCCGAGTGCTGGGATTAAACACATGCACCACTACTACCAAGCTTTTATTGGAATTTTTTGTTTGTTTCATTTTTGTTTTTTTGTCTTTTTGAGACAGGGTCATACTATGTAGACCAGGCTGGACTTGAACTCACAGAGATGTCTTGCCTGTGCTTCCCAAGTACTGGAATTGAAGGCATAGGCCACCACACCTGTCTCCAATTCATAATTTTAAAAAGGCAATGATTGAGGAAAAGGGCAGGAGAGACACAGTGTTCCCTAACAAATACATGTTGGAGTCTATTCTCTCCCTCCACCATGTGGGTTCTATGGATTAAAGTCAGGTCGTAAGGCCTGGCAGCAGGTACCTTTACTCACTGAGCCATCTACGAGCCTTGGAAGTGCTCTTTAATAGCTATCAAAAGGTGCTGAAGAGCAGAGGTCTCAAACTTTGTTCCCTGTACTACCCTAGTACCAGGAGTACTTGAGAAATGAAATTCTTGATATCTGTCTCACAGCTTCTTCATCAGAGCCCCTAGGGATGGGCCGGTAATCTGGATGTCAGAAGGTCTGAGGCATCTTAAAACATGAGGACCCCTGCTGTCGACTGCTTATAGTCTTCTCCCTGGGATTCCACTGGGAGCTACAAAAACCAAATTAGCTTCCAGAAATCTCTCGTGAAGTCTGTACTTACATGAAACCATAGACTGCAGGGATGAAATCCCAGGAGCTGAGAAGGAAGAAGGAGAGGCAAACTATTACCACTAGGCTTCCTACATACATCGTGGCATACTCCCAAGCGAAGATCCAGAAGGCTTTGCTCTTCACTGTCACAGGGATGTATTGCCGCTAGGAGAGAGGCCAGAACAGGACATTTAGGGACACTGAGGACGAAAAACAGCTATCAGCTTATACATAAAAATTCCTTCTATAAAACCAAGCCAAGGCACATAGGTTTACAATTTTGTTGTTTCTTTCTTTCCTTCCTTCCTGTTTTTTGTTTTTTCGAGACTGTGTAGCCCTGGCTGTCCTGGAACTTGCTCTGTAGACCAGGTTAGCCTCGAACTCATAGAGATCCACCTATTTTGTCTCCCGAGTGCTGCGATTAAAGATATGTGCTAGTTAATGTTACCACCACCCGACACCAATTCTTTTCTTTTTTTTTTTTTTTTTTTTTTTGGTTTTTCAAGACAGGGTTTCTTTGTGGTTTTGGAGCCTGTCCTGGAACTAGCTCTTGTAGACCAGGCTGGTCTCGAACTCACAGAGATCCGCCTGCCTCTGCCTCCCGAGTGCTGGGATTAAAGGCGTGCGCCACCACCGCCCGGCTACCAATTCTTTTCTTAAACTAGAAAAAAAAATTACGAGTGTTTTTAAAAGGTGTTAAGAGTGTGCGCATTCTCTGCCTGAGACCTGCTAACACAATTAGAGTCTGCATCCTGGAGATGCATACAAAACACCACTTAGAAAATCCTCACTGCATCAGGAAGAAGAATTAACTGTGGAGCAATGGGACCATCGCACAGTAGCAATGACAGGTAAACTGCACCTATATATGTCACCATAGCTAAACCTCTAACATGTAAGGTTATAGCAGAAATTTGCCAAATAATCAATAGAAAATGAAAACATTTATGCTATCTTGAATTAACCCAATATTATGTATTATTTATGCATATGTAGGAGTTTAAACATAAAAGTTTTATGAAACATAAGTGCTCTTGCCCACCAAGCCTGGTGACTTTAATCCCCAATATCCATACGATGGAAGAATCAAGTCCTTCAAGTTGAGCACTGACTTCCTCACGTGTATTGAAGCTCATGTGTGCACTGACTTCCTCACGTGTACTGTGGCTTGTGTGTGCACTGACTTCCTCACGTGTATTGAAGCTCATGTGTGCACTGACTTCCTCACGTGTACTGTGGCTTGTGTGTGCACTGACTTCCTCACGTGTTCTGCGGCTCGTGTGTGCACTGACTTGCTCACGTGTTCTGTAGCTCGTGTGTGCACTGACTTCCTCATGTGTACTGAAGCTCATGTGTGCACTGACTTCCTCACGTGCACTGAAGCTCGTGTGTGCACTGACTTCCTCACGTGTTCTGTGGCTCGTGTGTGCACTGACTTCCTCACATGTACTGTGGCTCGTGTGTGCACTGACTTCCTCACGTGTACTGTGGCTCGTGTGTGCACTGACTTCCTCACGTGCACTGAAGCTCGTGTGTGCACTGACTTCCTCACATGTACTGTGGCTCGTGTGTGCACTGACTTCCTCACGTGTTCTGTGGCTCGTGTGTGCACTGACTTCCTCACGTGCACTGAAGCTCGTGTGTGCACTGACTTCCTCACGTGCACTGAAGCTCGTGTGTGCACTGACTTCCTCACATGTACTGTGGCTCGTGTGTGCACTGACTTCCTCACGTGTACTGTGGCTCGTGTGTGCACTGACTTCCTCACGTGTACTGTGGCTCGTGTGTGCACTGACTTCCTCACGTGCACTGAAGCTTGTGTGTGCACTGACTTCCTCACGTGCACTGAAGCTCGTGTGTGCACTGACTTCCTCACGTGCACTGAAGCTTGTGTGTGCACTGACTTCCTCACGTGCACTGAAGCTCGTGTGTGCACTGACTTCCTCACGTGCACTGAAGCTCGTGTGTGCACTGACTTCCTCACGTGTACTGTGGCTCGTGTGTGCACTGACTTCCTCACGTGCACTGAAGCTCGTGTGTGCACTGACTTCCTCACATGTACTGTGGCTTGTGTGTGCACTGACTTCCTCACGTGTACTGTGGCTCGTGTGTGCACTGACTTCCTCACGTGTACTGTGGCTCGTGTGTGCACTGACTTCCTCACGTGTACTGTGGCTCGTGTGTGCACTGACTTCCTCACGTGTACTGTGGCTCGTGTGTGCACTGACTTCCTCACGTGCACTGAAGCTTGTGTGTGCACTGACTTCCTCACGTGCACTGAAGCTCGTGTGTGCACTGACTTCCTCACGTGCACTGAAGCTTGTGTGTGCACTGACTTCCTCACGTGCACTGAAGCTCGTGTGTGCACTGACTTCCTCACGTGCACTGAAGCTCGTGTGTGCACTGACTTCCTCACGTGTACTGTGGCTCGTGTGTGCACTGACTTCCTCACGTGCACTGAAGCTCGTGTGTGCACTGACTTCCTCACATGTACTGTGGCTCGTGTGTGCACTGACTTCCTCACGTGTTCTGTGGCTCGTGTGTGCACTGACTTCCTCACGTGTACTGTGGCTCGTGTGTGCACTGACTTCCTCACGTGTACTGTGGCTCGTGTGTGCACTGACTTCCTCACGTGTACTGTGGCTTGTGTGTGCACTGACTTCCTCACGTGTACTGTGGCTCGTGTGTGCACTGACTTCCTCACGTGTACTGTGGCTCGTGTGTGCACTGACTTCCTCACGTGTTCTGTGGCTCGTGTGTGCACTGACTTCCTCACGTGTACTGTGGCTTGTGTGTGCACTGACTTCCTCACGTGTACTGTGGCTCGTGTGTGCACTGACTTCCTCACGTGTACTGTGGCTCGTGTGTGCACTGACTTCCTCACGTGTTCTGTGGCTCGTGTGTGCACTGACTTCCTCACGTGCACTGAAGCTCGTGTGTGCACTGACTTCCTCACATGTACTGTGGCTTGTGTGTGCACTGACTTCCTCACATGTACTGTGGCTCGTGTGTGCACTGACTTCCTCACGTGCACTGAAGCTCGTGTGTGCACTGACTTCCTCACGTGTACTGTGGCTCGTGTGTGCACTGACTTCCTCAAGTGTACTGAAGCTCGTGTGTGCACTGACTTCCTCATGTGTTCTGTGGCTCGTGTGTGCACTGACTTCCTCACGTGCACTGAAGCTCGTGTGTGCACTGACTTCCTCACGTGTTCTGTGGCTCGTGTGTGCACTGACTTCCTCACGTGTACTGTGGCTCGTGTGTGCACTGACTTCCTCACGTGTTCTGTGGCTCGTGTGTGCACTGACTTCCTCACGTGTTCTGTAGCTCGTGTGTGCACTGACTTCCTCACGTGTTCTGTGGCTCGTGTGTGCATTGACTTCCTCACGTGTACTGTGGCTTGTGTGTGCACTGACTTCCTTACATGTACTGTAGCATGACCGTACCATTACCACAAAATATACATTTTAAATGTAATTTTTAAAAAATAAAAAGAAAGGATATACACTGAAGTCATAACAGCTTTCCAAGGCAGAAAGAAAAAAAAACCCCACAGGACCTTATAAATTACATTCTGCATGTGAAAGTCAGGAGGCAGCTTACAGGAGTTGGTTCTGGCTCTTCCCTAGGTGAGTCTCACAGAGCAGACTCAGACGTCGAGATTGACACCAGGTGCCTTAACCCAGTGAGCCATGTCACTGGCTCTGTCTATAATGTTCAATACGTATGTTAAGAACAAATATTAGCCTGACATGGTGGCACACACCTTTAATCTCAATACCTGGGAGGCAGAGGCAGACAGATCTCTATAAGCTTAAGGCCAGTCTGGTTTACACATCAGGATCCAAGCCATCCAGAGTTACGCAATGAGACCTTGTCCCTGTTCTTCCCATAGAAAGCAAATATAAAATAAAATGGTAAAAAAAAAAAATCTTGATTTCTTTTTAAATTGAGACCCTGTCTAAAAATAACTGATGGAGGGTTTCAAGTTAATATTTCTCTGCTTTCTAGAAGAAAGAAAAGTTAAAATTCAAAGGACACATCAGAAAGTCTGTCTCACCCAGCGCTGTGGCTGGAGTAAGAGAATTCCCGAGAGTTCAAGACTAGCCCGGGGGGCTGGAGAGATGGCTCAGTGGTTAAGAGCATTGCCTGCTCTTCCAAAGGTCATGAGTTCAATTCCCGGCAACCACATGGTGGCTCACAACCATCTGTAATGAGGTCTGCTGCCCTCTTCTGGTCTGCAGACATACACACAGACAGAATACTGTATACTGTATACATAATAAATAAATAAATAAATATATAAAAAAAAGACTAGCCCGGGCTACACAGTGAGACCCTGTCTCAAAAAATAAGTAAAATACTAGTGGGTGAAATTCCGAAAGGAAACAGACTTGTATAATCTCAAATTATCTTTCCGAAGGTACTAACTACAAGAAAAACCCAGGGTGGCCAAGCCTGATGACCTGAGTTTGACCCCAAAAATCCACATGGGAGGAAAGAAGTGACTGTTGGAAGTTGTCCTTGAACCTACACACACACAGTGTGTCATGCACGGGCACGTGCTGGGCACTGGTGGCCCTTCCAGAGGTCCTGAGTTCAATTCCCAGTAATCACATCCTGGCTCACAACCATCTGTAATGAGATCCAGCACCCTCTTCTGGCCTGCAGGCATCCATGCAGATAGAACACCGTATACATAATAAATAAATCTTAAAGAAAAGAAAAGAAAAAAAAAGAAAGATTTCACCTGCATCAAGTTCTGGGCTAAAACTGGGTATGGTGCCTCACACCTATTGATATTTGGAAGGCAGAGACAGGAGGATTGTTGAGAGTTCAAAGCCAGACTCAGGTAGCAAATGAATTCCAGGTCAGCCTAGGCTAGAGTGAGACCCTGTCTCAAAAAATTGAAATAAGATAAAAATGAAACTAAGGCCATAGAGCATGCAAAACTCCAAGTATTTTTTAAACCCAGAGTAAGTTTCATTATGGCATTTTTCTTTTTTTAGAGATCAGATTTATTTATTTTATGTGTACAGTGTTTTAGTATGTGCATACCTGGTACCAAGCAAGGTGTTGGACCTCCTAGAATTGTGATTGTGGATGGCTGTGAGCCACCAAATGGGTGCTAAGCCCCACACCTGCCTTTCTCCACGCGCTCGGGATACAGGTGTGCCACTGGCTCTGCTCTGATCTGTATTGCTGCTGTCCTCTACCCCGCCCACCTCTGGCTGGTTCTCATTTCACACGTGTTCTATTATCTGCATGTAAGGTCAAGACCGTCACAAAACAGCTGGAGCATGACCTGGAGAGAAGCCTGCTCCACCAGGGCTCTTTAATCTTGAGTTTGTGCGGCTCTACTCTCTTATCTCATT
Source organism: Microtus pennsylvanicus (assembly GCF_037038515.1). Taxonomy (NCBI): domain Eukaryota; kingdom Metazoa; phylum Chordata; class Mammalia; order Rodentia; family Cricetidae; genus Microtus; species Microtus pennsylvanicus. The sequence goes on from NC_134580.1 coordinate 130,570,877, forward strand.
GTTCCCCCTGCAACGTGCTGTGTCTATTTAGATAATGAGAAATACAAATGAAATTCAGTTCTTAAGTCTCACTTTGAGTTCTTGTAGTCACCACTTTGTGGTGGGTGGGGTAAGTTGGTGACAGGGTTTCTTTGTGTAGCCCCGGCTGTCCTGGAACTCACTCTGTAGAACAGGTTGGCTTCCAACTCAGAGATCTGCCTGCCTCAGCCTTCTGTGGAATTAAAGGAGTGTGTCACCACCAGCACTTTGCAAGTGTCCAATGGCCAAATGTGGGTAATGACTACTGTACTTTTTAACTGGTGTGTTTTTGTAATTATGATATATTGGGTGACTACTATATTTTGCGTGCATGTAATTATTGTATTGACAAGGTAGGTGAATATTTCCATCATCACAAAAAGTTCTACCAGGGGCTAAAGAGATGGCTCAGTGGTTAAGAGCACTTGCTGCTCTTCCAGAAGACCTGGGTTCAATTCTCATCACCCACATAGTAGCTCACAACTGTCTGTAACTCCTGTTCCAGAGGATCTGACACCCTCATACAGACACCAATGCACACAAAATAAAAATAAATGAAATAAAATAAGGATCTAACAACTACACATGCACATACTGAAATGTTGGGAACTTCCCATCATCTCCCTGAGTTCTTATGACTTATGAATGTTCTCCAAATAGAATTCAGTTACTGAATAGGGGCAAGATAACCCTTAGGTGTCGACTCAGTTACTGGTGTTTTGACTTAGGCCCTGGGAAAGGGGCAAAGTGACCCTCAGATGTTCCCCCTTACCTCATCTGATCTGGTAACCACTCTCCAGCCAATTATTGGTAATAGCCCTTTTGAGTAAGCCAATCATAATAGTTAAAGAACAACCCCCAGACACTTCCCTTGCTTCTATGGCTTTTTCCTTTAAAAATAGCCTATACCAGCTATGCAGGGTCTTTCTGGCTCCTCGAATTCTGAAAGACCCTGTCATGACAGAATTAATAATATCCTCATGCTTTTACATCAACTGTGGTGTGAGAGATGGTCTCTTGGGGCAACTCCTTCTTGATGGTTGGACTCAAGGGTCCAACAACACAGTCACCCCAAATATATGTGTGTTCTGGGGACCCAAATTTAAGTACTTCCACTCACAAGTCAAGTTTTTACCACTAAACCATTTCCCCAATCCCTCTTAAAATTTATTTCCTAAAATTAAATACTACGATGAACTAAACCTATCTGTGGCCAGATTTGGTTCATGGATATATATAATCTCAAATTTACACAATACTTAAAATATCCATAAGTCATACTATTACTAACAGGAGCTGGGTGGAGGTGGCATACACCTTTAATCCCAGCACTTGGGAGGCAGAGGCAGGCAGTAGTTTGAGGCCAGCCTGGTCTACAAAGCGAGTTTCCAGGGCATCCAGGACTGTTACACAGAGAAATCCTGTCCCGAAAACAAAACAAACTTACAGAAGGGAGAGGGCTTTTCGGGCCTAGACACTGACCCTAGAGCCTGTACATGCTAGGCTAGTGCTCCACTGAACTAATTCAACTTCCAGCAGGAGAGAATGTGGAGGCCTGAAAATGTGAGCCTATTTCCACATTGAGCAGAGGTCAGAGTTGGAACTCACCTCCAGTCCTTCAAGGTTAATGTTTCAATCTCAAAGGTCCACCTAGATTTAGGTCGGAGTTCTGCTCCCTCAAGGTCAATGTCAGCAGGTGTGGCTAATAGCCAGACCTTGTATTTCAGGAATAGAGAAATAGATGTGTTTCTACCTCAAACAAAAGTCTAAGGATCCAACCAAGGGTCCAGTTCCTTTATGGAGATAACATTGGATTCCACCCAGGAAGTGGTTTGCCCACAGAATGTTTTGGTCTAGACAGAATGTTTAACTATGGGTATAGCCCATGACCTTCAATTGGTGTGTTCATTTCCTTATATCAAGTTAATGCAGTCTTTTGTCTCACTCCTATCTTTTGGGGTCAGGGATATTTAAAACAATTGGAAATTAAATGCAGGCGAATTTCAGTACTCACTGGAAGTCCCTCCCGATACTATCCTATATACTTTCTTTCATATTCTATATATTTTCTTGCTGGGTGGTGGTGGCGCAAGCCTTTAATCCCAGCACTTGGGAGGCAGAGGCAGGCGGATCTCTGGGAGTTCGAGGCCAGCCTGGTCTACAAGAGCTAGTTCCAGGACAGGCACCAAAGCTACAGAGAAACCCTGCCTCGAAAAACCAAAAAAAAAAAAAAAACTATATATTTTCTTCATATTCTTTACTAAGATTTTCTAAATCTCCAAGCCTCTACCCTGCCAAGAGTATTTTTGTCGAGGCTGGTCCCCGACGAGAGAAATTAAGTTCCCCTCTCCTTAATACTCTAAAATATTTCCATAGAAACTATTTTCTTTCATGACATGAAAAGGGAAAAGCTAGTTATCAGACTCAAGTCTTTAAAGGAACTGAATCCAAACAATGGTTTTATATTTAAGCTGTTGGAATTTTAAAACAAGATCCCATAAGGTGGCTTATGCCTGTAATTCCAGCACACAGGACATGCAGACAAGGGTACTTGCAACAAACTGCCTAGCAGATTAGGAAAACTGCGGAACTATGGGTTCAAGTCAGACACCTGCCCCAATATATAAGGTGGAAAGAGATCAAGGAAACCATCTAATGTCATCCTCTGGCATCTATAAGCAGACACATGTGTTTATGGGCATCTGCAAACACACTTGCCTCCCCCACATGGAAACACATGCACATATATACATGTAAACGATTACATTTTTTAAAATTAATTTTTAAAATTTGCATTTCCCACTACTTGATGGTATATATGCATGTCTTTGTGACTGCAGACATATGTGTACATGTATACATATGTGTGCACATGAATACAGAAGAGAACTTTGGCTCTGTTCCTTAGGTACTTCTTGTAATGGTCTGTCCTGTCCCTTTAAGAGACAAGCCCCCCACCCCCACCCGTTCTGCTTCTGGCCCAAGTTGCTCACTTGTGCTGGCAGCGGCTATCTCTCTCTCTCTCTCTCTCTCTCTCTCTCTCTCTCTCTCTCTCTCTCTCTCTCTCTCTTCATCTCTCTCCCAAAGAGGTAGTTGCTGGGGCTCTCCTCCCCTCACTCTGCTTGGCATGCCTAACTGTCTAGGTCTCTTACCTGTCACAGCCTCCTGGCCTAATGGCCTGCTACCCACTGCCGCCACTCAGGGACCTGCAGCATTTCTGATGCTGCACCCCTCGGGGAACCTCAGCATTTTACTTAAACCCTGACACTGCTCACCCCTCTCCTTCTCTCTCTCTCTCTCTCTCTCTCTCTCTCTCTCTCTCTCTCTCTCTCTCTCTCTCTCTTTTAAGACACAGTCTTTCAGTAGCCTGGAACACAACAAAAAGGCTAGAACAGCTGACTATTGAGGCAGAAGGATCAAGGAGGCCACCTCAGAACAGTGAATTATAAATCCAGGAGCAAGCTCTGTTTGTCTGTCTGTAATAAAAAGGAATGCTAAAAGCCCTGCTACCTCTGTCCTGGAGCCCTTCTTGATACAGAACAAACAACAGAAATCGGCTATAGAAATAGAGCAGGGTGTAAAAATTCTAAATAAGGGTCCCCTCCTGAAGAAGACCTGAGTCGGATACAGTTGTCAAGAAAAACCTGATGGGCCGGGCGGTGGTGGCGCACGCCTTTAACCCCAGCACTCGGGAGGCAGAGGCAGGAGGATCTCTGGGAGTTGGAGACCAGCCTGGTCTACAGAGCTAGTTCCAGGATAGGTTCCAAAGCCACAGAGAAACCCTGTCTCGAAAAACCAAAAAAAAAAAAAAAAAAAAAAACCTGATGGGACTGACTCCCTTGTGACATCAAGAAATGCCCTATCCCAAGACAGAAAAATATGGCAATCTCAGGCCATATTTCTTCAATTCAAATATAAGAGCTTAGATTGTATTAAAGAAAATAAAATCAAAGAGAACCTACAAGGTATTTTCCCAGTGTTTGGTTTTTTTTTGGTTTTTTTTTTTCCTGTTTGTTTGCTTGGTTGATTGGTTGATTTTTTCAAGACAGGATTTCACTGTAGCTTTGGAGACTGTTTTGGAACTAATTCTTGTAGACCAGGCTGACCTCGAACTGACAGAGATTCACCTGCTTCTGCCCCCCCCCATGCTGAAATTAAAGGTGTGCACCACCACCCCCAGCTTCCCCAGTATCTGTCTGTTACTGAAAGTCACTGAAGAGAGCAGGATCACAAATGCAAGGCTTTAAGAATCCCAATTCCAAGAAAATGCTCTCTTCAGCAGAGCATATGTTAAAATCGGAACAATACAGAGAAGATAAGCACGTTCATGATGTGTTCCATATTTGAAGATGCTTTGAAGTCCAATAAAGCATGTAGAAGACGGAAGAGAGAGAGAAAGAGAGAGAGAGAGAGAGAGAGAGAGAGAGAGAGAGAGAGAGAGGGAGAGGGAGGGAGGGAGGGAGGGGGAGGGGAAGGGGGAGGGAGGGAGGGAGAGAGAGAGAGAGAGAGAGAGAGAGAAAAAAAATTTCCTGGACTAGGAGCTCCCTTAACCCCCAGTCTCCCTCACTGGTATCGCAGCCAAGCTTTTTCTTTCTTTTTCCCCTTTGTACATTTGTTTTGTTTTCTATGTAGCCCATGCTATCCTGGACCTCTTCAGGTAGTCAGACTAGCCCCAAACTCATGACAATCCCCCTGCCTCAGTCACCTGAGTGCTGAAATTACAACTCTGCATCACTACAAAGGGAACAAGCTCAGCTTGTTTTTCACTGTGGATTCGGGTGCCGTGCACACTAGGGCTCTCTGTTCTACTCTCACGCTATCAGATCAGAACACTCTAAGTACCTCCCTAATTTGGAAACTAGACTCCAAGCCAAGGTCAAGGAAGAGCAGCGTTGGGGGAGGGGACCAGATGGACTCAAACTATCATTTTCCTTAGTGACTCACCAGGGAGCCAGATGCAGCATCCCTGCTTTTGACCCCGTGTCTCCTGAGAGAACAGAAAAACAGTCTTTCCCTACAGGCTCCAGAAACTCTACCAGCAGTATGGAGACAGGCTGATGGTGTCAAGCAACGAAATACAAACTAACTTTACAATTCCTTTGACTCTAGAAAAGAAGTAATTTTCCTTTGCCCTTGTGATGAGTGACTATCCTGTCAACAACCACATCATTGCCACTTGAATACTAAATAATTACACCTACCAAGCTCTCATTAGACTATATTCTAGATATACAACATGCATTAACACCCCCCCCCCCTTTTTTTTTTTTTGGTTTTTCGAGACAGGGTTTCTCTGTGGCTTTGGAGCCTGTCCTGGAACTAGCTCTGTAGACCAGGCTGGTCTTGAACTCACAGAGATCCGCCTACCTCTGCCTCCCGAGTGCTGGGATTAAAGGCGTGCGCCACCATCGCCCAGCTTTTTTTTTTTTTTTTTTTTGGCTTTTCAAGACAGGGTTTCTCTGTAGCTTTGAAGTCTATCCTGGAACTAGCTCTTATAGACTGGGCTGGCCTCAGACTCACAGAGATCTGCCTGCCTCCTGAGTGCTGGGATTAAAGGCTTGCGCCACGCCACCATCACCCAGCGTGAACCCTTTCAACACTTTCTATTATCCCATTTTAAATTATTTATCATTATCATCACTGTGTGTGCACACATGCATGTATGCATATGTGTGTGATATGTGATACGAAAGTCAGAAGACCACTCTGGGAAGTGAAGTCTCTTCTGCCATGGTGGGTTCAGGGGATCTAAGTTAGGTTGTCAGGCTTGCGCGGCAAGTGCTGCCCACTATCCTGTATTATACTCAAGGAAACTGAAGAGGAAAGCCAAGAATGTCCAAACTGAGATATTAGAAACTGTATCCTATTCCTTTTTTTCTTATTCTGGAAATTTTCAAGTATGAAAAAAAAAAGTCGCAGTGATACAATCACCAAACATGTATAGTCGAGTCTGTTTCTGTGTTTTTATTTTATACCTCGGTTAAATGTTAACACCTTGCTGCGTTCAGGCTCAGGTTTTCTTTGTATATTTTTTCGGTTACATTTATTTATTATTTGTGTGTATGTACAAGTGCATTTATGTGCTACAGTGTACATGTGGAGGTCAGAGGGCCACTTGTGGGAATTGGTTTGCTTTCCTCATTTGAGTTCTAGGGATACAACAGGGTCATCAGATTTGGAGGTAAGCACCTTTACCAGATGAGCCATCTTGCTGGTCCAAGGTCAGATTTCCTAAATAAAGTATGCATATAAAGGATGAAAGAAGCCAGGCATGGTGGCACGAACTAATCCCAGCATTCAGGGGACAGAGGCAGGCAGATCTCTGAGTTCAGGATAGCCAGGGCTACACAGTGAAATGTTGTCTCAGGAGGAGAAAAATAAGATTAAAGAAAATGCAGCTAGTGGCAGTACACATGTGTAATCCCAGTACTTGGGAGGGTGAAGCAAAAGGAGAAAGGAAGGAGCAAAGAAGGAAGAAAGAAAGGAGCAAAGGAGGGAAAAGAAAGGAAAGGAGAAAACGCACAGGTTACAGAGTTGGCAAAGAGTTTGCTGCACAAGCTTGAGGACTTGAGTTCAGATCCCCCAGCATCCCTAAAAAGTCTAACATCGTGTCATGGACCTGTAATCACAGCTCTGAAGGGCAGAGACAAGGGGAATCTTGGGAGCGTGCTGGCCAGCTAATTTAGCTGCATCACTGAGCTTCAGGTTCAGTGAGAGACACTCTCAAAAGAGTGGAGATGCCAGGCATGGTGGTACACGCCTTTAATCCCAGCTCTAGGGCAACAGAGGCAGGCAAATTTCTGTGAGTTTGGGACCAGCCTGATCTACATACTGAGTTCTAGGTCACCCAGAACCACATACTGAGGCTCTGTCTCAAGAAAAAAAAAAGTGAAGAGCAATAAAGAACACCTCTGGCCTCTACATGTACATGCATAGGCAAGTGTACCTACACATAATCACACACACTCACACACACACACACACACACACACACACACACACACAGCAAATACATACTGTTATGTGGAAAATGTTTGAATTCAACAAGAAAATAAAAGAAAACCAAAACAAAGTAACTTTATCAGGTAACTGTAATTTGTCTATTAAATTAGCAACCACAAATCTAATTTGAAAAGCCAGTGCTGGCAGACAAGGAAACAGTTCACGCCCTGTGGATACTGCTGGTGACACCACAGTCTGCCTCAAGCCTTCTGAGGAACAATCTTGTTTTGCATATAATAACTATAAAACTTTTCACAGCCTTGGATCCAATTAGAAAATAATAGAGAAAAGGCTTTTTATTGGCTAGGGAAATGGCAGGACCCAAGTTCAAATTCCCATACTCACAAAAAAAGTCAGGCATGGCTGCAAACACACCTGTAGCCCTAGCACTACTTGGGGTGCAGACAATCCATGGGGCTTTTTGGCTGCCAGCCTAGCTCCAGATCCAGTGGAGAAACCCAATGTCCTCCTCTGGCCTCTAGATATCTACATGGACATACACAGCAACACATGACCAACATGTATATGTATATACAAAAAAAAACCAAAAGAAAGAGTGAAAAGGATGGGAGGAAGGTACATAGGAAAAGACAGGAAGGATGAATGAATTTCAGTCTGGCCTGGTAATGTAAGCCTGTTATCCCCGTTACTGAGAAGGCCTGACTTCCATAGTGAGTAAAAAGCAGCTACCTTGGGTAATTTAGTAGAGGGTATTTCAAATTTTTTAAAAAGTAAGAAAAGGGTTGAGTATCTGGCTTAGTGGTAGAGCATTTGACTATTGTGGGTGCTGCCCTACATTCAATTCTCAGTATAAAAAAAAGAAAAATAAATTTCTACTACACACACATACACACAAACTATTAACAATAAATAGGCATCTCAAGTTCTACAAACAAGAATTAACTTTTCACCACTGTGCACATCGATATGATTCTAGATTACTGAGTAATATAAAATGATGAGCATATATGATCTGTTCTAGTGAGTGGTGGTGTACAGTAGTCTGTCCTGGCCTACACAGCAGACTCTTCTGTATTTGAATCCCAGTGCTGCCAACCTTAAACTTTGCAAAACTTCCCTTCTACAAATGGACTTGAATCCATCTCAGTCCTGCTTTTGATGTGTGCTCTTTTATGGGACAGGACGAGTAGTTAAGGATCAAACCCAAAGCCTTTCATGAATGTTGACTGTTGGGCTCCACCACTAAGCTATGCCCCCAGCTTGAGGTGTATACTTTTTGGTTCTTTGGTTTTGTTTGTTTGTTTTGTTTTTCAAGACAGGGTTTCTCTGGGCAGCTTTGGTGCCTGTCCTGGAACTAGCTGTTGTAGATCAGGCTGGCCTCAAACTCACAGAGATCGGCCTGCCTCTGCCTCCTGAGTGCTGGGATTAAAGGTGTGAGCTACCACCGCCCGCCCAGCGAGGTGAAAATTCTTTTTTTTTTTTTTGGATTTTTCGAGACAGGGTTTCTCCGTAGCTTTTGGTTCCTGTCCTGGAACTCCCTTTGTAGACCAGGCTGGCCTCGAACTCACAGAGATCCGCCTGTCTCTGCCTCCTGAGTGCTGGGATTAAAGGCGTGCGCCACCACCGCCCAGCTGAGGTGAAAATTCTTTAACATGGTAGACAATGAGGACTACTGAGAACTCAAGAACAATGGCAATGGGTTTTTTGATCCTACTGCATGTACTGGCTTTGTGGGAGCCTAGGCAGTTTGGATGCTCACCTTAGGAGACCTGGATGGAGGTGGGTGGTCCTTGGACTTCCCACAGGGCAGGGAACCCTGATTGCTCTTTGGGCTGACAAGGGAGGGGGACTTGGTCGGGGGAGGGGGAGGGAAATGGGAGGCAGTGGCGGGGAGGAGGCAGAAATCTTTAATAAATAAATAAAAAGGAAAAAGATGAAAAAAGAGCTGATTGGAAAGCAAGCTCCTGAGTCAGACTGCCTGAGCTCACAGTGCAGTGCTGTCATCTGATGGATTAACGGAATGAACCTCTTAACATTCTAGTTCTAATTTGTGTGTCTAAATGAAATATATTTACTCTATGACTAAAAATACAATCTACCCCACTAAGTTCTTGAAAGCTGAAATGGGATGATGTCTGCAGAGGCCTTAACATAAGTGCCTCACATGCAGGCTGCTCCCACAGATATCAGTACTTCATACCCTGCAATTGCTGGGTTCTAGAGTCGCCGCTCACTACATTCTGAAGTAGTGCAGAGGTCAGCCAGGTGTAATGGTGTAAGGCTGGTTGGTGCCTTGTGCTTCAAAGTAAGACAATACCGCCAGGCGGTGGTGGCGCACGCCTTTAATCCCAGCACTCGGGAAGCAGAGGCAGGTGGATCTCTGTGAGTTCGAGACCAGCCTGGTCTACAAGAGCTAGTTCCAGGACAGGCTCCAAAACCACAGAGAAACCCTGTCTCGAAAAACCAAAAAAAAAAAAAAAAAAGACAATACCAACCATTACTTTCACTAGTGTGGAGTCAACTGCTTACTAAAAATAGCAGATGCTATTTAAAATTTGCCATTTTGGGGAACTGGAAAGGTGGATCAGTAGTTAAGAGCACTGGCTGCTTTTCCAGAAGACTCTGATTCAATTCCCAGCTCTCACAAGGCAGTTTGTAACTGTCTGTAACTCCAGTTCCAGGAAATCTGGAGCCCTCACACAGACATACATACATGCATGCAAAACGCAAATGCACATAAAATAAATTTTTATTTTTTAAAATTGCCATTTTGTGTAATCACTGTAAGAACCTTACAAGGCAAGAGCAATTATTAAGAAATAAAAACATAAATGAGCTCAAAGAGATCTATGTACATCAGGTGTAGAAGAAAGTGCCCAGGGCTGGAGAGATGGCTCAGTGGTTAAGAGCACTAGCTGAGTTCAATTCCCAGCAACCACATGGTGGCTCACAACCATCTGTAATGAGATCTGGCGCCCTCTTCTGGCGTGTGGGCATACATGGAGGCAGAATGTTGTATACATAATAAATAAATGAAATCTAAAAAAAAAAAAGAAAAAGAAAGTGCCCAGTGTTTGGTGGATCCCAACTACAAATATTCTAAGTGAACTGTCCCTACACCCTACACACTTGCAACGACAGACACATCTAAAACTTAGTGGCCATGAAGACTCCCTTGTTTTTTAAGTGGCAGCAGGAAGACCAACTCCCAGCAATACTTTTAAAGTCTGCTTTGTTTTGTTGTGGCACCAGGGATTGAAAAGGGGCCTCATGTGTATGAGGCAAACATCCAACCACTGAGCTAATCCCTGTAGCCATTCATTTCCCATGTGATTCCTCCCCAGCCCCCTGAAGGAACCAGACCATGTACCAAGTGTCACTTAGGCACTGGCACCAGCAATTGCTTACCTGGAGGAGATAGAGAAGTCCTGGGGCAAACAAGGTGACTGGGTACAGAGACTGGTATGTTGCTAAAGCAAGAAAAATAGCACTGAGGAAAACGCTGCCTGTGAAAAGAAACAAAGGTGTAGAATAACCCAGCCTCATCAATCAAGATCTCACACAACACCAAACTCCTAACTGCCCAATTACCTGCCAAGTGCTCCTCATATGCAAGGTACTGTGCAAACCCAAACAATAAATACTTGGCTTTGATCCCATGAAAGGAAACCACGGAAGTCAAAATCAACCTGCATTGTCACAGACATGTTTCTTAAGAATTTTTCATATCCAGATTGATTTTTACAAAACCTTAACCCAAAGATTTAGAAAGAGATAACATCTATTAACATCCATGTTTGAGGCACCAAGTTCTTTAACCTGAAACTACTGTTCATGATAATCAGAGCTATGAAACCCAGCCCTCTGGATATCACAACAGCTCATCACTCTGAAATACCTCTATCTTGACTGTTTCTTCTTTTCCAAATAAAAACATATTATTGATGCTTTATTTTTAGGCCTCACTTTGTAGCCTAAGCTGACATCAACCTTGTAGCAATCCTTTTGCCTAAGTCCTCCAAGTGCTGGGGTAACAAACATAAACCATCAAATCCAGCTAAGAGTACATTCCTTTCATTAATGAGGCTACTCCCTACAGAAATAGACCACTAGGGAGTCATTAAGCATGTAATGAAAGAATCTGTGATGCTGTGAAAAGATATGATACCTTGTTAAGTGACATTTTAAGCGATATGGCTTATACCATCAGACTCAGCTTGTCTGTTTTCTTTAAAAACTTTAAAAATGAACATAGCCAGGTAGTGGTAGCACACACCTTTGATCCCAGCACTCAGGAGGCAGAGGCAGGTGGATCTCTGAGTTCAAGGACAGCCTGATCTACAAAGAGAAACTCTATGACCAAAAAAAACAGGGGGAAAAAAAAAACCAATGGCAACAGCTATTCCCTTTCAGATGTTTTAAGACAACTAGGTACCTTTATATCAAGGTGAGAGGTTTCGATACAGGCTTCAACGTGACCTAGAAATCAGCTGAATATAATGGTTCAAAGCGCGTGTCTCATATGATTATGGTTTATAAAACAATAAAACTCATGGTCACTCTCCTGAGTGTAGAATCAACTCATTACTAAAAATAACAGAAATCTTCTCACTTGTGTTTCACAAGAAGAGAAACCCCTCACTCTTCTCAAACCGAGGAAGTTCACACCTTTCTCAAGCTCCAGGTCCTTCACTCACTCCTCTGTTTACTTGATTGCAATCTCACCATCCCCCCAAGTCAATGTCACCATCCCCCCAAGTCAATCTCACTATCCCCCAAGTCAATGTCACCATCCCCCCAAGTCAATCTCACTATCCCCCAAGTCAATCTCACCATCCCCCCAAGTCAATCTCACTATCCCCCAAGTCAATGTCACCATCCCCCCAAGTCAATGTCACCATCCCCCCTAGTCAAATCTCACCACCCCCAAGTCAATCTCACCATCCCCCTAGTCAATCTCACCATCCCCCCTAGTCAATCTCACCATCCCCCCCTAGTCAAATCTCACCACCCCCAAGTCAATCTCACCATCCCCCCTAGTCAATCTCACCATCCCCCCAAGTCAATCTCACCATCCCCCCTAGTCAATCTCACCACCCCCCCAAGTCAATCTCACCATCCCCCCAAGTCAATCTCACCATCCCCCCTAGTCAATCTCACCATCTCCCCAAGTCAATCTCACCATCCCCCCAAGTCAATCTCACCACCACCACCCCAAGTCAATCTCACCATCCCCTCAAGCAGTCTATATACTTGAAACATACAGGAGTCGCCTTGGGGAAGAGAAAAGGCTAGGGACATACATGTGTGATAGAATTAGAAGGGGATGGGCAGTGGGGAGAGGGGGAGGGAAATGGGAGGCGGGGAGGAGGCAGAAATTTTTAATAAAAAATAAAAAGAAGGGGCTGGAGAGATGGCTCAGTGGTTAAGAGCATTGCCTGCTCTTCCAAAGGTCCTGAGTTCAATTCCCGGCAACCACATGGTGGCTCACAACCATCTGTAATGGGGTCTGCTGCCCTCTTCTGGTCTGCAGACATACACACAGACAGAATATTGTATACTGTATACATAATAAATAAATAAATATTTAAAAAAAATAAATAAATAAAAAGAAAAAAAAGAATTAGAAGGGGATTATGACAGGCATGGAAAATAGTTTAAAGAAGGTGGGAAATGTAGTAACAAAATGCATGCTTTAAAAAGCATAGGGGGGTACTAAGTGGGGAAGAAGGGGAACAAGCTGGAGGAGAGAAACGTCATGATGAAACCCTTATGTTATATGTTACTCTTAAAAATAGGTTCTTTTGCTGGGCGGCGGTGGCACACGCCTTTAATCCCAGCACTCGGGAGGCAGAGGCAGAGGCAGGCGGATCTCTGTGAGACCAGCCTGGTCTACAAGAGCTAGTTCCAGTACAGGCTCCAAAACCACGGAGAAACCCTGTCTCGAAAAACCCAAAAAAAAAAAGGTTCTTTTTTTAAAAGATGAAAAAGTAGAAAAAAAAGAACTCCAAACAATCCATTCTTCAAACCAAGACACTACAGACTAAGAACCATCGCGGTGGACAGTGCAGTAAGTAGAATGGCAGAGAAAGAAGAGTTGGACGCAAAGGACAAAGAGCAGAATTCCTGGAACAAGGCTGTCCCACTGCTGCAGTGAGTGACGGACAAAATCTGAAATTCAGGTACTTGCTACAACTGAGCAAAGACAGGGACAGGCCTAGCCAAGTCCCGACACCAGGGGAGGCCTCCTCCTACCTACTGAGCTGTACAGATCTGGAACTGGAACCAGGTCACCCTAAGAAAGGGAGGTGGCACCGTGGGAAAGGTGCTTTGCTTAGCTCAAAGCAAAAGTAGGCTCGGGATTCCTTGAATAACAATTTGTGGGAGATTGGCTAAGAGTGTGGAAATGCTAGAGAGAATTTCTTATTTCACCTGCTGTGAGAGCAGGGAGGGTACAGCTCCAACTCCTTCAATCAGACAGCTGAGGTGAAAACACATGACCTTCACCTCCCCCCCTGCCCCAGGAGACACCAGAGAGTGGAGGAAACAGTTACCTCCTGCCCTAATTGCGTACGATCAATAAATACTTGTCTGGAACAGCTGTCCATAAGGCCCAGAGAGGAAAAAGGCTAGCAGAGGGGTAGACAGAGGTGAGAAATGTCTTAGAAAATGTGCGCTGCAGAGAAGGAGAAAGCATTCTGCCTTCATTTTTATTATGAATGAATTAATTTAGAGACATGGTCTCTCTACATAGCCCTGGCCGTCCTAGAATTCACTATGTAGACCAGCTTGTCCTTAAACTCACAGATATCCTCCTGCCTCTGACTCCTGGGTGCTAGGATTAAAGGCATCTGCCACCACACCCAGCCCTTGGATGATATCTTAAATATCGTTTTTTTATTAGTATTAGGGATTATAAACCAGGACCTTGCTAGGCAAGTGCTCTACCACTGAGCTACATTCCCAGTGCCTAGATGGAAATCTTAAGAAGGGAGAATCTGTCCCACCAAGCTGTCTATTAAAAAGTGGCATCAAGTCCAGCTGGGTACCTCAGCCCCACATTTCCTCTTTTTTTTTTTTTTTGGTTTTTCGAGACAGGGTTTCTCTGTGGTTTTGGAGCCTATCCTGGAACTAGCTCTTGTAGACCAGGCTGGTCTCGAACTCACAGAGATCCACCTGCCTCTGCCTCCCGAGTGCTGGGATTAAAGGCGTGCGCCACCACCGCCCGGCTCCCACATTTCCTCTTACTCCAGTGCGCAAGCCCAGATTCACCTCTGAAGGAAGTCAGCTCTTGCTCTCAACTATCACCAGTGTTCACAGTCTCTTTCTTCTTGGCTCCTCCTTCTAAAACAGTGACTCATGTACAAAGACCCAGTCAGGTATGACAGTACACAACTAAACATTGCAGGATGTCAGGAGCTCAAGGACACCTTTGGCTTAGATGAGACCAGCCTGGGCTACATGAGATCCTGTCTCAAAAACAAAAAACAAAACAAACAGAAGAAACAGTCTTTTCCCATTGCTGCTATGTCATGTGGTAGCAGGGGCTCAAGTGCAATTCAAGATTGGACTCCACCCGTAACTCATGGGGTTGTAATGGGCATCCATACTGCTTTACAACAAGAAGTACTGAAAACCACTCTCAACCACAATGTCCTACCATGTGGAATTCTCAGAGTTGCCAAAGCCTTAGACAAGTGCCAAGCCTATCTTTGTGTGCTTGCTTCCAGTTGTGTATGTCAAATTGGTGGAGACTCATTGTCCCGAGACTCACACAAATTTGATGACAGCAAGAGACTAGGGGAATGGGTGGGCCTCTGTAAAATTAATCAAGAGGGGAACCCCATAAGGAGGTTGGCTGCAGTTGTGTAGTGGTCAAGGACTATGGCAAAGAATCTCTAGCCAATAACATCACTGAAGAGTTTCTCAAATGCAGGAAATGAACAAATAAACCTGGCTCATTAAAAATGACACAAAACCAAACAGACTTCTGAATGTCACACCTTATCAGTCAGATTAAGTTCAAACTCCAAGAGCAAACAAGATCCTCAGTATCTTCGTTTTGTCTCTTCGGCTTTCCTGTTCACCCTTGCCTACACATCCCGCCTTCCGCCACAACACCCACCACACAGGCTCTCCCACTCAGGCTCCTCCTCCTGACTGAGCTTGTCCTGTCACCTCCAGCAGCATGTGGAACACGAGCAGAGGTAACAAAAGAAGCCACAGCTAACACTGATTGCTCAGTTACTAGGTGACATGCAAGTGTAGTGTCTACCTCAAGAATGTGCCAGACTCAAAGAGGCCCTGAGGAAACATCACAACAGACTTGGGAAAGAACTACCTTTAGCTCATTTTCCTGTGACATACTAAATGTCATAAAATCACATATTTTATTCATTCTACCAGTAAAGAAACCAAGGCACAGAAGCAAGTTTAAGAAACTTGAAGCCGGGCGGTGATGGCGCACGCCTTTAATCCCAGCACTCGGGAGGCAGAGGCGGGCAGATCTCTGTGAGTTCGAGACCAGCCTGGTCTATAAGAGCTAGTTCCAGGACAGGCTCCAAAGCCACAGAGAAACCCTGTCTCAAAAAAAAAAAAAAAAAAGAAAGAAACTTGAGTTGCCCAACTGCCCTAGTCCATACTTTTAACTCTTGCTAAGCAGCCTAGTCTGCTGTCTTCTAGCAATGCCGGTTTGCCCTTTCTTCCCTATCTGTTTTAGGAATTTCTCAAGGGCAATAATTCTTACTTTTGAATCTCTTCCACCTTTTGCAGCACACGTGATGAACGCATAACTGAATAAATGAACATCATTCAACAATACACAGGAAATCCTTTTAAAAAGTACATAGCTGGGTGTGATGGCATGCCTTTAATCCCAGCACTCAGGAGCAGAAGCAGGCAGATCTCTGAGTTCGAGGCCAGCCTAGTCTAAAGGTGTGAGTTCCAAGACAGCCAGGGCTACACAGAGAAACCCTGGTTCAGGGGGTGAAAAAAAAAAAAGACAGACAGACAGAAAGAAAAACAAACACATCAGAGGGGGAAAAAAAGACAGACATAAAGAAAACAAGCACGTCAAAGGAAAAAAAAGACAGTCAGAAAGAAAGAAAAACAAGCACGTCTTGAGGAAGACCTCCCAGAGCATTAGAGAGGGTAATGTGGCCTGAGGAAGGCATAACACAAGCCTGACATTAGAATGGATCAAATCACCCAGAGGAGCAGTTGAGGCTCACAATGCCAGGGGCATGGCAATGGCTGACACCTGAATTCTGGGGTAGAAACACAGTGCTACCCTAGCCAGTGGCCTGGGGACAGGCATGGATGGGCACACACAACCTAAACAGAAGTAAGAGAACATATGGAGGTACAGAAAGACTTAGGAGGAACTGCTAAGTTGTGCAGAAATCTAAAAGGGGTAAGAAGAATGAAGAAGGCATTGAGTTGGGAAGAAAAGTGATTGGCACAGGGACAGGGAAGATGAAAAGAAGGAAAAGGTTACTAAATATTTTAGACAAACTGTGCAATAGGCAAACACTGCCGGAGTTTGCGCTGTGTCAAACATGCTGGGTGTCAGGGAGACCGTGACTCAGTTCATGTCCTCACAGCGCTCCCGGTAAACAATACAAAATATAAGACAGAAGTACAGTGGAAACAGACAAGCCCATCAGGGCTACACCTGAGTTTGGAACAGTGAGGAGGAGAGACCCAGCATCTAAGGAAAATAGCATTGGCAAAGCGGGAGGGTGAGGGTGAACGGTGTCCTAAGAACAGGGGGATGTTAACTAACACAACAAGGCAAATGGGGAGGCTGGAAGGAGGAGCTAGGAGAATGGGCACGGGGGGGGGGGGGGGGTCTATAGGACAGGAAAGGGAAATGGAGGCTGGGGAAATCAAGTTCAACTGATTCTCAGCTAACTAGTGAGTTCAAGGTCAGTCTAGGGTACCTAAGATTCTGTCTCAAGATGACAAACAAAGCAATAACAAAAAGAAAAACATGTGAACATGAGGATGAAGACAAATGAAATTTTTCAAAATAATGAGTTTCAGAACCCAGAATGAGAGGCAGAAAGTTACCAGCATCCACAAGAGACACTTCACTCCCTTTTTTTCTTTTGATTCAGGGTCTCATACAGCTCAGACTGGCCTTGGGCTTGCGATGCACTTGATGACCTTGAATCTCTAATCTTCCTTTCTCTATTTTCCAAATGCTAGGACTTCAGGCATAGGCCACCAACTCTAGTTTATGCATTCATTGTTAAGGATTATATCAGCTAGGCAAGCACCCCACCAAATGTGCTACATTCCTGGCCCATTTATATATATATATATATATATATATATATATATATATTTTTTTTTTTTTTTTTTTTTGGTGTGTAGAGCTAATATACTCTTTTGGTTTTTGATTTTTTTTTTCCCCCGAGACAGGGTTTCTCTGTAGCTTTGGAGGCTGTCCTGGAACTAGCTCTTATAGACCTGGCTGGCCTCGAACTCAGAGATCCACCTGCCTCTGCCTCCTGAGTGCTGGGATTAAAGGCATGCGCCACCACCACCACCTGGTTTTGCTAATATACTTGAGTAAAAGTTACAATCTTCCATCTAAAGTCTCAACAAGCAGGCAGAGATCAGAGCATAGGGTTTAGTTCCACAAATAATCAAAAGTAAATACCTACCAGACTACAACTGAAATAATGGCTAACTAGGGGGAACTGTGCCAAAAAGGATATGAGTTTTACCCCCAAATAAAACAATTTACTAGTATTTGCGAGCACAGCCCATAGAAGCACTAGGTTTCATGAGCAAAACTTCACCTTTGGCCTCGTCACAGAAACATTAGGATACATTAGCTAAGTTGATATGGGCACTGGTTGCCATATCAGGGAACGGCATTACCCAATCTAACTCAGAATATGTTTTCCAACTCTCTGTATCAGGGTGGGGGCCAAAACAAGCCTCTGCAAGAAGGTGCCGCTAGGGACTGCACCTTCATGATGGCCTGGGTGGGTGGCACAACAGCAGGGCAGAGCAGGAAAGAGACATAGGAACGAAACAAGGAAAAGCCAGGGGACTGACTCAGCATATGGTGTGGTGACATTCTGTTTGTGTTTTAAGAAAGATCAGAATGCAGAGTTAAATCATGAGAAGCCTGGCAGTGGTGGCACACACAAAGTCAGGTGGAGCTCTGCTAGTTCAAGGATACCCTGGGCAGTAAGAAACTGCTCCAGTCTAAAGGAGAAACAGAGCTCACACAAAGGTGATCCCAGCACTTGGAATCAGGTGCCTTTAAGCCCAACAGTAGGGAGGTGGAGACAGGAGTGAAGGGCTGGGAGGCGACAAGAGCTCAGTGCAGTCTGAGGAAACAGTCAGTTTGAGGCAGTCTGAGGACAGGAGCAGCCCTTTGATCTGAGCACTGATAAGGTAAGAACTCTAGTAGCTGGCTGCTCTGCTCCTCTAATCCTTCAGCTTTCACACCTGATAGCTGACTCCGGGTTTTTATTGTTGGGAGCAATTAGAGTTTGTGCTACACCATGGACTTACCAAGGAATACACAGATCAGAGATTGGGTCACAGACAGTGACCTGTCTCAGGACAGACTGCCAGCGGGACAGACTGGATTCTGACCAAAAGAGCTGAGGTCCCATGAGACTATCAGAAAAGAAAATTGCACCAGCATCAGAGGCAACAGGAGGCGGAGGAGCAGCCAGGGACGAAGCTCAGTGCATTTACATCCCTTGGCACCTGTGCTCTCTCAACAGTGCAAGTCTGTGTGAAGGCAGTCCAGCCAAACCAGGGATGATGGAACTCTGAGCACCTGCTCTGTCCCAGACAGACGTGAGCATGCCCCGTGCTCTAAAACAGGCCTTTTAGTCACGACTACCGTCCAGTCTTACAGACGAGGAAAAGGAAGGTGAATGGACAGTTTCCCTCCAGACCCACTGTTTCACCACACCATCTAGATCTCAGCCTCTATCTGAACCGTAATAGACAGAAGTCAGTGCGAGACACAAGAAAGGGAAGTATCCCATCTTTAGCGTTAGCATTCATGTACTGCAAGTGTGAAGCACAGAAACAAAGGTTGAGGAATGACAAACTGATTCAGTTTTACCCAATATTACGGGCATTACTATTATAGTGGAAGAGTCAACGCGGTTCAGAGATGTGGCTAAGACAGAATTCTTCAAATATTTTAATAGATTAGGAACACTGTGATAGTCTCTATTTATAGCGGACAACAGTGGAAAACAAATGTCCAGCAACGGAAAGAGCCAGGCTGCAGAACAAATGTGTGCGACATGGATGGGTGGAGTGGGAAGGCTTGCTTTTTCTCTGGTGCTTTTTCTCTTAGATTGCTTTTATTCCTACAAACGCTTGAACCACTTCTAATTTTTAAAATTAAAATTAAAGGTATAAAGAAAATGACAAGTGTGTGTTTAATGTCTGTATTACTTTAGAAAGTACACCAGCACACACAATTTATGCAGTGTTGGGAATTGGAACCAGGGCTTTGTGCATGCTAGGAAAGTGCTCTACCAAGTGAGCTACATCCCCAGCCCTTTGCGTGACTTTAGGATAGGCTCTCAAAAGTAGAATAAGCCAGGTATTATAGTGCATGCCTTTAGTACCAGCACTCAGGAAGCAGAGGCAGGCAGATGTCTATGGAGTTCAAGGCCAGCCTGGTCTACATAGTAAGTTCCAGAACAACCAGAGCTACACAGAAACTCTGTCTCAAGAAAAATAAATAAATAAATAAATAAAAATACAAACATTTTAAGACTATTGATAAATGCCTCCCAGAAGGGTCATACAAACGTGTTAAGTCAACTGGCAATGTTCATAATGGAACATGTTACTACTATTTTTATTATTATTATTATTATTTTACCTGAATAGAGGTCTTATGATGTCCAAGTTAAGCCTTCAGAATTTGAGTTCAAGGGACCCTTCTTGCTCAGCCTTCCAAGTGACTGGGATATGTATCACCATTAGTGCTGAAAATGTCACTTTTGTTTTTAGCACTGATGGTGACACATATCCCAGCTACTTAGAAGGCTGAGCAAGAAGGGCAGTCGGGTGATGGTGGTGCATATCTTAATCCCAGCACTCGAGAGGCAGAGGCAGGTGAATTTCTGTGAGTTCAGGGCCAGCCTGGTCTACAAGGGCCAGTTCCAGGACAGCTAGGATTCTTACACAGAGAAAACCTGTCTCAAAAATAGAAGTGCTTGTTGCAAAATGGCCACAACCTTCAGAACAAGAAAATTCAAGTTATACAATACGAGTATTTTTTTAAGCACTGGAGACTGAAGCTAGGGGCTTTATGCACTGAGCTACATACCTGGCTGTAATATTATAAATAACCCAACAAATTAAACTAAAAGGCCTAAAGAAAAAACAACCTAAGAAATTTAGAAGAAACAATGTCTTACAAAGAGCTAAGTCATTCTTTTGTGCTTCCCTGCAAAAGGTCAGTACATTGTACATAAACAGTTCCATGATACATGATGTCACATGACTACTTCTCTTGATCTTACAAATGATTAAGCAATAGTGTTTGGAAATAAGCATTCTTATGATAGGGATATTTTATAAGAATATAAATTTAGCAAAAACTTTAAGAAATCATGAGGGCAGTAGCACAATGATTCCCCTGGTTGTAAATGCAAAAAATTAATACAAATGACAAAGCTAATTGTAGTAGTATTTAATTAGCTAAATATTAGGAAATTACCTAATATTAAATTGATTACAAATGTTCTAAGCTGGGCATGGTGGTTGAAACATACATATAATGCCAACACTTGGAATCAAGAGACCCAGGCTGGTCTGGCCTACATCCTGAGTTTGAAGTCTATCTGGGTTACATATCAAAACCTTTTCTCAAAAAGGGGGAGGGGTTGTAGAGATGGCTCAGTGGTTAAGAGAACTTGCTGCTCTTCCAGAAGATCTACGTTCAATTTCCAGCACCCACAGCCATCTTTAACTCCAGCTCCAAGGACCCAACACTCTGAAGCATAGCCCCCACATGCATATATACATAATTAAAAATTAAATCTAAAAAAGAATCTACATATATTCATTCACACAATGGAATAGTATTCAAAAAAACAGGAAGATTTGGACTGGTCAAAGTGGCACACACTTTTAATCCTAGCATTCAGGAGACAGAGGCAGATGGTGAGTTTGAGGCCAGCCTGATGAAGAGATCAAGCTTGAGATCAGGGTTAAAAAGAGATGGCTCAGAGGTTAAGAGCACTGGCTGCTTTTCCAGAGGTCCTGAGTTCAATTCCCAGCAACCACATGGTGGCTCACAACCATCTGTACTGAGATCTGGCGCCCTGCTCTGGCGTGAGGGCATACATAGAGGCAGAATGTTGTATACATAATAAATAAATATTAAAAAAAAGTGAGGCTCAGCCTCACAGAAAAAACCAAACAAACAAACTCAGACTGGTGAGATAGCTCAGCAGCTACAGCACATGGCACAGTGCCTGACTGCATGAGTTCAATCCCCAGGGCACACAGTGGAAGGTGAAAATCAAATCCCAAAGTTGTTTTCTTACCTCCGCAAGTATGCTGTGGCATGCATGTACACGCTCACACACACTCAGACACATAATCAACACAATTTTATAAAAACAAAATAAAGCCCAGCTTACATCTGGATATGATCATCTGAGCACTTAGAAAACTACAAAAAGAAGACTGTAAGTTTAAGACCAACCTAGACAGCACGGCAGACTCTCTCTCTAAAACAAACTACAGTAATGTGAAGGAGAACGGCTCCCATACAGGCTCATAGTTTTGATTACTTGATCCCCAGTTGGTAGAACTGATTGAGAAGATTAGGAGGTGTGGCCTTGTTGGGGTAGGTATGTCTCTGGGAGCTGGCTTGGAGGTTTCATTTTTTTATTTTTATTTTTTTTTGGTTTTTTGAGACAGGGTTTCTCTGTGGCTTTGGAGCCTGTCCTGGAACTAGCTCTGTAGACCAGGCTGGTCTCGAACTCACAGAGATCCGCCTGCCTCTGCCTCCCAAGTGCTGGGATTAAAGGCCTGCGCCACCACCGCCCGGCCTTGGAGGTTTCAAAAGACTCATGTCACTCCCAGTATGTTCTCTGCTTCTGTTTGTGGGTTTAGATATGAGTTCTCAACAGCTGGTCCATGCTGTCATAATCCTGCCATGATGATGATGGACTCTTACCGTCTGGAACTGCAAACCTCAAATAAACCCTTTCTTCTATAAGTTGCCTTGGCCACAGTGTTTTGTCACAGCAATAAAAAAGGAACTAATGCAAAAAAAAAAAACCACAGAAAAATGTTGATATATATATGGGATCATGTTACTAGCTGGCTTCAGATCTCCATCCCTCCCTATGTCCAGGCTTTCTGTCAATTTTACAGTACCTTACCATGGTGGACAAGATAAGTCACCTCACCTTTTCTGATTATTTATTTTTGCTTTGCTTTGTTTTGTTTTGGGGTTATGGTCTCACCGTCACTCAAGCTGGCCTAGAACTCACTATTACAGATAAGGCTGTCGTTTAATTTGTGGCAATCCTCCTGCCTCTGATTCCTGGGTGCTAAAATTACAGGCACATGTAACCACAACTGGCCCATGTATTATATTTTGATCAACGAGATATTAATATATATGATGCAACCAGAAACTTTAAAATTCCATGCCTGGCCCAGAGGTTGGTGTTATATGCCCTTAACCTCAGCACTCAGGAGCAGAAGCAGGCAAATTTCTTGACTTAGAGGCCAGCCCAGTCTACAGAGTGAGCTCCAGGATAACTAGGGCTATTACACAGAAAAACTCTGTCTCAAAACACCAAAAAGAAAGAAAAAAAAAAGTCACCTCTTTGCGTATGATGTCTAGTATGCTTCTCCCATTCTTAGAGGAACAACATGCTTAAATTAGGCCCCCGATGCAGGAGGATGACAGCCCTGTAGCAGGGGGCCTACCTAGATTAGTAAACCCAGCTTGCTCCTGAAGGCATAAATGAGTCAGTGAAACTGGTACAATGACTAGTCATGTCCACACAGACCAGCTGGTCTCTAGCTTATAAGAAAGTGTGACCTGAGTTCATTTTGTGGTTGTTTTAAGTAACTGGGTTTTGGAGTGGTTTGTTAAATAACCTTTTGTTTTGTTTTATATTTTGAGACAGGAAGGGTCTCACTCTGTAGCTCTGTCTGTCCCGGAACTCACTACTAGACCAGTCTGGCCTTAAAGTCACAGAGCTCCACCCACCTCTACTCCTCAATTACCGGGATTAAAGACTGCACCACCACGACTGGCCGGAATATTTTTGTGGCAATGGTTATTATATATAATATCTAAAAGTCTGAAAGAAGAATGGGAGAAACTGTAAAATATGGCCCATATGTGAATGGAAAAAACATGGTTAAAATGGCAGATTGATCACTTGTTCTGGTCTTCATTTATCTCTTTGAAATGACAGTACATAAGTACCAGAATTAAGCAACCAAGAACAGATTTTAACAAAAATATTTTCTTAAAGTTTTAACCTTTGTTTTTATTTTATGTGTATGGATGCTCTGCCTGCACGTATGTCTGTGTACCATGTGTGAACAGTACTTGTAAAGGCTAGAAGAGAACACTGGATCCCTTAGGGCTAGAGTTACAGATGGTTGAGATGTTTGAGATGCCACGTGTGTGCTACCCAGGTAGAGCTCTTTGAGTTCAAGGTTATGCTGGTCTGCAGAGCCAGTTCCAGGTCTGCCAGGGATACACAGTGAGACCCTGTCTCAAAACAAACAAGCAAAATGGTTCAATGGTAAAGGTACTTGTGAAAGTACAATGACCCAAATCCTATCTTAGAATCCAGAAAAAGGTAGGAGAGCTGGGTAATAGTGGCGCAAGCCTTTAATCCCAGAATTTGGGAGGCAGAGGCAGGTGAGTTTGAGGCTTGCCTGGTTCAAGGCTACACAGAGAAACTGTCTCCTGTCTCAAAAAAAAAAAAAGGGTAGGAGGCAAGAACTAACTACAGAGCTGTCTTCTGCCCTACACACATGGACCATGGCATATGCATCCCCATGAACACACAAAGTATTGCTCCAAAAAAGCTGAACTAACCAGAAGTGATGGCACAAGCCTGTTACACCAGCACTAGGGAGGTGGTGGCAGGAGCTTGTAGTCAAAACAAAACAGCCTGGCTCAAAACAACAACAAAGGCTGGCCTTGACACTATACAGTAGTTCTACTTAAAGTCACCTAACCTGAGAGAAGAGAACAGCTGACCTAGGGTTATGCACGACTGACATTCTCATTATAATTCTTTTGAAACATTTTTTTTTTTTTTTGGTTTTTTTGAGACAGGGTTTCTCTGTGGTTTTGGAGCCTGTCCTGGAACTAGCTCTGTAGACCAGGCTGGTCTCGAACTCACAGAGATCCGCCTGCTTCTGCCTCCCAAGTGCTGGGATTAAAGGCGTGCGCCACCACCGCCCGGCATGAAACATTTTTTAAAAGACTATGTCAACAGTGATTCTCTGAGTAATAGATATTTTAGGACTAACCTTTTTTTTTCTCGGCTTAGCTCCATTTTCTAAAAGATTATTAATAAAAAATAACCTTTTATTATTTGTGTGTAATTTCTAAAAAAAATTGTATTTTTTTCTTTCTTTTTGAGTCAAATTCTTGCTATACAACATAGGCTGGCCTTGAATTCCTTATCCTCTTGGCTTAACCTCCCAATTGTTGGGATTATAGGTATGTGCTACCATGTGCAGTTTATGCTGTTTAAAAGAAAAGAAAAGAAAAATCTGGAACACAGGTGTAACAAAGTCCTGCCTATTTTATACTCTTCTTGGACGCCTTACCTTTCATTGTGGTCAAAATGAAGAAAGCAATGAGGGTGTTGTTGATGGCGCAGGTAGACTTGGCAACACAAGACAGGATCGTATAGGGATTCAGGAGGTAGCTGGGGAAAACACACATATTTGTCATTAGTAAACCTGATCAATGGACCAGAGAATCCTGGTCACCACAGCCATGACGTTCAACTCATTTACAAAAAGAAAGAAACTCCTTAAAAATGAGTTATCCAAATACAAGAGGCTAGAGGGGCTTGGTGTCGGTGAGCAAAGGCACTCGACATTACGCTATGGGCACATTCAAAGCTGTCACATTTCCATATAATAATAACAAAGATCCTATAAATTAACAAAAACATTCCAGTTTTCGTTTCATTTTTATTTTTTTATTTTTTATTTTTTTTTGGTTTTTCAAGACAGGGTTTCTCTGTGGCTTTGGAGCCTGTCCTGGAACTAGCTCTGTAGACCAGGCTGGTCTCGAACTCACAGAGATCCGCCTGCCTCTGCCTCCCTAGTGCTGGGATTAAAGGCCTGTGCCACTACCACAGGCCAGGCTTTTTGTTTTGTTTTTGAGACAGGGTCTCCACAGCACAAACCGGCCTTGAACTCTAAGCATCTGGGAATGACCCTCCAGCTTCCACTCCCGAGTGCTGGGAGGACAGGTGGACCATCTGGCCCAGGAGCATTATCTTACTTTTGCATACAAGGAAACTGAGATTCAGTTATTAACTTGCCCAAGTTTTTTGTTTTTAAATATTTATTTATTTATTATGTATACAATGTTCTGTGTGTATCCCTGCAGGCCAGGAGAGGGCACCAGACCTCATTACAGATGGTTGTGAGCCACCATGTGGTTGCTGGGAATTGAACTCAGGACCTCTGGAAGAGCAGGCAATGCTCTTAACCGCTGAGCCATCTCTCCAGCCCAACTTGCCCAAGTTTTTACAAGCTATTAAATATATGCAAAAATCTTCCTAGTTCTAAAGCCAACATTCTCTCTGTTGTTCTTTTTTAAAAATGCTGCAAGATCCCCGTGGCAGTAGGCAGCAGAAATACTGTAGGTCCCAAATGGTGGTGGCGGGCCATGTGGTGGCAGGCAGCAGGCCCTGGGAGCAGCCAGTCCCAGGCAGAAATGGCTGCTGGTCCCAGAGCAGCGGCCTGAGCGGTGGCGGCAGGCAGCGGGCCCTGGGAGCAGCCAGTCCCAGGCAGAGACGGCTGCTGGTCTCAGAGCAGTGGTAGCGGGCCATGTGGCAGCAGGCAGTGGGCCCCAGGCAGAGATGGCTGCTGGTCCCCGAGCAATGGCTGGTTCCAGGCAGGGAGACACATGGCGGGCGGGCAGAAGACAGAAACATGGATAGACACGACATGCAGGGTGAGGTTGAATGTTTTATTCAGGGGGTTATGGAGGAGGAAGGGTGAAGGGGGGAGACAGAGAGAGAGAGGGAGAGAGAAGAGAAAGAGACAGAGAAGGGGGAAGCAGAGAAGTGGGGAGAGAGGCAGAAGCAAAGCTGCCTCTCTGAGAGGAAGATGGAAAAAGAGAGTGAGCTCAGGCTGGAAGCTGAAGATCAGCCTGCCTCAGCGGATGGGGAGGGGAATGGGTGTGGCTTGTCTCTTAAAGGGACCAAAACCATAACACTCTCTATGAAGCCCTCTTTGTAGTCAGCAGTATCCCCTGACTCAGACCATGAACAATGTATCCTCTAAATTCTACAAGTTATCTGGCATAGAACTCCACAGGATCTTGACAGACCATTAGGAAAAAGTTAAGCTGGGGTCCTTTCCCCTAAAGTAGGAAGGAATGGAATCAGAAAACGAATCTGAAGTGCTTTGAGTTGGAAAGTCTTACTTAGTCAGTGAGGATTCTTTTTATTTATTTCTGTCCTGCTTCTACAAAAGATTTGCATCTGCTAAAATGAGAACAAATAAATAAAATAGTAAAGAAGTAAAACCAGCCATAATCAAGACCAGGGGAAATACAGAAGAAGAAAAAAAAGGTAAAGACAGATTTGGAAAACCAAAGAACTAGAGCAGTACAATATCAGTTTCAGACAGACTGCAGCTGTACAATAACCAGCCTCAGACTACAGCTGTACAATAACCAGCCTCAGACAGACTGCAGCTGAACATATCAGACCTTAGACAGGTCTACAGATGCACAATAACCAGCCTCAGACATGGCTGAGTTTCCTGACAGACAAAGGAAGAAAGGTCAGTTACATAATTCTGATTGGCAGGAAGAAACACACCAGTATCTTAGAAAAAGATAATTATTCTCAAATAATGACCTTAAATCTAATTCTACCTCATAGGAATATAAGATCAGTAGTTCTAAAACCAAAGGCCTAGAAACTTTTGGGGTTTGGTGGTTTTTTTTCTTTTGTTTGCTTTTCCCAGCAGTCAGATAGACATGTTACACAACCTTTACAAAAATGGCTGCAGCTCTTGTGAAACTACCCTCAGGGGACACAAGAGTCCATAAGGATTCATTATGTTGCTAAACCTTTGGTCCTATTAAAGTAGTTCCATCAAATTTCTGAAATACCAAAATTACCAAAATTATCTCATAGGAAAAAAATTCACAAAACGATTTTAAGTAGTGGGTGACATTGAAATAGCAGCTGCTTAGACATCTACCTGGAATTCTGAATAGGAAATTCATACTCAGGGCAAAGGCTCCTAAAAACCCCATTCCCCAGGATAGAATCTAAGATGACCTAAACTGGCTTCAAATTCACTACGTAGGAGAAGCTGATCTTGAACTTCTGATCCTCCTGCCTCCTTCCAAAGTGGTGGAGTTACAGACAAGCACCATCCCGCCCAGTACATCTGGTCCCGGGGACCAAAACCAGGGCCCTGTATATGCTATGCAAGCCCCCTACCAACCGAGCTCCCTCTACAGCCCCTTGACTTCCGATATGCAATAAAGTTACATAGCACAGATTAGCTTCAAACTAAGCAATCGTTCTGCCTTAGGCCCCCTGAGGCTGGGATGCCCAGATCCTAATTCTTAAGAATTCTACGGGCATGCTTTTCTGTGAGAAAATGTATGTTTTGTTCCATGTGTGTTCCGAGAAGTTGGCATGTTATTCATATCTGATGACTGTGGTTGGTTGAATAATCCACTTCACCTATCTCAGAGACACCAAGGGGAATAACCTGAGAGGCTACACTCACTGGCATCGATAACTACTCCTACAGAATTCTTTCTTAAAGTATCGGTGGGTCTCACTCTTCCAGCTGGGCACCTAGCCCAGACGGGTATTTTACTTCCGTTTTCTAAATTAGAAACAGGGATTAAAGCGTACAGGAAATATAGAAGCTGTGTGAAACAACTGCCAGATGAAGACCAGAATTTCATACAATACACCAGTAATGAAGAACTACCACTTTTTAGAAACACTAGTTCCAAGCAGGTTCCAGCCCAGATCAGCACTGAGTCAGAAAGCCTTTGTGAAGGGTTTGATTGTGCACGCCCTTGTGTGTGTCTCATTAGAGACAGAGTGGCTCTGTGTCTTTCGCTGGCCAAAACTCCAGTTGTGCAAGAGAACTACAGCAAATACACGCTGACTAAGACCACAGATCTCTAAAACAACATGGGAAAGTCTCATCACATTTTCCTTGCATGTGTTGGCTCTGAGCTCTGAATTGTAAGGGAATACTTACAACAGGGCCACTTTCAGAGGGATGTATCGCATTTCCATAGGGGTCCGGATGAGTTCGGCCACATCTGGGGCATACTGGTCCAGTTCTAGGAGGAGTTTCTGTTTCTTAAACTAGAAGTGGGAGAGAGTGCACAAGACACACAAAACAGATGATTTGCCATTGTTTTAGGATGAAGACAAAAACCTTTGCCCTGGCCACATACCACTGTCTGCCCTACCCTACTTCTCCAGCGCCCTCTCATACTCGCTCCTCCACCCTACCCCCACCGAGTTCTAGCACATGAACAGACAATGCTCCTCATGCTCCCAGAACTCTCCCCTAGTTAGCGCCCACACAGCCTGCAGACCTCAGTTCTCCCTCCCTTGAAGGACACACAGTCCTTTAGCTGCCTGCTATACTCGCTCACAACTCTAGGTCTTGCCCTCCTGTGTAACTGCTGAGGGCCCAGCTCCTCCCTAGAGAGTAAGTTCCACAAGGGTTTGGGGTTACTTTATTTGCTCTCTGTGGGCAAACAATGACTGAAGGTATGGCAAAGCCACTTCTTAGTCATTCCGGGAGGTGACATCAGTGGTGGCAGGGCTTCAAAGCACTATCAGCAAAACATGTCCAAGCAGTTGCAATGACCTGGATGCATGTTATCTCAGGTTCCCTTCCTCATTCTTCTGTTTCAAAGGTGTGTTTGGTTGGTTTCTTTTATAGCTCCAAAGAGGAGGCATGAAATAGAAAGGAGACTGGTGTGGCTGGGGAGCTGGAGTTCAGAGGTAGTCACATAGGTGGAAAGCTCTCTGCTTCCCTTGTGTATCCCAACAAATTCAGGGCTTGGGTTCTAAAAGGGAACTCTCATCACAACAAAGGGCAGATTAGGCCAAGGTCATATGTCTCAGGCTAACAGCTGAGGAGAGGGTGGGTGGGAAGTCCCCTCAGCAGCAGTTTTCCAGGATGCTGTGTAGACTAGAGGGATAGAGTCTCAAGGCCTACCAAGACTAAACGTTTACAGACTATAGCGTAAGGATCCTTTTGACAAATGAAGACCTTTTTTCCCCCCAAGATAGGGTTTCTCTGTAGCTTTGGAGCCTGTCCTGGAACTAGCTCTTGTAGACCAGGCTGGCTTCGAACTCACAGAGATTCACCGGCATCTGCCTCCCGAGTGCTGGAATTAAAGGTGTGCGCCACCACCGCCCGGCCAGATGGAGACTTTTTAAAAGTTATTTTTATTTATTCTTTGATAATTCCAGATATGTATATGATAATTTTGATCACAGTCATCTCCCACTGCTCTCTTATCTACTTCTCACTCCTGCTCTGCAGGGTTCCATTTTCTTTTATGTTTATGGGTGTTTTGCTGACATGTGTCTGTGTATCACCTGAGTCCTTGGTGCCCATTAAGACCAGAAGGGGGCTTTGGGTCCCCTAGAACTAGAGTTTTGAATAGATGTGAGCTGCCATGTGGGTGCTGGGAATTAAACCTGGGTTCTCTGGAAGATCAATCAGT
This sequence comes from Microtus pennsylvanicus, assembly GCF_037038515.1. Classification (NCBI taxonomy): domain Eukaryota; kingdom Metazoa; phylum Chordata; class Mammalia; order Rodentia; family Cricetidae; genus Microtus; species Microtus pennsylvanicus. Next base: position 130,600,839 of record NC_134580.1, read on the forward strand.
GCTCTTAACCACTGAGCCATCCAGATCTAATTTTTTGTTTTGTTTGTTTGAGACAGGGTTTCTGTTGTGGGAATTCATTCAGCCAATAGTCACACATCAGGTTTCTCTATGTAACAAAGCTGGCTGTCCTGGAACTCACTCTGTAGACCAGGCTGACCTGGAAGTCATAGAGATCTGCCTGCCTCTGCCTCTCGAGTGCTGGAACTAAAGGCGTACACCACCACCAACCGGCAACCTTTCTATTTTCATGTGTCTGTGTATATGTGTGTGTGTGTGTACCATAGCATGTGTACACACATAATAAACAAATAATGAAGTAACAAAGGCTTGGAGTGTACCTCAGCAGTAGACTGCCTCACAAGCATAAGGCTCTGGGTTTTATCCTAAACACTGGAAAAAGAAAAAAATAAAGAGTAGCATATGATGTGATATTAGCACTAAGAGCGGCTACTTTCGGCATTCATATAGGGGTGAAACATACCCCTAATCCCAGTACTCAAGGCGCCGAATCAGTGGCCAGGTGGTGGTGGTGCACACCTTTAATCCCATCACTCGGGGAGGCAGAGACAGGTGAGTCTCTGGGTTCGACGTCAGGCCAGTTTGGTTTAAAGAACAAGTTCCAGGACAGCCAGGGCTACACAGAGAAACCCTGTTCCGGCAAGGGGGGAAAAAAAGAGGCTGAATCAGGAGTATCGCAAATTCTAGGTCCACTTGAGTGAGCTATGCACCAAGACCCTGTCCAAAACATACAAACAAAAAGGCTGGGAATATAGTTCAATCATAGAGCACTGGTACTGAGTTTGATTTCCAGCACTACAAAAACAAAAGGAAATATATTAATAAATAAATAGCTGGCATTCAAAATGGGTTCGTATGTGACACAGTGTAAGTAAAAGTCACTCTAAGAGTCAAAGTCATAATAATCTGAACTTTAGAAATAGGGAAACAAAAATATTTTACATTTTAATTCAGTCTTGTGGATAAGAGAACCTTGAGTACACTAAGAAATAGCACAGTGAGCTGGGCACACTGGCACGCGCCTATACCCCTAGCACTTGGGAGTGACAGGACCATTAGAAGTTCAAGGTCATGCTGGACTTAGTGAAACCCTGTCTCAAAATACAAGAAAAAAAAACACACATAGGCATGCACACACAAGCGGCTGGACAGATGGCTCAGTCATTAAGGTAAGAACACCTGCAGAGGACCTGGGTTCCACTCTTAGCATATACATGGTAACTCTCAACTCTCTGTAACTCCAGCTCCAGGGTATCTGACATCCTCTTCTGGCCTCTGCCAGCACCAAGCACATATATGGTACATATACAAACACACAGACAAATACTCATACATATTAACAAAAACAAACAAAAAAACTACAAGAGGTCATTTAGTTCTCTCTCCCTCTTTCTATTTCTTTGTTATTGTTGTTTGAGACAGGGTTTACAAATCCCAAGCTGGCCTCAAATTTTCTGTGTAGCCTCAGGATCTACCAAGCATGAGACACCATACCTTTCTTAATTTTAAAACACAAAAGAAAAAAATCCTGTTTACACATAAACTCAGAAACATACAATCTATCTTTTCTTTTTATTTATTTTCAAGACAGGGTTTCACTATGTAGATGAGGCTAGTCTTGAAATCACAGAGATCTGCCTTTGCTAGGAATTATCTGTGGAATCATCAGCTTATGAATCTTATGCCCAGTTATTTCATCTGTGGTCCTCAAGGGAACTGTTGGAATAGTTAACTCCCCCCCTAAAGCTTATAGATCATGCTACACTAGTATGATATATACTCCTCAGCCTTAGCAATCGAAGCCTGTAATGCTGAAATATAGGTCTTAGGGACAGTGAGATGGCAGAGCAGGTAAGGGTGTATGCCACCAAGCCTGACATCCTGAGTTCAATTCTCTGGGACCTACATCGTAGGTGAAGAGAACTGACTCCCATAGGTTGTCCTCTGACCTCTACACATTTGCTGTGGCATATATATCAACTTGCCAGCCCCAACACACAAATAAATGTAATAAAAACTTAAATGTAGTTCTTAAGAACACCAATAAATGTAATAAAACATTTTAAATTGAATTTTTAATCCCTTAGGGGAAGAGTCAGACAGCTGTGGACCCTCTAAAACATTACACATACATATACATGGTTTTTACACCATTTCAAGGGTTCACTATATTCCCAAAACCTATAAATGGGATCAAATTACAAGGTCATAGTCCAGATGTTTTTTAAAACTCTATGAGGCCTAAAAGTCTAGAATTCAACAACTTTATTTATTTATTTTTTTTAATCCATCACAGTGCAACAGAAAGGCCAACTGCTGTTTCTGGGTCTATTAGTTGGTAACAGAAGGTCACTAAGATGCACCCTCCTCCTACCCTGACCTAACTCAGTGGCTCCCAGCCACACAAGGAGGATGGTAGCCGACTTTTGTTTTCATAACTATGTACATAGTATACATGGTTTATCTGTTAATCCTCCCAGAGGCCTAAAGAGGAGAATGATCCCATGATGCAATTCTCCTTAGCTATTACGTAATTAAGAATAAATTTTACACTGGCTGATGGTGGCACACACCTTTAATCTCAGGACTTGGGAGGCAAAGGCAGGCAGATCTGAGTTTGAAGCCATGGTAAGTTCCAGGACAGTCAGGGCTATGCAGAGAAATTCTGGCTTGAAAAAAACAAAGACAAGTAAACAAGCTACACACACACCAAAAACTACTAAACTTTACATAAATGCTTCTTTAGATCTGCTTGTCTGTCTGCAGGAACTCACAGGAGCCGTGCAGTGCTGACGGAGGTCAGAGGACAACTGCTAGAGCCAGCCCTCTTCGTCCACCATGTGGTTCCAGGGAATCTTGCCAACCCAATATGCCAATTTTCTAATTAAGATTGGTCTTTTAGGTCTGGGGGTGTGGGATGCAGCTCAGTGGTATGGTGCTTGCCTGGCATTTTCCAAGGCCCTGGGCTCAATCTCCTACCTCCAAATTCCTCTCTGAAGGAAAACAGATTTATCAACACTGGGAATCCAATTCTACTTCAAGAAGCCTCATGATGGAGGAAGGTCATTGGTTAAAAAAATAAAGAAACTGCTTGGCTGGCCCTCATAGGTTAGAACATAGGTGGGTGGAATAAGCAGAACAGAATGCTGGGAGGAAGAGGAAGTGAGCTCAGACTCAACAGCTCTCCTCTCGGGAGCAGACATCTCAGAGAGACGCCATGCTCCCCTCTCCCGGGAGGACACGAGAGCTCTGCTCTCTGAGGCAGACACGATGAAGCTCTGACCCAGGATGGGTAGGCTAGAATCTTCCCGGTAAGACCGGTGCTCACAGATTATTAGAGATGGGTTGATCGGGATATCAGAATTAGCCAGTAAGGGCTAGAGCTAAAGGGCCAAGCAGTGTTTAAATGAATACAGTTTGTGTGTTGTTATTTCGGGCATAAGCTAGCAGGCGGCTGGGTGCTGGGGACGCAGCCCCGCTGCCCTTATCACTACAGCCTCAAATAGTGAGATAAAGACTATATTCATTTTTCCTTTGAAAAAATAAACTAACAAAAGGGAAAGCCTTTACATTTTTATTTTTGATAGTGTGTCATTATGCCCAGGCTGGCCACAAACTAGTGTGGACTAGAGAATGACCCTGTACTCCTCATACAGCCTGACCTCCCAAGTGCCAGGATCTTAGATGTGAGCTAATACAGCCACGCCCTTTCCTATTTATTTATTTTATATTTTATTTGAGGTGTGTGTGTGTGGTGCACATGCCAGAGGATAACGTTCAGGAATCATTTCTCCTCGTCCACTATGTTGGTCCAGGTCATCAGGCTTGCTGGGAAGTAGCTTTATCCATGAGCCATTTCACCAGCTCCACTTAACTATTTTAAAATAGTTGGATCTTTAAGTACATGACTTTTGATCCATTGCCATAATAAGTACATTACCAAATCCCACCAGCTTTGTCCTGCCCACTAATGACTTACCACAACTTTATTGAAGTCCTGAATTGCAAAATACAGGGCAATAGCAGTGAGGGCATCTGTTATCTGTCAAGAGAAAGAGAAGTAACGGAGAGTACAGGAGGAATACAAAGTACAGTTGGTACAGGGACTGGAATGCTGCCAGGCCTGAAGAGCTCTGGGATGGTACTGGGTTGACAGTCCAGCACCAAACTCACATGTGGCCAAGGCCTACTAAGGGAGGTATGACAGAAAACCCCTATATTATGATCCATTCTATCTGGAAGCCTATATCTCTTAGACCAGCAAGTTAAATGAAAATAAGCCAGGCACTGTGGCTGGAGAACTCTCATGAGTTCAAAATCAGCTTAGGTCACACAGTGAGACCTTGTCTCAAATATGAAACAAACAAAGATACACATACACACACGTAAGGGGGAACAATATCCACTGACCTATAGGCTTCAGGTATGTCTAGCACCTCATACATGGTAAGCCCTCAGCAAAGAGCAGCCATTATAATTAAGGAAGACTTCAGGGTGTCTTATGCTATCCTGACCTAGATTTCCAACTCTGTTGACAAATGTTTCAGGCTGCTCTGTTCCTGTCATCTCAATCTTCAATCCTTGTCCTTGAAAGCCTCTTGTGCTCCCCTCAGAATCTCTTGGCAGAATGCTTAGGAAACTCAGGTTGCCCTCCAAACTGGCACAGTTAACGTCAACCACAGAATCTTGGGGTTAGAAAATTGAAGACTACATAGTCCAGAGACCAAAGAATAAGAAAGTAGAACTGGTCACAAGTTCCCGCCTGCTCCTTATACTCTATAATACCATCCCAAAGCCAGGCTCCAAGCTAAAGACATTGTCTTGGCTTTTATTTTCTCAGAAATTCTGGTTTTCTGTTTTTTCCTTTCCTTTTCTTTCTTATACTCAGGGTCTCACCATGCAGCCCTGGCTAGCCTGGAACCTGCTATGTAGACCAGGCTGGCCTCAAATTCACAAAGATCCACTTCCCTCTGCCTCCTACATGCTACCCAGCTCCTTATTTTCTTAAAAACAAACTGTAAAATTAAAAATATACACATATATTTATTTTCTCTGGAAAGATACTTACCATAAATACCAATTCTGCATAGTCAATTAGGAAATGAAAGAGGTATATTATCAATGGAGTCTGTGGGAGAAAAACAAAGAGGAAAAAATTAAGTCAAACCTTGATATAAATGATCAGTTTCCAGACTGGGAATGGGAAAAAACTTACTCCGCTAAGAAATCTGATCCTTCCCGCAACAGCTACCTGGTACTAACTGAACAACTTAGTATCCTGAATCACAGGGCATCGCTGAAACGATCAGTTGAACATAGTGGAGGAAGTAACAAAATGTGAGGTTAGCTAGCTCTCTGCTTGGCTTGGGGGTTCCTGCCTGCAGTAGATACTCAAGAGGCTGAAATGAGAAAGCAAATTGAACCTAGGAATTCAGGGCCACACTGGGCACTTCAATTTACTTTATTTGAAAAAATAAATAAATAGGGGCTGATGATGTAGCTCAGTTTGTAGGATGTTTGCTTAGGATGCATGAATTTCTGGGGCTGGTCTCCAGAACTCCCAAAAACCCAAGGGGTGTGCTTATAATCCCAGGACTTGAAGTGCAAAGGAAAGGAGGGCAGAAGTCATCTTGGCTACAGCAAGTCCCATGCTAGTCAGGCTATGTGAGATCCTCCTGCCTCAAAAAAAAAAAAAAAAAAAAAAGTAAATGAAAAAATAAAATGGGGGGGGGGAGCGCTTCACAGAGGACCAAGATTGTTGAATGAACAAATGAGGAATTTTTCCTTTCTTTATTCTTTTTGTTTGTTTGAGATGGGTTACTCTGTAGCTGTCCTAGAACTCACTTTGTAGACCAGGCTAGCCTCAAACTCATGGAGATTCTTCTGTCTCTGCCTCACAAGTGCTGGGATTAAAGGCGTGCGCCACCATCACCTGGTTCCTTTATTCTCTGAAAAATTTTTGTATAAAAATGTTAATTCTTCCTCAGAGGCCCAGGAAGAAACCCACATGGTGATACTTGCTGTAACTCCAGCACTTAGGCTGATGTTCAAGACTAATACTGTAGAATACTCACGGGGAAAAAGGTTTTTGAGAAAATTCACTCACTGTGAAAAACTAATCTTGGCCTGAAGTTTTTTCCTTTGTTTTTAAATGGTTTTTTATTTTGGTTTTTAAGACAAGGTCTCATATAGACCAGGTTGGCCTTGAACATGTGACCAACAATGGCCTGCCTGAATCTCCTGATGGCCCTGCTTTGGCCTGCCAAGGACTAGGGTTACAGGTGCCCCACCAAGTCTGGCTTCTCAAGGTTTTGTTTTGTTTTATTTGAGAGACTTAAATTATGGATTCAATTTCTTTCATATATTAAACATTATTCTGATTTGTTTTAATAGTCTAGGTAATTAATATTTTTCTTATACATTTCACCTAAATTTTCATCTCACTGATATAAGATTGTTCACAATATTTTCTTTTTTGTTTGAGGCAATACGTTTTCCTCTTAATATGGGTTTAGCAATAACACAAAAGTTTTGGTATGTTGTTTTGTCCCAATATCATTCAATTAAAAATATATTCTAGGTGCTGGAGAGAAGCTAAGCACTATGAAGAGTACTTGCTGTTTTTTTTTTTTTTTTTTTGGATTTTTCGAGACAGGGTTTCTCTGTGGCTTTGGAGCCTGTCCTGGAACTAGCTCTGTAGACCAGGCTGGTCTCGAACTCACAGAGATCCACCTGCCTCTGCCTCCCAAGTGCTGGGATTAAAGGCGTGCACCACCACCGCCCGGCCAATACTTGCTGTTCTTGCAAGGACCCAAAGTATGGTTCCAGCACCCGCATCAGGTGGCTCACAGCTACCTGTAGTTACAGCACAGAGGACCTGATGCTGCTGGCCTCCTGCACACACAATGTACACACATACATACAATTAAAAATAAATTTTTGCCAGGCAGTGGTGGCCCATGCCTTTAATCCCAGTACTTAGGAGGTAGAGGCAGGTAGATTTCTAAGTTAGAGGCCAGCCTAGTCTACAGAATGAGTTCCAAGACAGCAAGGGCTACACAGAGAAACCCTCTCTCAAAAATAAAAAAAAAAAAGATAGATAAATAGATAGAAGGATTGATTGATTGATCTTCTTTTTAAAGAAGATATATTCTAATTTCCACTGACATTTCTTCTTTGATACTGCTTTAAAATATACAGACTGGCCAGAGGTGAATAGTTCACTGGTAGAATATTCATTATGCATGAGTACATGCTCAATCCTTAGTACAAACACAAAAGAGTATATGGTTAATTCCAAATAGTTGTTATTTATTTTTAAAGTGCTAGAAATTAAACCTTGGGCCTTGCACATGCTAGGAAAACCTTCTATCATTGACCCAGCCCTTCCTTTTATATTATAATTTATTTATAGCTTAATTATATTATCATCATTAAAAGCACACAATACATAATTTTAATAACTTAAAGTGTGGTGTGACTTGCTAAGGTTCATTATCTGATCATTTTAGGCAAGTGCTCCACATACATTTGAAAAGAATGTATATACTAACATTTATGGTCATACATTCTACATATAATTTGCATGGTAATGATCTTTTAAATTTCTACATCCTTATTGATTTTTGAGTCTCTTTGTTCTATCATTGATGAAAAAGACAGGTTAAAAACATCCCACTATTGTGACTGGAAGTGGCTCGGCAGTTAAAAGAATTTGTTGCTCTTGCAAAGGACCTGGGTTTGGCTCCCAGCACCCACATGGTAGCTCACAACCATCAGTGACTCCAGTGTCAAGGGAGCAGACACATTCTCCTCTCCTCCAAAGGCACTGCATGCACATGCTACACAGAAGAAAACCATGCAAGAAAAATTAATAAAGCTAAGTTTAAAATAAAATTCCCACTATGGCCATAGGCATATTTGTTTCTCTTTTTGCTTTGTGATTTTGTTTGTTTATGAAACAAGGTCTTATACAGCCCAGGCTGTCCTCAAACTCAAGATGACCTTGAGCTTCTAATTCCCCTCTCAAGTACTAGGACTGCAAGTGTGTGCCCTACTCCAGGTTTTATTCAGTGCTATGCACTAAACCCAAAGGTTCATGCATGCTAGACAGGCACTCTACCAAGTGAGCTACATTTCCACCCCTGCTTTGTGTATTCTGAAGCTGTGAATTAGATGCAGTTCTATATAGAAAGACTATTTTCTGGGTAGAGCAATTTTTATATTATTATAAAATAATCCTCTGGGTTTTTGCTTGTTTTGCTTTTGGCTTTAAAGTCATAAGCTACATCAATTCTTCAAACTAGTATCTGCATGACAGATTTCTTTCTTCCTTCCTTTTGCTTTTTGGGTTTAGGAGACAGGGTCTCATATAGTACAAGCCATCCTCAAACTCACACTATGTAGCCAAGGGTGATGTCAAACTTCTGATTCTCCTACCTCCACTTCCTAAGTGCTAGGGTTATAGGTGTGTGCCACCATGCCTAGATTTATGAGTGCTACAGATCAAACCTACGGCTTTGTACACAAATACTCTACTAACTGAGCTACATCCCAAGACCAAGCCTTTCAAGCTTGTTACTTTCCTTTTCTGTGTCCTCATATCTGAGATGTACTTTCTTTTCAGGTGTTGATGCTGTTGATGGCAATGGTGAGTGGCTGTTTGTTTTTTCTTGGTGTTAAAAATTAAACCCCGGTCCTTGTACATGGTAGGTATATGCTATATCATTAAGATACATCCTAGATTTCCCTAGCTTGAAGATGAATTTCTTCAAAAAGAACATACAATTCTTTTTCTGTGTTTTGTTTTGTTTTAGTCTGGTTTGGTTCTGGACCTTTGTGATAGAGACTCATGTAGTCAAGACGACCTTGAATTTCTGATGGGGTGCCACCATCTTCCCAGTGCTAGGATTACAGGCTCTGGTTTTACCTTTCCTGCTTTGTTTTGTTTTCCTGAGACAGGATCTGAGGTATCCCAGGTTGACCAAAACCTGGTATGGAGCCAAGGATGACTTCTGAACTTCTGACGATCTTCTCAGCTCTACTTCCTGAGTTACAGGCATGCAGTGCACACCAGGTTTATGAGATGCTTGGGACTGAGGCCAGGGTTTTATGTAAAATAGGCAAGTACTCTACCAACAGAGCTAAATCACCAACCCCAGTCTCGTTATATTTTTCAAGATTTAATTTTACTGTTTTTATTTGTGTGTGTGTGTGCCTACATGCTGATGCCAGAGGAGGTCAGATGAGGGCATCAGATCTCCTGGAGCTGGGTTTACAGGCTGAGAGGAGCGCTAATATTCAAACCTATGTCCCCTGTAAGAACAGCAAATGCTCTTAACCACAAAGCCAACCTTCCAGCCCCTGACTCTCACTCTGTGAACTTTACTCTTGAGTTCTGAGTATCTTGGTACTTTCCAATGCCTTCAAACATTTTTTTTTTTTTGGTATTTATTCTTCTTTTCTGCGTGTCGTTGCCAAAATAGTTGGCCCAGTACTATAAGCTAACTCATCAGTCCATCAGAATCAGAAAGGAAGTCCAGAATTTGATTTTAGTGTGGTGGCTCAGAACTATCTATTCCCATCACCTCCTAACTACATGTAAAAATATGCTTTATAACACTATAATGGGCTAAGGATGTAGGTGAACAACAGAACACTTGCCTGCATGCACAAAGCGCTAAGTGGAAACTCTATTACCAACCCCAAAAAAGGCTACAGATATACTCTGAGCCAGGAATAGTGACTCACATCTATAATCAGAGTACTTGAGAAGCCGAGACCAGCCCAGGCTAACTAGTAAATTCTAGGCCAGCCTGAGCTATGTAAGAGGCCCTGTCTCAAGAAAAAAAAAAAAAGGTGCGGTGGGGGGGACTGTAAAGATCATTGACAGGCTTTTTAGTAAATAACAACAAGTTGTGGTAGAAAGAAGAGAAACTTTATTTAGATTTAAATACTTAGTTTTTGTTGTACTTGTGTGGCCTGCAGGCAAACTGCTTTCCTCTCTGAGAATTAGTTTCCTCTGACAGAAACTGGGGAAGATGGTCTATGTCAGAAGCACTGGCTACATGCTGTAGTATGCTGTAAGGTTAATTGGCCTCTTAGGCTCCAGATGATTCTCCTGTCTTTATCTCCCACTTAACTGTCAAAATGCTGGGATTAAAGATATGTGTACCACATCTGGCTTTGTATGTGGTTTCCAGAGGCTTGCACAGTTAGCATGTGAACCCACCTAGCTGTTCCCCCCCCCCCAGCCTATCAGGCTTTACGTCACATGTTTTAACGCTGTAACTAGAACAGAGATCTGTAGTTACTACTGTTCTTGAAAGCCTATCCTGTCACTCTAATGAAATGAACTTTGTCATCTCTGATGATATTTTTTGCTTCAGAGTCTGTCTTTCTTATTGCTTTTATTTCAAAACCATAAGCATAAGCACCTGGGCTGGAGAGATGACTCAGTGGTTAAGACTATGACTTCCAGAGGACTCAGGTTCAGTTCCCAACACCCACATTATAACTAAGAACTCTCTGTGACTCAGTTCTAGAGAATTCAACACCCTCTTCAAGCCTCTATGCGAGCTGCACACATGTGGTATACAGATATATATGCAGGCAAGACACCCATAAACATAATATAAAAATAAATACATCTCAAAATTCAAGTTCTTATAAACCTAGCACACAGGAGGCAGCAGCAAGATGGATCAGGAATTCAAGACCATCCCCAGTTATATAGAGGCCAGCCTGTTTTAAAAGAAAAATAAAGGGGGCAGAGAGGAAAGAAAGACAGACAGACTGACTGACAGACAAATACTATAAAACCAGAGTCTGCATCTTACATTGTTTGTTTGTTTGTTGTTAGTTTTTCGAGACAGGGTTTCTTTGTATAGACCCAACTGTCCTGGAACTCACTCTGTAGACCAGGCTGGCCTCAAACTCAGAGATCCACCTGTCTCTGCCTCCTAAGTGCTGGGATTAAAGGTGTGCGCCACCACACCTGGTAGATGAGAGGTAAATTTAAGAGTGGGATATGAGCCATGAAAGGGACAAGATTCCTCAGGTTATGAAGTAGGAGTGTTTGACTTAGTCTAAAGTGATGCTGGATGCTTTTCTGGTAAAATCTAAGCTGTGTCTCACTAATAGAGCCAAGCAGAAAAAGGGGAAGATTGGCTTCTACAGGAGACAACAGCATGAACAAGATGTCAGAAAACAGAAGACGGTACAGGAAAGCTACGTTAGAGCACACCGAGGCCCACTTCACAATGGTCCTTGGGGCCAATAGGCTACTATGTGGGTATCAAACACATCTATTCCCAGTAACTGCCTGTCTCCTTAAGAAAAGGGAGGGAGGGCCGGGCGGTGGTGGCGCACGCCTTTAATCCCAGCACTTGGGAGGCAGAGGCAGGCGGATCTCTGTGAGTTCGAGGCCAGCCTGGTCTACAAGAGCTAGTTCCAGGACAGGAACCAAAAAAGCCAGGGAGAAACCCTGTCTTAAAAAAAATTCAAAAAAAAGAAAAGAAAGAAAGAAAGAAAGAAGAAAGAAAAGGAAGGGAGGGAGGGAGGGAGGGAGGGAGGGAGGGAGGGAGGGAGGGAGGGAGAAGAGAAGAAAAGGTGATCAGAAACACCTGCATGTGAGAGCTCTGAAGCTCCTCCAAGTGCCTGGGTTCTAAGCCTGAGGTTAGGGGCAAATACAGGTGCCAAGCACAACAGTGACAAATCGAGATTCACACTTTAGAAAAATGTCCCTGACTGCAGAATAAATGAGCAAGACTGAACCAGGAAAAACTTAACAAGAAAGCTGTTACAGCAATCCAAGGGACAGGTGACAATAACCAAAGGGTATGTTTACACTTCTGTTTTGGCATTTTGAGATGGAGTCAATCTCATAAAACCCAGGCATGGACAGGCCTTGAATTCATGGCAGTCCTCCTGCCTTGGCCTCTGGAAAGCTGGTGTTATAATGTGAGCCTCCATACCTGATGTGGGAGAGTCTTCTGTTTTGTGTTGATTTCATCGGTTAATAAAGAAACCGCCTTGGCCCTTTAATAGGACAGAAAATTAGGTAGGCGGAGTAGACAGAACAGAATGCTGGGAGAAAGAAGCTGAGTCAGTCAGTCGCCATGATTTTCCTCTCCGAGACAGATGCAGGTTAAGATCGTTCCTGGTAAGCTACCACCTCGTGGTGCTACACAGATTATTAGAAATGGGTTAATCAAGATGTGAGAGTTAGCCAATTAGAGGCTGGAACTAATGGGCCAGGCAGTGTTTAAAAGAATACAGTTTGTGTGCTGTTATTTCGGGTATAAAGCTAGCCATGCAGGAGCTGGGCGGCAACGCAGCTCACAGCTCCTTACTACACATACCTAGCTAGCTTTTACTAGTCTTAAAGCCTCATTTTTATGAGCCAGGCATGGTGGAACACATCTTTAATCCCAGCACTCAGGAGGCAGAAACAGGCAGATCTCTGTGAGTTCAAAGCCAGCCTGGTCTACAGAGTGAGTTCCAGGACAAGGAGGGTTGTTACACAGAGAAACCCTGTCTCAGGAAAAAAAAACAATAATAATTTCTATAGAAGCCTCATATAGTCCCCCAAGCCAGCAAGATAAACGTACTGGCTGCATAAGCCTGACAAGGTAAGCATGGTCCCCAAATTCACAGAAAGCCGGTTGCATCTGGAATCTCAGCACTCCTGACAGAAGTCCAGAATCTTCACAGACAGCTAGGCTGGTGTATGGAGACCCTTCCTCAACAGTGTGAGAGAACGGACTCCTGAGAGTTGTTCTCTGGTCTCTCTCTCTCTCTCCCTTCCTCCCAACTCTTTAAAATCCTAACTGGATCATTGTCCCTGATTGTGAAACAACTTTCTTACGCAGAGCATGTCACCAAGAGAGCTATTCCTATCAAAAAAAGATCCTTTTAAATGTCTGTACCAAACAGCTCAGGCTCTGGTATCCATGACTATGAATTACTCATAGTGCCAGGAAAGAAAACACAACACTTACTTCATGAAATACTGCTCCAGAATATGGAGACACTCCCAAATCCAGCAGTGCGAGGCCTTCAACCACTGAAAACAAAGAAATACAAGTTCACTCAGACTTTAGAGACAACAGCAAATGGTCATAAACTAAAATGTCAGATATTCCTAGGACCAAGGAATGCCTGAGTTTATCCCTTCACCTCAGGTCAAGCAAGTGGCTGAAGGTCTTCATTTGAAAAAAAAAAAATCTCAAGACTGTACATACGTATGAAATTCTCAAAGAATATGTCACATGCATACACACACACACGTGAAATTTTCAAGAATGGAGAATTCTTCCACACAAAGCAGTTCTTTCCATCACGAGCTGTGCCCATTACAAGGAAGTTTTATATTAAGCTGTAACTTCTGAGGTTAGAGAAATGGCTTGGCAATTAAGAGCTGCGTACTGCTCTTGGTCCCCAGTTCAGTTCCCAACACCCCTGTCCAGCAGCTCACAATTGCCAGTAGCTCCAGCTGCGAGGACACATCCCCCTCTTTTGGCCTCTGCCTTTGCATACACACAATCCCACAAAGACATGCATACATGCACACAATCTAAAAAATAAAACTAAATAATTAAAAAAAAACTATAAACTTCTTCTACTTCTCTGTGGTCTCCACCAACCCTAAAGCATTTCTTCTATGCATAGTCTACCCTATTCCAAAGCACAACTAACAAATCAGCAACAGGTTTTAAAAAACGTCCTCCAGGTTAGTGAAAGTTGCTCTCTTGTGTTACCTGTTTCAGTGACATTTACGTCATTTTTCTACAGAGTAAGATATACTTTTTAGCTGTGTTCCTTTAATTCTAACCTTATACGGAGTTGGAAGATGGAAATTGAGCTATTTGGGGGGGTGTTTAACTAGGTTTTTGTTTTGTGGCAGAATGTTTACATGTAGGAAAGATTGACCTCAAGTTCGCAATCCCCTGTCTCAGCAGCCCCCCAAGTGTTGGAATTATAGGAGCTGGCCATTAGGCCCAACTAAGATGATACTTTGTTGGCCTCAAACTTCCGGTGCTGCCAAGAATCACCTTAAGCTCTTTAACTTTCCTGCCACCACCGCTCAAGTTCTAGGATTACAGGCATACACCACCATGTCCAGCTTAAAATGTTTGGTTTGAGGGTTTTGGGGTTTGGTTGGTTTGGTGCTATGGACTTAACTTGGGAACGTGTGCATACTAGGCAAGCACTCCACTATGCTATATCAGGTACACAGAATAATTTTTGTTTTTTTATGCAAGGTCTCACTATGTAACTCTAGCTGACTTATAATTCACTATATAGCCCAGGCTGGCCTCAAACTGAGAGACCCACTTGCCTCTGCCTCCCCAGTGTTAAGATTAAAGGCGTGTGCTACCATGCCTGGCTCCAAATGATAATTCTTAAAGTAGATTACATTAGAAAATAATTGATCAAGTGCCTGATAAAATATATTCAGTACAGCACTGAGAGTAATAATTTTTCTTTATCTTCCGTGTATGGGTGTTTTGTTTGTGGATATGTCTGTGCACCACATATGTGCCTGATTCTGATGACGCATCAGATCCTCTAGAACTGAGTTACAGATGGCTGGGAGCCAACAAGTGAGTTCCAGGAATGGAACCTGGGTCCTCTGGAAGAACGGGCAGTGCTCTTAACTGATGAGCCATCTCTCCAGTCCCACTTAATAAAAACTGAAAATAATGCCAATATTGATTAATGGAGATTTATTTAAATATGTATTGACCAATATACTAATATATATACTGATATATTAGGCATTAAAACTATATTGCAAATAACTGAATAAATAAATAGGTGGAAGAGAAAGAAATGCTCTCCTTATAGAATGCTCAGCATCAAGTGTAGGAAGGCTAGGCGCGTGGGACAGCAGCAGGGCATCATGCAGAGCATGCAGGAGGATGCATCCGGACAAAAGCGTAAACAAGGAAGAACGGAAGAAAGAGCAGAAAGTCATCAGTTGACTGACCCACAGAATGGTTCTGAAAGCAAGAATCATTTGCAGATGCTAAAGTTAGGGGTAGAAGTATGTAAACCACAGTACTTTCAAGGGGAAAAGTAATAATTTCATGTAGGCCTTACATTCCCTGCTATAATCAGGTGATCCATTAAAACGTCAATATGTGAGTTATATTAATTACCAAGTATCTCAGGATTCATTGATGAGAAGAATTCTGTGGTTCTCATGCCAACAGTGTGGTAGAATAACAACAACAAAAAACTAACAAAAAACCCATAACCTCCACCTAATCATGGGAAAGCATCAGGCAACCAAAAATGGCAGGTACATAACTGTCCAGTACTCTTAAAAAAAATAAATCAAAGGAAGAGTCCCAGACGGGTAGTCACTAAGGAGATGTAACCACTAAATGCAAAAGGAGGTCATGGATTGAACATTAGGCCAGGAACTGAACAACAGGGACGCAGCACAATTCTAATAAGGTATATACACTAATAGTACTAACTGACCGAAGCCACAATATTAAGTATATTAGGTAAACTGTAAATAGGAACTTTATTTTTGCAACTCTCTCTGTGTGTGTGTACACGCACATGTGCTTTGAGTACCTACGGAGGCCAGAAAAGGTTACCAGAGCTAGAGTTACTGGAGTTTATAAACAACCTGATGTAGATGCTGGGATCCAAACTCCAGTACTCAGATAGACCAATAAGTACTATATGTGTGTATTAAAAATTTAAAAACATTTATATGTTTGTTGGGTTTTTTTTTTCATTTTTTGAGATAGGGTTTCACTGTGTAGCCCTAGCTATCATGAAACTGATTCTGTAGACCATGGCGGCCTTGTACTCACAGAGATCTGCCTGCCTCTGCCTCCTAAGTGCTGAAATTAAAGGTGTGTGCTACCACCACCTGCCTCAATAAGTACCCTTAACTGCTGAACCATCTCTCCAGTCCCTTTGAAACTCCTTTGAAAATTGAAATATTTCAGGGTTGGCAAAATGGCTCAGTTAATTAGGTTATTACTGAAAAGACTGATGACCTGAGTTTGATCATCAGATCCTAAAGCGAAAGAAAGAACAGTCTCCCTCAGCCCAGCAGTGGGGACTACACCTTTAATCCCAGCACTCAGAAGGCAGAGGCAGGTGGATCTCTATGAGGCTGAGGTCAGCCTGGTCTACAGAGTGAGCTCCAGAACTTCTCTGTCTCAAAAAACAAAAACAAAAACAAAAAACAACAACAGAAAGCTACAGATCTATGTTTATTGAAGGAAATCTGCCCACAAAATGCTAAGAGAAAAGCTGGAAGTAATACAGCACACAAAATATAACACAATTTTATTAAATGTTTAAAGAAATTTTATTAACATCAAATACACAAAAAGAATGGGCTTCATTAGGACATTTTATACATGTAATACAAACACATGAGGATTTAAAGTTGAAGGCTAGCCTGGGCTACACTGTAAGATTCTCAAAACAAACACGGAAGGAAGAAGGGAAGGAGAAGGGACAAGAAAAGAAATACCTGGGAAAATAAATATTAAGATGCTTTAAACTGTGTATTTAACCTAAAGAAGGAAACTATTTATAGTTACCAACATTTTTCCCCCAAGACAGGATTTCTCTGTGTAGCCCTGGCTGCCCTGGAACTTGCTCTGTAGACCAGGCTAGCCTCCAACTTAGAGATCCACCTGCCTCTGCCTCTCCAGTGCTGGGATTAAAAAAGCCTGATTTTACGCCTTTAATCCCAGCACTCGGGAGGCAGAGGCAGGCGGATCTCTGTGAGCCCGAGGCCAGCCTGGTCTACAAGAGCTAGTTCCAGGACAGGAACCAAAAACTACGGAGAAACCCTGTCTTGGAAAAAAAAAAAAGCCTGATTTTTTGCAAGATAATTTTAACTGGGGATTGCAAGACACATTATTCAGGTAAAGACTCTTGTTGCCAAGACCGATGACTTGAGCTCAATCCTAAGAACCCAAATGGTATAAGAGAACCACCAACTCCCACAAGTTGTCTTAACTCTACGAGCAAGTGTGTGTGTGTACACATATGCACACACACGGAGCAAAGAAAATACATAAAAATTTACAGAGACAACTGTAACTGGTCCTTTCTACGAGGACCAGGAAAAAATACCCCTAAGCAGCAGCAGAGACGTCACTCTGTAAGACGGCTGTTAAACTCTCAGTAATAGCTTTACTGGAGACCAAGAAAAGGATTTATTAACCCACTGCACATGACTTCCCTCAGCATAGGCCAAGGGCATCTGACACAGCAGTAGAAGCAACACTTGGGAATCAGACAGTATAAGGCTGTCTGGAAACAGCAGGCTTCACATCGCCATCTAACCCAGAGAGAGGTTTTCAACAAGCACCTTTCTTTCAGAGATACTTTGGCTAGATATTGTGCAGGAGTAAACTCGAGTATTCTCTGGCAAGTGCCTAGAATGTGGCTCTGGCAACTGGTGATATATATACATCATCATATTATTTCATGGATAACATCTGGAGGGAAAGTCAACCTCATGTAAGAACATTTATAAAAACACCACTCTTTATTGTAATATTAAGATATGTAAGAAAGGCATAAATTCAGAATAGTTTTTTTGTTTTGTTTTGTTTTTGTTTTTCAAGACAGGGTTTCTCTGTAGCTTTGGAGCCTGACCTGGAACTAGCTCTTGTAGACCAGGCTGGTCTTGAACTCACAGAGGTCCACCTGCCTCTGCCTTCTGAGTGCTGGGATTAAGGGAGTGCGCTGCTACCACCGGCTTAACCTAAATTTTCTGTTAGAAACCCAGATGTTTTTCGTAACCTGCAAAAGTAAACTTCTAGAGCAGAGGACAAGACAGGAAAATGTGTTCTCTTTTAGAAGCCTCATAATCACAGGCAAGTGTTCTACCATTGATGAACACACCCAGACCTAGAGCCTCATAATCACAGGCAAGTGTTCTACCACTGATGAACACACCCAGACCTAGAGCCTCATAATCACAGGCAAGTGTTCTACCATTGATGAACACACCCAGACCTAGAGCCTCATAATCACAGGCAAGTGTTCTACCACTGATGAACACACCCAGACCTAGAGCCTCAATATCACAGGCAAGTGTTCTACCATTGATGAACACACCCAGACCTAGAGCCTCAATATCACAGGCAAGTGTTCTACCATTGATGAACACACCCAGACCTAGAGCCTCAATATCACAGGCAAGTGTTCTACCACTGGCAAGCACACCCAGACCTAGAGCCTCATAATCACAGGCAAGTGTTCTACCACTGGCAAGCACACCCAGACCTAGAGTCCTGCCATTTTTATTCATTTAGTTTCGTTTTCTGGTTTTTTGAGACAGTGTCTCACACTGCCAACCACCTATTTGACACTCATTATATTATAAATATATAAAACCACAACTTATATCTGAAGATGACCTCAAACTCACAGCAATTCTCCTGCCTCAGCTTTCTAAGTACTAGGATTACAGGTATGAGCCACGAAGCCCAGCTCAACTCTTTCAAAATGGGGGAGGGTATTTTTAATTATGTATATGCATGCATGTGGTGTGAAGGTATATTTTAAAATAATACATAAGGGGGCTGGAGAGATGGCTCAGTGGTTAAGAGCATTGCCTGCTCTTCCAAAGGTCCTGAGTTCAATTCCCAGCAACCACATGGTGGCTCACAACCATCTGTAATGAGGTCTGGCGCTCTCTTCTGGCCTGTAGGCATACAGACAGACATTGTATACATAATAAAAAAATAAATATAATAAAAAAGATACATACACATAAAATAAATAATTTTAAAAAAATAATACATAAATAAGGTAGAGGATAATAGAAGACAACTGAGGATAATAGAAAATAACTAGAATTGCCCTCTGGCCTCCAGATAGGAGTATACACACACACACCCATGTAACATACACACTCTACACATAAATAGTTTTGAACTATAACTCTAAATCTTTGTTGTTAAGTTTGTTTTAACATTCATTTAGAGAGAGAGAGAGAGAGAGAGAGAGAGAGAGAGAGAGAGAGTGTGTGTGTGTATGTGTGTGTGAAGAGAGAGACTGGCTGCGTGAATTTTGTGTGTGTGTGTGTGTGTGTGTGTGTGTGAGAGAGAGAGAGAGAGAGAGAGAGAGAGAGAGAGAGAGAGAGAGAGAGAGAGAGAGAGAGAGACAGTATACATTTGGAGGTTAGACAACAACTGTGGGAATCGATTCTCCTTCTATCAAGTGATTTCTGGGGATCAAACTCAGATCACCAGGCTTGACATCAAGCAACTTCACCCACTGAGCTATCACGTCAGCCCATTTGTTTCGTTCTATTCCATTTATTTTTATGCATCATGTGAATGTATGTGTAACAGGCTTGAGGTTCCACTGGGATCCCAAACATCCAGTGCAGTCACCAGCTACACATATGCCAGTCTAGCTGGCCCTCATGATTCCAGAGACTCTCTAGTCTCTGCCTCCTATTACCCAGTAAGATTACCAGAATTACAGATGCTCACACTATGCATGCTGTGGAATATTATTTTAAGATATGGTACATTCATTTATGCTGTAGAACATTTCTTTAATGATGCAAAGATGTGTTGCATTCTTTTATGTTGTACTTATTTAACTCTGTGAGTTGTGTTACTTTGCCTGTCTAAAACATCTGATTGATCTATAAAGAGCTGAATGGCCAATAGCAAGGCAGGAGAAAGAGCAGGTGGGGCTGCAGGCAGAGAAAATAAACAGAAGGAGAAAAAGAGGGATGAGAAGCAAGAGAGAGCAAGGAGTGAGAAAGAAGGGGCAGCCACCCAGCCAGAGTCAGACACAGGTAGGAGTGAAAGCAAGATTACAGAAGAGAAGGAAAAGCCCAGAGGCAAAAGATAGATGGGATAATTTAAGTTAAGAAAAGCTGGCAAGAAACAAGCCAAGCTAAGCCCAGATATTCATAAGTAATAATAAGTCTCCGTGTGCATTTATTTGGGAGCTCGGTGATGGGCCCCCGAAAGAGTCAATGAGTCAAAAACAACCAACTACACTGTGCATGCAGCTTTTGCCTGGCTTATAGGGTTTGAACTCAGGGCTTTATGCTTGCATGGCAAGTACTCGTACTCACTAAGTCACTTCTCTAGCCCTAAGTTTTTTTCTGAGGGGGAGGCGGTGGTGGTGGTGATGGCAGCGGTGGTTTTGGTTTTGGCTTTCTTAAAGACTGGTCTCACTCTGTGCTCAGGCTGGACTACAGCTGGCTGCACGCCTCTTGCCTCAGCTTTCAGGTGTTGGACTATAGATCTGAGGCATCGTCATCATCTACATACGAAAGAACAAATGATAACACCCTAACTTAGAACCCATCAGGTAGGCTGGGACCTAGCTTGACTGGTAGAGTGCTTGCCTAGTATGCAAAAAATCCAGGGTTCAATGCCAAGCACCACAAAAAACCAAACATAATGGCACACACCTGTAACCCCAGCACCTGCGAGGTGAAGGTAAGCAGGTCAGAACCTCAAGGTAATCCTCAACTACCTGAGTCCCAGGCTAGCCTGGGATACATGAGATTTGGTCTCAAAAAACAGGGACGGAGGAGATGGTTAGTCGGTAAAGAACCCATATTAAAAACCTTGTAATCCTAGCGCTGCAGAGGCAGAGACAGGAGGATCTTGAGGCTCACTGACCACTAGCCTAGCTGAATTGGTGAATCCCATGTTCAGTGAAAGACCCTTTGTCATGGTATTGGTCAACCTGACAAACACCTGGACATACGGAGGAAGAGGGAATCTCAACTGAGAAACTGCCTCTGTCAGACTGACCTGTGGGCATGTTTGGGAGGTATTTTCTTAATTGCTAATTGATGTAGGATTGGTGGCTATTCAGGACAGGGAGCAGAACAAGCCAGGGGAAGCAAGCCAGTAAGCAGCTTTCCTCTACGGTCTCTGCTTCAGGCTCCTACCTCAGCTTCCCTGATGATGGACCGTAACCTGTAAGCCAAAGAAACTCTTTCCTTCCCAAGTCAGTTTTGGTAATATTTTACCACACCAACAGAGAGCAAATCAGTACTTCCTTTCATTACAGCATAATCAGGGAAGACACCTAATATCAAATCTGGTCTGCACACACACCTGCGCACACACACTATATACACACATGAACACAAACAATGTCTAAATAAATAAGCACATATTACAGCCAGCCAACGTCTATGAGGATGAGGATACCAGGCCCTTTATCCAAAGAGCTGATGACTCAGAAATCTCAAAATGTCATGTAAAACCAGAATGGTCCCTACTTTACTTTTATTTTGTTTGTTTTTTGAGACTAGGTTTCTCTGTGTAGCCCTGGTTGTCCTGGAACTCACTCTGTTGACCATGCTGGTCTCTCATTCCTAATGAATCCCCTATCTCAGCCTCTTAAATGCTGGAATTACAACTATAAGACAGTATGCTTGGCATAATTACCTGCTTTTAAATCTACCCTACTAAACGAATTATAAGTGACAGATATTGTATCCTCTCCTTAAAATGAGCTAGTAACTATCATTTCTTCACAACAAATTCCTAATGCCTATGACCACTGTGAAAGAAAATTGCCCCCAAAGGGAGTGGTGCTATTAGGTGTGGCCCTATAAGAGGAAGTGTATCACTGTGGGGGTGGGCTTTGAGGTCTCTCCTTTGCTCGAGCCACTCCCAGGGACAGTCTACTGCATATCAACTTATAGCAGCGCCTTCTCCAGCACATCTTCCTGCATGCCGCCATGGACTAATCCTATGATACTGTAAGCTGCCATCTCAATGAAATGTTTTCCTTTATAAGAGTTGCTGTGGGGCTGGAGAGATGGCTCAGCGGTTAAGAATACCGCCTGCTCATCTAAAGGTTCTGAGTTCAATTCTCAGCAACCACATGGTGGCTTACAACTATCTGTAATAAGATCTGGTGCCTTCTTCTGGCCTGCAGGCATGCATGTAGGCAGAATACTGTATATACAATGAATAAATAAATCTTAAAAATAAAAAAATAAATAAAGAGTTGCTATGGTCACGGTGTCAAATGTCTCTAGCCTAGATACGGACCCTCAGCTATGGAGATCTAAACCTCTGAATGTCACACTATTAACACACAGGCCACACACTTATTACCCTATCCTTTCTGACTCACCTACTCAGCTCAGGCAATGTGACCCCTGTTCAGGACCTTAGAACTGAGGTTTTGGCTTTACTGTGCTCAGTTCAGTATGGTTATCTCATTTAGTGTTGTGTTTCACAGAAGTCACAAAGGAAGGAAATGGCAGAGCAAAGAAAGACTCAAATTCTTCTGAAGATTCTAGAAATCATACATAATGTTGCCTCCTCTTTAAATCCTTCTATCTACTCTGTAAACAACAGACCCGACGCTTTCATTTCTTCCACATTAGTCAACAGGAACTAACTACATACCTGTTCTATGCCCAGCACCAAGGAATTTAAGCATAAAACAGTATCTCAAGGAGCTGGTAATACTACAGGAAGACCAGATCTCAACAAATAATTGTTATATAAGGTGAGGATTACTGTTTAGTTTTGAGACACAAGTCTTACTACATAGCTGGGCTGGCCTTGAACTCTATAAGGAGCTTAGGTTGGTTTCAAACTTGAAATGTTCCTGTCTCAGCTTCCCCGCCCCGTGCCGGGATTTCAGACCTGTGCCACCACGCCCAGCTCAGAGAAATAGTCTTAAAAACAGGCATGTATAAGGTTCTAAGAGTGTAGAGGAAGAATAAATGTTATCTCATGACAGCAAGTGATATCAAAACATGGGCATTAAAGTTTGAGAATAAAGTTAGATGTGGTGGCTCACACCTACAGTCCCAGCACTTGAAGGCTGGTCACCATGAATTCGAGTCCATCCTGGGCTAAAGGAGAGACCCCATTTCAGAAACAAATAATAAGCAAGTGTAAAGGAGAATTCTAGGGTGCTAATATTTTTTATCTGGGTGCTGGTTATCTGTGTATACATGGTTCACAAAACTTCACTAAGACCCCTTACATGTGCTTTATATGTATAATGTACTTCTGGTTTTTTGTTTTGTTTAAAGACTTAAACTTGATCTGGACAGATGGTTCAGTGCGTAAGGGCACTCACTCCATGTACAAGCAAGAAAACCTCAATTCAAATCCCCCCACCCATGTAAAAAACAAAAAAATGGTCATAGCCACAGATGCCTATAACTCCACCATTATAGAGGTGGAAATAGGAAGCAACCTGGAGCTCTTGGCCATACAGCCCAGTGGAAATAGCTTCCAGTTCCGAGAGGCCCTATCTCGCGGGAGAAAGGGTAGAGTGACACCGGAGGCCACCTGACATCTTCCTTTAGCTTCTGAACACACATACCATACACAGAACACCCCCCCCACACACACACACGTAATGATAAAAAAATTAATCAAATTGTAGCCCTAACCTAACCCACAGATCTTCTCTATTCTGGATATTTCAAATCCTCGGTATTTCCTGATCCCCTTTGCCTTCTGCAACCTGGAATTCCCCGTTTTTCTAATCTTTTCCAAACTCTAGTGCTTCGTTAGTCCGTTCTGGAAAATGAAAGACAGTTTATCAGGGTCTGACACTAAGGCAACTATGACAACTATGACAAACCCTTGTTCGTCTCCTTTACTGGCCTGTGGCTCCTTCACCCCAATTTCTGTGCCTTGTTGGAGGGGATGGCATGCAATAAGGTTTGATGAAAAACGTAGCATACATATATTAAAAAGACAAACTAAGAAAAACTTCACTGAGAGTCCAAGACTGGGCAGAAGTGACTTCAGAACACAGATACCATTCTTGCAAAAGCACGGGTTCCCTCGGCCCCCCTAATCCCCTCCACCATCTGCTACTGGGTGGACCACCGCCTGTAACCTCGCTGCCAAGCCCTAACACTCCACAAACGCAAGGCCCGACTCGGGAGAGTGGGCCACGCCCCCTCGGAGACCCACCCCTCGGATAGTGGGGCTCACACTCCACACCTCCTCTACACCCCATCCTCCGCACCAGAGCTCCGCCCTCAGCTCGCGAAGGACCCCAGAAGCGGGTCAGTCTGCTCAGAACCGCACGCAGGTGCCCAATGCCTCCACCTCCAATTCAATCCACTGAGGCTGGGACAGTGCAGACCGGCCTGCTCCAGCCGGTGGCCTCACCTCTCTTCCAAGAGCTCAGTGGGGACACCACCTCAACCCTCTCGGAAATGAACTCGGCCAAGCTGGAGCGAAATAAGGCCGCCCTCACGGTCACGGCCACCACAAGCAGCAGGACCAAGGGAGCCGCCATGATAACTGAGGCGGGCGCGCAGGCGGGGAGGGCAAAAGGCAATGCGGAAGAGCCTCAAGCCCTGCGCGCCACCCTGTAGTACCTCGGCCGGGCGATTGCCGCTGCTGCTGCGGGAGCCCAGCGGCCTGAAGACTACCACTCCCAGGAAGGCTTGCGGCGGGACGACGGAAAGCGGAATGTGTCAAACTCGTAGTAAAGGTTTGGACTGCACCTCTGCTCACCCAAGAGAAGGGAAAATTTTTTTACTGAGATCGTGAGCACATCTTAAAGAAATAAGTTCACCAGTGCGCATATTTTTAATGTGAAAATGTTTACTTTTATATTTTTAAAGAGTGCCTTGTGTGGATTTATTGTACGCCAACCGTCCTCCAGGCACTATATTGTGTTCTGAGGAAACACTTTGGAGTGGCTTAAACGCTCTGCGACCTTCAGCAAGTTATTTAACCGAGGGAAGACAGAGCAGGAACTCAAGGCAGGATCTTGAAGCTAAAACCGTGGAAGAACACTACTTCCGGACCTTCTCTTCTGCTCATGCCCAGCCCGCTTTCTTGCACAACACAGGCACACCTGCCCAGGGATGATGCCCCCCCCCCCCCCCGACTTTAGTCAATTTCAAAATCAAAACAGTTTCTCACACACCCGTCTGATGGAGGCAATTCTTCAACTGAGGTTTCCTCTTCCCAGATGGCCCTAGGTTGTGTAAAGTCGACAATAATAACCAAAACAACTACTATAGTAAAGTAGCGTGTAATGACGCACTTCTGCGTCTTCTCAATTAGGTTGGTAGTTTGACATCCCTCCAGGTGGGAGTGTTTACATCTGAGAAATCAGCAAACACAACAAACCATGGGTTTTGAGAGCCCGTTGATAAGCATTAACAGCACACCTCTTCATTAGTTAATGTATGAAAAGTGCTCAGGTAAGGGCTTAAAGATTAGCTATAATAATTAATTATACAGGAGATTTTGGAACCATGAGGAAAACAGAACAGTGCATCAATAGTATAACTATGGTTAATAAAAATTAGTGACTTATAGTGATTTGTGTGTGTTTTATTTGTTTATTATTTATTTATTTATTTTGGTTTTTTTCGAGACAAGGTTTCTCTGTAGCTTTAGTGCCTGTCCAGGAACTGGCATTTGTAGACCAGGCTGGACTTGAACTCATAGAAATCCACCTGTCTCTGCCTCCTGAGTGCTGGGATTAAAGGCGTGTAGCACCACCACCCAGCTTTGTGTGTGTGTGTGTGTGTGTGTGTGTGTGTGTATTAATAAATAAAGCTTGCCGAAGATCAGAATGCAGAGCTAAGCCACTAGAGGCCAGGTAGCCGTGGCACACACCTTTACCCCAGGACTCAAGGCCACCCTGGGCTACTCGAGATTGAATCTGTCTAAAAAGAAAGATAGAACTCACACATAGATGCTCCAGGCACTTGGGAGTCACATGCCTTTAATCCCAGCACTATGGAGGTGGAGACAGGAGTAATATGGCTGGGCAGAGAGAAATATAAGGCAGGAGAAGACAAGCTCATTGCAGTCTGGGGTTTGGTGAAGAGCATTGCAGTCTACAGTCACTCTGAGGACAGGGTCACCCAATTGTTTGTCTGAGCCTTGGTAGAGGTAAGAACTCTCTAGTGGTTGGCTGCTTTGCTTTTCTGATCTTAGCTTGAACCCCAATATCTGTCTCTGGATTCTTATTTTTAATGCTACATTGACTATTTCAAAATAGATAGTAGAGGCTTTAGAATGTTCCTAACACAAGTAATGTCTGAAGTCCTTGCCACACATGGTATACATGTATTGGGTTATCATACTCTACTCCATAAATATGTAAACTGTTTCAGTTAAAGATATAAAAATACCTTTTTTAGAAAAGAAAAGGTTCATGATTGAGAAATCATGGATGAAGGGATGGTGGTCACATGACAAGCTGGTCAGGGAAGACTGAGACAAGCTGGAGGAGTCCTACACAATGAGAAACTAATCAGAGTTAGCACAGGGAAGAGACTTGGAGTCAGGAAACAACAAATATACACAAGGATCAGAAAAGGGGGCTGGACAGATGGCTCACAACCTAGACAAGAGGAGCAGCAAAGAAACAAGTCCAAGGGAAGACAACAGCATTTCTTGCAAAATGAGAAACACACACATATGAAGCAAGAAGTAGCCTCTCGGCTGTATTAAACTGGGGGTTATTCAAATTACAAACTATAGCCATTGAAAAGTTTTTTATTTTCCTTTTCAGTTATTTTGGTTTTCAAGCACTGGGACTTATGTAGCCCAGGCAGGCCTTGAATTCAGTGTACATCTGAAGATGTCCTTGAACATCTGCTTCTCCTCCAATCTTTGACTCCCAAGTACTGAAATTACAGACTTATGCCACTGCCCCTGGCCTTTTTTGTTTGTATTTTTGTGTTTTGAGATGGGGCCTTGCCATGTACCCCTGGCTGACCTAGTAATCTCAGTGATTTAAAGTGGCCTCAAATCCATGGCAATCTTTGTTTTAAAGATTTTAATTTTGGTGGCACAGGGGAGGCTAGTATGTAGGTGTGGAGGTCAGAGGCCTCTACCTCTGCCTCCCAAGTGCTGGAACAAGAGCATTCCCCATTGCATCCAGCTTCTACTGGAAACTTTAAACAGAGTGATAGCAGATGTTTTAATTTGTGAACTTTTTGAGGGATAAGGGGACAGTATTTCCTGTTTCCTTTGATGCCAGGCATGAAACTCAGGCCCTGGTGCATGCTAAACACTTGCATTACAACTCCCCATCTACACGTGCATTTCGACAAGATCACCATGCCGTGAGCCCATGTGGGTGTCATAGAATCGGATGTGAGGACAAAATTATACCCTCTACCTTTATGGGACTGGAAGAGTTGGTTGAAGAAGTATAAATTTTAAGAATGACGTAAGTCAGGCTGGAGAGATGGCCCAGTGGTTAAGAGCACATACTGTTCTTCCAGAAGATCTGAGTTTAACTCCCAGCACCATGTGACTCACAACTGCCTGTAACTCCAGTTCCAGGGGATCTGAGGTCTCTTGTGTGCATACCCACGCAGAGATTATTAACACAGACCCATCATTAAAAACAAAACAAATGTTGTTTTGTTTTTCAAGGCAGGTTTTTCTCTGTGTAGCTCTGGATGTCCTGGAATTAGCTCTGTAGAACATGCTAGCCTCAAACTCAGATCTCCCTGCCTCCTGAGTGCTGGAATTAAAGGAGTGCTCCACCAGATCTGGCAAAACAAATCTTTCAAAAAAAAAAACCAACATTAAGTCATAAAGAATGGTTGGAGGGGGATCAGCAGGTTAGGAGAATGTAAACATCATCAGCTCCAGGGTTCGTATGAAGTAACAAAGGAATAGAGAAGGAAATTCATCTTTGGATCCCAAGCACTGTGACATACTCTGTCCACGAGCTTATTTAGTCTGTACAGTTTTCTTCCTAAAAGATAGAGATGTTGTTATATGCATATTACATTATGAAAAGTGGATGCTGGAGTAGCATCAGCTCCACAGTGAAGACTGAAGAGACTACACACAGCAGAATGCTCAGCTCATGTCCAGTGGACGCTGGAGTAGCATCAGCTCCACAGTGAAGACTGAAGAGACTACACACAGCAGAATCCGCAGCTCATGTCCAGTGGACGCTGGAGTAGCATCAGCTCCACAGTGAAGACTGAAGAGACTACACACAGCAGAATGCTCAGCTCATGTCCAGTGGACGCTGGAGTAGCATCAGCTCCACAGTGAAGACTGAAGAGACTACACACAGCAGAATCCGCAGCTCATGTCCAGTGGCCGCTGGAGCATAGTAAAGACTGAAGAGACTACACACAGCAGAATGCTCAGCTCATACGCAGCGCCAGACACACACCAGACAGCTATGGTGCTAGTTACACCCACTTTTGAAAAAAATATTTTAAAGTTTATTTTTTTTACATGTATGGGTATTTTGCCTGCATGCGTCTGTGTGTCATGAATATGCAGTACTTGCAGAGGTCAGAGCATGGTCTTAGATCCCTTGGAAATGGAGTTACTCACGGTTCTGAGTGGCCATGAGGGTACTGAGAATTGAACCTGGGTCCTCTGGAAGAGCAGCCAGTGCTCTTATCTGCTGAGATATCTCTACTGCTCCTAGTTACATCATTTTAATAGATAACTTAAAAGTTCCTACCGTCGGATTGTGTCTGGGATGAACCAAGACCCTTATGAATAGAAGTGAGATCCAAACCAATAGTTCTGACAAAGATAAAGCTACTCAGCCTTGCTAGTTACCAGGAGAAGGCAAAGCAAAGCCACCATCAGCCTTCACTTCATACTCACTGGGATGGCTGAAAGAAAAACAACAAAAAAAAACACATTCTGGCAAAACAAATTCTTGTTTGCATTGAAAGGGGGAACATAAAATGTAGCTACTTTGGAAAACAGTTTGGCAATTCTGTTAAGCAAGGGATGGCCATGAGCTCAGAGGTAAAGCTCTTGCTGTCTATCTGAGAGACGTGAAATCCTGTGTCCACACAGCGTGGATAGCTTATTCATAAAGCCACAATAGAAATACTCAAAAATAGGGCTGGAGAGATGGCTCAGCGATTAAGAGCACCGCCTGCTCTTCCAAAGGTCCTGAGTTCAATTCCCAGCAACCACATGGTGGCTCACAACCATCTGTAATGAGATCTGTGCCCTCTTCTGGCCTGCAGGCAGAGTACTGAGAATACTGTATACATAATAAATAAATAAATCTTTAAAAAAAAAACTCAGCTAAAGAGCCTAAGAATCGGTTTTTACCAGAGAGAGACACTTAAAAAATAAAAAGAAAAGAAAAGAAATACTCAGAAATAGACCAGGTGTGGTCGCTCATGCCTTTAATCTCAGCACTCCAGAGGCAGAGGCAGGTGGATCTCTGTGAGTTCAAGATCAGCCTGGTCACAAAACAAGTTCCAGTACAGCCAAGCTTGTTACACAGAGAACCCTGTCTTGAAAAAACAAAACAGAAAGAGAAGTAGTCAGAACTGGATAGACAAAAAGGTCCTATGTTTATACAATAGAACATAGGTAGGCAATAAAAAATAATTAAATGTTGATATATGCTACAACATGCAAAAGCCCTGAAAATATTATGCTAAGTGAAATAAACCAGATCACACAAACTTATTTTACTTAATTCTATTTATATGAAATGTTCAGAATAGGCAAATGTACAGAAGAAAGATTAGCTCTTGGAGTGGCTAAGAGAGTAAGGAAAGGTACAGTTTCTTCTGCTTCTCTTCCTTCTGTGGTACTGGGGATTAATCCTCCCGTCTTTCTTTACTCATATTGAGTGCACCAAGTTGTATGCCAGTATTCTTTTTCCTCTTCCTTCTTCCCTCTTCTTCCTCATTCTTGCCCCCCTCCTGCTCTTCCCACCCTTTGTCTTCCTCCCTCCGTTCTTCCTTCTTTAAGACTGCTCTGGCCTCAAACTCACTATTTAGTCAAAGATGGCCTTGAATAGTCAATCATTTTGCTTACACACCCTAAGTGCTGGGAGAACAGATGTGAGCTACTGTACCCAGTTTGTGCTGTGCTGAGAGATCAGACCCAGGACTTTAGCATGCTAACCCCAGTCTATCAACTGATCTACCTTCTTAGTCTCCTTGCCATCTTTTACTTTGTGTGTGTGTGTGTGTGTGTGTGTGTGTGTGAGAGAGAGAGAGAGAGAGAGGGGGGGGGCACATGCACACACGCACGCGTATTTTAGAAGCAGTGTCTTGCTATGTACCCCTGATGACTAGGTACTCACTATGAAGTCCCAACTAGCCTAGAACTTGCAACAATCTTCCTGTTTCAGCCTCCTGAGTGTGAGGTTATAGCCATGTGCCACCATGACAGCCACTTTTTATTTTAAGACAAATAAATTCCCAGAATTTGAACTTTCAATCCTCCTGTCTCAATCTTATGGGGTTACAGACCTGCACCACCAGGTAAAGTAATACAGCTTCTTTGTGAAGTAACCAGATGGGTCCAAAATTAGGCTGCAGTGATGATTATGCTGGTCTTGAATATACTAAAACCATCTAACTGCATCAGTTCTCTCCCTCTGCCAGGGACCACGGATTGATCTCAGGCCCATACCTGCTGAGCCATCTCACTGATCCAAGAATGCATTTCAATGTAAATTCCTTCAGTCGTCCCTAAAACTGTGATTCACTACAGTAAACTGCATTCCCTATTTCTTCAGGAAATTCTGACATTGCTGACTCAGAATCCATACCTAGAAAAACATGATGCTAAAAGGCATATACGCCCAGCAGCCTACCTAACAAAAGGATGAAAAGAGGAACAAGTTAGCAAATAGTGCTTACAATGGGCCATGGACAATTAGTGTCCTAAATTATACATACTATTATAGCTGATGTTGTGTTCCCATTATTACATGAGGAAACTGAGGCAAAAAAGGACTTAGTAACTTACCCAAAGCCAGGTGGGGGGTGGCACAACCAGGATGTTTATGGAAGCTCTAATTATTGTGGCTAGTTGCTCTAGCTGAGAAAAATGAGAGGAATTTGGCTTGGGTTGACCTGAGGTAGGTTGGGTTGTTTATAGCTGTAGCTGAAGAGAAAGAGTATTTAACAGAAAGGAAGTTGTGAACAAGATGATTCCTTGTAGGTGGGATTTTCTGTCCCATCAGCCTGCTCCCAAAATAATGAAACAGACTTATTATTAATTTTAAATGCTTAACCAATAGTTTAGGCTTGTTACTAACTAGCTCTTCAACTAAAATTAATTTCTTAGCTATGCTTTACCACGTGGTATACCTGGTTTCAGCATGGCATGTTCATCTCCTGCTTCCTCTGCGTCTGGCTGCTGACACCACTCTCCTTCATCCCTGTGCTTTCTTTTAGTCCACAAGCCCTACCTAACCTTGACCCGCCTAGCTATTGACCATTTAGCCCTTTATTAAACCAATGAGAACAGTAAATGTTAACAGTATACAAAAAGATTGTTCCACAGCATTCCCCCTTTTTAGTCTACTTAAAAAAGAAAGGTTTTTTTGGTTTTTTTTATTTTGTTTTTTTTTTCTAGACAGGGTTTCTCTGTGGTTTTGAAGCCTGTCCTGGAACTAGCTCTTGTAGACCAGACTGGTCTCGAACTCACAGAGATCTGCCTGCCTCTGCCTCCCGAGTGCTGGGATTAAAGGCGTGTGCCACCACCGCCCGGCTTTTTTTTTATTTTTCGAGACAGAGTTTCTCCTTAGCTTTTGGTTCCTGTCCTGGAACTAGCTCTTGTAGACCAGGCTGGCCTCGAACTCACAGAGATCTGCCTGCCTCTGCGTTCTGAGTGCTGGGATTAAAGGCGTGCGCCACCACCACCAGGCTAAAAAGGAAGGTTTTAAACTTTAACATAGTAATATTATATACAACAAAACAGTTACCAAGTAAGACTAATAGTTACAGTATCCAATCCATTTGTATTTGGCAAATTTGGAGAAAATACTCTATTATCTATCTTATCTTTGTGAGCTTAAAGTTTAATGCCTACTTTACTTTTTATTATAACTAAGGAAAACTATAGTCTAAGTATTTAGACTTTAACTCCATCAAAGATCAAAAGGATGTAATATTACCTAACAAAAGGGATCTCTGGCTACCTGAAAAGTTACCCAAAGTTCTCCTGCAACATGGAAGCATCCATCTTTTGCCTAGAGGCCTAGTATAGCTGACAGACATTTCCGAGAAGCAGAGAATTTTGAAGAACTGTCCTACCTTGTCTTGGCAAAGTTTGGCACTTTCTTTTGCATTCTACTGGTCCAGGTTAGATAGCATAATGTCAGCAGTCAAAGCAAGGGAAGGTTTTTTTTGCCCAAATAGCCAGCTTTTGCCATAAAGAAAGCAAACTCCATATGGAGATTCTTCAATGCCCATCATATTCTTTTGAAGTAAATTGATGCTCTCAGGAGCAGACATGACTCACTGTCATAAAAATCCTTAGGTTATTAAACATCTTAAATGCCATGTTCTATGGGTCTACTTAAGTATATCCGTTTAACCTTGAAACATACCTAATAGGACTATAAGTTTGATTATTACAGATGACTATTAACCTGTATTTCTTAATTATACATATTTAAATGAGCTGCATAAGCACAATACCTTAAATAAGAGTAGAAACATATATATAGTAGAACAAAAATTAAATTTGTACCAGTAAGTCAAAATCCATACCAATGTGTTTTGAGATGAATAATTCCCTTTTAGATTAGATTCAATAATCTATTCTTTTTTCATAATTTCTATATTATATCCCTTTTTTCCTTCAGAAAGAGATCCTTGAATCTAACTCTTTTTTTTTTTCAGACCATGATCAATAAAAACTTGTAGCCAACCTTCCTTAAATGATGACACACATTCGAAACCCATTTTTGGGAATGTAGGCATTGTTTTCTCTAGACTGTGTCTTGTTTATGGGTGCTGGCATCTTTGGAGGACCCTGAGGAAATCAGGATTATTGTCCAGTCCTGGCTGGAGTAGTCTGTGAGGGTATATTATCTCAGCCAGAAGCCTTGAAGTTGTTTTGGATGCAGAACTCAGAGGAAACTGCAATAGAGGTGTTCGGAGATGCTGGATCATCTGGGCCATTAGTTTTTATTGGTGTCTGGTCCCCTTGCTCTGAAGATACATAAATTTTATTATTTTTATTTTATGTGCATTGGTGTTTTGCCTGCATGTATATCTGTGTGAGGGTATCAGAACCTCTGGAACTGGAGTGACAGACAGTTACGGGCATGCTGTACTGAGAAAGATACCAAGCCACATGGCAAAGTGTAGATAAAAATGTGGGTTAATTGAAAATGCAAGAGTTAGCTAGTAACAAGCCTGAGCTATTAGCCAAACATTTGTGATTAATATTAAACCTCTGGATGGTTACTTGGGAGTAGTGGCTTGCAGTACAGAAACTTCCACCTACAAGAAATCTTATTTTTCCAACTGCCTGATAACCAGCCACCATTATGAAGGAGAGAATAACCAGCTAGTAGAGGATGTTCATGACATTCCAACCACTGACAATTTTATTAGGAAAATAAGACCAAGACACAAATGAGGTCTAAAATCCACATATTACACGTGTACTCTACCCTTGGAAAGCAACAGTGCCTAGTCAGAAGTTTCAGAAAGGTAAACCAAAATTTATGTGAACACATCAGATTTGAAGACCACTTTGCTAATAGCAAAAGAAACTTTGACCAATTGGCAATCCCTACTCACAAGTAGCACATGTCTGTAATCCCAGCTTTTCGGATGTGGAGGCAGAAGGACCATGAATTTAATTTACACATATAGAACCTGTCTCAAAACAACAATAGAAAGTTAACAACTCCTTGAATTTATGTAAAGAAATCAACCCAAACATAGACTTTTCAGATACACCTGAATGAAAAAGAAAGAACTCAAAAAATCATCAAAAGAAACATTAATAACAAGCTATTGTCCCAGGTACTCTGGAGGCTGAGGCAGGAGTATTGCTAGAGGCAATAGATGGATTTTTCTTTGGGCCATCCGCTCACAAAAAGCAACTTGGAGACTTATTATGAAAACTGGTCCTATAGCTTAGGCTTGTCCCATTAGCTCTTATAACAAACTAAATAATTTATATCAATATAGTTGCTAGGATTCAGGAATTATGCTGGCCCCTGTCACCTGGTAGGACGCACCCTCCCAGGTAGTACCCCCACCAACCCAGAGTCCTATGGCTGCTACATCACTACCCATGTATGCAGGTGCAAAAGGTCCCTTTAAGAGATGAGCTCTGCCTAATCCTGCTTTCTTTTCCTGCTGCTCTTCTGAAGAGGCAGGCTGCTCCTTGCCTCTTCTCTCTCTCTGTATTTCTCTTTCCCTTTTCCCTCCCCTTTACCCTTCTCTCAATAAACTCCTCACCTAAGTTCTGCCTGCATGATGTGTTTGTCTCCCACCCGCCACCCACAGTGAGGCCTCTCGAGTCATTTTACAATAGTGCTTTACAATGTGTTTTAATAAATAAAGCTTACCTGAAGATCAGAATGCAAAGCAGCCACACTAGTCAGCCATACAGGCCAGGCAGTGGTGGCACACACCTTTTTTGTTGTTTTGTTTTGTTTTTTTGAGACAGGGTTTCTCTGTGTAGCTTTGGAACCTGTCCTGGCACTAGCTCTGTAGACCAGGCTAGCCTTAAACTCAAGAGATCCACCTGCCTCTGCCTCCCGAGTACTGGGATTAAAAGTGTGCACCACCACCACCCCACGTGGTGGCGCACACCTTTAATCCCAGCAGCCACACTAGTTAGCTATAGAGACCAGGCAGTGGTGGTGCACACCACCTTTAATTCCAGCACTAGAGAGGAACAAACAATGGGAGGAGACACCTCTCACGCTGTCTCATTCCATTTGTGGAAGTAGGATCACCCATTTCGATTGAGGTGAAGGTCAGTGGCTGGCCTCTTTGCTTTTCTGATCTTCATGTTGAACCCCAATATCTGTCTCTGGGTTTTTATTATTTATGCTACATATTAATCTACGTTTTGCCTTGTAACGTTTTACCTCTCTTCCGTCTTGCACCTCCTGCTTCCCCTCTGTGTCCTCTGGCATCTCTCTCCTGTGCCTAGATTCATCTCCTCTCTTCTCTGTGCCCTAAAGTCCCGCCTAACCTCTTCCTACCTAGCTATCGTCTATTCAGCTCTTGATGAAATCAGCCAGAAGGCACCTTGGCAAAGACACATCTTCACAGTGTACACAAAGATTATTCCGCAACAAGAGGCCAGGTTGTATAACATGAAGTCAAGCAAATCCATGACAGAAGTTAAGGTCGCTATGAAGGAAACCTTGGCTTAACCTAGAGTGACCATGACTTTTTACCAGGAAGCAATGAACTATAGTAACTTAAAAATAAATAGTACAAACAACAACAAAAGTGGGGGAGGGCACCCGTGGGAAGTAGCACAGTGTGAGAAGACAATGAAAGGGGTCCTGGAGAGTGAATGAAGATAAAGGACCCCACCTAGTTCTGTGTCTGGATTGGGAAACTAGAGCCCAGAGAGAGGCAGTGCCAGGTGCGGGAACACACAGCAAATCAATAGTGGCCCTAGGCCCAGACACCAGGGTCTCATCATCAGCTTCCTATGGTAACAGCCTCCTGTTCCCGGGCCAGGGTCTCACCATCAGCCTCCTGTTCCCGGGCCAGGGTCTCACCATCAGCCTCCTGTTCCCGGGCCAGGGTCTCACCATCAGCCTCCTGTTCCCGGGCCAGGGTCTCACCATCAGCCTCCTGTTCCCGGGCCAGGGTCTCACCATCAGCCTCCTGTTCCCGGGCCAGGGTCTCACCA
The DNA here is from genome assembly GCF_037038515.1 of Microtus pennsylvanicus. Taxonomy (NCBI): domain Eukaryota; kingdom Metazoa; phylum Chordata; class Mammalia; order Rodentia; family Cricetidae; genus Microtus; species Microtus pennsylvanicus. The sequence continues at coordinate 130,636,463 of NC_134580.1, forward strand.
TCAGCCTCCTGTTTGCTAGAATGCACACGACTAGTTCCCTCCTCAACCCTCCACCCAAAGGTTGTAAGCCCCTCTGCCACCCCCACCAAAAAAGGAGGACCTGGACCTGCAGGCTTACGTAATTCCTCAAGACAGATTACAGAGACCCGGTGTCCACAGTGCTGCCAATTTCCTTCCTACATTGCCCACACATGCCACAGTTACAAAAGCCATCCTGTTAGGAAAACAATACTAAGACATCACTAGGGGTAACCCAAAGCTGTAGCTTTGCTCCTCTATCCTCAGTCTCCTCTACTGGAACCTCTGTTCCTCCCCTAACTCCCCACTCCAGTTTTGTCTTCCTAGCAGCACCCTGATTTTCTCAGCCCTCATTCTTAAATGATTTAAACTAATAAATACATGCTAAGCCCCTATCGTCATATCATCGTGACTGGCTGAGGGGTGAGCATGGGACTCACATCAGGCTATTTGGAGCCAGCAAAGCTCAATTCTGAGATGTTGGATGAGCCGTTTGGGAACATAGATTTGCTCTTTTCCTTTGGGTTTGAGTTTAGAAGGCACCCAGGAGCAGCTGCCAACCTCACTCGTCAAGCTCACCTATACATGTAAGTTAAGGCCAAAGCCTGAATGGTTCTCCTAGGTTCCAGTGAGGCGTCTGCCATCTGTACAGCTTGTGATTTGCACAGACAGCGAGAACAAGCCATTTCCCTGTGATCCTAACCTACACACACAAAAAAAGGATGACTCTGAAGCACGGAGTTAAACAATTGTGTTGTGAGTTAGGGGTGGGTACTCTGTGAGTAGGAACCAATTCCACAGGGCAGCTAAGTTACATATCTCAGTTGCATCCTAAAAGAGGATGGGCAGATAACGCTGTTGTCTGGGCTGGAGAGATAACTCAGCAGTTAAGAGCACTTTCTACTCTTCCAGAGGACCAGACTTTGGTTCCCAGCACCTGTCAGGCAGCTCACAACTTCAACTCCAACTCCAGGGGATTTAATACCCTTTTCTATTCTTCGTCAGGCACCTGAACTCATATGCACAGATACACAGACAGACAGACAGACACACATGCGCGCACACACACACACACACACTCACCCACACTTAAAAAAAAAGAAAACCCTCTGCTTCAACAGATCCTGGGAAGCCACAGAATGGTCTCCTATCGGGCTCCCAGGGGAGACCAAAGGCCCTGGGGAGAAGGCTTTTCCTGTCTGACAAGCCTCCCCATGTTCTGGGACAGTCACAAGGCATTCTGCCAAGAGCCGGATGAACTAGTCAAGCCTTGGCCCTTCAAATTTTCCAGATTTATCTGGGGTTTTAGTTCCTACTCCTAATTTTTCTTAACTCCAAATGCCTGTTACCAGCCCAAGCTGACTGTCAAGGGGTCAGTTGTATGCTGTTGTCTGTCTGTCAAGGGGTCAGTTGTATGTTCAAAAGAATGCTTTGTTTTTGTTTCCAGCATTTCCGTGTGTTGTGCAGCAAGGAGTTCCAGCTATTGTCAGCAGAGGAAGTCCAGCTCAACACTGAGTAAACTCCATCGTCACTGTCTGTTTACTTTTCCTCCACGAGTATCAAGCTTGGAGGGCAGGGACCGAGCTGACTCATCTCTGGGGACACCAGCCCAAGACCTGGGAGAGAGTAAACATTGATACTGAGCTTCCACTTAGATACCTCTAGTGACCGGGGAGCTCACGGCCAATGAGGGACAGCCTGCTCCTCACCCATGGCATCCTTTCCTGCTCAAGTGTCCTCCCCTCCCTGGTTTTGCAGAGGGGACAGAAGTCAAGTAACTCAGAAGGAAGTGCACAAGCTGGGTCTGGATGTAAACCACAGACACTCACACATCATTGGCTGAAGTCTAAAATGGCATGGTTGCCGGGCAGTGGTGGCTCACGCCTTTAATCCCAGCACTTGGGAGGCAGAGGCAGGCGGATCTCTGTGAGTTGAAGACCAGCCTGGTCTACAAGAGCTAGTTCCAGGACAGGCTCCAAAACCACAGAGAAACCCTGTCTCGAAAAACCAAAAAAAAAATAAAAAATAAAATAAAATGGCATGGTTACATTTTAAATGTGCAGCTGGGCAGTGGTGGCACATGCCTTTAAGCCCCAAACTTGGGAGGCAGAGGCAAGCAGATCTCTGAGTTTGAGGCCAGCCTGGTCTACAAAGCAAGTTCCAGGACAGCCAGTGCTACACAAAGAAACCCTGTCTTGAAACACAAAACAAAATGAAAAAACTAAAAATAGTTGAAAGGTGCATATCAATCAATCTTTTTTTTTGTTTTTGTTTTTTTTTGTTTTTGTTTTTTGGTTTTTCGAGACAGGGTTTCTCTGTGGCTTTGGAGCCTGTCCTGGAACTAGCTCTGTAGACCAGGCTGGTCTCGAACTCACAGAGATCCACCTGCCTCTGCCTCCCAAGTGCTGGGATTAAAGGCGTGCGCCACCATCGCCCGGCTCATATCAATCAATCTTATATATTTGAAGAAGTATCTCTGAATTACAGTGTTTTTAAATAAACTATTGGAAGCAACCTTCCTTTCCATTGAGAACTCTCCAGTACTTTCATATGACTGGATATTACGCGTGTGCGACATTAAATGAAGCTGTTCTGCATACTGATGATGAACAGTCTTCAAGACAGAGAGCAATGTGAGCAAAGAGGGTGGAGAGCAGCTTCTCTGTTTGTATGAAAAAGAAACATGCATGGGAACCTAGGGATATGACTCAGTTGGTGGAGTGCCTGCCTAGAATGCAGGAAACTCTACCCTGGGTTGGATCCTCAGCACTGGATAAAATGAGTCCGAAGTGAGAGGCCTCTAATCTCAGCTCTCAAGAAGGGGAAACAAGAACAGAAGGGCAAGGTCATCCTTGCTACAGTGACGGAAGTCAGGGCTGCAGAGATAGTGTGCTGAGTAAGAGTATTTATTGCTCTTGTGCTTCCACAATTGCCTGTTGAAGTCAGAGACTTTTTTGTTGGGGCCATCAGCTCCCTAATAATGACACAGAGACTTATTATCCAAGCTTGGCTGATAGCTTTGACTTGTTTCCAACTAGTTCTTATAATTTAAATTAACCCACATCCTGCCATGCGACTCCTGGCTGTTACCTCTCCTCCTGCACATCCTGCTTGCTTCCTCTGTGTCTGGCTGGCAACTTCACCTTCTCCTTCTCTCTTTTCTTCTTCCTCTTCCTCTTTTTTTCTCCTTTTTTTCCCCCTCCTCATCCTCCCCTCTTCCTACTCCTCCTCCTTCTTCTGGATCTCTCTGCCCCCAAAATCCTGCCTAGCTAGCTATTGGCAGTTCATCTTTTTATTAAATCAATCTGAATGATACATCTTCACAGTGTTATTCCACAGCAGCCTGTGACTTCAGCTCCAGGGGAATCCAGCATCTTCTACTGATCTTGTGACCTTCACTGATGTGCAAAGACACACACACATACATCATTAAAAATAACATTTAAAAATGTTAAAAATATTAAAAATAGTGGGCTGGAGAGATGGCTCAGTGGTTAAGAGCACTGGCTGCTCTTCCAGAGGTCCTGAGTTAAATTCCCAGCAACCACATGGTGGCTCACAACCATCTGTAATGAGATCTGGCGCCCTCTTCTGACGTGGAGGCATACATGGAGGCAGAATGTATACATAATAAATAAATCTTAAAAAAATGTTAAAAATATTTAAAAAGCAAAAATGTGACCTTGAGGCCGGGCGGTGGTGGCGCACGCCTTTAATCCCAGCACTCGGGAGGCAGAGGCAGGCGGATCTCTATGAGTTCGAGACCAGCCTGGTCTACAAGAGCTAGTTCCAGGACAGGCTCCAAAACCACAGAGAAACCCTGTCTCGAAAAACCACAAAAAAAAGAAAAAAGAAAAAAAAAAAAAAATGTGACCTTGAATCTTCTTGGTCACATTAAAAATATATTTATACTTTAAAATTTTACATTTATACTTTAAAATTTTATATGGTATATATTTTTATTTATTTTTATTTTTTTATTTATTTATTTTTTGGTTTTTCGAGACAGGGTTTCTCTGTGGTTTTGGAGCCTGTCCTGGAACTAGCTCTTGTATACCAGGCTGGTCTCGAACTCACAGAGATCCGCCTGCCTCTGCCTCCCAAGTGCTGGGATTAAAGGCGTGCGCCACCACCGCCCGGCTGGTATATATTTTTAAATTGTCACACTGTTTAAGATCTATTTTGATTAATACAAACTTCAGCTGGCAACAGAGTGAAGCCAACTCTCCTTCACAAGAAGGACTCAGGCTTCACTTGGTTGCTGCTGCCTTCCCAGGACACTGAGCTTAGGAGTAGGCACCTGGGCTACAGGACATCATTCCCAGTGGTTTCTCCCATCACCTCTCACTCACTTGGCTTCCTGTCACCACTGGGCTGGGGACCAGAGACAATTGATTATGAGGGCTGTATTTCCAGAGGTCCCATCAATAGAAGGTGGAGGAGAGCCAGCTCAGGAAAAAGGCGACACTTGGTCTGATGTCTGTTCTTCCAGGCACTCTTTTCCTGGCTCCACCTCCAATGGCTGTTTCTCTCTGAGTCCATTCAGTGGAGACATCCGAAAACCCCACTGGACTCGATGTAAAGGGAGGGAGTCAGGATGCCGCTCTGTCACCTGGTACTGCAGGAGGCATCTGAAAGGGGCAATGGCTTACTAAGGACGATTCGACAACACTGGACTTTCTGCTACCAGAGAAGATGGTCCTAAGAAGCAAAAAAGACTTTGCTTTTATCCTAAGGTCAGACTAATAGGCAGCGATGCATAGTGCTTAAGATTGAACCAGATGGGGGAGAGTCGCACCCCACGCAGTCTGTACTCAGCAGCTGCCTGACCCTAGACAAACCTTTGTCTCAGTTTCCCAATTTGTAAGGCAGAGATAAGAAAAGTAGCTTCTGTGTAGGGTTATTGTGAAGCTCTACTGGAATATTACATCAAGCATGTTTGTGTGGGTGAATGTACCTGTGTGTGGGCACACACGCACGTGTGTGGACAGATGTGTGCATCACTTTGTGTGGTCCTCACCTCCCTTTGCACAACTCTGAATCTACTCTCTGCCAGTGTATATACCTTTGTTCTATTCTAGAATTTCATACAAATGCATTTGTACAATATGTCATTTTGTTTCTGGCCTCTACTCTGCATGTCTTTTAGACTGATCTAAATTTGTGGAAAGCATTAGAAGACTCTCCTATTGCCGAGTAGGGGTCCATTGCATAAACGCATCACAGTTCTGTTAGGGAGATATCGAGAGCATAGCAGTTGACGGAGCTTGAACTCTCAGAAGAGGTGGTAGAGGGGCACAAACTGAAGGTGGAAACCATCTGCCCGCATTCTTGCTTCCCTCTCCTTTCCTGTAAACACAAGGAACCAGAAGACATTCCTAAGTCACTTCTCATGCATTCTCAGTTTTTTAGACTTCTAAATGAAGGCTCACAGGGTGGGCCTGGAGAGACGGCTCAGCAGTTAGGAGCACCTTGTGCTCTTATAGAGGTCCCACTTTCAGCCCCCAGCATCCACATAGTGTTCACAACCTTTATGCAAATCTTGTGAATGCCACAGGCACCAGGCACACATGTGGCACACGGACATTCAAGCAAAACACTCAGACATAAATAAATCTTTAAAAAAATTAATTGGAAAAAAAAATTAATTGGGCAGTGGTGGTGCATGCCTTTAATCCCAGCACTAGGGAAGCAGAGGCTGGTGGATCCCTGCTGTTGGAGGCCTTTTGTTCATTCCCGACTGCCCAGACCATGAAATAACCATACAGAAGCCATATTATTTGCAATACTGTTTGGTCAATAGCTTAAGCATATTTCTAGCTAGTTCTTATATCCTAAACTAACCCATTTCCATTATTCTGTGTATCGCCATGTGACTGTGGCTTACTGGCAAGGTTCTGGTGGGTCTGTCCCCTGTAGAGCCTACTCTCTCTATATCTCTTCCAGCCTGACTATATTCTGTTAAGCCATTGGCTGAAAGCAGTTACTTTATTCATTAACCAATAAAAACAACACATACACAGAACGACTTCCCACATCAGATCTCTGTAAGTTTGAAGCCAGTCTGGTCTACAGAGCAAGTTCCAGGATAGCCATGGCTACACAGAGAAACCCTGTTTTGAAAAAAAGAAAATTTGGAAAGAACGAAAGAAATTTAAAGTCTTCCAGGTAAAAGTCAGCCTCTGTGAATTTAGAGCAGATCAAGTTCCTCTAGTGGGAAGAAACAACAGAATTTAGAGACCCAGAGAAGCTGGAAAGCAATAAGCAAGGTCCAGGATTGATCAGTCAATATTTGCACAGCATTCAGAACCTGTGTCCCTGGCTTTTCTCCCGAAGTTCTAGCGGAAGACTCAGCCAGAATCAAGGGAATCAGACGGGAGGATTATGGGGGAAGGAGGGGTGCAGAGTCTCTGAAAGCAAGCTGTGGTGAAGAACAAAGCTACACTCAAACAGAAAGGGGACCACAAACGAAGGGAGGGATAAGGGTGACACGAACCTAAAAGCCTCCCAAAGATATCACCCTCAACCCGAATGACGTCCACAGCAGGCATTATGACTCAAACCTGTAGCTCTGGCACTCAGAAGGCTTAGGCAGGAGGATTGCCAGGAGTTCAATGCCAACCTCCAACTAGAACTAACACAACAGAAGTGGTAACACACATATTTAATCCCAGGTGAGGAGGAGGCAGGTGGATCTCTGTGAGTCCTCTGCCCTCCACACATGTATTGTGGCACACATAATCCACCCCCCCGCCATTAGTAAATACAAAAATCCCTAAAGGACAAGTGGTTGCTGTTCACAGTCAATGTAGATATGGGCCCGAGTGGCTGAACTTAGGAAAGCATTTCCTCCCTTTCAGTCTTAGTTTCTTCAACACTAAAATAGAATAAAATAGAATGAATATATTATTTGCCAGATCCACGGCATAGACCTGTAATGGCAATTTGGTAGGAGGAGGCAGCATAATTGAATATAGAAAGCCTGCCTGGGCTAGAGTGAGTTCAAGGCCAACGCAGGCAGCTTTGGAAAAGGAAAAGAGAGAGCATAGTTCAGTGGTAAAGTGCCGGCCTAGTGTGCATGAGGCCCTGGGTTCTATTCCCCTCATACTGTCAATAAAATAATAGTTTATTATCTACACTCGAGGGCTTCCTTTCTTTGACTCAGTCTCTAGCTTAAGGCAAGGGTTAAGGGAGAGAGAGGTGGGGAGTGACCAGCCCGCTCTCATCACAGTCTGGCTCATACCTGTGGTACACACTCAAGATCCCATGAGGGGCACGCCCAGGCTGACACATCTCCACCCTGTAAAGTTGAGGCCCCAAGCCTGTTCAGAGTCCTCAGGGCATGGTAAGTGTAAGCCCAAGGTCTCGACATGGACACAAGGGTGACCTCTTGACCTCCAAGCCTAGTGCCCATAAAATTAAGCAGATGCTCAGACCTGGAAGGGAGTTGAATCAGATAGGTTAGATGGGCATGGGCAGCTTCCAGTCCCATGGGTGTGAACTCATACACACACCTGTGTACATCTGAACACAGATATCATGCACATACATGGATGTCCACAGGAATGGTACTTTTGTCTGATTGGATGTAAAACTTCAGGGCAAACTCCCAGCATCATAGTCACTATTTTTGTAAAATAGAGACTTGACAAGTATAGGTGTTTTGTCTGCAAGCATGTCTACATTCCTGGTGCCCACCGAGGCCATAAGGGGGCATTGTATACCCTGGAACTGGAGTTACAGATGGTTGTGAGCCACCGTGTGGGTGCTGGGAGTCAAACCTGGGTCCTCTGAAAGAGCAACAGTGCTTTTAAACGACTGAGCCATTTCTCTGGCTCCTTTTTCTTTATATGTTTATTTTGGCAATGCTGGGATTGAAGCTAGGGCATCACGTGTAGGGACAACGGCTCTATCACTAAGCCACAGCCCCCTTTTGATAGTTGCCAAGCTCAAGCCAAAGTCCCAGGTAGCCTGGAATTTGGCCTAGCAGTTTGAACATTGGGTACAGCCAATATTGGGAACAGGATCCGGGTCAATTAGGGTACCAGAGTGTATGCCAAGAGCCCTGTTCTCTAGACTTGGGGAACCAGAACTTTGTGCTCCAACCAAGATAGAGGATCCATGGGGCGACTCCTGTGCCAGACACTGTAGCTTCAGGCTACAGCCACTAAGTCTTTGATTAGAACTCCTATATATCAGATCTGACATCTAACCTGATTGGGAAAATATGTGGACAAGACTCTATCCTTGGAACGTCAATCATTCACTTTTAAGATTTACACAGTCATCAATATTTGCTATTTTAAAAAATATTTAAAGATTTACTTTTATGTGTATGGATATTTTACCTACACGCATATCTGTTTACCACATTTACAATGCCTGAAGAGGCTAGAAGAGGGTGTTGAATTCTCTGAAGATAACAGACACTTGCTAGCTGCCATGCAGGTACTGGGAATCAAACTCTTAACCACCGAGCCACCTCTCCAGCCCGATTTACTTGTTATTTAATTAATACAGGCTGTGGAGATGGCTCAGTGGTGAAGATGGCTCAAAGATCTTTTAAAAATACTTTAAATGAAGTGTATCTTTTTTTTAGTTTTGTTTGTTTGGTTTTTTTTTTTTTTTTAAATATTTATTATTTATTATGTATACAATATTCTGTCTGTGTGTGTGCCTGCAGGCCAGAAGAGGGCACCAGACCTCATTACAGATGGTTGTGAGCCACCATGTGGTTGCTGGGAATTGAACTCAGGACCTTTGGAAGAGCAGGCAATGCTCTTTACCACTGAGCCATCTCTCCAGCCCCCTTGTTTGGTTTTTTTGAGACAGGGTTTTTCTGTGTAGCTCTGGCTGCCCTGGAACTCACTCTGTAGACCAGGCTGGCCTTGGACTCACAGAGACCCACCTGCCTCTGCCTCCCACGTGCTGGGATTAAAGGTGCACACCAGCCAGCCTTTTTTTTTAGTTATCTTCATTTTATGTGCATGGATGGATGTTTTGCTCACATGCACTGCTGTGTACCACATGCATGCCTGCTGCCCACAGAGGGCAGAAAGGTCATCAGATTCCCTGGAACTGGATTTAAGATGGTTGTGAGGTGCTGTGTGGATTCTGGGAGTCAAGCCTGGGTCCCCAGAAGACCATCCAGTGTGCTTAACTGCTGATCCATATCTCCAGCAAAATAAAACAAGACTATTTAATTTGTACAGTGCCTGCACACCAGAAGAGAACACTGGGTCCCATTATAGGTGGCTGTGAGCAACCATGTGGGTGTTGGGAATTGAACTCAGGACCTCTGGAAGAACAGCCGGTGTTCTCAACAATCTCTGCAGCCCGACCAGCCTGATGTTTTCATTTTTAATTGGGTCTCTCTCAGAGTATAGTGACACATGCCTTTAATTCCAGTACTTGAGAGGCAGAGGCAGGAGGATATGTGTGGCCAAGTCAGACTGATCTATATAGTGAGTTCCAGGCCAACCAGAGTTACATGGTAAGACCGTCTCAAAAAACTGAGACACACACACACACACACACACACAGAGAGAGCAAGGGCAGGGAGCCCATTTGTACACACTGACTCACAGTTTTGTCCAGGTTGTTCCTAGGCACTCAGCAGGCAGAAGTACAGGTACAAGCTACACACTCAGCCACTTACCATCTATTGAACAAACAGATGAGATTGTCCATCAAAGCAGTCACTGGCACGTGAGTAGGGCAAAGAGTGGCTTCCTCTGAGAAAGAGCAGAAGAATTGTGAAGACAGGAAAGAATGTTAGAAAGACACGAAGAAGGCAACTCAGGAAGAGGAAGACACTTCAACACAATCACGGAGGTGACAGAGGAGTTTTACCAGCACATGGTGCACTGAGAAGAAGGAAGGAAGAGGGTGCTTGGAGAGAACATGGTCTGGGTTGTGAAGAACAACGAATGTTGTTGGGACTGTGGGACTCTGTGAGAATAGAATAGAAGGTTCTAAGGCAAACAAGTGGGGTGGCAAGAAGGACATGTTAGGGATTAGTTTGTCAGCAAGGTCGTCAACAGAGGGTATGGGATTAGTGGGAAGTGGCTATGCTAGGCAGAGGTTCAGGTTTGCACAAATGAGGGTACATTGGAAACCCTAGTGTAAGGAACACAGTGCCAACCACCTCCTCCCCCCAAGCCTCTGGGTATCATTTTCTGGCTCTGCCCTCTGCCTGGCAGGGCTCAGTCCTCTCTTAGGGCTTCCTGGCCAGGCTGGGCCAGTGTTCTTGAAATCACCAGAGCATGGAGCTCTGAACCAGCTCCTGCTGGTCAAATGGGCAGCTCTCCGAGCCAGATCTGTTCTGCTTAGAGATTCAGATGCTCTAGCCTGGAAATCCCCAGGACGGGAGTTTGAAGTTTCTCTCTAAATATCTCAAAGGCCACTGCACAAGCTGGGGCCTGGAACATTTAGCAGAATCTTGGAGATAAAGAGCCTGGAAAAGTCTCTCTGTGAGCGCTAAGTTTGAATTTGAATATATATATATATATATATATATGTCAGCGGGATTGACAGACTAAGGTCCAGGGTGGTGAATGACTTTTTTGGAATCTCACAGCTGAGACACAGGACTGGAAGCCGTATCTCTCTAGGGAGACTTTAGGATCCAGGAGTTCAGATCCTCTGGTGCAGGTAGAGTGACCCTGTGGGTTCAGCACCTGACTCTGCCACTGAGTACAGCTGAACTACCCTGGGAAGTTAGTTAGATTCTCCTGGTCTGTTTCTTTAACTGGAAAAGGAGGATACTGCCTAACTTTGGGGGTTATTTTGAAGATTAAAAGCAGCAGAATGCTTGGCATATGGTAAGTGTTCAATGTCAGCTGGCGATTTGGCAGAAACAACAGTAGGTGCCCCCTTCTCGCCCCATTTCCTCTCCCCGAGTCTCCTGCCTTTCAACTCCTGGACCTACCAAGTGCTGGAATTACCTGCTCGTGCCTGCATTCTGTGTTTCCATATGTAAACTAGGACCAACAATCACTGTCCTGTCACTGCTCTGTCCTGTTCCGGTAGCAACGTGGACGAAATAAGGTGTGTTTAAGTAAACGGTCTGGGGCTAGCTGTCTCCAGGTCAATGTTTATTCAGCTTAGAGCAATTTCTTTCCAAGGCCTCCTCTGGCCAAATTTCCCGTCAGCCCCACCAGCTCCCCGACACGCGCAGGTGCTCCTTTGTAACTGCGGAAGGGGAAAGGTCCGCTTTAGCCCAGCGAGGGGAAAAAAAAAAGAGATGGGAAAATAGAAAACGTGTAGGGATGACATGAGACAGAAGAGGGAGAGCAGGCAAGGGCAGAGTGGGGAACAGCAGTAAAGGACAAGGAGCGGGGTAAAAGGGACTTACAGACGGAGCGTAGTGGGGGTGGGGGTCCTCCTGTACCCCCAGGTACAGGCAGGCGAACGGATGTGCGGAGCACTGGGGCAAGGGAAAGAGCAAGGCTATGTGCAGAAAGAGCGGCGAGATCGAATCTTTGTGGAAGGATGGGGGGGTCGTCTTCAGTGCGAGGTTTGTGGGTGACTGGGGGCAGGGAATTCGGGCCGTCACCTCCACTCAGCCCGAGGTTCAGGGCGCAGATCCCGGGCTTCAGCCACCCGCTGGCGAACCGCGGAGGGGCGGGGAAAGAACATTCGACGCCTGCGATTGGCCGCCGCTCCACGGCCGCTGACGCGAGCGGGCGGGCTCCTTTGTGACGTCACAATCAGCTGTTGGAGCGTTCGGATTTGTGTCGTGAGCCCCGGCGCAGCGGCCGCAGCAGCTCCGGGCGTCCGACTGAGAGCCCTGCCGTCTCCCGGCCAGTCCCGGGTATGCGGTCCCGGCTGTGAGCACCGGCGCCCCGGGGACGCCCGGCCGCACAACTACCTCAGCGCACTGGTTGCCGGAGCCGCCCCAGGTGAGTCCCGACCGCGGGGCTGGGGGCTCCGTGCACCCCAGGACACGCCCTGCGCCCCCCTCTCCGGTTCTTTGTCTGTCTTCGCCGGCGGCCGCAGGAGCTGCGTTCTCGGCTCTCTATTGGTTGCCCCAAGCCGGTGGGTCGTGACGTCTCTTATTTGCATATGACATTGAGACGTCACCAAGGCCAGCCCCGCCTTCCAGGCTTGCTTGGGTGCTTGTCCTCTGGTGACCCGGTGGGCGCAGTGTCGAGCCAGGCCGAGGGTTGAGAGACGTTGAAAGACTAGCGACACCAGAAGGGACTCGGCGGTTTCCCGGGCTAATCTAGGGACTGGGGTCCTGCCTCTCACCTGCTTTTTCCTTGCGACCTGACGAAGGGTCGGACGGCACAGCTCGATCTAAGTTGAGAGTGTGGTAGGTGGATGAAGGAGGCTTCAGACTCCAGGTCTCAGAGACAGCACCAGATGGCAGTGGATGCCCTCTGTCTTCAGGCTCCTCCCCCCAACATAATAACATCCTTCTAATCCCTGACATGTGTGCAGAGCTTTAGTTGATGTCATTTTCAGCCTGCAAATAGTGAGGGTCTTAAAGCCCACTTCATGGAAGGAGAAACTGATAGCCAGAGAGACATAGCTTACTGGAGATCTCAGCCAATTAGAGTCACACTCAATGAGTGACAGGTTCCTTGGCTGTGGGCAAATGCATAGTACAAGCCCAGTTCAAATAACAAACTATATATCTACCCTATTTTGGGCTCAGCACCACCCCGATTTGATAGGGTGTTTGTCTTCTCTATTCTGGACATTTGTCCAGGAGGTCTCTAAAGACTGGGTCCCTTTCAAGGCCCTGACCTTCTCTGCCTTCTCTGGACTTACAACCCAATAAATTGCTGTAGAGCCCAATAAATTGCTGTCTCCCAGCTGTTTTGACCACAGAAAGGTGAGTCACTAGTTGCTTGCCTCCAGCTGTCTCCGGGGCAGATGTTGTTGAGAAGGACTTGGGAGTTCCCTCTATTGGCCTCTCATCACCTTGTCAGATCCCAAGCTGTCAGCTGGGAGGACCCAGACCTTCCCTAGTGCGGTGACTGTAGAGCTTCTGCCAGCTCCCCAGTCTGCTTCCAGAGGAGCAGAGAGAATGTGTCTTACTTTCCAAGTGAGTAGCTGTGGAGGCTGGATCTGGAGCCTCTTCCCAGGCTGGGGTTTGTTCAAGAATGGCCTGGGCTAGGGGTGACTTAGGGCTCAAGTGCTATTCTGGGCACAGCTGCTGTAGCATTGAGGGAAGGTTCTAACTGGAGCAGAGCCAGGAATCTGAGAACCAGGAAGCCAGCAGGCTAGGAAAGAAAACCCAGGAAGCTCTCCTAGTGATCGAGGGGGAGAGGGGTGGGCAGTCAGGGGTGGGCTGGTTGCTGCCATTTCTCCTGGCTGTCACTGACTCCTGTATGATCTCCACCAGCGAGCTGTTCTGCTCAGCCTCTCTTACCTCACTTAACATGTCAACAGTCGAGGCTCAGTGCAGGGCCAGATACAGTGGGAACCCTGAGAAATGCATGCTGAAGCTTGAGACCAGGGTCTCCACATCTTTCTGTGGACAGACAGGAGGGTGACGGCTGGAGCAAGGCACTTGTTTCATCTCTTGTGCACCCTTGTGTTCTTGAGTATTATCTCTTGAGGCTTTTCTGGTTATATATACTTTGCACTGCCTCACCACCACTAAGCTGTAGCTTTTTGGATAGATTAAGTTATCACTTTGAGATCTTCATTTCTAGAACAGGGGACTTCCTTGTCTCGATCCAGGGAAGAGCCGTCTGAAGGCTTGGGTCTTGGTCCAACCCTTGTATTTATCCTTCCGGGCTCCTTGGATCTAACTACTTCCTTTTCCCATTATCTACCAACGACATTGCTTACTAGGGCCCGCCTACCCAATATTCTCTGTCTTGGCCAGAGATGCTGTCCTTGGACAAGAGTGTGGGGAAAGGAGGTTAGAGTAGGGGAGGGTCTGTAGGCATAGGCTCTTAAACCTCATCTGGAATACCCTTTTGAGGTTTGCCTAGTCCCATGGTGAGATTGTTGCAAGAATTGTGCAGTTTCTTTTCAAACCACACAGGGTCCTATAACTTTTTGGTCCCTGGGGCCAAGATTGCTGCTAAGGAAATCTTGCTGAAATCTAAGATTTTTTTTCCTAGAAAAATACACCTAGACACAGTCATAGTTATCAAGTTAAAAATGTCTAGACAGACATGCAGAAAAGGCAGGAGTGGACTATAGTGATTATGGATGCCACCAGCTGTCTGGATTCAAATACTACCTGTGTCTTTTTACTAGCTGTGAGACTTTGGGCTCACCTTACCTCTCTGAGCTTTGTTTTATTTTTCTCTCTCCTTTTCTGTTCCCTTTGACAGGATCTCATATAGCCAAGGACTGTTTATTTTATTTTTTTAGGTAGGGTCCCATGTGGCTCAGACTGGCCTTAAACTCACTATTTAGCCAAAGCAGAACTTGAGCTCCTGATGCTCTAGCCCCCACCTGCAAGGATGACAGATGTGGCTCATCACGTCTGACTTTAAACTTTTTGATCCTTTTGTCTCTGTCTCCCAAGTACAAAGTTACAGGCTTGTACTTTCATACCTTGCTCCGATTCTATGCTTTGTTGTGAGGACTACGTAAGGTAGAACAGATGAAGTCGCTTAGTATAGTATCTGGTGCATGAATGTTAATTTTATGATGGTGACAGTAAGGGCAGTTTCTTCCCTCGATGGAAATTTCCTATTTACTTTTCAAAGCCCAGCTTGGCTGTTCCATCCTCTAGAGACCTTCCCTGGCAAAGCCTGGTCATATATATCACTTCTTCCATATTCCCAAAGCAACCTGTAGTAATGGCAAGTTTATTAGCTTATTGGATGCTTACTGTGTCCTCAGGCACTGTCCTAAACACGTAGTGTTTAATTCTTATTAGGGGGCTACTGCTCTTGTTCGACAAACAAGGAAACAAAGATACAACTGTTTCCTAAATTCACACTGGAAAGTCTACTGAGAGCAGAAAAGCACACACCAGAGCCTGCCCAATGCTTCTCCATTATCACTGCTCTGGGTGCTGGGGGCTGGAGTAGACTTTAGTCTGTGGTTCTGACGTCTTCCTATGCTTCCCAGGTTTTTGCACTGCCATAGGGCGCCCCCTTGAGGTTGCTTTACCCGCTGACCATGCTCCAGCGCTTCACCAGCCTTTTCTTCAGCACTCCTTCGCCTCCTGAAGACTCCAACTGCCCCGGGGCCTTCGTCTCAGAGGAGGATGACGTGGATGGCTGGCTCATCATTGACCTGCAGGGTGAGGCCTGACTCAGGGGACCAGAACTCGGATTCCTGAGCCTATGAAGGCACCCTAAGGAAAGAAGGCCTTGCAATACGGAGGGGGAAGAGCTGTTTGGAAATTGGAGCCCCCCTAGGCTTAGTGGGTCATGAAATTGAGATAGGGAGCATAGAGGTGAAGTAACACAGACCCTTCTCCTGAAAGCCTTGTCTGTCTCCTGATTTTGCTGGGGCTTACACCTGGGACCCCCTAGGGCAGCAGGGTATGAACCCTGGCCCTCAGGTGCTCTCTGGGCACGGTGGACAGGGCTGCAGGTCTGACTAACGATGCCCTTTCTCTCCCCATCCCGTGTCCGGTCTGTGTGTGTGTGTCCCACTCCCGCTGCTCCCTCTCCTCCGCATGCCCCCCTCACACCCTATAGACAACTACACAGCTCCCCCAAATCCTGGGGCCTCTCCTGCTCCCGCAGGCCGCCCTCCACCCGCACCCTCCTTGATGGACGAGAGCTGGTTTGTTACCCCTCCCGCCTGTTTTACTGCAGAGGGGCCCGGTCTTGGGCCGGCCCGCCTCCAGAGCAACCCCCTGGAGGACCTCCTCATTGAGCATCCCAGCATGTCCGTTTATGTCACCGGCAGCACCATAGTGCTGGAGTCTGGGCCACCTTCCCCTCACCCTGACGCTGCCTTGCCTGATCAGGACCTCAGCGATGGGTGAGTGGGTTGAAGGATGTTGAGACTGCCCCCCTAGCAGGGGTCACTGATGGGAGAGAGGCGTGGCCTTATGGCTTAGGTGGGACTTGGGAGAGTCTTAGCTCCAGGGAATTGGGACCGGCTTGAACTGCTAGGCCAGAGTGCTGAGTGGGGCTTGTTTGGATTAGGGGTTCGGTTTGGCTAAGAAACACCTCTAACTGGGATTGAGGGAAGAGTTGGTACCCTCAGTTAGGGCATCATATACTCTGCCCAGAAGACAGGGTGGGAGATACCAGCCCACTGTCCCCCTCTAACATTTGGACTCTGTCCTTGCAGAGAGTTGGCGCCTGCCCGAAGGGAGCCCAGGGCCCTGCACCACGCAGCTGCTGCTATGCCGGGGCGAGCTGGGCTGCTGGAAAAGGCCGGCCAGGTGCGGAGGCTGCAGAGGGCCCGGCAGCGGGCAGAGCGCCACGCCTTGAATGCTAAAGTGCTACAGCGGCAGAACCGCGCTCGGGAGAGTCGCTCGCGCCGGCCCAAGCACCAGGGCAGCTTCATTTACCAGCCGTGCCAGCGCCAGTTCAACTACTGAGCGCCCCTGCTGCACCTCGAATCCCGCGCAGTCTCCCGGTCCCATCTGCCTCTTCGGCAGCAGCCAGTGTGCTGCTCAAGGGGTGTCCAGGGTCCTCCTGCCTCCATCTGGATACCAGAAGCTCCCTCCTTCCTAAGTGTTTGAGGTGGGATGATGGCCCTCTCTACTCCCTGACTTCTCAGTTTCTCAACTAATTCACCTTCTAGCCTCTTTCATCCCGGGTCACTCTCCCCATCTGTCTCGGATTCTTCACCGTCACACTCCCACTCCTACTCTGCCATGCTTCCTTTTCAGACCCCTGTGCTTGTCTCTCCCTCCTCACTTTTGTCCACCTAGCCCACCCGCATTCTAAGAGCCTGTCCCACCGTGACCTGGCGCATTCTCCACTTTGAGCTCCTCCTTTCCAAGACTTACTCTTTTCCCTTAGGAATTGCTCCCACTCCCGTTCCCTTTTTCCTTCCTGCCAATTCCCTCCCAATCCTGACCAGGTACAACCTGCCAGGCCTGGGCCATTGTTCTTACCCTGTAGGCAGGTGTCAGACACAGGGTTTTGATTTTAGTGTCCCCCCCCCCCCGCCCTGGGGGCTGAGCTCCTTGGAGCTGCTTAGGCCTGGAAAGTTAAAGTATGTGGAGGAGGACAGTGAGTTGTAAGTTAGATAAGGTGAAGGGAGTGGAGGGAAACAGGCGGCCTATTGGGAGGTGCCGACAGGGACAGCTGGGAGGAGAAACGGTAGCGAGCAGGGCATTGTGAGAGCAGGCATTGTGCTTGGTCAGAGGAGCTAAGCCCTGGTGTGAGGCTTGAGCCTGGAGCCTGCCCCCATTTCCTTTTCCTATAATCCTGAAATCTGTCTCCCTTCAGGAGCCCTTCCCTCCCCACCTCCCAGTGAGTCTGGAGTTTGAAGGGCTTGTACCTTGTCACCTTACCTTGACATGCCACCCCAGGAGTAGAAGCTGGGTAAGGCCCCCGACATCCTGGCCATCTTTGTTCATATGCCCAAGGTGCTAGAATTGGCTTAGGAGAGACACAGGCCAGAGGGCTTCCAGGCAGGGAAAAGGGTATATATCCCAAGAATGCAGAGGGATGATGCTGAAGGACAGCAACTTTGGGGTAAAGCCATCCCCAGACTGACAGCTCTGCCTTCATCTTGCCTCTGACCTTATATTTCATACTCTGCTCAATATGGCTGGCTAATAAACACTCCTGGGTAGGAGGCCAGGAGCCTCACTATTCCAGTTCCCAAATTTTTCTTACAGAAGTTCAGGGCCTTCAAGAGGCTTCTTAATGTTCTCCCTCAGGGCTCTTCCTTTCTGGGTGCCCTGTGGTCTCTCTTCCCTTTCTAGTTAACTATCTGGAGTTAAGGAATTCTTGGGTAGCGCACAGGGGTGGGGTAGCCAGCTTCTCCCTTCTTGTGGTGGGGCTCAGACACCAGCAACAGCCTCTTGGGATGCCCCCAAGTTGTTTCCAATTCTTTCTAGCTGTCTTTTTTAAGTGTGTGCTCTTCCTTCCTCAAAACTTAGATTTCCTGTTACACATTAACACAGGTCTTCCCTTTTGCTTCAGCTCCAGGTTTCCGGGCCTCAGACCCAAACCGGGGTTGGAGAAAACTGCATTCCTATGAGGGTAAAAGTAGCTGCCCTCTCTGATGCTTTCTCACCAGGCTCCATGTGGGGATGGGAGAGGGTGTCCCCAGGATGGGGACAGAGGAAGCCCTGCTAGGGTCTCCTAGCCCAAGGATAAGCCAAACTCAAACTATACGCAGATCAAAACCTCACAGCAGCTTATTAGGGCCCTAGTAGTTGATAACTTTGTTCCTGTCCCAAGTCCTTTACAACCTAGTACACTTACTCTTCCTGCTATGAGAAGGTCACTTCCCAGCCAGCTTAGGATCGTTAGCACTTCCAAGAGCTGAGACTCCCTCCAGCCCTTCTTGTCTATTCCTCACTGCCAGATGGGGCCTAGGCTCAGTCCTGGGCAAGTGCCCATGATCCTGCTGCCATGGGAAGTTTGATAGGGCATTTGGCTCAACTTTCAAAAGGCCTCGCCTTTGCCCTGTATTTCTAGACGCTCCTGTAGTTCTAGAATCCTCCAATCTCTCATTTGACTGGTTGCAAGGCTTATTTTTCTTTTGTATTTTCCTATAGATTCTGTAGCATTTGTGTGGCAATATTTTGTGTATAGGTTTCTTAAGAACCAACACTACTCAGTCTCCTGCTCGTCTGCCTCCTGAAGCATCAGACCTTGTCATACTGTATTGACTGTGTATGTGCCTTTCACCTTGAGCATGCTTCAGGATTTTTTTTTTCTTAAACCACAGAACTTGAATACACAAGGGAACCAGAATTCACAAAGTCCTATGCAACCCTAGACAGGAGGAGGTTAGAGAGTCTGTCTTGACTGATGATTTCAGAGACCCTAGAGAAATTTGTACCAGTTTGTATTAATGTCAATACTACCAGCACTTTGCCAAAACTAAGGATGTCAGAGGGACCTGTTTCTAGAGTGAGTCCCGATTACATCAAAGGGCAACTTCCAGCTTTCTCCAATAAGTCTGAGTGGTTCTCTTGAGCTGGTGTCACTTTCTAACCTTTGCCAGTCTAGCCCCAGCAGGGCACTGTGTGTGTGTGAGTGCAGTTTGGTGCTGTTTTGGAGTATGCCTGCTCCCTAGCCTGGAACCCTCTGATCAACTTGCTGTGACCTATAATGTCTTAGGTGCAACAAGGACCCCACCAGAGCTCCTGGGTGGCTTTCAAGATCCATGTAGCTTTGTGTGAGGGACTGAATGCAGACAAACCACAGCCTGCTCTAATACCTTCCTACCCTACCACCTAGTTCCAAATGTGAGGGACTGAATGCAGACAAACCATAGCCTGTTCTAATACCTTCCTACCCTACCACCTAGTTGCAAAAGGAACCAACAAGTTGAATGCATCTCTGTTGGGTGTTTTGTGTTGAGACCGGCTGAAATGAAAAATCTTTGACTGACCATGTTGTGATGTGTCGACAGACTCAAGGACACAACCACCTCGACCTGGTCATGTGGCATGCCTGTGTATGTGTGTAACAGGATTCTGAATGTTAGATTGTAATGCTATTCCTGTATGGGAGAAAAAATAATATAAACAAATAAAAATCTATTTAAAGCACATTATGCTTTCTGCCTGAGTTGAGCTAAAACTCTATATTATAGAAACACTATAATCTCAAGTATAGTCAAGGCAGAGGGTATTATTATTAGGCTGGCTTTGGCTCTGGTTTGTCATACAAGAGAGGAAGAGGGTAAATAAGTTCTCTGGAAAGAGACAATATAGGGTCTGACTCATAAACTGTTTTTAGAAGACCCTCTGAAGACACATATGAAGATATCTGAAATCCAGGAATGAGAGTGGAAATATGACAGACCCGGCCATTCTTTTAGTCCCAAGTGCAAGGACAAGGAGCTCCTACTTAACTTCAGAATCACACTAAGACAGTCTTGCTGGTCAGTCTGAGCACTCCTGAATGGAGCAGTACAGGCTCGAGGTGGCCATCTATGCTGCTGACAGCTTCTTGTCTCTAAAACTCAAACTGGTCTCAAACTTGATGTAGCTGAAGATGACCTTGAACTCGTGATTCTTTTTGGCTTTTTGAGGAAGGGTTTCTCTATATAACAGCCCAGGCTGTCCTGAAACTCATTTTATAGATCAGGCTGGTCTCAAACTCACAGAGATACACTTGCCTCTGGGATTAAAGGCATATGCCACCACCGTCTGGCTAACTTGTGATTCTTATGTCTCTGCTTCCCAAGCATTATGATTACAAGTGTGTGCCACCATACTTGGTGATAATTTGCAAACCAATGAAATTAGACATATATGCGCGCACGTGTGCGCGCGCACGCGCACACACACACGCACGCACACACACACACACACGAGATCTCCAGTATGTTGCTAAACAATTCTGGTTTGTTCAAAGCCAAAAATAAGTTGGGTGAGCAAGTGCATTTTCCTCATCTTGCTGGGTGGGCATTTTAGGTGGGAGGTGTCTGAGTTACAAAGAAGGCTGTGTCTACTCATCTATGACCAAAAAGAAAAGCTTGCTTACCCTTTCCAATAACATACTTGTAAGTTCTATGACAAAGACATTTATTTAACACGTTCAATATTTCACATTGTACAAACCCTTAGATTCTCTTTATTCACTGGTCCATTTCTACAACAAATACATCCAAAACACTATATAATAAAATTATTTACAACATTTCCAAATGACAAGATTGCTTTTTGCCCCACTACTGCTATTCACACACAGTACTTCCACAGCACAATACATCATTAGAAGATCTACAAATGTTCACCCTGTACTCTAGGCTGCTTAAGAAATGTGAAACTAATAACATTTATAATGGCATTAGCTTCTTTCAATACATGGCAACATTTTAGAAGCCTTGAACTTCATTTCGCAACACCAAAAGGGCTGCTCCCCGTTACACTTTATGAGACAGGTTTCAGGGACTAGGAAAAGGATCGAGTTATTAAAATGAATAACTGTACAGAAAGATTTAAAAAGTCACAGCTGAAAATTGCTCTTTGTAAAATTCACACACATTTACAAGTATCAAGTCATCTTCCAGCTTGCTTACTTGGATTTTCTTCGCTTGGATTGCACTGCACCAGTTATATCTGTGGGGAAAAGGAAGGACATGTTCAACGAAGGTAGCAGTGCTGGCTAGGTGTCAACAATGTCTTGATTTGACATAATTGAGCCCTTATTAGGCTCTAAATCAGTTTAAGGGACACATGGTTTGAAAACAGTCACAGGCTTTTTGCCTGCTGTGGTAAGAGAGAGTGTCCCTGTATATCAGGGGCTGCCAACTGGGGAAATGTGAAGATCAACAAGATGGCTCAGTGGGTAAAAGCACTTGCTACCAAACCTGGCAACCCGAGTTCAATCCCTGGACCCCACATGGTGGAAAGAGAACCAACTGCCATGCGTGCCTTTATTATACTAGTTTGCATGTGTATGCTTGGGCATGTGGAGGTCAGAGGACAACTTGGGAGTCGGTTCTTCTGCTGGTTCAAGGATTGCGTGGCAAGCACTGTTACCTGCTTTATATCTACCCCACTTCCACCAACCTGATCCCTTACAAGCTGTACAATCAACTTCACAATCTCCCTCACCAACTCTCATCATTCACTGAAGCTACAGATACAACAACAGTGCTTTTGGTGAGAAGTCAGCCAGTGCCAGAAATCAGTCTTTGGCTCTCTTTCGTAGCCAAGCCATTATTCTGCAGTAAGGAACTCTTCTTGGTATGCTACAGCTAAAGTCTAAGCGCCACAACCTAGATCTTAGTCAAGGTCTACTGTGCCCACATACATGGAGGTGTTGGAGGGCTGGGGTTACATAGCTCTAGCAGCAGATCACCTGCCTAGCATGTCTGAGGCCCTCAGCATCTACACTACCCCCTCCCAAAAAACAGCACATACACAAATGGAAGCATTTCAGAGCAGGTAACACTTCCTCCAATTCTGAAGGCTGCTGCACAGGTGGCACCTGAGTGATTTATACACAGTAACAGTAACGTAAAAGGGAAAGACTGCTTTATGTTTTAATTCCTTTAACTTCCCTTATACATACCAATGTCTCAAGTCAAGCTACTCTTATCTCAGATTTAAATCATGTTTATTCAAAACTTTTCCTGTCTTCTATGGCACAGTTCAGTAGTACCCTGAAGATCTGTAAATGTAAACATTTCTTTAAAATCTAATTAACTGAGCTGGGTGGTGGTGGCAGCGCACACCTTTAATCCCAGTAGTTGGGAGGCAGAGGCAGGCAAATCTCTGAGTTTAGAGACCAACCTGGCGAGTTCCAGGACAGGCTTCAAAGCTACAGAGAGAACTTGTCTTAAAAAACAAACAAAAAAAAAAACCACAACAAAATCTGACTTATTTTTCATGTTGCTACATGATAGATATTTTAGTTTCAATACAAAATAATATTTTATCTCGGTGTTTTGGCATACACTTTGTAATTACATCTGCCACCTCAGCACCTGTAAGGTGCAGGCAAAGGGTCATCGTTGATATATACAGAGTCTTACTTAGTCTTGGGGTAACCCCAACAATGTTTTAAATATCTCTCATCGAAGTAAACAATTGTTTCTCATTTATTAATTCAAAAGATGAATCTGATTCAACCATTTCTGGATGGAATGAATTTTTTCATGCAACATTACCAAGTTCAGTGTTCTAAGCAAAATTGCATTTTTTTTTATCATAATCTGAAAATTCAGGCAACCAGAAACAGATGAGAAAAGCAAAGCTTTTACTGCTGTTCACTCTGGCCGCTGTCATGGAGGCTGATGTGGTTTTCTCAGAGGGACTAAGGCAGCAACTCCAAGTTTCTATTAGTGACAACTCCAGTATGTTTTCTCACTGGGTGGTCAGACTGCTCGTGCCATGTGGGGGAGTATCTCATATTTACAAACTAGAAAGACATTAATAATGGTGTTCTTTATTTTAATTTATATAAAAGAACTGAGTTTCACACAGCACACACAACTTCCCATAATCAACTACTTATTATACAAGGTCACTTTGCAGTTCAGGCTGCCTAGAACTCACTAGTGCAGGCTCTATCCTCAGGCCCTCAAGTGCTGGGATGACTGGCATGGTCACTATCCCGTCCCTATAATCAACTCTTTATGTCCAATTTTCTACTGCAGCAAACTGGTTATTTGGAGTGAAAATATACAGGGTTTTACCTTGACATTGTTTATCCTCAGAAAAATATCTGGGCTGGAAAGATGTTTCGGTTGGTGAAGTGCTAGCTTGGCCAGCGTGAGAAGTTGACTTTAGATCCCCAGCACCCACATAAAAACCAGGACAGCAGTGCATGCTTGTAATCTCAGTGCCTTGGAGGGAAAACACAGGCAGCTCCCTAGAGCTTGCTGACCAGATAGCCTAAAACAATTAGCATGGTCTAAGTTCATTGACAGAGCACTGTCTCAAAAAAATAAGGTGGAGGGGCTAGAGAGATGGCTCAGCAGTTAAGAGCGACTGCTCTTTCAGAGGACCCAGGTTCAATTCCCAGCACTCACATGGCAGCCTACAACTGTCTGTAACTCCAGTTTCAGGGGTCCAACACCTTCACACAGACATACATAAGGGCAAAACACAAATGCAAGAGATAAAAATAAGGTGGAGAGTGAAATAGCTGATACACAACATTGACATCTGGCTTCCACATGTATGCACACACGTGTACATACCTGAAAGAATATATATGCATATATGAAAATGAAAAAATTAAAAATCTATCCATTAGGTCAACTTTAGAAACATCTCCCTCATGTGTGAAGAATCAAATGGTGGCTGGATAAGGTGGCGCACACCTTTAAAGGGAGGAAGATTTCTCTGAGTTTGAGGGCTATATGGTCTATGTAGCAAGTTCCAGAACAGGCAGGACCCTGCCTTAAAAAAAAAAAATCAAATGATGTATCTGAGACTTGGACAGAGGGTAGGGAGAGAAGAATGAGCAACATCAGTCTTCACCCTTTTTATTCCCAAATCAATGAATTAAAATACTGCCTTTGAGTACAAATCAATGTGTGAGGCCCTCAGTAAAGGTGGTGAGGCGATATATTTTTTTATAAAATGTCTTTTAGTTTCACCCCCCAACAAAGACTGAACTTTTGGCAGACCTTACAGCAAAATTAATAATACCCCTTAAATTAAGTTAAGACTATTTACTTTTGGGCTAGAGAGATGGCTCAGTGGTCAAGAGCACTGGCTGCTCTTTTAGAGGTCCTGAGTTCAATTCCCAGCAACCACATGGTGACTCACAACCACCTGTAATGAGATCTGGCGCCCTCATCTGGTGTGAAGGTGACCATGCAGTGCAAAGCACTGTGTGTGTGTGTGTGTGTGTGTGTGTGTGTGTGTGTATATATATAAAATAAATCGAAAATAAAGACTATTTACTTTTTATTTTATTCTTTTGTTTTAAAGACAGGGTTTCTCTATATAACAGCCCTAGTTGTCCTCAACCTAGCTCTACAGAACAGGCTGGCCTCCAATTCACAGAAATCCACTGCCTTTGTCTCCTGAGTGCTGGGATTAAAGGCGTATCTACTTACTATTACACTGTGTACTCAGAATATTTAACTGGCCCTTAAGAAAACAATATAACAGCTGGGCGGTAGTGGGTAGCACACACCTTTAATCCCAGCACTCCGGAGGCAGAGGTAGGTAGATCTCTGTGAGTTTGAGGTCAGACTAGTCTACAAGAGCTAGTTCCAGGACAGGCCCCAAAACTACAGAGAAACCCTGTCTCGAAAAGAATCCATATCTTGAAAAACAACAACAAAAAACAAAACAAAAACAAAAACGAAGTAGAGCCAGTTGATGGTGTCAGTGCACACCTTTAATCCAGCACTTGGGAAGCAGAGGCAGGTGGATCTCTGAGTTCTGGGCCAGCTGCTCTACAGAGTAAGTTCCAGGACAGCCAGTGCTACAGAGAGAAATCCTGTCTCAGAAAACAAAACAAAAAAACCCCAGCCTCCCCCAAACAAACAAAAAACGCCAACAACTTAACCAATCTTACTATGCCTTGGGTTTCCCATGCAATCAGTTTTTACAACCTAAGATAAATGTATAGCTTTAATCTTAAGTACTCTTCTGTGCTATTGGCCCAGAATATGTGTGTATGTTCACGGCTTGGTAATCATTTGCTGAAAACAGACAATAGGTTGAAAACCTTAAAACAAATACCCACCATAAGTGCTGCAAACAGGCTATAGGGTGATGATGTCTGTCTGCTGTATGGAGTGCTATGTAGTTAGGTGTGGTCAGGAAGGTGACTTCTTCCCTGGTAAAACCCTGTGAAGGATTTTTGTAAAGAACCCCTCGTTTCTTTCCCATGCCATGTTTCCTGTGCTGTTCAATAAATACAGAAGTAAGTCCTTTGTTATGGACAAGGACAACCACTGGGGCACAGATTCAGACTGCACAATACACTGATTACAGATAGCCAGACACTACAGACAAAAGACAGGGAGAGAGATGGAGAATTCAAATTTGGGCTCACTCTTGATCAAATTAATCCAAGAGGAAGTGGCTTCATTTTCACTCTTAGTAAGATATTAATGTATTTTGTTGTTCTTTGAGGTTATCTTTTTAATGTATTAACCATGCAAGCAAACAAGTGACTTAGGCTAGAAACTGAAAAAAAAATCTTTTGAAGACTGGTGGGAATGATGAATGATACATCTTTATACTATCATGAGATATAAGATGTTTATTTTTTTTTTATCAAAGCTATACAGAGAAACCCTGTCTCAAAAAAAAATGTTTATATTTGGAAACAGGGTATTCTTTTTTTTTTTTTTTTTTTTTTTGGTTTTTTTTTTTGGTTTTTTGAGACAGGATTTCTCTGTGGTTTTGGAGCCTGTCCTGGAACTAGCTCTTGTAGACCAGGCTGGTCTCGAACTCACAGAGATCCGCCTGCCTCTGCCTCCCGAGTGCTGGGATTAAAGGCGTGCGCCACCACCGCCCGGCGGAAACAGGGTATTCTTATGTAGTCCAGGTTGACCTAGAACTTGCCCTATAACCTAGTCAGGCCTCGAATGTATGACCTTTCTCCCTCAGTCTCTTAAGTGTTGGTATTAGAAGCATGTACCAAAATGCCAAAATGCTGTGGCACAGGCCTTTAACCCTAGCACTTGGGAGGTAGAGAGAGGTGGATGAATCTGTGAGTTCGTGACTATCAGGCCAGCTAGATACATAGTGAGGTCCTGTTGCAAACAAACAAAAAACCAAATATAAAATAAAATTTCCTTTTTATTTCACCAGATTTTGAAGTCTCTATCATATTCCCTGGAGGATTTGGGGAACTACTCTGGACCACAGAGAAAGGTCATTTTCCACTTCTGTAAATATGTCTGAAAAGATCAGGTCATTTTTATCCTTTGTGGTTCAATTTGTATCCCTTCCAAATGCTACTACCGTTTCTACCACCCAGCACAATGAGAATGAAGAAGCAAGTACTCTATCACTGATCCACACTCACAGACTTTTGTTAATTTTAGAACAATTGTATGTGTAATGATGTTTTGACTACATTTATATCTGTGTATCACATTCATGCAGTGTCCATATAAGCCAGAAGAGAGTATTGGATGCCCTGGGACTGGAGTTATAGAGCTGCCATGTGGGTGCTGGGAATAGAACGTTGGTCTTCCAGAAGAACAATCAGTGGTCTTGCATTTCTCCAGTTCCCCATTGAAAGTACTGATTCTGCAGTAAGATATTTATGATTCAGGTGCCTAACATTATACATGCCTCCATGGCAAGTGTGTTACTTTTAAGGTCTCTGTCCTATCTACACATAACTGGTAGGTCTGTGGCTCACTTCTAGGGGCTCTCTGTGCAGCATTATGACATTTCTTGCCGGTAACAGCTGAGTCCTCGTATCAGCGTCTGATGCCACTGCAACAGAATCTGCCCTCACAATGGGAGAGTTTTTGTTTGTTTTTTGAGAAAGAGTGTCCTGTAGCCCAGGCTGGCCTCAAGCTCGTTCTGTAACTGAGGATGAAATTAAACTACTGGTCATCTTGCCTCTGCCTCCTAAGTGCTGGAATTATAGACTGCACCATTATGCTTACATTTCAAGACTGGAATATAAGGCCAGCATCTATGAAAACTAAGGAGTTGCCAGAGAGGTAGCAGGAAATGACTAAGCACTCTGAATCATGGAAGTCAAGAACAATTAATTAAAAAAATAAACAGTAGGGTCGGGGATTTAGCTCAGTTGGTAGAGTACTTGTACTTGCCTTGCATCAACTAGGCCATGGGTTCAGTCCCCAAAACAGAAGAAAAAAAATAGAAAAGAACAGAATACTATCTTAGACGGGTGGCTCACATCCATAATCTCAGAACTTGGGAGGCTAAGGTAGAAGGATTGGCAAAATTTCATGTGTAATCTGGGCTATAGAGTAAGATTCTATCTCAAAACAATTCCCTCTTCTCAGATTAGAGACAGTTTTCAATAGAGAGAACTGGTAATGTAAAGCTGAGGTCATAAAAGAAGCTATTAGAGGCACCGATGGAGGCACTAGGCTTCGAGTTGAAGAGGGGTCACTGCTCTGACACAGCCGTCTACTTAGAGTAATACCTCGGTAGTGTAAATGGAGAATTCTATTTTTTTCTATGAAGATGTGAGAGCCCCTACCAAGATAGAGCAGAGAATACTGTGATAGAGGTTTAAAAAGTATGGAAAAGTCAAATATAATGGTGAATGCCTCTAACCCCAGCACTCAGGAGGCTGAGGCATAGGTCTGAGAGTTGAGGGAAACACGGTTACATAAGAAGACAAAGGGGGATCAAGTAACAGACAGTATGTAGAAAAGGTACTTAACTTCAGAAAAGAAGCTAGGCCATATTCAGGATTTAACTGAAGTGAATGATCATGAGCTTTCTAGTGTGTAGATGTATGTTTTTGATACATGACCTCATGTAACTACCTCAAACTCCCTATGTAGCTACTAAGGACCCTTAAGCTCACCCTCCACCTCACTAGTGCCACAACTACAGGGGTGTGCTGCCACGCTTAGGTGTAAACACAAATTTAAAATGAGACCAACCTAAGTTCTTTACTCTTTTTATTGTTCTTGTGTACACAAAAGAAAACACACAGGCTAATGAACTGACAGTGAACAAAGGACAAGACCAGGAGGAGAAAACAAACTGGCCTGACAGACAAGGACAGAGGGTGAAGTCCTCCCTGCTGTGATGAGGACCCGATCTTTTAACCACCCCCACCCAGTTCCCAAAGCATCCAAGCCCCACTGCTAACCTTTTGTAGAGCTGGAGGCTGAAGCAGGCCGAGAGGATCGTTTTCGATGTCCATTTTCCACACTCTCAGAAGCCACAGTCGGCTCCTCAGTTCGAGAGTTTCTTCGGCTCGGGGTTTTGGACTTCTCAACTATCTCTTTTGGCTCACTGCTGACAGAGAGAAGTAGCAAGTTTTTAAGAAGATTAAGGGCATCAAGACACATAAAAAGGGACTCTAAGTACAGTTTCATTCAAAAAGTAGGAGATAATTAGCAGCTAGTCAGGCCAGGGCATACAGTTCAATCTATTGAGCATGTACAAGTCCTGGGTTTGATCCCCAGCACTGTAAACAACAAAAACAAAACAAACAAGTCATTATAGATAGAAATGAGACAATGCTATTAAAAACTTAAAAAAGCAAGTCTAACTTATTACTTAAAAAATAAAATAGGAGCCGGGCGGTGGTGGCGCACGCCTTTAATCCCAGCACTTGAGAGGCAGAGGCAGGCGGATCTCTGTGAGTTCGAGGCCAGCCTGGTCTACAAGAGCTAGTTCCAGGACAGCTCCAAAGCTACAGAGAAACCCTGTCTCGAAAAACCAAAAAATAAAATAAAATAAATAAAATAAAATAGGTCGGGTGGTGAAGGCGCATATCTTTAATCCCAATACTTGGGAGGCAGAGCTGGAGGCCAGCTTGTCTACAGAATAAGTTCAAAAAGAAAAAAAAAAGCACAATGCTGGTGTGATTGTGGGAAAGCAGGAGAGAGACATAAAGACCTGCAACAGCCCTCTATAAACCCTCATTTATTTCCCTTCAAACATTATTGTGTAAAAAAATTTCAGCAATAAAATGTTCTTTTTTTAAAAAAATATTTATTTATTTATTATGTATACAATATTCTGTCTGTGTGTATGGCTGCAGGCCAGAAGAGGGCACCAGACCCCATTACAGATGATTGTGAGCCATCATGTGGTTGCTGGGAATTGAACTCAGGACCTTTGGAATAGCAGGCAATGCTCTTAACCTCTGAGCCATCGCTCCAGCCCCCAATAAAATGTTCTTAATAAATGTTTGAAAATTTCTACTAGCCCCAAATAGTATCTAAAATCTAGGTATGGTGGCATATGCCTTTAATTCCAACATCTGAGTGGCAGAGGCAGGCTGATCACTGTGAGTCTGAAGCCAGCTTGATCTATATAGTGAATTCTAGTCTAGCCAGAGTATTATAAAGAGATCCTGTCTCAAAAGAAATTAATTGCCGGGCGGTGGCAGTGCACGCCTTTAATCCCAGCACTTGGGAGGCAGAGGCAGGCGGATCTCTGTGAGTTCGAGACCAGCCTGGTCTACAAGAGCTAGTTCCAGGACAGGCTCCAAAACCACAGAGAAACCCTGTCTCGAAAAACCAAAAAAAAAAAAAAAAAAAAAAAAAAAAGAAAAGAAAAGAAATTAATTATTTGGGGGGTTACCAGGCAAATTTGAGCATATGCTTGTATTAGATAATAGTATAGTACATTATCTAAGTAACGGGAACACATTCATCATCCACTGCAGATAGGCTGAATGCCCCAGCTCCAACCCTGGCATTTTAGCAGGCAAATATTAAAAATTGGTAATACTGTTATTAAAGACACAGGAACAAAAACATTTTCATATACTTCTGATGGAGTATAAATTGTGTAATCCAAAGATTTTCAATAAGGAGTATTGGGATCAGTAAAATACATTCCCAACTTTGGACACGTGTTTTCACTGTTGCAGTATGGGAAGTATGCCACTGGCATCTTTGGGTAAACATTCTATGATACAAAGGCAGCACCTTATTATAATTATCTGACCCACAAGTCAGTAATGTTGAGGTGGGAAAACGCGGTGTCATCCTTATTTCAAGTAACTCCATTTCTAGGTGCCCAAAGAAATCAATCTTAAAACATATGTGTGGGGGGGTGCGGGGGCAACGGCTGGCTGGACTCATATTGTATGCAGCTCAGACAGGCTTGGAACTTGGAATATGTAGCCAAATCTGGCTTTGGACTCAAGGCAATCCTTCTTCCTTTGTTTCCTAAGTGTTGTGATTATACCTATGAATTTCTATAACTCACTGTAAAGAAATCCTTTTATATAGCTTTAATTATAACCAACAATGTCAAAATTATCTAAGTAGTAGGAATATATTCACAATCTACTGCAGATATACTGAATGTCTCAACTCCAACCCTGGAACTTTAGTCGGAAAAGCTTTAAGATTGGTACTGTTTAAAGACACAGGGGCAAATTTACAGAAGATACAAAAATGCCTAATAATAATAATTAATTATGGCGCATATATGCAGTCTTAAAATATTTTGTGAAAGATTACTCTGTGACAGACTATTCATGTCACATGAGTGAATGGGTATGGCACACACACATCTGAAAGAGGACTTCTTGTATATTCTGTAAAGAAGACTACAGAGTCACTCTGCAATCCTCTGATGTTTTCTTTCTTTTTTTTCTTAAACATAAGGTTCCCTATAGTCTAGACTAGCTTCAAACTTACTACATAGCTGAGGATGACCTTGAACTCTTGATTCTCTGGCCTGGCCCTCCCAAGTGCTAGGATTACAGGCCTGTGCTACTAGACCTGAATTTAATTCTGATATGGCTGGAAATTTCTTTAATAAACTTTTTATTATATCCATGGTTCAAAAGTGCTTATTAAGATCATTCAAAAAATTTGATTAAAATTGATTGCAAGGCATAGAACTGAAATGTAATGCAACAAAACAAGTTAAAGCCTACTTCTTCTGGGAAGAGTTCCATGTCCCTTTCCCCATGGACTTGGCTTTTCTCTCTTGGGTTCACAGTCTATACAATATGACCTTCTAAAGCATCCATTGGGTGTCCTATTATATGGGGTGTAGTAATATTTTATATTTTAGCAAATAAAGCTCGCCTGAAGATCAGAGTGCAGAGCTAAGTCACTAGAGGCCAGTGAGTGGTGGCATACACCTTTAATCCCAGGGCTCGGGACACAGAGGGAAAGGGATCTTTGTGAGTTCAAGGCCATGCCACCCTGGATGGGCTACACAAGACTGAATCTGTCTAAAAGAGTATCAGAGCCGGGCGGTGGTGGCGCATGCCTTTAATCCCAGCACTCGGGAGGCAGAGGCAGGGGGATCTCTGTGAGTTCGAGACCAGCCTGGTCTACAAGAGCTAGTCCCAGGACAGGAACCAAAAGCTACGGAGAAACCCTGTCTTGAAAACTTGAAAAACCAAAAAAAAAAAAAAAGTATCAGAGCTCACACAAAGGTGATCCCAGCACATGGAATCAAATGTCTTCAATCCCAGCAGTAGGGAGGTGGAAACAGGAGTGATATGGTTGGGTGGAGAGAGGAATATAAGGCAGAAGAGACGAGCTCAGTGCAGTCTGAGGTTTGGTGGAGACAGATGCAGTCAGGAAATGAAGTGTGAGGATAGTGATGGAGGTGGGTCTTGTATTTATCTGTTGCTTTCATTGGTTAATTAATAAAGAAAACTGCTTGGCCTGATAGGACAGAAAATCAGGTAGGCGGAGCAGACAGAACAGAATGCTGGGAGAAAGAAG
This sequence comes from Microtus pennsylvanicus, assembly GCF_037038515.1. Classification (NCBI taxonomy): domain Eukaryota; kingdom Metazoa; phylum Chordata; class Mammalia; order Rodentia; family Cricetidae; genus Microtus; species Microtus pennsylvanicus. Next base: position 130,668,362 of record NC_134580.1, read on the forward strand.
CCGAGTCAGGCAGTCACCATGATTCTCCCACCTGACACAGCCGCAGGTTAAGATCTTCCCTGGTAAGCCACCTCGTGGGCTACACAGATTATTAGAAATGGGTTAGATCAATATGTAAGAGCTAGCCAATAAGAGGCTGGAACTAATGGGCCAGGCAGTGTTTAAAAGAATAAAATTTCCGTGTAATTATTTCGGGTATAAAGCTAGCCGTGTGGGCGGCCGGGCAGCAGGAACGTAGCCCTCCGCTCCACTCACAACAGGATAGGATCACCCCTTCAGTCTGAACATTGGTAGAAGTAAAAGAACTCTCTAGTGGCTGGTCTCTGATCTTCAACATTAACCCCTATATCTGACTCTGAGTTTTTATTATTAAGACCAACTAGAATTTGTGCTACAATAGGTTTTTTTTTAAAAAAAGATTTATTTATTTATGTGCATGGGTACTTTGCCTGTACGTATGTCTGTGCACATGCGTGTGCAGTGACTTTGGAGATAAGAACAGATATTGGATCCTCTAGAACTGGAGTTACATACAGTTGTGAGTCACCATATGGGTGCTGGGAATTGAACCTAGGTCCTCTGGAAGGGCAATCAGTGCCCTTAGCTGCTGAGCATTCTCTCCAGCTCTGGATGTTCTATTTTTAATGTCTTGTGCCTTTCATGTGAGCTTCTTAAAGGTACAAATCAGGGTTTGACCATCAACTATCATTACTCACTGTTCACTCCTGCCAGAGGACTCTTTGCTAGTAACACTATGGTTGGGAACTGAGCCATAACTGTTTATTCATTCCCTTTGCTTTATATAAAACAGCTATCTCATACCAAACCAAAAACCAAGCAAAGTCAGAGAGGCCAAACTGGAACTAGGCTGGAACTGGAATTACAAGTAAAGAGGTTTCCATCTCCTTCTAGAGGTTCTAAGGATGGTTCTCTGTTTGAGCCCAGAAAATAGTCCAATATTCTGAGGAAAATCCCTTAATGGTGGAATCCCCTTTCTTGGCAAAACCAAACCAAAGAGTCATAGCAACACTACCCTTGTGTTTTTGTGGTCAATATACAGGTAGCTCTGCAAACAGATATCTATGAGATATTATATCTGAACTTGAAAGACCCTTTTTATAGACAGGTGAATTTAAGTATTAATTCAATAAATAAAAACAGATGGGCAGAGTGGTGACTAGGAATAGCAATGAATCTGCCAACGATTATATGGGTCAGGGAGGAACTGTGCATTTATTAGCTACAATAATTAACTCCTTATCCTCTAGAGTCTAGACTTTTATCTATAAATCTAGGTCAAATGTAAGGGTCCTAGAGTTAGAAAGAGATGGGTTTGAATCTCAGTTTCACCATTTGCTATATCTGTGACCTTGGGCAATTTAGTTAAAGCTCTTTGACCTAGATTTCTCACCTATATGATATAATTTATTATTGTAATGGATATTATAAAAAAATAAAGGGGATAAATACATCTAGTGCTTGTAGTCTAGAGTATGACAAGGACTAATATTCAAATAATGTTAGTTGATATGAAGTTTGAATGAGAAAATCATATTTTATAAGCTAAGTTTCTATACAAATATGAGACTTTTTAAAAAAAACATTACTGCATTCCTTCAGTAAAAGAGGGGGGTGTGGTTCTTGGGAGATAAAACTCCTTTCTAGGGCAAATGTGAGGTTAAGTCACAGATGTACTTCATCTGTTTTGTTAGGTTACATAGGGTAGCACAGTTAACAGACAAAGCATGGTTTGGGGTTACACTCTACCTACCTGGCTTTCTCTTTTACCTTTGAAGATCAAACAGCTATGCTTAGAAGATATATTCAAGGACCATCAGTAAAGAAGGTAGCACTTAAAACACAGAACATTTATTTATGTTGAGTGCTGAATATGTTATCAGTTTTCAACAATCATAAAAGACAGAAACTTAGTCATCAAGTTTTATTAAGTGAAATATTACCCTGGGTGAGTGAGTGTTCACAGAAGCTCTCTATGTGAGCAGGAGAAACAGTCTGGCGACAGAGTACAATAGGACAAGGTGATGAGACATTTAAAGACAGAGGCAGCTGATGATTTTCAAAAAAGCTCATGCAATGGTCATGCTTAAGTCTTAGCTAATGGTCATCTTTCTTACCTTTGTCCAGAGACTATGGCAGCATTTGCCTCAAGTTCTGTAAAAAATAAAAAGGAGAGAATGAGATATAGAAGCTGTTGTTATGTATGTTCATAGGGAGAAGCTAGGCGTCTACAGAACCTAGAATGTTATATTTGGACTAACAAGTCTCCATGTCCTGCAGGATCCTACGTGGTATGGAGACAAAGTTAGCACTGGTCCAACTTGATTTGTTGGGAATATAAGATACTACTTGGTCTATTTTTATTCCTAGTTCACACTGTGAAATAATCCTGTTGGATCAACAGGATGAAATTTACATTGCTGGTTCATATTTCATCTAGTTAGAACTAGTTTAGTAAAAGAAGCCTCTTCCTTTCATGTTGAAGAGACTGTTTTCATTCCGAAAATATCACCACCTCCATTTTCTTTTCAAACCCAATTATCTTTAAATATAATACAGTATCTATTAAAGATTCACCCCTTACCCCCCAAATGACATTCTCACTCAATTTCAAAGGGCAGAGAGCTGTTCTTTGAAAGACTACCCAAAGATTGTATCTGTTTCTAAGACTTCACAGACTTCATCAGTCACCAAGCAATGCCCTATAGACAACTAAAACAGTCTGCCTGGCGGGGATGCATCACTGAGCTTTCTCTGGGTTTATCAGAGAATGCACATAAACACATGGATAATAAAACACTTCTTTTCAGTACCAGCAAAAAAACCAAATCTTCTACTTCTATTACATGCCTCTCCATCTAGCTCCATCTCTTAAAAAGGCCTTTCCCTGCCGGGCGATGGTGGCGCACGCCTTTAATCCCAGCACTCGGGAGGCAGAGGCAGGCGGATCTCTGTGAGTTCGAGGCCAGCCTGGTCTACAAGAGCTAGTTCCAGGACAGGCTCCAAAACCACAGAGAGACCCTGCCTCAAAAAAACCAAAAAAAAAAAAAAAAAAAAGCATACACTAACTCCTTGGGTCTCTATTTCTTTGCTGGGTCAGCTGGAGCGCACAAATTCACCTAATATATGCTCAATAATAATGGTTCAAACAAAAAGACATGCTAACCTGAAGAGTTGCCACCCTCACCCTGCCCCCAGGCATCCTATCCTATAGCACAAACTGCCTGGAGCTCCCGTATGTAGCCTACTTGGGCCTCATTTAGTAAAGCTCTTGCCCCAGCTTCCTGAGTGCTGGGGTTCTCTGTATGTGCGACATCAGGCTAGTCTGCCCTTTTAATTTCGTGTTTAATTAATTAATTCTGTTTGTTTGTTTTCTGGAACAAAGTCTCTCTATGTAGTTCCAGGCTCTTCTGGAACTTAATATTTGAGGAGACTCGTCTCAAACTCACAGAGATCTGCCCAGCCCTGTGCTAGGATAAAGGCATGTGTGACCTGCCCAGCTTGTGTGCTCTTTCGAAAGACCACAAAGAAGTTGATTTTGAAAACTTTTTCACAATTTATGTAAGTGAAAAGTTCTGAGGGTGTTATATTTTTATGTTTTGAGGCAGGGTCCCATGAAGTCCAGGTGGCATCAACCTTATTTTGTAGTTAAGAATGATTTTTGAATTCCTCATCCTCCTTTCTCTGTCTCTTGAGTGCTGGGATTAGAAGTGTATGCTACCACATTTGGCTTCTGAGGTGATTTTAAAGTGATTAATATAAATTAAACTTTAAAAAGGACCTGGGTTCCCTAGTCAATTACTCTAATAAGTAAGAAAAAACAGTAACAACCCATTTTCTATAGTAAACAGCTAGGGCAGCATCATGGATTGGGGAGGGGCTCATGAGGCTCCACCTCTCTCTAAGGAGCTATTGGCAGATTATGGCTGGTGGTGGGGTGTGGGGATCAGTTTAATTCAATGGTCTAGCCATTGGTAAGCTATTCCTGCGTCAGTAAACAGTCACACACCCATGCTCTCAGCGAGCTGCCCAGAGTAAACTCAGTGGGTCATTAAAGCCAAGGCACAGAGAGCAGGAAGAGTACCTGTTGAGAACAGGGGAATGGAAGGGGACAGAAGGTCTAAGTATGATCAAAATACATCATAAACATATATGAAACTGTTAAAGAATAAAATTTAAAAATATCTGGGGCAGGAAATGGAATTCCTTTCCCATTTCTAGTTGGTCTTTTTGTTAGGGGAAAAAAAAGAGTATTACTAATGAACCCTTTTTCTTTTTATCTTTCTTTCTTTTTTTTTTTGAGACATGGTTTCTCTGTGTAGTGTAACAGTCCTGGTTGTTCTGGTACTTGCTTTGTAGACCAGGTTGGCCTTGAACTCTGCCTGCCTTTGCCTCCCAAGGGCTGGGATTAAAGGCAAGCACCACCACTGCCTGGCAGAACCCCTTTTCTTAAACAATTTCTCAGTTCTAAAATGTGCAGCACAATGTTAGTTACCATGCAGGAAGTCAGAAGCAGGGGCAATGTGGCGGCTGCTGTGTGCTCTGCATACCCATTCTTTCCACAGTGTGCATGAAAGTCATATTGGATATAGAACCCTGAAGCAAGCTTTAAAATATAAGTTGTATCTTATTTTTATCAGCTTATATTCACAAAATCATTTTTTAAAAAAATTTGGTCATGTGTATACTTTCAATAAAAGGTTTTACTTTTTTTTTATTAGTGTGTGTGTATGTTCATGTGACATGTGCGATGTCATGAGGGTGTCCAAATAGGAGGCCAAGGAGACCTCAGGTTCCTTGGCGCTGGAGTTAGTTATAGGAACTTATGAACTACCAGATGTGGATGCTAGAAACTGAATTCTGGTCTTCTGAAAGAGCATTAAGTACTCTCCCCTACTGAGCCATCAGCCCAAGGCTATACTGTCAATGGTATTCTAACTTCCTTTGGGAACCAGTCATACTTTCTTTCTTGTGCCCTTTAACAACCTTCTGTGACCAAGAACCAAGTGAAACTAAACATATCCATGATATTCCTCTGCTCTGGCAGTGTAAGTCACAGAGGCAGAAGTGTTCTTACTGCCATCAAGGAACGTGAGTTCAGAGCTGACTCAGCATCCACAGCAGCTCTCTGTGAGATCACAACTGACTCCTCCTACCAGAAATACCATCCCTGGTGCTAGTTACAATATCTTGGTCACAGGGAGCAACTTAAAGTCATCCAGAGATGGCTGGGATGATTCACTCTAAGTGGAGGGGCTCGAAATCCACCTCGACATCTGCCATGGTAATCCAACTATATTTTGGTGCATTCATGCTTGCCACCTCAGTAAGCAACCATATGCCAACTAGCTGGCTGCCAGCCATGGGTAGCAGGATCAGGGAAGAGGGAAACAACTCAGAGTAGGATGGCAGGCAAGAGCACAGACATGCTCTTCTTGAGCTCTCTGGCTAACACCACACAACAAATGTGAAAATGAACACATTGGTTGGGAAGAGTGCTACACACGTTCTCCCACTCAACTCAAATTGGCTTGGAAACAAGTAGATAAGACAGGCCCGTGTACTTACTGGCATGAGAACATGGGACACCGAGAAAAGCACTGATTCCTTTACATGTAACCCATCCCTCGCCAAGAAGATACTCTAGATGGTGCCTTACCTGGTCTGGCAATAGGCCCTTGCAGTGCTGTGGCTGGAGGCTCCTTTGGGACTAAAGTCGGTGAGGGGGCTGAGGCAAGAAACAAACAAACAGGTCTTTTACTTTTCCTAACTAAACCAGAAAGCACTAACCAAGCAACTAAGTCCCTATTGAGCCACTACATTCTCAGAAGGCAGTGCTTGAAGCTGACCGTCAATACGACCTCAACAGAGCAACTGTTCTAACACTAAGCAGCAAAGACCACTTGAGGCTTTGCTCTTTCTCCTTTGTGCAGATATAAAAAAACCAGGAAAGGGACAGCACGGGGACAACAGTAATCACAATTTTAGGGCCAATTTCAGGTCATGACTCCTTTTTCTTTTTGTTTGGCTTTCAGACTTACTCAATTTCCTCAGAGTGGTCTTAAACTCTTGATCCTTCTGCCTCAGCCTCCACAATGGTGGGGTTACAAGCATGTGCCACCACACTAGGCTTGACTGCTGTTTTCATTAAAAACTGTCTTAGTAAGTAATCTAGCTACTTTTAGAATGACTACACCAATCACCTCAACATTTAAAACCTTCTGACTTAGCCCTCTAGAGACTAAATACATTCCTTGATTACTAAAACACACAATTCTGCACTTTTCTATAGCATTTAGCAAGAGTGATGGGTATAAAAATAGACAATAAATTTATAGCTAATGAATAAATCAACATAGTATTATTTACTTTTCTAACAAATAGGGTTTTTGTTGTTGTTTTCAGTTTTTCAAGACAGGGTTTCTCTGTTTAACAGCCCCGGCTGACCTGGAACTAGCTGTTGTAGACCAGGCTGGACTCAAACTCACAGGGATCCACCTGCTTCTGCCTCCTGAGTGTTGGGATTAAAGGCACGCGCCCACTGCCCAATTCTTAACAAATAGTTTAAGAACTTTCTAGGAGCTAGGCACTGTGCCAGGCATCCTCAGAGATTCCATCCTTTTGCACATCACTCAGCCTAGTACAGACTGACCACTATGTCACACGGAGAGAGATATAGAAAGTTCCATGGGGGTTCAAAGCAAAAGAATATTCTAGGCCAGAAATGTAAAGAAACATTAAAAATAGTGTCTTTGAAAGACAGACAGAACTTAAGATCCCCGAGAATGAGAATACATGGCATACTCTAGAACGGAACCTTCCTGGGTCACTCAGTAAAGATTTAAGGCTCAGGTTTGCCAGAGCTGTCAAGAGTATGTCATTCCATCTTAACACTTCAGCCTAAAATTCATAGCAAACTACAAGAAAATGTTTTACCCTTTGGTGGGAACTGAATTTTGTAGATTTTTCTCTCTGCTTAGTAATCAAATAATTTATTTTGGATGCTTCTCTGATGAAGCTTAAAACTGTACCTTAACATCTACTTAGCTTAAGAGGGGTTCTCACATTTTCAAACTAAAAGCACAGAAGTCCCTTGGAAAAGAATAGAACCAACTATTATAAACAAAGTAGGTGGCCTTAACTAAAACTGAACCCCTTTCTAATTGCTAGTTCATATCCATAAAGTTTATATGCTTCTCTATTTTTATTTGTGATCCAAGTAAAAATATTTTCTAATTACTTCATCATTATTCTCTTAGTATAAGAGGGAAAAGTTCCCTAAGAGAAAACAGAAATGGAAATATTTAGCAGCAGAGAATATACTTAAGCCACACCAATTTCTTCTGGTTTAGACAAGGTCTCATGTAGCTTAGCTTGGCCTCAAACTCAGTACATAGCTGGATCTTCCCACTGCCTCCTCTAAAGTGCTATGATTATATGTGTGAAGCATCATGCCCAGCTTTGTTTTAAATTCTTATAGTTACCTACAACAATAAAATTTAAACTTGCAACACAGAACCCTGCCTAGCAAAGTCCATCTCTCCTATGAACAATGAATTCTTTGCAGGCCTTCACTCCTCCCTGTATTTCTAGCACTGAAGTAAGCAGGAGAAAGAAAGGAAGGAACCTTCCCAGAACTGTCTGAACAATATGCTGGCACTTGATATTCAAGCTCTCACTGAATCCTACATATCCTGGGAGGTAGAATTACAATCTCCACTTTACAGGTGAAGTATAAGGAACTCACTAGACTGTAACTGGCAACCAGGGGAGCTAAAACGTGAACTCTGATCATAACCTGAAGCTCGTATTTCTGTTCCTCTTTCTAATTAATAGGCACTCAAGGTATTTTAGCTGCATAAATAAAAGAGGTAGTATTAGCTAGCTTAGCTATAACAGAGGCCTCTCAGCTATGGGCACCATTAAGATTGACTTGTCTTTAAGAACATGGAGCTTCTGCATCATTTGAGCCTCAAAGGAGAAAAAAACTGTTAGGACACCCGTGCTTTCAGTATTATCTCCCTCTGCAGTACACAGGAAATAACCTGAACTAGATGTCCATTAAATGGAATTTATAAAGAGACCATGTCTAAAGAAAATGGGCAATAACACTTGAACCATGTATTGATCAATTACCATATTTTAGGTCCTGTGCTAAGCATATCACATGCATTACCTCACTGAAATCTTGTTAACTATTATTGTTTCCACACTACATAGGAGGAAAGTGAACTTGCCCCAGCCCATCAAGCTGGCAAATGCCGGGACAGTTGCTATCTGACTCTTCCCGATTTCTATCTTCTTTGGTTTATCATACAACCTGGTTTTCTGGTAAGCTTGTCTGGAGCAATCCAAACAGAAAGGTCCCTGAGTTAGTATACTAAGAGAACAAGGCAAAGAGAACAAGTAAGTCTTCACGATGGGAAAGGTATAGAGAAGTCACTGTTCACAGGGACCATGCCAGGCTGGAGACTTACAGTACACGCTCACACAGTGAACATTTCTGAACTTCAATCTTTTCACCCATAGGAAGGAGTAAGACTACATTACATGGTTGATATAAAGATGATCTGAGACAGTGTGTACAAAATGTTTTAAAGTGAGACACATCTATCTATCTATCTATCTATCTATCTATCTATCTATCTATCTATCTATCTATCTATCTATCTATCTATCTATACGAAACATGCCATCAGTTCAGAAGCCAGGAAGGAATCATGTTAATGAATATATAAACTGAACATGGGATTTAAAAGCATATTTTTTAATGTACTTTCAGTAAGTAAATCTATAACTATGGCCATTTTTCTTCCTTTAAGTAGAAATGGGCTCATGCTTTCTCTCTTGTGGGGCGGGTGAGAAAAAAAACAACTGACACGAGGAGTGGATGCCAAGCTCAAGTACATACCTATGCTGGGTAGAAGCTCTGGATGAGATCCCACCTTCTCCTCCACTAGGCCACCTGCAAGTGGCTCAGATGCTATACCACCATGATTGCCTTTTGTGGTTGGCGTTGTGGAGATGAGCTCAGAGGGTACCAGTGTGGTTACTATTGAGCGTACATTGGTGGGGAGAGCACCGCCAGGTAAGATGGGTCCTGTTGAGGTGGAGCTTGGGCCCATGGGGCTAGAGGTCATTTTTAGTAGCGTGGGTGCTGAAGGTGTTGGGGTTTTACTGTCCAGCTCTGTGGAGCACTGTTCTGTTCCCATTAGCCCAGGAGTTGTGGTCTCTAGCCCTGGGCCTTCAGTCTCTCCATCTGCACCATACTGTTCTTCCCCTTTTTCCAGAGAGCCTGTAACTTTCTTACAAGCCTTGGTCAGCAAAATCTGGCCAATTTTGTCCACTTTTCCTTTGCCCTTACTGGATGAGACTGGGCTTCGCCGATTGGCAGAGGAGCCTGGACTATTGGTCACAAGGGGAGAAACTACTGTGGTTGGCTGTGGAGAGAGCAGAGTGCTCTGATCTGCTGAGGTGTTCATCTGAGGACTAGCCTCATCTGGATTGAATTCTTTCACTTGCTGGACAGGAGGATTAGGAGCGACAGCTGGAGAAGATGTACAGGGAGGGGAAGGCAGCTGAACAGGAGTGGCTCGCGAGCTAAGGACCAACGGCCGGCCTGTCTGTATGTTTGGAGCAGGACTACTGGAGGGGACATTAGGTGCTACAGGAGCTGAAGAAAATTTTATGTTCTGAGGTATGTGTAAAGGTCCAACAACTGCGACAGAGGGAGGCATCAGGCCACTGTTGGTTGTCAATGGGGTTGCAGGAATTGTGCTTGGCTGTGATCCTTTCATAACCTGAATTATTGAAGATGAATTGATAAAGACAGGTGTAATGAACTGAGGCCGGGCATTAGATTGAGCAGCAGACTGTCCCTCAGAAACCATAACTTTGTTACCCACATTGGGCATTGTGACAACTGTCGACATCAATGCAGAATGTAAGTTTGTTGGCAGGGCTGCTGATGTGTTAGATGAAGTGGTTATGGGATTGGAGGTAACAAATACAGTTATTTGGTTTGGGGGCAAAGGAGTAGAAATGGAGGAAGAGCTGACAGGTCTTGACATTACTGGAGGGATGCTTGGTGCAACATTAGAGCTCACCTCACTCAATTCTGGATGCGCAAGGGTTGAACACGGCTCATTACTGTGAGGTAAGTTTAAGGAATTAGAGGGTTCTTTAGAAGACGGATCCTGCAGTGTGGGAATGACAGATGCTTTTTTGAGGTCCTCTCCTGAAACAACTGGAGGTGCTACTTCCAGATCTGTAAGCCCAGGGGGTTTAATGGTCACATTAGGAGCTCCAGAGTTGTCAAGAAGTTGGCTTAATGATGTTGGTGCTTCTCTCATGGCAGGAGATATCAAATTTTTGTTCTCTTCAACACTGGGGAGTTTGTTAGAATCCAAAGGTTGCCCATCCTTTTTGGATTGATCTTCAGGGACAACCATTTTAGCTTCTTGAGTAGAGACTGCTTTCAGCTCAACATTTACCTGCTCCTTCCTACCCTGGGAATTCTGGCAATCACTGTCCTGAGGAACGTTCAAACTCTCTTTGTTATCCTCAAGAACAGTGCCCACTGCAGGCACAGGTACGGTGGGATTCTGGGGATTAAGCCCGCTATTGTTAGGAAAGCTTCCGGATAAAGGGGGATTGGCAATTGGATTTGGACTGACCAACACATTCCTAGGCAGCTCCACGTTCTGCATCAGGGTTGTGCTTGGTTGAGAAGCCAGAGTAAGTTTAGGGGCTTTTGAGTTTTGCCTCCCGGGACTTGGGGTAGTTTTCCTACTGGACCCAGGACTAGACCTCCGACTGTTGCTTGGACTTGCCCGTTTTGTTGTTCCAGGATTAGACTGTTTTCCAGAATTCACCACTACAGAATCTAATTTATGAGCTTGTGGGGCAGCAAAGTTAGGAGGATTGTTTATAGTAAGATTTGAAGGTGCTTGCCCGATGGCCTTCAGAGTTGTTGGATTCAAGCCCTGTTGATCAAAGCCCCTATTTAAATTTGGCCTGGGAGGTAAAGGAATATTAATCTGTGGAGGAAAGAGTCCTGCTATGGAGGCATTCAGTCTTTCTGGTGACAGACTAATTTCTGAAGGTTCTGTACTAGGAGGGCGGTTGTTGGGTGTTTGAGGATAATAGGGTCTGGGGCTGGCTCTGTTTGGAGTTTTAGGCCTAGATGTCTGGGTTGGAGCAGCAACATTTGGAAAGTGGTGGCCATGGGAGCTAGGCAAGGAATTTACAGGAGGTTGTTGGGGAGTTGCACCTTGAGTTGCTGAAAGGGGAGATGGTCCCGATTTGGGCCCTGCCATCATTAACTGATTCTGAGAAACTACTAAATGTGAGGGCATGTTATTTGGGCCTCCTGAAACAGACGGTACTTCACTGCCACTAGCTTCAGGAAGTGAGGACATCTCTCCTAGTGGTGAGCTAGAGGAATTCTGTGGGTTCTCCTGGTATACCATTTTCCTTGAATTACTTCCCAAAGGAGTATTCACAGACATTGGCATTCTTTGTTTATCAGGTGATGGTGGCACAGAGGCAGGTCCTTGCAAACTAACCATGACAGGTACATTGCCACTTGGCTGCATGGGCATTCTCTGAGAGTCTGGGTTCAGAGGACCCCGTGGAGGATGGACATTTTGGGAGACTGGAAGCCTAATGGATTTAGGATCTTGCTGCATCATGAGCATCATCATCATTTGTTGTTGTTGTTGCTGCTGCTGCTGCTGCTGCTGAGACTGTGGCTGACTAGGTGGTGGTGGCTGCTGCTGCTGCTGCTGAGGCAGTTGTGGTTGTGGCTGCTGCTGTGGTGTCTGTGGTGGGGGTGCCACATGTTGCATGAGTTGAGGAGGCATCTGTTGCATTGGCCTCTGTTCAACTGGTTGAGTAGGATAACCTAAAATAAGCCCCCCAAAATCAGGGAAGTTAGATTTTCAACAAGAAAACTTTGCTACCTCTAGAGTACAGCTAAGCAGTACTCAGAGGCAGCAGACTGTGCACAAACAGCTCAGGCATGCTGCTCCCAGGACAGCCCCTTATTATCTGACACAAGCAAGGGGGCACGCTGCTTAAGGAAGCAAAAAGCAAAGCATTAAGAATATGAAGCCCCTTTAGGCTGCGAATGAAGCATTACTATATTAAGACTGGGTTAGGTGCTATAAATCTATGAGCTGAACATGAAGAGAGAAAATTCTATCAACAGCAAATGGCTGGCTGCCTAGTTATTTAGGTTTCATGTAGAAATAATCAAAATAATCAGTAATTCACTGTGTATATGAAATAATATATTTAGAAATCACTTTTTCTCGTAGCAGAGGACTTATTTTTCTCAAGACCTGGTTTTGATGAAAACAGCCCTTTTATTCCTTCAATTAAAGTAAAAGATATAATTCTAGGATTGAGATTTTTTTTTTGAGTTCTTTAAAATGGGATTTTAATTATTCTGGTCCGTGGTCTCCATATACCATTTTGTATCCTTTGCATTCCATCCTTTGGAGGAAAACTGAATGTATTGTACTGCCCCTAGGTTGCATCAGTTTAGTAAACAGAGTATAAAGACTGATTGTTATGTTGAAATAATATGAAGTATTAAAGTTTTTATGCATATTTGTCTCTATTTACTTTCGTATATAGAAATTTTATTTGGAAAAGTATTTTCTATGAATCCACAATTGGAAAATAATAAAGCCAGAAGCACAAACCTCAGGAATAAAAAGTAGTTTGGGGATAAAAATTTTGAAAAACAATGCCTTGTAGATTTGCAGAAGGCAACATCTATTATGATTCCCTCTTTTATAATGATTTACTTGAAGTTTCTGAATAAAAACTTTATACAATCAGCATAAAGGGAAGGAAGATTCAAATTAAAACAAGAATCATGGCGGTTCAGAGTAGGAAAATGGGCATATGTTGGGGATGTGATTCCATAATTACATTTATTCCACTGTTGCATGAAAAATAATTTGGAAGGTTTCCAGAAAGTGCAAGAACATGAATAAGTGGCTCTGGCAGCTGGAAGAAATTCTGGGCCAAGATTTTCTTAGAGCAGCTACCAAACACTTTGGTCAGACTCTGTGCTCAACAGAGTTATTGTCTTCTAGGTAAAGACTTCCATGGTACCAACGAGCAGACTCCAGTTCTGAAGTTGTTTTTTATTTGTTTGTCTTTGTTATTTGGTGACAGGGTCTCAAGTATCCCAGGTTGGCCTTAAACTCATAAAGCTGAGGATGATCTTGAACTGTTAACTCTCCTGCCTCCACCCTGCAAATGCTGGGACTATACATAGGCGTGTGCCACCACACCTGGTTCAATTTTGAATATTTTCTTTAAAATCCTTTGTTTTTGTTTTTGTTTTGTTTTAGGCCCAAGTAACTTCTTGACATTTGTAAATCTGGCATTCCAAGGGGTAAAACACAACAGGTTCTTATATAGTCAGTCTGGGGCTTCTACATTAAGAAAACTGTAATTTCTGAAAAAGTTTGTTTGTGTCAAGGTTATAATACAGATGCTTTTCATCTTTAAAGTGAGTTTATCAGACAGCACAATAAACACCAAAGACAGTACTATGCATACACAACAGCCTCTCAGAGGTCAGAGCTAAAGGCTTAAAGGAACCATTCAGAAGCTGGAGGAAACAGCCCGAAGGGGCTTAGTGATAGGAAGGTGATCGGGGTGAGAGGGAAAGCCAGGTACACACAATGTCCCATAACACAATCAATAACTACATTTATTAGTCAAGGAATACAAAGCCCTTATGCCTTTACGGGCCAGGCAGTCGAAAAGAAATTAGGCTGCATAAACCACTGCCCAACTACAGAGCAACAGACTATTTCTAAAGTGAATTAAACTCAGGTATTTGTTTAGACACCAATAGCAATTCAAATCCATTAAAGGCCAAATTCAGGCTGCAGGTTCCCAGACTGCAGAAAGGAGGCAATAAATGTTTGAAGGAATTTTGGAATCCACATAAGAGTTCAGATGTCTGAGGTAAGAGGGACCTACCTTCCTGCTCACAATGTCTTCTGAACATATTCACCAAGGACTAGAGACTACCTATCAGGCTCATGAGTGACAACTCTAGTATGCTAAGCAGTTTGTAATAAGTAACATCAAGTCTTGACATCATAATGAATATACTTTTGAAATATAAAAATGAAAGATAGATTAAAGGTTAGCCCTAAAATAGTATCATTTTTAATATACCAAAATGGAGGTGAGATTACTCAGGAGGAAGAAATAAAGCATTAATTCTTCTTTCCTCCCTGCTTCAGTTTTTGAAGACAGGGTTTCTCTGTGTCTCCTTGGCTGTCCTGGAACTTTTTTTTGTAGACCAGGCTGGCTGAATTAACTCTGTATGTCCATAGGAGAGGGCTTGTGAACCTTTGTCATTCTAGAATAAAGTTATAAGTCATTGTTTATGCCAAGAAAAAACAGACAGAGATATTGTGGTATCTGGGCTGGGAAGAATGATTTTAGATTTTTATAAACCTACATCCTTTAACATTTAAAAGAAAACATTCTATAATCAAAGAATGGGCTTCATTACTATTGGCACTATTCATTATAAGCTATTAAGCTGACAGTAGTTATATTGACATGCATTTTGTTACTTTTCATACACTGCTTATGTTTTAAAGAATCACAATAAAATTTTTATTAAAAAAGTCACCTTGTTTTAAATTCTAGTAGTAGTTCTCTGCTTTGAGAAAGTCTAAGGAAAAGAATTGTAGGCAAGCAGGATACAGTATAAAGTTCTCTATATTATAATATTTTATTCTGATGTCAACTAGAACTACAATGCTGATCAAAAAAAAGGTACTTTCTATTCAGTCTGATTTGAGGACTTAAAATGAAGCCAATTAAACAGGCATGCAAGAGTGAATTGACATGCATGTTTACAGAAGTTATACTTTAAGTATTTACTTAAATATCAATGCAGAGCTTACACATTACATTTCTGAAGCAGACTAGTTAGTAGGCAGAGCATTACTGTTTCCTTGAAGAGAAAGAAGGCGCATATGCAATGCAGAGTATGCAATTTTAGTTAATATTTTATTACCTGGTGGCCGGTTTGAAAATTCTGGCAGTTTAGGGCCTGTGTTGTCCAAGTTGATTCCTTGTTCTCCAGGTAATGACTGTTGATCAGCCTCCTCTAGACCAACTGGACGATTATCTGGGGTGCTAAAAGGTAAGTAGCACAAATCAAGTAAGTTGTATAAGGAATACTTACCTACAACTACAATGTGCTTATATGTTATTCTTATGATTTATATCTTTCTAGTCTGGACACTCAATGTTGACATGAGTAAACTGGCCATTTCATTAAGCCTTAAAATTCACTTAATCTTAGCACTGAATTTAGTGTTTCCCTCTAATTTCTGATACAATGTTTCATATAATGGTACACCCCTTAGGTATTTTAATGATTGATTGGGATTTTCTGAAGTGCTATTCCTGCAAAACAAGTATTCAGTGTGGCTACTAAATTAAAACCAGGTGCCAATGACTCAACATCTGTAACGTAACTGGTACAGATGGTGTTCAGAAGAAATACACAACTTTGTTGTGGCCACAACAAAGTTATTTACCTTTGCTTCAGAACAAACACTTGTAGACATAACCATTGGCATTAGGATTCTTTTTGTAACTTAGAATTTCAGTGGAAAGGGAAAAAAAAATGAAACCTTTCTTTTCTCCTACTAACATCCACATTTTCTACTTTGTTTTGTTTTTTTTCCAGACAGGGTTTTCCCTGTGTATTTGCTCTACAGAGACCAGGCTGGTTTCAAACTTACAGAGATCCATCTGCCTCTGCCTCCCGAGGTGCTATGGGACAATGGTCTTGTATCTTGTAAAGATTTGTCACTTGTATTGGTTTAATAAAATGCTGATTTGCCAGTAGCCAGGCAGGAAGTATAGGTGGGGCAACCAGAACAGAATTCTGGGAAGAGGAAAGGCTCAGTCTGCAGTTGTCACCCAGACACAGAGGGAGCAAGATGAGAATGCCTATCTGATAAAAGGTACCAAGCCATGTGGCTAACACAGATAAGAATTAATTTAAGATGTAAGAGTTAATAAGAAGCCTGAGCTAATAGGTCAACCGGTTTATAATTAATGTAGACCTCTGTGTGTTTCTTTGGAACTAAACAGCTGCAGGACTGGGCGGGACAGAAACCTCTGTCAACACTGAGTGCTGGGATTAAAGGTGTGTGCCACCACTGCCTGACTTAACATCCACATTTTTGAGAAATCATATCAATTACATTCTTCATTTGGTTTGTTTCTTATTCCCAGTTGTACCTTTCTTTCCTACCTTACCTTCCCTTTGATCTGATTACAGTCATCCATTCACTTTTAGATAGTATTTTGTTCCATTATACTCTAAATAGTTGTATAAATCAAATAAATTCCTTTAAAAAAAAAACACTAGAGATGTGGCTCAGAGATCACGAGCACTGGCTGTTTTTCCAGAGGATCCAGGTTCAATTTCCAGCACATTCATGGTGACTCACAACCATCTGTCACTCCAGATCCAGGAGACCATACACCCTTTTCTGGCCTCTTGTGGAACCAGACACACATACACTGGTGCATAGACATACACATATCCAAAATACCCATACACATAAAAAAAAAATAGAGGAGAAAACCCCCAAAACTGTGAGCATGTAACAGATCCTAAACATAATCACATCATTGCCACTTTGTTCCCTATGTAATTCCTTACTTCAAATCACAAATGAGGAGTTCCTGGTATCCTCACTTAAAAAAAAAATTACAGCTAAAACAAAGAAACGAAATCCACCAAATTCAATTATCTGCTTCAGTCCCCCTCTTATTATGGATGTAAAAACAGAAGCCATAATTGTATAAGACAGGTTTCACAGTAAACTAACAGTAGAACTGGAGGCAGGCTATCTTCCAATTAAGTCTATTGTCTCTTTTTCCTAGGAACCCCGATGGTGTACAAGGTCCTTTAAAAGGTATGTTCAGTGAACAGTAAAAATCTCTTAGGAGGCTGGTGACAAGAGTAATAATGTATACTTATGGCAAATAAATAACTGCAATTTATTTTTCAGCCTATTAGAGAGAAAAAATAACTATCACCATAAAAAAAATTAGTCAGACAGGTTGATAATAGCAGGAATTTAACTGAGGACCAGGTATTAAGAAAACGAGGTGGAACGTTTAAGTCTGAACTCATGAAAACATATGTTGCTAATACACAATGACTGGGTTTTAAGATTCAAGAAGTAGCAAGTTACTACAATAGGTTAAAACCAAAGAATGCTATAGGCTTGGCTAAAGGAGCTGGCTTCAGGTGAACAGTTGAGCTTATTTAAACAAAGCTCCTGTTTGAGTTCTCTCTCTCTGTCTCTGGTCTTTATGTCATCAGTCTTCCCCCTTATCTCTAAGGTCTATGTAGCCCACACAAGCCTCCTGTCTTTGCTTCCTCAGTGATAATAAGTTTAAGTCATCATATGTGGCCTAGCACTTTGTCTAAAACTGCTTCATGTTCGTTAGTCATCAGTCCCTGTCAATGTCTCTGAACTCCAGTTTTATGATTAAAGGCTGAAAATCCACCTTAGACAATATCCCTTCAGGAACATTTAGTCAAGAGTCAGAAACATAACTGAATATGTAGCTTTAGGATAAGAACTGTAACTATTAATTATCTTTCTTATTGTGGCTTATGAAAGAGCTCCTCTGGGGAACTTTTACTGTACGGAAAACTGATTTAACAGGGGCAATCATGTGTTTAAGCTTTTAGAGATAAGGAACTTTTAGAGAAAAGAAACTCATATAAATAAGTAAATGTTTCCTTCAATTGAGAGGTGGCAGAGTATCTCCATGAGCAGTTTTCCTTCATCAAACACATTTTGTCTCTCCAATTCCCCAAGAGCCAGGATAACCCTAAAGTCTGAGCTCTGTGGAATGGCAATGGGTAGCACTGATCACTTTTCAGGCTGAGGGGCACTACTCCCACTGAGATTGCTGAATTAAGAGATCTATGAGACAATTGGAAGGTATTGCTCTTGTGTGAATCCTTAAACAAATAAACTATAAAAGAAAAAAAGAAACAGAAAAAATGTGAACACTATTGGGAAACTATTAAGAAACAATTTTCAGGGGTGGTAGCGCACACCTTTAATCCCAGCACTCAGGAGGCAGAAGCAATAGGGTCTCTGAGTTTGAGCCCAGTCTGGTCTACAGATTGAGTTCTGGGACAGCCAGAGCTACAACAGAGAAAGCTTGTCTCAAAATAAACAAAACAAAACAAACAAACAAAAAAACCCAAATCAACAAAAAATTATTTTAGGCACACTAACATTATTTTGTGATTATATAAAAGAACCATATCATTTAAAGTGGCACTGACATATTTACAAAGCAAATTTACATATTTATAAAACAAAGAGAAAATGGAAAAGAGTACAGATGAATACAAGATAGACTATGAGCTGATAATTGCTAGACAATCCTACTGTACTCTCTTAAATTCAAATTTTTAGAGGACGAATTCTTGATTCTATTGCTACCATACCCTGTTAGGGCTAGAGTACTCTACCGCCAAAACTGGTTTATGTCCAGACCTTGTGCACGGTACACAGGCATTCTACTAAGCCATATCGCCAGTTATAATTTTAAATATCAATAAATGTCTACACAAAAACAAACGAGCAATATTTGATTATAACCTACTTTAGATCTTGTTGACAAGTTTTCTTCTTCCGAGGCGGTTTCTTCTTCTTCGGTTTATTTGCATTGGCATTATTTTGTTTATTGTTTACACCAAAATGGCCTGCAGAAATGTCACTTTGCAATAAGTTGACCAACAATGGGCTTGTTAATGTTACATCCTTATTGACTGGGAAGCCTGGATTTTGACCACAAGACATCTGATTTCCGTTGGGTGCACCACTGAATGGTGCATTGAAAGACATTCCATGGCCTGAGAAGTGGTTTCCCGAAGCACTGTTTCCCTGCATGGTCTGCACATGTTGGGGGACCATGTTGGTTTGTTGCATGCTAACATCAGGCATCATCTGAGACAAGTTGACATCATTATTTGCTGTAGTAGCAGGATCACCATGCTGCTGGGCCATGTGTGGGCTGGGCCCTGGTGGCCGCAGAACCTGCCCCTGAATTCCCATAACTTGAGGTGGACTATTGTTTACAGGCCCTTGCTGAGGCAGCATCTGTCCTGACATCTGTCCTGTAAATTGCACCATGTTTCCTTGCATGTTCGGAGTTGGTCCCCTCATTATCTGTGCTGGTCCCGGCATGACATTGGATTGGTTCTGAGTATTAAATTGCTGCTTATTCCCCTGCATCTGATTGGTCATTATTTGTTCTATCATTGGGTTCTGCTGGAGCAAAACTTGCCCCTGAGGCCCCATCATCTGGTTATGTGGTGCCATCATTTGTTGGCCCTGCTGGGGAAGCATCTGCTTGGGTGGGGTCATCCTTTGGGGTGAAGGCCCAAGATTCTGGTTCTGAGGGTTCACCATCATCTGGCCCTGTGGCATAAGCTGGGCCCTTGAAAGGATCATAGGGTTTTGAGGGTTCAAAGTTCCTTGTTGTTGGACCATTTGGCCCTGAGAGGGTACAATCTGTTGGTGCATGCCCATCAGCTGAGATGGTGGGCCCTGCTGAGGCTGGCCTTGCATGTTGCCCAGGGTCACCTGAGGAACCCCAGAGCTACCAGCAGGCTGGTTGTTTATGTTGCCATGAATTCCCATGGGGTTGGGTTGCATCATATTTGGTGGCCCATGAGACACCTGCATCTGGTTTTGAGGAGGACCAGCTCCTTGACCACCTTAAACAAAAACAAAGAACAAAAATTATCATGATTAAGATACCCAAATTGCCTTACTTAGTAAGACACCCATCATCCATGTATCTAATAACCAACACAAACGTACTGTGCTTGACACACTTTCTGTGAGTATTTTAGACTCTGGAGGTGTGGTACAGGATGGGGTAACTGTTTATGTTTTCTATGATCATACAGCAGGAGGAACATTATCTTTACTCTTATATAGTAACTCAAACATAACATTAGAAAATAAAGCTCACTTTAGGATTAAATCAAGTATTAGCACTGTTATAACAAGGCTTATAACTACCTATTGTGAATAAAATGAACAAATCATCATATCATGAGCTAGAAAATGAGCTCGATTGTGAGTAAATGAGGAAACGAAGAATGTACCAGTGTCCTTTAGAAAAAGATGGAATACTGTAAAGACATTTTAAAAATGCTTCTTGGGAAAATAATTATGCTTTTCAATCCTATACATATGAAATCTGGATGCTGCACTTTGAAGATAATATATAATATTTCCTAAGAGGGTTCTTCAACTTGAAGTGACCAAAAAATGACAAAATTTCTAATCTGAAAGCTGTAGACAAGAGGATGCTAAGAGTTTAGTGACCTTACTCTGTGGCAGTCCCTAATGGACCACAAGGGACATGTTCTAAGTTCTCTTTAAACCAAAGGTACTGTCTTGGTCTGTTACATTGTTTGTAGTTGGGCCCTTGGTATTTTCCTATACTACCTACTTTATCCCCACATCTTACTGTGGTGCTGGAGACTGAACCCAGGGCCGTCCATATACCTAGCACACATTCTATGAGAGCTACCTTCCCACTCTACCTCACCTGAGTCACCCTCAAGCTTACTGCTTGTTCTGCTGAGACAGGGCCTCACTATACAGCAGGCTGCTCTGAAACAATGTGATCCAACCTGTGTTTATGTGCACTACTATGTTTGGCTTAAAAAATTCTCAGCTGAGTATAGTGGCTCATGCTTGGAATCCTAGCACCTGGGGGGCTGAGGCAAGAGAACTGTCATAAATTCAAGGTGAGCCTAGGCTACATAGTGAGATCCTATCTCAAAACATCAAAAATAAAAACAATGAACCTAAAGGCCTCTTACATGCTGGGTAATAGCCGGGCGGTGGTGGCGCACGCCTTTAATCCCAGCACTAGGCAGAGGCAGGCGGATCTCTGTGAGTTCGAGACCAGCCTGGTCTACAAGAGCTAGTTCCAGGACAGGCTCCAAAACCACAGAGAAACCCTGTCTCGAAAAACCAGAAAAACCAAAAAAAAACCAAAACAAACATGCTGGGAAATAACTCTACTACTGAGTTATACATCAATTGAGCTCATGCAGTTTATTTTATCCCTGTCATTTTGATGTATGTTTGTATATGTGCATGGCAGCTATAGGTAGCTGCCACACTCACTCAGCTTTTATGTAGGTTCTTGGGACCCAAACTGTGGTTCTCAAGTTTCTACAGCAAGCTCTTTACCAAACAAATCATGTTCTATCTCTGTCATTCTATTTATTTATGTTTGTTTATTTATTTATTTTACTTTAAATAGGCACTATAAAGTGTCAGTCTAAGGAAGTTAGGAAGCTAGTCCATTCACACGATCACAAGTATTTCTGAATTTCAGGAAGGCTTTCTGAACCAGCCTCATAAATTCAAACTTGAACTCCACGACCATTGTATATGCCATATAAATGGCATATACAAGTATACAATCATTCAAGCAACAATTATTTATTGAGTATCCAATAAGTATGGGTACTTTCAGTGCTGATTTTGTATCAGTAAACAGGATAGGTAAGACCTTTACTCCTTTAGAGCATAGTTGGCAAGAGACAAAATATAAAAAAAATAATTTTTCAGTAAATAATAAAAGTTAAGGGGCTGGAGAAATGGCTCAGCGGTTAAGAGCATTGCCTGCTCTTCCAAAGGTCCTGAATTCAATTCCCGATAACCACATGGTGGCTCACAACCATCTGTAAAGAGGTCTGGTGCCCTCTTCTGGCCTACAGATATGCACACAGACAGAATATTGTATACATAATAAATAAATAAATGTTTAAAAAATAATAAAAGTTAACATAAAAATAAAACAGGATAACAGACTAGAATGACAAACAAGAAGATGTTGCTTTAGAAAGACTAAATGGAGAAAACAAAATGGTAGGTACAAATGGAAGTCTTCATTTAAAAAGATAAACAGTTGTGCCAAGGTGGAAAAAATTATAAGCTAAAAAAAAAATCATTTTTATTTTATGTGTACAGGGTGTTTTGCCTATATATATGTTTATACACTACATTTATGCTTGGTGCCTTGGAGGCCAGAAGAGGGATTCAGATTCCCTGAAATTGTGGTGAGCCACCATGCAAATGCTGGGAAGCAACCCCAGTTCTCTGGAAGAGAACCCAGTGCTCTTAACCACTGAGCCATCTCTTCAGTCACAAGAATTATGAATTTTATACATTTTTAAACCTCCTATAAAACATTAACTCACATAACTCAGAAATGCAGTTTTATATTAGAAGATAGAAAAAAAATCAAATAGTTTGTCCAATTCTTCTCTCATCCTTCAAGAGACAGTATGAACTTTTTAATTATTAAGTCAAAAATTTTTCCCATTCTTTTTTCTCTTTTGAGACACGGTCTCTCTATATAGTCCTGGCTATATTGGAACTATATTGGCCAGGCTCGCCTCAAACTCAAGAGATCCTTCCACCTCTGCCTCATGAGCATTAAGATCAAAGGCGTGTGCCACCATGCCAAGCCTCACACTTTTTAATTTTTAAAAAATTTTTATTTATGTATATGTATCTGTGTGAATGCAAGCCACATGTGTATGGGTGCCCATGGAGTCAGAGGAGGGTGCCAGAGCTCTTGGAGTCATAAGTACAGGAGGTATGAGTGATGGACACAGAGACTGAGAACTACGTGGAGGTTCTCTGGGAGAATAGAAAACCTTTGTAAACACGAAGTCATCACTCTAGTCCCTCATTCTTATTTCTTGAAAAAATAAACTTTTATCTATTTATTTGTTATTGTTATATGTGTATCTGATGTGTAATGTGAGTATGCGCATTTATGCCCATTGGCAAGGAAGGCTACAACCTGCTGAGACATCTTGCAGGCCCTAGAATTTTTTTCATTCTTTAAGCAATTTACAATGAAAGTTGGTGTTCAGAAAAATTTAAGGTAACTTAGTCCAAACTACTTCAATGAGAAGGGGCAAAAAATTTCTTAGTTCCTAAGCAATCAGAAGAAACTCAGAAACATGAAATTTGGGCTTACAAAACTGCTTCAATGAGTACTTATTAGCTAATCCACTGTATGTTACCTCTCTCCAAACTTTCTTTTTTTCCTTTCTCTCTCTCTCTTTCATCTTTATTTTGTTTACAGTGTTCTGTCTGCATGTATGCATGCAGGCCAAGAGGGCACCAGCTTTCATTACAGATGGTTGTGAGCCACCATGTGGTTGCTGGGAATTGAACTCAGGACCTCTGGAAGAGCAATCACTGCTCTTAACCTTTGAGCCATCTCTCCAGCTCTCTCCAAACTTTCTTATGTATACTATACTTTTAGTATTAACTGAATTGGAGAAGTACCATAATGCATACCAGAATTCAGATATTCAGCATAAATGAAGATAATATGTACTATCCAGAGATTTTAAAAGTTGTAGATATTCACTGGGTGGTGGCAGCGCATGCCTTTAATCCCAGCACTAGGGAAGCAGAGGCAGGCAGATCTCTGTGAGTTCGAGACCAGCCTGTTCTACAAGAGCTAGTTCCAGGACAGTCTCCAAAGCTACAGAGAAATCCTGTCTCAAAACAAAACCACCACCAACAACAACAACAAAAAAAAAAACCCCAAAAAGTTGTAGATATTCAAACATGCCAAATACTCATATAACTATGAATTTATGGTTTCCTTTCCCAGAAATACCCTTTACCTGAGCAAGTTCTAATTCAGTGGTCAGCAAATCAGGCCTATGGTTGTTTTGAAAACAGGCAAGGATTTGGAACACTGTTGTCCTCACTAAGTAGAGTTGAATAACTGCATTACAGGCTGAATGACCTAAGCTATTTACTATTTAGCCCTTTACAGAAAGAAAAGTGAAGCACGAATAATAAAAACCAAGGCTCTGGGCTCAATCTACAGTTGTCCAGCCTTGGTAGAGGTAAGACTTTTCTAGAGGCTGGCTGTTTTGCTTTTCTGATCTTTAGCTTGAACCCCAATATCTGTCTCTCGGTTTTTATTACTCGTGCTACAGAAAAGTGTGCGTGTGTGTATATGTGTTCATACATGTGTATGACTCCTGCTCTAACTGAAGTTTTACTTTCTTTCCTAAGGTGTTTCCTGGTTCTTGAAAAAAAAAATAACTTATTTTCCATATTTCCTAAAGATTATCTATATGTGAGAAATTAAAGAACTTGTTCATTTGTATATCTCTATGGTCTATCAAGGTATTTAGCACATCATCAATGCGCAATAAACATAACTAATTAAATCAAAGTACACACACCTGCATGCTGGACATTTTGATTTGCTTGCAGTTGAAGGGCTCCTGAATTCCCAGGGGTGGTTGCTGTGGTGGAAGGCACCTGACCTTGCATAAAGTTCGGATTGGCCTGTCCTGCTGAGAAGCCAGGTGGGAGGCGTTTAGGCATTCCTTAATAGAAAACAATGAGTAAGGCAAGTTACCTAGCAAATTTATACTCTTGTTGAGATATGGAATGAATAAGGAAGGATGAGCTGCATGAAGTTTCCACTGGCTTAGCTCTTTCTGTCACACTGGTAGGATCTTTAATAATAAGGTTGGGAAAGATGGTTAAAAAAATCAATACAATCCCTTACATGAGCACTGTCAAAATGAAAAAGAAATACTAAAAAATTTACACTTAGAACATGCCAAGGAAAAGATGGCAATCTGCTCTCTACATGTGATCTAAGGCCATACCATAGCAAGGTTTGAGGGCTCACTTCTCTGTAATACTATGGACTCCCAACATTTATATAACACAGGCACCAAAGGAATATGCTAAATTCTCTCATGTTCAAACAAACGGATATGAAATACTATAAAAGAAAGAGTTGTGTCCTGATTAAGGATAGATGGGTGATTTTTTCCCCCTCTTTGAGGAAAATGGATGATAATCTTTGCAGAAAAATCTCCCTCCCCCACCAGTGTTGTGCTTATCTCTTTGGAAGAGACGAGTTCACAGGAGCTTCAAAGTGAGGCTGTATTAAACTTATGCCTTTCTCTTGTAAGATCTGCTGTGATTCTGATAGCTATGGTACCAAAAATTATGCTCTAATGTAATCTTACTCAAGTTTACATCCTTTTGGAAGGCCTAGTTTCAGAAAACAAGTTTGCAATAAAGAGAATCTCAGATACACTCGTGTGCATACCGCAGGTCTTGATGTGGTCAGACCACCTAGGCGAGCATAGCAACTGCTCTAAGAAAGCAACAATACCTAAAGTTCTCTTAAAATTTGTTTATTAGGGCCAAATTTTCAATGCCCTGAAAAACTCTTTGTAGACAAATATGCATTTGTCCTTCCATTAGCAGCAACAAGCCCCCATTTACATGCTTTCATTGTAATTAAGTCAGTAATCATATCTGTAGAAGGGACTACCCAGATTCTACTGATCTAGGGCTAGATGCCCGGAATAGTGAAGTTTGAAGGAGAAACATTCTTACATTTTCTAAAAATGTCTTAGAATTAAAATATTAGAGCCTGTATTTCATCAAAATCAATTAAAAGAGAGCGAAAGGACTGATGAGCAACTTAATTTCACCAGAAATCATGGGAGCATGCCTTTGCTATGTTGCATTGAAGATGCAGGGGTTTTTTTCTGGGTAGGCAATGGGTGTCTTTTGGTGGGGGATATTCTTATTAAATGAGTTTTACTGACACTCTCTATGCCTTACTGAAAAGCTCCAAGCACAGTCATGTGCACTAGATCAATGATTAATAAGAATAAATAATAAACATGGAGATGGATAAGTTTTACTGTAATCGTTTTACCTCTCACACATTAAGTTCCATTGCTTTTTCTTCATACAAGAGGCACCTTACAAAATAAATAAATAAATCTCCTTTAGGTATAACTAGTGGAATTCCCTCTCTAAGGAGTAGGCATTGGCATTATAAAACTATAAAAGTAAAGATTTTTGAACTTAGTCCCCTTTAATACTTTAATCAAGTTTAACAAATACCATGCTTACTATTTTACTAACTAGGATTATCAAAATTGATAAGTAGAAGGGCATTTTCCCCAATAAAACCCTGTACTTTTCATCTTTGTTCAACTGTATAATCTTAATCCTTCAACAAATGAGAAGTTTAAATTATTAATAAAATACATGTTTGGTCTGGACATTTTAATTTACTAGTACAAGATTAATCAAAAATAATTTGAAACAAAACATCTCTATTTTGACTTTTACCTTCATTTTTATCCAGAGAGCTAGCTTATATTTAACCAGTAAGATGTTACATAGTAATCAAGACAAAAATACATTAAGTTAACTAAATTATATATCAACTGTCATCACCATATCACAAAACCAAATGATTATATCCTCATTTTACTCCTACCATTAACACTAAAACCTGACATTCTTCTCAAATTTCCAGTAAATTTACCAACACAAGTAGCGTTAGTGTTCCTCACCTCCTAGGCCTGGGTGTAAACTCTGTGGCCCCTGGTTTGGTGGCTGCTGCTGCATCACCATGAAGTTAGGTGGCACATTTCCCTGTTGAACCATAGGATTCCGACCTGGAGAGCTGACAGGCTGCTGAAATCCCTGGGGAAGTGGGTTATTTTGAGGTGGCCTTGGTCCCATCTGCTGCTGAGTTTGGTTAACCGTTGGGGAGGATGCAGGGGATCCCTGCTGGAAGGAGGAGGGTGAGGAGGCAGGAGACTTGTTGGTGAGGTGGGGTTGTTGCAGGGGGGTTGGGACCCTGGAGGGCCCTCCCTGCAAGCTCTTCATCTGAGGAGCTGTGAACTGGCCTGGGTTGCTCATTTGAGGAAAGTTTGTATGGGCTTGTGAGGCTTGCTGGCTGCCAAAGGGATAAGGAGGGGGAGGGTGAGAAGGTGTCTGTACCGTGGCTAAGGAAGGTCTTGCCTGAAGCTGTTGTTGCATTGGGCTAGGCAAGGGAGCCTTCTTCCACCCTTGGTTTGCAGTCATTGTGCCCAGAGAGCCCTGGGCTGGCGGAGGCTGTAGGGCTCCTGAAGGCAGCTGGTTCCAGCCTGGAGGAACAGGCACCTGAGTTGGAGCAGTAAACTGTGGACGAATCCCCTGTGGCTGTTGCTGCTGATGTTGCTGTGGAGGTCTTGTCTGCAACTGTTGCTGCTGTTGCTGCTGCTGCTGTTGCTGTTGCTGCTGTTGCTGCTGTTGCTGCTGCTGCTGCTGCTGCTGCTGCAGCTGGGGAAAATTAGCTGGGTTCATTTGTCTGTTCACAGGAACAGGCTGCATTGGGTGATGTGCTGGAGGTAAAGATCCTGAGGGATGACTCTGCTGCTGTATATGAAGTCCAGAGAGAAGTGGATCCATTGCATCTGTTTAAAGATAGTGAATAATAATTAATCTACTGCAACCCATCAAAACACACTGGGTTAGATCTGCTGGTACCATTGATATCACCATGCTCTTGAGTATCTTCTAAGAGCAGCATACCAACAGATATAAAGATGAATCCTGTCTTAAAGACAGCTTATGGCCCATTGGTGGTGAGGCACCCTAAACATAAAATATAGACAACAAGATTTTCAAAATTGTATTTCTGGCCAATTACTGTTAAAGGAAAATAAAATAGTTAACTAGGTTTGGGAAATGCTAGATTTAATGATTTCAGACAAGTTTCTTCTTTACTGGAGGAAGCTTAGTGCTGCCAACATGCTAACTTACGAAACATTTACCAAATTCATATGCCTTCAAAATTCTGTCATATTTATTTTTTTGTCATGATATTTCTTATAGAATTAAGCATGTCAAGGTATTTGTGGTGGTTTGAATGAGAATGGCCCCCAAGGCTCTCAAAGGGAGTGGCACAATTAGGAGGCATGGCCTTGTTGGAGGAAAGGTGTCACTGGGGGGTGGATTTTGAGGTTTCAAGTGTTCAAGACAGGCCCAGTGTTACTCTTTCTTCCTGCTGCCTGCTGATTCAGATGTAAAACTCTCAGCTACTTCTCTAGCACCAAGTCTACTTCTTATGATGACAAAGGACTAAACCTTTAAACCTGTAAGCAAGCCCCAACTAAATGTTTTCCTTTATAGGAGTTGCTGTGGTCATAGTGTCTCTTCAGAGTAATAGAAACCCCAACTAAGACAGCATACTTCTTGAGAATATTAGGACATAGCTGGTAAGAAAATAAGAAGAAAATCGGAGAAGAAATGTTTAGCTGTGAAATTCATAGTAGATTTTGTAAGGAAGGTAAACACTGGAACTAAGTAGTTAGAAGTTAAACATCAGTGACTAAATCTCAATTGTATCTGTAAGTAGTTCCCCCCTCTCTTTAATTCTCAATGAGTGGAAGTCACACTACCTGAATGAGAAGCAGGGCGAGGAGTCCTGGGCTGCAGTTCTGGACTGGGGCCTGGTGCCATCATGGAAGATGACATGTTCCCACCCTGGGGCATCATAACAGTGGCAGGGCTCGTCATCCTTATTAATCCTAGGAAAAAAAGTACCTAGAATAACATACTGAAGCTGGCAAATTTGTGTGAGTGTGGTGTTTGTTTTTTGAGATGAGATCTTACTCTAATGACCAGAATGGTCTGCAACTCATGGTAATTGTTTCTGTAAGGGCTGAGATTACAGGTGAGACACCACACTCATCTTACAATTTTTAATGACATAGTTTAGAAATTCTAAAAGATACAAAAACTTTCTTTTAATAACTATTTTTAGATAGAAAAATTTTGCCTATGAATGTTTGGCCTGCATGTACATGTACGTGCATCACACACATGCCTGGTGTTTGTGGAAACCAGAAGACCTGCTGAATCTCCTGGAAGTAGGGTTACAGATGTTTGTGAGACAGGGTCTCTTATATAGCATTGGCTAGCCTAGAACTTGCTATATAGATCAGGTTGGCCTCAAACTCATAAAGATCCACCCGCTTGCCTTCTGAGGACTAGGATTAAAGGCATGCACCACACCTAGTCCTTTTTCTCAATTCTTAAGTCAAACTATTAGCTCATTAATTTCCACTGATGTTTACCACTAATACCTGAGAGCTTTCCTTCCAACATTTATAATAGACATATTTCACAAAATTTGATAGATATATAATATCCCCACTCTAAAATCTAAACACTTATCAATTTCCATCTGATTACCCTTTCAAAACATAAGGCATTTAGAATATAGGGTAGAAGAAATCCTGCTAGAGAAAGAAACCTTACATTTCCTCTGAAACAATATTAAGTAACTTTAGAATTATGTATCTAGAATGTCTTATCAATAAATCTTGGCACTACTTCTCTTAGCAATTAAACCTAAATTTAAAGCCCTTTTTTCTTTCATGCTCTTAGCAAATCTCAAAATTTTGGGGTATACCATAGTAATCATTTAATCAAAGGTTTCATTCTTGGCTGGTAGGTATTTGGGGCCAATGATTGTTTTCTGTGAGTAGCTGTGTAGTAGGGTTTCTCTGTAGCTTTGGGGCCTGTCCAGGAACTAGCTCTTGTAGACCAGGCTGGCCTTGAACTCACAGAGATCCGCCTGCCTCTGCCACCAAAGTGTGTGCCACCACTGCCCAGATTTTCTCTACTTAATTTAACTTACTACAAAACTTCATTTGCATACATTAAGGTCCAATAGACAGGTGAGAAAAGAAATTTTAAAATATAGCTGGTATAAAGAAATACGTGGAGGTTAAAATATCATAGTAACTATAGGTCATCACTAACTAATTAGCCTGATACTTTGTGTTGTAAATGATCACAACCAGTATCTTCCATTAAATACCAATTTAACCTAAATCCATTTGCTTCAAGGTTTTCTATGTGGTAATGAACTCATAGCACTGTAACACTAGCCAGATACTAGTGTTGGAATCATCATGCTGGCCTGAGTTTAACAAGTGTCTTGACAATTCAAGACTTGATGGGATCTCTAACACTGTTTCCAGGATATAACTGAAGATGTATACGGTCACCTAAGACCAGAAAGTATTAGTGCCCATAGGCAGAAGTTGAGATTAGAACCCAGATTCCCTGGTGTTTGTGTCAAGTTTACTTATTTCTTCACTCTAAGGACAAGTACAGTGGCTAGGTTTTTCCTACTGTACTTCTGACCTTCATTCTTTTAGAATTGGTAATGGTACCACTATGACTTGTTTTTTTTTAATTTTTGTATTTTGAGATAGGGTTTCTCTATGTAGTCTTAGCTGTCCTGGAACTCACTCTGTAGACCAGGCTGGCCTTAAACTCACAGAGGTCTGCCTGCCTTTGCCTCCCTGAGTGCTGGGATTAAAGGCATGCGCCACCACCACCCAGTCACCTATTATCAAGTTGCCTTAACACTTGCTCAGAGCTGTATAGGGGACCAGGTCTACATAAGTCACCAGGTTAGACATGCACATGAATGATATGATACTTCACATCAGTCCAACAGTAGACTTTGACATATGTATAAAACAGTGAGGGCTGTTCAACAACAGTGATGGAGTTCAACAACAGAGAACTTGTCTATGCATGTATGAGGAAGTTAAGGAACAGGTAGGTACCTGCTTTATGAGAGTGCTCACCATCAAGCATAAGCTCCAATGATTACAGGTCTTATTTTATTTTAAAAATAAAGATGAAATATACATACTATATTTCAGGGAAATAAAACATATACTATAGTTCAGTGAAATACAGTAAATAGTTTGAGGTAAACATAAAATGTACAGGCAGTATAAAAACCCAATTCCAATTCTATGCAAGTTCTGTTTTTTTAGTTTTGGTGGAGTCTCTCTAGATAGCCCTGGCTGTCCTAAAACCCACTATGTAGACCAGGCTGGCCTCAAACTCACAGAAATCTGCCTATCTTTGCTTCTCAAGTGCTAGAATTAAAGGCAGGCACCACTTTGCCTGGTTATGCCAAATTTTTGCTTATAGTTCAGAACAGCAGTATATAAGTGGGAGTTCCTCTACCTTTCTGCATTAAAAAAAGATGTACTTTATGTGTATGAATGTTTTGTCTGTGTATATGTCTGTACACCAAGTGTGTGCCCAGTGCCTATGGAGGTCATAAGAAGGTATGATTCCCTGAAACTGGGGTTACAGACAACTGTGAGCACTGTGTGTGGTTACTGAGAAACAAACCCAGTACCTCTGCAAGAACAAGTGCTCTTAACCACTGAGCCATCCCTCAGCTCCTCCTGCTGCATCTCTTTCAAACAACACTATGGTCGTCAGGGATGGAGCAACTGACTGCATACAGTTTCTTCAACCACGCAGCTGTGACTTTCTGTTTTATCTGAATAGACTCCTGAAGCTTCAAAGGTTTCAAAGCCAACAGTGCATTAAAAAGACCACTGACCTGAGAGCGAGAATATCTGGAATATTAGCCCACTGCTACTTGACCTGGGACAAATCGCTTCCTTTCCACAAATCCCACAATTTCCCAGCTTTTAAAAGTAAGAGCCAACTCAATTCTAATGTCTTGTGAATCATGGAATGTTGACTTTCATCTCTGAAGGAGAAATTTCAGGATTACTAGAAAAGGAAACAAACCATTTGTATCTCTTTTTAAATTCTTCCCTCCCCCTTTGTGATCATTCTACCTTAGCCTCTTGCACAGGCATGTCCACCACTTCCAGCCAACTTCCTCAAATTCTAAATACATAAAAACACATTATCCCACAGACATGAAGATTTCACATGAGACAAAGGAACTCTGCTTACATATTCTCAGACTCAGAGAAAGTACAAGGTGGAAAGTCACATCCTCTACTATATTATAAACATTTTGAGGGTAGAAAATGTCTTACTTGGTTCCATTTCGAATATTTAGCATAGATCCTGTCATACCTTAGGTACTTAATAAATGTTTACTCCATGACTCAGTGTTCATCAGATTTTAAGCCAAATACTGTAAAGACCTTAGCCTTGCTTTGTTATTGTAACCTTCCTGAGAGTAGTTCCTGTCTTAATTTTCTGACTGAGTAAATAAAAGTAGGTATGCTATACACCCCATTGAGATGGCAAGACTTACACCTTAAGAAATCAAGTCGATGCCTGGTGGTGGAGGCACATACCTGTAATCCCTGTACTTGGGAGGCAGAACGAGGAGGATCTCTGTAAATTCAAAGCCTAAAGAAGGAAACTGGTAAAGTGTCCCACAAATGAGTAGGAGGCCTCACCTGGACCACTTGCCATGGGAAATCCTGCCTCCATCCTAACCGAGTTTCCAGACGCCATGGGTCCATTCATTCTCACATCCTGGCTTCGGTTCTGACCCAAAGCCAGGTTGATAGCACCTTCCCCTGAAAATGACAGTAAAGTTATGAAATGTAAGTAGTCATAGTAAAATACATATCTTGCTTAAAGACAGTTACAGAAGAACTACTTTTTTTCTGTTTTTGAAGAATTAATATTAAGTTTACCACTACAAAAAAGGATAGCTCAGTATTAGAACCCTGACCCTAACTGCTCATTATATAGCCCATTATATAGCTCATTATATACTGGCTCTAAATTCAAGACTTCCCAACCTCTATCTCCAGAATGTTGGAATTACAGGAAACTAAAATCCTAGCCTATGCAGATCGTTCCATCTGAGCAAGCCCAAGGAGAGCATAATCAGTTCTTACATCATTAATGAAGTTGCTCAGTGTCAGAGGGCTTCAATTTCAAAAAATCAATGGATATTGATTTTTCAACTGGACCACAAATTGTGTGTGGGCAGGGGAAGGATGACAGGAAGGAAAGGGAGTGAAAGAAACTGTCAGAAACTCAAAATTCTTCATTTCCTTCTGGGAGTTTATAATCAGAAGATAAGAAGTTCAATGAAGATAGGAAGTTCAATGGAGAGAGACGGCAAGGTAGTATGGGATCACTGTTACATTTGGGTGTAGAGACAGTAGAACTTGTGATAAACAGCACAGATTTTCTTTCAATAACCACAATGTAAGAAGGTTTCCAGGTATTGAGACTGTAACTCAGTTGGCAGAGTACTTGCCTGGCATGTACAAAGCCCTGGGTTCTGTTACCAGCACTGCAAAAACCTAGAGTGGTAGAACATGCCTCTTATTCCAGCCCCCCAGAGGTGGAGGGAGGAAGACTGTTGGAGCCTATGGTAATACAAGATCCTATTTCAAAAACAAAACATCGAACAACAAAATGATCCCTACAGGTTTGTGGTAGAGATGTCATCTAATGACAAGGACAGGAAGTTTCTTCTACCTCCGTGACACAAAGTAAGACCAGCATGTGAATAGGTTTTCAATGGGCAATGCTGGGTATTGAATCCAGGGTCTTCTACATGGTAAGCATGTGTTCTACCTATGCATTACATCTTTTGTACTGGTGTGCGCGCACGCGCATGTCAGTGTGTGTGTGCGTGTCTGTGCGTGTGTGTGTGTGAGGGAGAGAGAGAGAGAGAGAGAGAGAGAGAGAGAGAGAGAGAGAGATAAAGAGAGAGAGAGAGAGAGGAGCGCGTAAGTGCGCGAGCGAGCTGGGTGGTGGTGGTGCACGCCTTTGATCCCAGCACTTGGGAAGCAGGGCTAGGCAGATCTCTGTGAGTTCAAGGCCAGCCTGGTCTACAGAGTGATTTCCAGGAAAGCCAGGGCTACACTGAGAAATCCTGTTTCAAAAAAAAAAAAAACAAAAGCAAAATAAATAAATAAACAAGAGTTTGTGAGTCTTTTGCCTACATGCATATATGTGTACCATATTTATACAGTACCAAAAGAAGTCAAAAGAGAGTATTGGATCCCCGGAACTGAAGTTATAGATGGTTTTTTTAAAAATATTTATTTATTTATTATGTATGCAATATTCTGTGTGTATGCCTGCAGGCCAGAAGAGGGCACCAGACCCCATTACAGATGATTGTGAGCCATCATGTGGTTGCTGGGAATTGAACTCAGGACCTTTGGAAGAGCAGACAATGCTTTTATCCTCTGAGCCATCTCTCTAGCCCTGAAGTTATAGATGGTTGTGAGCCACTATGTGGGTGCTGGGAACCGAAGCCAGGGCTTCTGCAAGAGCAGCAAGTGTTCTTATCTGCTAAATCAGCTCAATATTTTCTCTCTTTGAGTTTCACCTAGTAGGCAATAATATCAATAGGATTGTTTCAATTAAACAGATTCTAAGGAAACCAAAATCTTACTAGGCCTAATGGGAAACAGCTGCTGAAACAAGTTTCCAAGTGCTTCTTGCACTTAATCCACAATTTTGACCAATATAGGATATTCCATAGAAGACATTTTCACCTTGTGGACAGTTAAAATAAGCTCACCTATCACCGGGGATTTGAACAACTGTATTCCCCAACTTCTTTCATAGCTTAGGATCTTGGTACCAGTCTGAAGATAAAGCAAGAAGCTAATAAGAAGATACTTTCCTCTGTCCTGTCACTGAGCTTTCTGTGTAAAGTTTAACTAGGGGACTAACAACATCCTACCAATAAAGGAACAATCATTAGAGGCTGTAAAATACTCAGACTTATTTATAGGAATCAGGAGTGAAAAATCAAAGAAAACATGGGATTTGGAGGTCTCACCACTGGAAAGGAACTATTAATATACTAAATTTATTAAGATAGTTTAAGTAGAAGCATTTTTTTCCTTTTTTTTTTTTGGGTGGGAGGTGTCTTTATTTCTTTATTTAAAAACAAGACCTTGGGCTGGAGAGATGGCTCAGAGGTTAAGAGCACTGGCTGCTTTTCCAGAGGTCCTGAGTTCAATTACCAGCACCCACAATGTGAGTCACAATCATTTATGAGATCTGGTGCCCTCTTCTGGCCTGCAGGCATACATGCAGGCAGAACACTGTAATACATAATAAATAAACAAATCTTTAAAAAAAAAGACAGGATTTTACTCTGTAGCCTTAATATTTGTAGCAATCCTACTGCCTCAGCCTAAGTGCTGGAATTATAGATGTGAGTTACTTCACTCAGCTTCCCAAGCAGAAGAGTTTTGAAGTAACATCAAGTAATAGCATTTCTCTTTTAAACATTCTCAGCATGGCAATGGTGGTGCACATCTTCAATCCCAGCACTCATGAGAAAGAGGCAGGCGGATCTCTGAGTTCGATTCTTCTTTTTTTTTTAAGATCTCTGAGTTCGACGCCAGCCTGGTCTACAAAAGCTAGTTCCAGGATAGGCTCCAAAGCTACAGAGAAACCTTGTCTCAAAAAGCAAAGAGGTCAGGGAAATAGCTCAGATGGTAAAGTGATTGCTCAGGACCTGAATTTAGTTTCCAGCACCCATTTTAAAAAGTCTGGCACAAGGTAATAATCAAAACACTAAACATACAGAATAGAGAAAGAATATTAAGAGCTGCAAAGGAAAAAGGCCAAGTAACATATAAAGGCAGACCTATCAGAATTACATCTGACTTCTCAATGGAGACAATGAAAGCCAGAAGGTCCTGGTCAAACATTATGCAGACACTAAGAGACCACTGATGCCAGCCCAGACTACTATTCCCAGCAAAACTTTCAATCACCATAGTTGGACAAAACAAGATATTCCATGACAAAACCAGATTTAACCAATACCTAGGCACAAACCCAGCCCTACACACACACAAAAAAAAAAACTACAAGGAAAACTCCAACCTAAGGAAGCTGGCTACATCAATAAAAACACAGACAATTAATCTCACAGCAACAAATTCCAAAGAAGGGAATAACATCACCAACAATAAAAACTAAATTAACAGGAGATAGCAATCACTGGTCATTAATGTCCCTTAATATAAATGGACTCAACTCACCTATAAAAAGACACAGGCATACCTAAAAAAGAAGCTGGTGTAGCTATCCTAATACCTAACAAAATAGACTTCAAACTAAAATCAAAAGAGACAAAGAAGGACATTTCATATTAGTCACAGGAAAAATCCATCAAGAGGAAATCTCAATACTGAACATCTGTGCCCTGAATACAAGGGCACCCTCATATGTAAAAGAAACACTTCTAAAGTTTAAATCATACATTAAACCCCACACACTAAATGGGAGACTTCAACCCTCCACACTCTCACCACTGGACAGGTCTGCCAGACAAAAAATTAACAGAGAAATAAGGGAACTAACAGATGTTATGACTCAAATGGACTTAACAGACATCTATAGAACATTCCATCCAAGCATAAAAGAATATACCTTCTTTTCAGTACCTCATGGAACCTTCTCAAAAATTGACCACATACTCGGTAACGAAACAAACCTCAACAAATATAAAAAATTGGAATAACCCCATGTATCTTATCAGATCACCATGGCTTAAAAGCAAAATTCAACAGCAACACTAATTCCAGAAAGCCCACAAATACATGGAAATTAAACAATGCTCACCTGAATCATCAATGGGTCAAGGAAGAAATATAGGGAAAAATTAAAGACTTCCTAAAATTCAATGAAAATGACCACACAACATACTCAAATTTATGGGATTCAACAATGAAAGCAGTATTAAGAAGAAAAGTTCAGAGCACTAAATGCCTACATAAAGAAGCTGGAAAAATTCCACACTAGTGAATTAACAGAACATTTGAAAACTTGAGAAGAAAAAGAAGCAAACTCACCCAAGAGAACTAGATGGCAGGAGATAATCAAATGTCTATTTGAGAGCTGAAATCAACAAAATAGAAACAAAGAAAACAATACAAAGAATCAATGAGACAAAGAGTTGGTTCGTCTAGAAAAATCAACAAAATAGACAAACCTTTATTCAAACTAACCAAAAGGCAGAGAGAGAATTCTAGGTGCCTGCCTTTAATTCCAGCACTCAGGAGGCAGAGGCAGGCGGATCTCTGGGAGTTCGAGGCCAGCCTGGTCTACAAGAGCTAGTTCCAGGACAGGCACCAAAGCTACAGAGAAACCCTGTCTTAAAAAACCAAAAAAGAGAGAGAGAGAGAGAGAGAGAGAGAGAGAGAGAGAGAGAGAGAGAGAGAGAGAGAGAGAATTCTAAATTAACAAAATCAGAAATGAAAAGGGGGACATAACAACAGACACGGAGGAAATAGAGAATCATCAGGTCATATTTAGAAAACCTGTACTCCACAAAATTGGAAAACTTAAAGGAAACAGACAACTTTCTGGATAAGTATCACTTACCAAAATTAAATCAAGACTAGATGAGCACATTAAATAGACCTATAACTGCTAAAGAAATAAAAACAGTCATCAAAAGTCTCCAAATCAAAAAAAAGTACAGGATTCAGATCAGAATTATACAAGATTTTCAAAATTGTTCCACACAATAGAAATAGAAGGAACATTACCAAACTCTTTATAAGGCTACAATTATCCTGATACCACCATATAAGAAAGAGAATTACAGACCAATCTCTCTCATGAACAAAGTTGCAAAAATACTCAATAAAATACTGGCAAATCAAATCCAAGAACACATCAGAACCATCATCCACCATGATCAAGTCGGCTTCATCCCACAGATGCAGGGATGGTTCAACATACAACGTAATCCACCATATAAACAAATTGAAAAATAAAAACCACATGATCACCTTATTAGATGCTGAAAAAGCTTTCGACAAAATACAACATCCCTTCATGATAAAGGTTTTGGAGAGAGCAGGGATAAAAGGAACATATCTAAACATAGTAAAGGCAATACACAGCAAGCCAACAGCCAACATCAAACTAAATGGAGAGAAACTCACAGTGATCCCACTGAAATCAGGAACAAGACAAGGTTGTCCACCCTCTCCATATCTATTCAATATAGTTCTTGAGGTCCTAGCTAGAACAATAAGACAACAAAAGGAGAGCAAGGGCATACAAATCAGAAAAGAAGTCAAACTCTCACTATTTGCTAATGATATGATAGTTTACATAAGTGACCCCAAAAAATTAGATGAGGGAACTCCTATAGCTAATAAAATGTGACAGGATACAAGATCAACTCAAAAAAATCAGTATCCGGGCTTGAGAGATGGCTCAGAGGTTAAGAGCATTGCCTACTCTTCCAAAGGTCCTGAGTTCAATCCCAAGCAACCACATGGTGGTTCACAACTATCTGTAATGGGGTCTGGTGCCCTCTTCTGGCCTGCAGGCACACACACAGACAGAATATTGTATACATAATAAATAAATAAATATTTTTAAAAAAATCAGTATCCTTCTTATATACAAATGATAAAGGTGCTGAGAAAGAAATAAGAGAAACATTACCATTTACAATTGTCACAAATAACACAAAATATCTTGGGGGTAACACTAACCAAAGAAATGAAAGACTTATATGACAAGAACTTTAAGTCTTTGAAGAAAGAAATTATGGAAGATATAAGAAAATGAAAAGATCTCTCATGCTCTTAGATAGGTATGATCAACATAGTAAAAATGGCAATCCTACCAAAAACAAGCTATAGATTCAATGCAATCCCCATCAAAATCCCAGACCTTGAAATCTTCACAGACTCTGAAAGAACAACACTCAACTTTATATGGAAAAACAAAAACCAAAATAGCCAAAATAATCCTGTACAATAAAGGAACTTCCAGAGGCATCACCATCCCTGACATCAAGCTCTACTATAGAGCTACAGTAATGAAAACAGCTTGCTATTGGTATAAAAACAAACAGGCTGACCAGTGGAATTGAATTAAGGACCCTGATATTTATCCATACACCTATGGACACCTGATTTTTTACAAAGAAGCTAAAATTATACAATGGAATAAAGAAAGCATCTTCAACAAATAGTACTGGCATAACTGGATGTCAACATGTAAAAGAATGCAAATAGGTCCAAATCTATCCCCATGCACAAAATTTAAGTCCAAATGGATTAAAGACCTCCACATAAATCCAGTCACATTAAACCTCATTGAAAAGAAAGTGGGAAATAGCTTTGAACGCATGGCCACAGGAGACTGCTTCCTAAATATAATATCAGTAGCACAGATACTGAGAACAACAATTAATAAATGGGACCTTCTAAAACTGAGAATCTTCTGTAAGGCAAAGAACACAGTCACTAAGACAAAACGGCAGCCTACAGAATGTGAAAAGATCTTTACCAACCCCACATCAGACAAGAGATCTCCAAAATATTACAAAAAACTCAAGAAACTAAGCATCAAATATTCACTTGATGAACAGGAATTGTATGAGAAAGTACTCCATTTATAGAAGACAACAGTGCAAAAGATCTGTGGCAGAAGGGAGAACTGTGTGTTCAAAGAACCAAATGAAAACTGGAAGAGACTGGAAAACAGAGCTGATGGGGGTGGGGGTGGAATTTAACTAGCATAAGTCTATATGAGGAAGGTTGATGTCAGACTGTGCAAGCCCCGAGGTCGTGGTAGAGAATTGGCCTGAATTTCTGTCAAAAGTAGCAAGCAACAAAAGAACTTTAAGCTGGATATTATGTATTAGGCTGAGCATGTTTTTATATTCAAGAGGGTCACTCTAGTGATAAACACAAAAAATTGTTCAGGACTCCCTAATCTGCTAGATAAACAAAGGAAATAATAAAGTTATTCAGTAAAAGAAAGCAATTAAAATTAGATATTCTTCAAATAGACAAGTCAGTTCCTTGCAGGATACAAGTAAAACTAAAGTCTGAGACTGAACGCCAAAGAGCCAAAGGAATGATGCTCCAGGCTGCAGTAATACTTTAATGCTTCTTTATTCTAAGGTACTGCAACATGAAGCACAGGATACACAGTTGCTTGAGAGTCTCAAAAATAAAGAGCAGAAGAACAGACAAAGCAGCATCAGAAACTATGCTGAATACCACTGTTACTGTATTTTGATTCAGATGGAGACATGGCAAAGTAAAGGACCTTCAATCTGAACGGAGAGAATCCCCAGATCCCGAAGCTGCTGGTTGTTGCTCTGAGCCAGGATCCGTAACCGCTCCGCTGCTTCCCGGGGGATGTTGAATGTGACACGTACGCTGTTCCAAGGCTCCACTTTCTGTACCTTTAGCTTGCTGGATTCTTGGCCATAAAGAAAAGAGAATAAAATTATCAATTTTGTAGACACTAGAGAATGTGCAACTAAAAAACAAAACAAAAATTTCTACTTTAGATAAGAGTACAGATCCCACTGAAGCACAACAAACTGAGGAAGGAAAACATACACTCAACAAGTTGTTGGAGAATACTATTTCAAGGTGTGTTACTTTTGTTTATGCTCTGGAGTATTTGTTTAATGATGCAAAGATGTGTCTGATTAAGTAAAATTCATCTGCAGTCAGGAGTTTGCGACAGCAACTAGCTGACAGGAAGTGGTAGGGATGAGCCAGAAGGAGAAATGAGAAAGGAGGAGGAGCAAGAGAACAAGGAGAGGATGTCAGGGGCCAGCCAGCCAGCCACAGTGTAGGAGTGAAAGAAAGATATACAGAAGTAAGAAAAGAAAAAAGTCCAGGGGGCTGGAGAGATGGCTCAGTGCTTAAGAGCATTGCCTGCTCTTCCAAAGGTCCTGAGTTCAATTCCCAGCAACCACATGGTGGCTCACAACCATCTGTAATGAGGTCTGGTGCCCTCTTCTGGCCTGCAGACATATACACAGACAGAATATTGTACACATAATAAATAAATATAAAAAAAAAAAGAAAGAAAAAAGTCCAGAGGCAAAAGGTAGTCAGGATAATTTAAGTTACGAAAAACCAGTGGGAAACAAGGCAAGCTAAGGCCAGGCATTCATAAATAAGAAGCCTCCGTGTGTGATTTGGGAGCTGGGTGTCAGGCTCCCCAAAAAGCCAAAACAGTAAAAGCTCGCACTACAACAGGTAAGCTTCCTTTAGGACAGAAAAACATCTGACATTCTACAATTCTGAAACTGACACATACTTCTGGACAGATTTTTAAGAATACAAAAAAAACCTAACTAGTTTCTGAGGAAGTATGTGTACACATGCTAAGGAGTGAAGTTAACCTAATATACACAAAATTTAACTGAAAGTGGAACATTTATATAGACTTAAAAGTCTAAGAAGAAAATATTTAGTAACAAACTTTTACCACCTTGGATCTGGCAGTGATTTCTTGGATACAATAGTAAAGGGGCAAGCAACAAAAGAAAACAATAGAAACACTAGACTTCTTAAGGATTTTGTGTATTAAAAACCACTATCAAGTAGCTAGATACCATATCACATAAGGATGGCTATTATAAAAATAGACTATAGAAAATATTGGCAATAATATGGAAAAACTGGGGACTCCTGTGTACTAATGATGGGAATATATAAATCGTACAATCTGCTAAGAGAATTATATGGTACAAATTTTTTTAAAAAAAACTATATAATATAGCATTTTAAATTCTAAGTATCCAGCCAAAGAATTGACAGCAGGATATGGAAAATTATATCCATGTTTATGGCAGGATTATTTACAACAGCTAAATCATGGAAGTAATGCAAGTGCCCAGCAACAGATAAATATTGGTAAGTAAAATGGTAAAATGTGGTTTAGACATACATTCAGTGGAATATTCAGCCTGAAATGGGAAGGAAAACCCATCACAAGCTACAGCGTGGACAAACAATGAGAATACTATGCTAAATGAAATAAAGCAGTCATAAAGAGCCAAGTACTACACAATTCTGCTTGTATAATAGTCAAAATCATGGTGCGGGGAGAAATGGCTCAGTGGTTTAGAGAACTGAGTGCTCTTCCAGAGAATAGAGGTTCAATCCCCAGCACACATAACAACTCACAACTAGCTATATCTCTAGTTCCAGAAGATCTGATACCCTCTTCTGTCTTCCATGGACGGTGCATAGATGTGGGGTATTTACAGACATGTAGGCAAAATACCCATACACATAAAAAAAATCTAATTTTTTAATAAAAAAAATCATAGAAAGTACAATGGTGCTTATTAAGGGCTAAAATAGGGAAGGAATGGGGAAGTTATTAAATGATAGGTATAGATTTTAATTTTATAAGACAGGAGTTATAAAAATGGCTGCTAGTGATTGTTATAAAATATAACTGTATTTAAGTACCATTAAACCACATATAAAAATGGTTACATGTAATTTACAATCAAAGTTTGAGAGATTAACTGAGTAATATTGTTTACAATTACATTTTAGACAAGGCAGCAAATAAAAGCTATCTGGTAGCTTCAGACTAAATAATTTCCCTTTTGTTATTAACTCAGATCAACTAAATGGTTTATATGCTTTATTCAATTATATCTTTTAATATTAATAAAATAGCCATACAGGAGTATGCTTTCTCAAAATCCAGATACCTGTGAGAGTTCCTACATGTCACTTACCCCTCTTCCAGCTCTTAAACCATTAGATACTAAATACTAATACAGAATCCACTTGCTCTAATGTAAAACAACAATAAAACAGATCATTTGCTAAGGGCAATGGGATTAATATACTCACAAAATTTAAAAATGGTTAGACAATGTTTAGTCAAAGTTCTCTTGCAGGTAAGGAAATTGGAGCCCAGAGAAAGGCTAAGTGATTCAGAAAGCTGTAGTTACCTAATGAAATCAGACATGGCATTAAAATCCAGCCCTAAGGTTTGACTATTGTCTTCCCATGACATCTGGAGACATGTCTCCAAACACCAAAAAACTGTGGATCCCAGAGACAGAGTTTCTTTCCAATCTGATAATTACTGGAAACTTATCCATGTTCTTTATACTAGTATTAATGTTAATATAGTTGAAAATGTTTAATTACAATCAGTTAAACTGTACTAGCAACTTTTAAAACTAGGCAAGATAGCCTACATGTGTAATCCTACAATCAAAATTTCAGGAAGATCACTATACTAAAGGTAGCCTAGGCTACATTCCTGTTTTAGGGAGACAATAAAAGCCTTTAAAATTTCCATCATACCAGAGATTATCTGACAAAATGTTTTTGAGTCAAAAATACAATCTGGGCCAGTGAGGTGGCTCAGTGGGTAGCTACCCACCAGTAAAGCTGATGACCTGAATCTGATCCTGGCTTCCTGCATGGAGAAAGGACACATGTACTATGGCACATATCCACTTTACATATACAAAATAAATAGGTATAATGTAATAAAGACTATAACCTCAGTCTTCAGTAATAAAACCTGACTTCTTTCTAAAACACAAACTAAAAAATAAATAAAAAATGATAGTAACAAGACATGCTAACAGCAGGGGAAGGTTCTACCTTTGCACCTAAAACCAGCCTTCCAATTTACTCTATAGAACTAATAGTAATCATGAAAGGGCAAACATTCAAAGGAGTAATCAGAAGGAATAAAAATTAAAGCAATTACCCATATGTAACAAGTTGGGCACATTCTTTAATATTGCATCCAGTTTCCATTTGAAGTCTTTATCATCTATATTTCCTTTGAAGGCTACAAAAATTGTGGAATCCTCCAAAATATTATCACTTTTTGTGTCATCATCTTCTAGTCCAGAGTCAAAATCCACCTCTGAATCTTCCATTGTTGATGAACACAGGGAAGTATAGATGTCTTCGAAGTTTGGAAGGTCATCCAAAACCATGGTGTATTATTCCAGAAGTATATGCAAAGTGAACAATAAGAAAACCTTCAAAAACAAGGGGGGAATGCAGAGTACTATAACATATCACCATATACTCAACATATCATTATTATTTAACATATCATCCAGACATCTCTAAAAGATGTAATTTATTCACTAAGTAAAATTTCCTTTCATAATACTATATGCTACTGTTTGGTAGGACTAGGATATTGGGAGGAACATACAGAGGAACACAGGGAAATAAAGAAGGGGAGTGTGACAGTGCACACCTGTAATCTCAGCAGGGAAAACGCGAGTCTGAGCCCACCCTAGGCTGTAGAGTCTTGTCTCAAACAAACAAAACAACAGCATTACAATCCTTTGTAAAACAACTTTATTTACTTTCCAGCTACATTTTTAAAATTCTAATAAACAACTGGTCAGCGGAGGTGCATGCCTTTAATCCCAGCACTCGGGAGACAGAGGCAGGCAGATTTCTGAGTTGGAGACCAGCCAGGTCTACAAAGCAAATTCCAGAACAGTCAGGGCTACACAGAGAAACCCTGTCTCAAAACAAACAAACAAAAACCAAAAATTCTAATAAATATTAGAAGTAAATAAATAAAACCAATAAAGGTTTCTAAGGCTTAAAAGCTGCTGCTTAGCCAGAGAAAAGACTGAGTCTTGAAACTGCCTAAAACCTGTAACTATTTAATTTAGCAGGCATTTCAAAGTAAGAATAGCAAGAAAAATAACCTAATGATTTATGTCAAGGTCTTAGTAAAACAAGAATAAGTCAAACCAAAATTAGTAGATGGAAAGCCATACCACAGGCTGGTGAGACAGCTA
The DNA here is from genome assembly GCF_037038515.1 of Microtus pennsylvanicus. Taxonomy (NCBI): domain Eukaryota; kingdom Metazoa; phylum Chordata; class Mammalia; order Rodentia; family Cricetidae; genus Microtus; species Microtus pennsylvanicus. Next base: position 130,712,729 of record NC_134580.1, read on the forward strand.
AACAAGTAAATACATTGCTTCTAAGCCTGCAAACTTGAGAGAGATGACTTAGCAGGTTAACTGTGACTGCTGCCAAGCCTGATGAGTTTGATCTCTGGAAGCCACATAGAGGGAATCAAACTACAAATGTCCTCTGACCTACACACACACACACACACACACACACACACACACACACACACACACACACACACACACACACACACCCCAAAGCCATCTACAGAAACAAGTAGTAAATAAAAATGTTTCAACTTTTTTTCATAAAAGGAAAGAAAAAAAATGCTAGGACAGGTGTTAATGAAATGAATAAAACAAAAATACGACATTAATGAAACAAAGAGTTAGTTCTTTGATAATATAACCAAACTAACCAAAATAGAGATTAATGAAGAAAATTAAGGGGCTGGAGATGTAGATCAGTTGAAGAGTGCTTGCTTAACATGCACAAAGCCTTGGATTTTGTCCCCAGCATCACATAAACCAGGCACAGTGATACACACCTATGATTCCAGCACACGGAAGGTAGAAACAGGAGGATCTGGCCATGAAAAGAGTTCAAGGCCAGCTTGGGATACAAAAGGCTTCTTCTCAAAAAAAAAAAAAGTAAGTATACATACATACATATATATATATATGTACATACTTAGACTAAAAAGGAGTTTTGAAAGCAGTGAAATTCAGAAGATCATTTAGGAATATTTTGAAAACGTACAGTAAGTTGTAAAATCTTGAAGGAATGGGTACTTTGCTCAATATATAAACTACCCAAATTGAACCAAGAAGTTCTAATCAAAAAAATGGTTAACACACACTGAGGGCTAGTGTGATGGCTCGGGGTGTAAAAGCGCTTGCAGCCAAGCTTAAGTTTAATGCCCAGAAACTATATGGAGGAAGGAGAGAACTGCCTCTTGCATGTTTGCTGACTTCTATGTCTCTGGTGGCACAAACATATACAAATAGAAATAAGACACAGAGGCTGGAGAGGTAACTCAGCAGTTAAAGAGGGCATACTGCTCTTATAGAGGACCCGAAGATTTTGAGCTGCCATGTGGGTATTGGGACCTGAACCTGGCTTCTCTGCAAGGATAGCAAGTATTCTTAAGCCCTAGGCTAACTCTTCAGCCCTACTCTACCTCCCAATACTCTTACTGAATATAGTGCTTGAATTCTCTGTTGTATGTTTGCATTTGGGGGGGGGGGGCAGGGTCTCTCTATGTAGCTCTGGCTGTACCGGAATTCACAGAGATCCATCTGCCTCTGCCTCTAGAGTGCTGAAATTAAAGGTTTATGCAAAATATAAAATAAAAGTGTATGGTATCACTCCTAGATAGCACTTGAATTCTTTTTTTTTTTTTTGAGTACTTGAATTCTTTAACAGGAGGTGAATAAAAAGCATAGAAATAAGGAAGAAGAGGTCAAATCACTTCTGTATACAGATATGATTATATACTTATCTAAGAACCTCACCAGAAAGTTTGTAGGGCTAGAAAATACTTTCCATAAGAAATTAGATATACAAAATTTACAGAAAAACCAGTAGCAGGACTAGTGAGATGGCTCAGCAGCTTAGTGTTCTTGTAGAAGACTGGAGCTTGCTTCCCATGTCAGGTGTCTCACAACCTTGCCTATAACTCCAGTTCTAGTGGAACCTAACATCCTCTTCTGGATTCCATGGCTACTCATAAACACACATGCAAATAAAAATCAGCAGATTCTCTATATACTGATAACATGTTGTGAAAGAAATCAGAGAGATGGTTCAGCAGTTAAGAGCACTGGCTCGAATCCAGATTCAATTTCTAGAATCTCATGGAGGCTCTCAACTGTCTGTAACTTCAGTTCCAGGGCATCTGTCAACTTCTTCTTGCCTCCATGGGAACTGCATGAATGTAGTGCACGTACATGAGGGAAAACACACACAATACATATAAAGTTTCACTTACCAAAATGTCTTAATTTTTATCACTTATCCAGGTCATCCTCTAAGTCCAAACAAGGTGGCATCTTTTGGGCTTGTATTTCAAAGTAGCAGCCAAATCAGAATTCTTTAGGAAAGGAAATAAAAAGGAGAAAAAAAGAGAGAGAAATAAAAAAGAGAGGAAAAAAAAACCCCACAGTTATTATAAAGACATCAGGGTAAAAAATACAAACACTGTAAGTTATAAAGTCAATATGGGAATTCTAGAAATTGTTAAATCAGAATTCTCATTAGAAATCTTAAAACATGCCCTACCACTCATACAGAATGTAGAAGCAAAACTCAGGAACCCAAACCAGCTTCATATCAGAACTGGGAACTCTGGCTTCCATCACTCTCCAGACTTTGATTCCTAAGCCTGCCTAATTAAACAGGGAAACTGCCCTATAGATATTTGGAGCCAAATATTGTCCTCTGTATAAGTTTTTAAAGATTTCTTTATTTTGTGTGTATGGATGTTTTGTGTACATTTATATATGTACAACATATATGTGTCTAGTGCCTCTGGAGGCCAGAAGAGTTACAGATGGTTGTGAGCCACCACATGGGTGCTGGACCCAACCCAGGTGCCCTAGAAGAGCAGTAGAGTTCTTAACTGCTGAGCATCTGCCCAGCCCCACAGAATTATTTTCTATTCACACTGAATATTAGACTTACATCATCTAACAGAATATTGATTTTTAAACTTCATAAAGTATACTTGCCTTTTCCTATTTTATTCACAATATCATAGTTTTAATTAAAATTTTAATTTAAATTGTAAAGCATTCTTTATGGCAAACATATAAATTAAACATGGAAATTTTATTATTTTGGCATGCTTCAGAAAAAAATTACCCATCGTAACAAGATAGTATTAGACTTTAACATATTTAACTGGGGTGCTACAACTTTGTTATTGCCACATACTGAATAAAATCTTTAAAATATCTATGTAGTGTGTGTGCACATATGTACACATGTGTCACAGTGTGCAGAGGTCAGAGGACAACCTGTGAGAATCAGTTCTTCTCTTCTACCATCCTGGGGACTGAACTTAGGTCATCAGGCTTGGTGGCCAAGTGTCCCTACCCTCAGAAACTATCCTGCCAGCTCAATATTGATTTTATAGTCTTGACATTTTATATGGATATGCACTGGTAGTAGTTAGTAAGAAAAAACTATTTTTAATTGCTTTTTTAATTCAAGAAAAAAGTACTTTTAAAGTTAGACCATAAGGAAAAATCTCAATACATCCAAAGAAATAACAGAGTGCTCAAATACTCTAATAAACAGTGCACTAAAATGATTGACTCAAGATAGAACCAACAAACAAGTCTTTCCATCTTAAAGAAGCAGCAAAACCTATGGATTCAGGTTAAGAAAAAAATGTCAAGCAAAAATTCAAAATTTCTAGAAAACTGTAAATCAATACTACATAAAGGAACCAAAGAATACAGGCAAGTTGAGAGGAAGAAATTCACAGTCGTGCCTCTGTGGGTGGTGGCAGTGAGCAGAAGTCCTTGAGTACGCAAGTTTCATCTGTGTATTCGAGTGGACAAAATGGCAAAGATTGTCAAGACTCACGAAGGGTTTCTCTGTGTAGTCATGGCTATCCTGGAACTTGCTTTGTAGACCAAGCTGGCCTTGAATTCCCTAAGATCCCCCAGCCTCTGCTTCCCAAGTACTGGGATTAAAGGCACATGCCACCACCACCAACTTGCCTTGTTTATTTTTAAAGTAATGGCCCCCACTTGAATCTGGAAGGTTGACTTCAATCAAACCTTCTATGTAGCCGAGTTTGTTCTTAGATTTCTGACCCTCCTGCGTCTACCTCAGAAACGCTGCCATTTCAGATTCATACCATCATGCCTCACTTGCATGGTTTTGTTTTCAGGCTACAGATTCCCATTATTGACCCAAACCAAAGATTTTTCTTGTTGTTTTTTTTAAACATATTTCTGTCTCTGAGATATAAGGTATATTGCCCAAGGTGGCCTTGAACTTTCTTTTCCTTTCTTTCTTTCTTTGGTCACATGGTTTCACTTTGTGGCCTTGGCTGGTCTGGAATTCATTATGAAGACCAGGTTGGTCTTGAACTGACAGAGGTCCACCTTCCTGTTGAGTGCTGGGATTAAAGGCATGTGCTACCACCACAAATGGCTGACCCTGAACTTTTGGTCTTCCCTAATGGGATTATAGGATGAACCACAATGTCTGATTTATGTAGTGCTGGAGATGAAATCTAGGATTTCATGTATGCTAAGCAACTGAGCAATACCCCATATTGCTTTTCAAACATTTCTGCTAGAATCAACTCTCATACCCTCTTTGACCAATCTGATTAATTTTGAAAGATGTATTTTATTCTTTTTTTTGTTTGTTTGTTTTTTTGAGATAGGGTTTCTCTGCGGCTTTGGAGCCTGTCCTGGAACTAGCTAGCTCTGTAGACCAGGCTGGTCTCGAACTCACAGAGATCCGCCTGCCTCTGCCTCCGAGTGCTGGGATTAAAGGCGTGCGTCACCATCGCCCGGCTTTATTTTATTCTTTATGTTCTTATGTTTCTGTTTGTATGCACATGTGTGTTCCAGTGGTCATAAAGTCAAAGAAGGGTATCCAGTCCCTAAAACTGACATGGATGCTAGGAACTGGACTCTGGCTAAAAGCGGTTAAATCAAGAGCTCTTAACTGCTGAGCCATCTCTCATCCCCAAACTGATTACTTTCTTAACTGATCAGTGTGCCTTATGCTTTCCATGACTGAAAGGTAAGAACTAGACTTACTCATATCAACTATGATCTTTTAGGCATTTCGCATTAAATTATGTATACTTATGAGTGAGCAGAGTCTTGCTGTCTAGCAATTTTGAGATACTGCTGCCTCTAATTTCTTACTTTATGTATTTATCTTTAATGTACGTGAGTGCAGTACCTCTGGAGGCCAGAAGAGGCATCACATACCCTAGAACTAGGAAACAGGCATTGTGATTCCTGACATGAATGCTGAGACTATCTGTCTACTGCAGAAGCAGTACCTACTCTTCAACTGCTGAATCATCTGTCTAGCTCCTGTTAATAATTGCTTGAATTGGAAAATTAGAGTATCACAAAGCTGAAAAGATTTCCTGTTTGTTTTGTTTGAGTAAATGGCTGAAAAAGAGACACTTTGATGTATTTTTTTCCTTTGATTGCTAATAAAAATAGAAAGTTAAACTTGAAAAAAGGGAAATTCATAGTCATAAAATATCTACAAGAGGGGTAAGAGGAAGTAAATAAATGACTTAAATAGCTGACTCAAAGTTAGAAAAAAACATTAAAATGAGCTAATAGGGAACAAAATGAGACATTAATAAAACAGAATTCAATTAGAAAATAGAAAAAGAACATACATTGATAGGACACATCTGCAATCAGCCTGAAGGAGGCCGAGGCAAGAGTGGCACAAATTAAAGGCCGTTCTGAACTACACATCAAGACCCTTTCTTCACTAAACTCTAAAGGGAAGCCAAGCAGAGGTGGTGGCACACACCTTTAATCCCAGCACTTGTGAGGCAGAGGCAGGCAGATCTCTATGAGTTCTAGGCCAGCCTGGTCTACAAAGCAAGCTCTAGGACAGCCAAGGCTACAAAAGAAACCCTGTCTTGAAAAACAAAACCAAACAAGCTAACCAGCCTCAGAAATGGACAGGCCTAGATGTTCAAGCTAGTGATCTCAGCACTAGGGAGGAGAGGGAGAGTAGGGCAGGAGTATCAAGAGTTCAAGGCCAGTCTTACAAGGAAGAGTCTGAGGCCTGCACAGCACAAGACTCTATCTCAAATAAATAAAAATAAATAGGAAAATTGATAATGTTTTTAAAAATGTAAGTCAGGTAGTACTCTACAGCCAAGTCTGACTCTGAATTCCTGGCAATCTTCCGGTCTCACCTCCTCATGTGCTGTGATTACAAGTAGGGGCTATCATGCTCAGTTCAAATATTTTCATATTGGAAGAATATTTTTTAAAATAGTTATATAACTAATTGGTTTAAGAAAGAAAAGAAAGAAAACAACAAACTGGTGGTGGTGTATTTGGGAGGCTGAGGCAGGAGGATCTCTGTGAGTTTGAGCCCAGCCTGGTCTACAGAGTGAGTTCCAGAACAACCAGAGCTACAAAGAGAAACCCTGTCCTGAAAAACTGAAAAAGGAAAGAAACAAAAAAGACAAAGAAATTGAAAAGAATTGATGACTACTTTGGTCAAGGTTTTGTTCATCATAATATATATATTTTTTTTTGAGACAGGGTTTTTCTCTGTATAGCTCTGGTTATCCTGGAACATACTATGTGGACCAGACTGGTCTTGAACTCAGAGATCCACCTGTAAAGGTATTCACCATCACGCCCAGCTACAAGGTAAATATTTTAATACTTCCTTTGCTGAGAGCTCAGCATAAAGGTCCTTGAGCCCACAGATCTCCAGGGAAACCAGGAATGTTAAGTACACAGGATTATCTTCCCAATGGGAAAGAAGAAAAACTTATTTTTTCCATCCAGAAAGCTGGGAATTGGAAGTGCTTAATAACCTGGTAATCTGCATTATCTGTTGGGCCAGGTCATAACAAGCTCCTACAACTAGGGCTGGAGTTGGCTAGTAATCTAAATGACTTTCACATCCAGGGGCTCCCCCAAATCCTACAACCAGGACCAGAGATACCCAGTAGTCTAAATGGCCCTTATATTTTCTGTACAGCCAGGGACTCCCCCTAGGTTCCCACAACCAGGACCAGAGCTGCCTAAATGATCTCTATGCTATTTGTATGACTAAAACCAGGCCAAACCCTTAGGCCTTTAAGCTGAGTTAAGTTTCAATGTAATTATTTTCCTTCCAGGGATTGTATCACACCAGGAAACTTTCCCCCAAATTATAATATGTTTCAATTTGTTGAGAATAAACCACCTGGTATCAGACTCCCTGAAGTCTTGATCCAGATGAACCAAGTCAATATGAAACAGATTTTTCATTCTCACCTCTTCATAGTTCAAGCTTCCACCATGACCACCTACAGGATCCCAGTCACCCCTAAGCACCATACACAAGTGGAATGAAAAACAATACTTTACAGATCACAGAAATCTAATGACCTGAAGTTGTTCCAGAGCACACAGTATACAGGAAAACTTTCAATTCTTTGTAAAATTACATTTATTTTATTTTACATGTATGTGGGCATACTCATGTCACTGTGCTCATATGGAGATCAGAGGACGACTTCAGAGTCGGTTCTCTCCTTCCACTTCTCTGTGGGTCCCAGTGACTGAATGCAGTTAATCAGGCTTGGTAGCAAGCACCTTTACTGAATAAGCAATCTTCCCAGCCCCTCAATTCACTTTATGAAGTAAATATAAACACTCAAAGTCAACACGATTCGGAGGCAGAAAGCTACACATCAACCTTAGTTACACTGGTGTGTAAGACTTTAAGTCAAATTCCAAACGGAATCTGGTAGTTCTTTAAAAGAATAATAATGCACCATGGCCAAGTGAAGTCTGTTATTAGAATTCAAAGCAAACTTGGTATCAGGAAACTGAGGGAAGATGTTATGTGGTCATCTCCACTGATGTAACTTACCCATGTCCCCAGTATTGGGTTCTAAATCTAGGATTTTATACACACATTTTATTTTGCCACTAAACTTATTTTCCCTAGTACCCACCCCTGCTTTTTTCTCTGTGAGTTCAAGGCCAGCCTGGTTTACAAGAGCTAGTTCCAGGACAGTCAGGGCTACACAGAGAAACCCCGTCTCAAAAAAAAAAAAAGCCTCCTTAACATGATAAAAATTTATTTTCTCAGCACAAAAGTGAGGGCTAGTGTGTAATTCAAGGAAGAAGCACCACACACAGAAAACAAGCATGAGTCAGCAGCAGCTTTATGGAGGAGGAGAGGAGTATATCAGTGAAGTCAGGAGCACAGATGTATAAAATCAGTAAAATGAAATGAGAAATAAAGGTTAAAAATTGGAAAGAATATAAAACTAATGAAAATGACAGACTAGTATACTTGAAAATCAAGCAAAGGACAGATAATAAAATTTAACAAAGCAGAGTGGTGCAAAATTAATATATAGAAAAAACAGCATTTATTACCTATGTAATTATCAACATGTGGGGTAAGATCTCATTTTTAGTAGTGACAAGAAAGTTAAAATTTTTAAGATAACTAAAAAGAAAGGTCAAGATATAAAAAGAAAACCTAAAAATATTTATGAAGGAGGTTGAAGAGATAGCTCATTGTTGCTCTTGCAGGGGAATCGGGTTTGATTCCAAGCACTCACATGGTGGCTTGCAGTCATCCACAACTGTAGTTCCAGGGGATCTGAAGCCCTCTTCTGACTTCTTTGGGCACCTGGCACATACACGGTGCACATAAATACATACAAGCAGGAAGGTAAAATATTTGTATACATAAAAATTTTTAAAAATACTCACGAAGGACAAAATTTTTTAAGACATGGATAAAATAGTACCCTCATAGGTGAGGATTCACATGTGTGAATTTATAATTTAATTTATAACTTAATAATTTATTATATAAAACAACCTGATTCTAAGGTTTGTAGGAAAACTGAAAAATCAAAATAGAGAATGGAATTAAGTCCTATCAGATTAAAACACGTTAATAAGGGCTGGGGAAAGGCTCAGTGAGTGAGAGGTGATATGGGATTCCCCTCTGTATGCTGTGAATATGTTTTATTACCATTGGTTAATAAAGAAGCTGCTTTGGGCCTATGGCAGCACAGAATAGAGCAAGGCAGGAATTCCAAGCAGAGATAAAGGAGAAAAGAAGGTGGAATCAGGGAGATGGGAGACGCCATGTAGCTGTTGAAGGAGTAACATGCTGGCACTGGTAAGCCACAGCCTAGTGGAGATACACAGAATAATAGAAACGGGTTGATTTAAGAAGTAAGGGTTAGTTCAAAAGAAGAGTAAGCTATTGGCCAAGCAGTGTTGTAATTAATATAGTTTCTGTGTGATTATTTTGGGTCTGGGTGGCCGGGAAATGAATAAGCAGCCTCCACACACAGAGAGTCATTGCTATGTAGGCCAAGAATTGGAATCCAAATCCCTTGCACAATATGAAAAGCTGGGCATGGCCATGTGTGCACAGGCACTCTAACAGCACGGTGGGGTGGACATGGGGATCAATGTGGTTTGCTGGCTACCAGTCTAGCTCCAGGTTCTGAGAGGCTTTTTTTCAAAGGAATAAGGTGGAGAGTGTCATCCAAAGTCCTCTCTGGCTTCTATCTAGGAGAGAAGATTGCTATGCTCTATCTTTCACATGCATAGACAACATACATGCAATCAATATATGCGCATTAATGAACATTGACACATGTCATATTCTCAATAGTTAAATTACTATGAAAACTTATGTAAGTGGATGGGAGACTAATTGAATTTCTCCTGCTACACAATAAGATAACCCCAAACAGACCAAAAACTTCAAATATAATAGATGAAACTCTACATTTTAATATTACAGAAGCACAGAACAAATATTTGTAACTTCAAGTGGGAAAGGTTTATTTAATGACTCAAAATCTAAAACCCCCTAAGACTGACAAATACAAACGAATGGCTGGTCATGGTGGCAGACACCTTTAATTCTAGCACTCAAGAGGCTGGAGTTCAAGGCCAGCCTGGTCTACAAAACAAGTTCCAGGCCAGATAAGGCTACACAGTAAGATCTTGTCTCAAAACAAAACAAAATTCTTCAAGAAAAAAGGCAGGAAATTAAAACAAATGACAATATAAGGGAGGAAAACCCACCTGCTATCATTATCACCAACAGAAAAGCAAATCTCAGGGCTGAGGGAGTTCTCTCACCCAGCACAAGCAAGGCCTTGCCTTCAAATCCCAGCACCACAATGAAAGAAAAGGCAAATGATGGGGGTGGGAGGTATGTGTAGGCATGAAAGTTATATGGGCATGTGTTTATAAATAAAATAAAAAGATCAACAATTTGAACCGATTACTGTGTCTAAAAATGGGCACAGGCGATGATCAAAAACTCAAGAATACCAGGGGATTCCAATGTAAAGACAAGCTTGTATCTGCATAATGATAAAGCTGATTGGTGATGACAAAGACACTAGACCTTCTGAGACCTGTAAGGCAGCTTGTTGGGAATTCTAAGACCATCAGAAAGGGGCAAATAAATAATTGACTTTGGAGATTTTATCTATGCTTGTATTCCCTTCCAAAATCATACACAGCTGGTAAGTTCACCTCTTTATCTATTATTGATTCCTCCCATAAAACCAATAAAAAAATCATCTGTATTTCATATATTTGACACAATTGATAAAGACATGACTCAACATGCTCTGTTGGTGGTGACTTTTTTTGAGACATGGTCTTCCTATGTAGTACAGACTGGCCCGGAACTCAGTATGTACCCAGGCTCATGATCCTCCTGCCTCAGCCAAGTGCTGGGATTATAGGCTGACCCCCACATGGCCAAATGCTTTTCTATCAAACAGATAACTAGTAAACCTACATGCCAAATGCAGCTTACCGAAGTAAAATATTTTGTTGTAAACTGAGGTCAAAATAACTTCGTTTAAAACGGTAAAGTTTAGCCAGTGAGATGGCATAGCAGGTAAAGAAAACAGCTGCACTTGCTGCCAACCCTGATGATCTGAGTTCAATCTCCCCGAAACTCAGATGGTAGGAGGAGAGCAATAACTCCCACCTCCAGCCTCCATGCATACACCATGGCATTCACATACTACCACATACATACATGTATCATAAATTAAAAATTTTGAGTAAAGTATATGGACCCAGAGATAGGTCAGTGGTTTAATGCTTGCCTAACTGTAGTGACAAAAAAAAAAAAACCTAAAAGTTTATTCTTAATTCAATCCTTTTAGTTGAAACTAAGTCTTTCAAAAAAAATCCAACTTTTATTTGTATTCCAGATTTGACAGACCTGTTTAAGAACTCTCTGACCACTTTCAGAGAAGGTAGTCAATAGGACCCCTCTCCATTCCTCCCAGGACCTAGACAAAAGGGGGAAAGAACAAAGAAGAAGAAGAGAAACATCAGAAAAGACTAAATAAACCCAGTAAACAGATCTTAAGTAAATGTTGATGACCAGCCTAATTCCATATATTACTATTTTTGTTAATTTATTCTAGAAAGAGGTGTAAAAGAAATGGTGAATAGTCCTTTAGTACAGTGGTCTTTTTAGCAAATAAACTTTATTATCAGAAAGAATGTTCAAGGTATTTTCTTTTTCTTTTTTTTTTTTTTTTGGTTTTTCGAGACAGGGTTTCTGTGTGGTTTGGGAGCCTGTCCTGGAACTAGCTCTTGTAGACCAGGCTGGTCTCGAACTCACAAAGATCCGCCTGCCTCTGCCTCCCAAGTGCTGGGATCAAGGTATTTTCAAAACAGCTGTATAATAGTTACTTATAGAGTTAAGTTCATTTTATAAGTCATGCTCTTTATGGTTTGTGCATTTTTCCTAATGAATATTATATTTCAATCAACATCCTTAAAATACAGACACACTGAGGACAGCCTGGGTTATACAATGTATTTTAGGCTAGCCTGAGAACTCTTTTGAGACTATCTCAAAAGAGAGAAAAGGAGAAAGGGCACAGGAGAAGGTAAAGGGAGAGAAGGGGAAAGGAAAGAAGAGGAAGAGAGAGAGAAAGGGCTGTATGTATTTGTAAAATATAGAAAGTCTAAAAGATTTCTATCATGCATTGGAGTCTCACTAGTTAGCTGATTTGTCCCAGCTTGCCCATACAGTCCATATCAGTGCTCTTCTGTTTAAAATTATAAATACGTTGATAACATCATACATCTTAATTTAGCATTTACTTTATATTCTTTTTTTTTTTTTTTTGGTTTTACGAGACAGGGTTTCTTTGAGCCTGTACTGGAACTAGCAGGCTGGCCTCAAACTCACAGAGATCTGCCTGCCTCTGCCTCCTGAGTGCTGGGATTAAAGGCATGCACCACCACCGCCCGGCTTTACTTTATATTCTGAAATAATTATTTTATGACAACTGCAAAAACTAACAAAGAAACAAATAAATAGAAATACAGATGTTCCAAGCCCACAATTGTGCCCTAGTACAGCTACTTTGCCACCCATACATGGAAATGAAATAAAGCCTAGACTCCATGTAAACATTTCCTAACCTTAGTATGCATTTTTCAAATACTAAGATCAGCTGGTGTCCATATTCAGAATAACATAGCTTTATTTATTTAGACAGAACCTAGTTGTGTAGCCCAGGCTAGCTTAAAGCTCTTACTCTTCCCACTTCAGCCTTCCAAGTTACAGGTGTGTGCCACCACATCTGACTTTGACTAGCACCAGCTACACTAACACACAATGTGATATAGAAAGAGAGAGAATGATCATGCCAGGGTGGCTTTGCCTTGAGTTCTCCTTGTGGTCTTCCCACAAAGTTGTATGAGCTGAGGCAAGACACAATTTCTATGAGCTTGTAGTGACATTTCATTTTTCTAATAAGTAAAGCTTGCCTGAAGATCAGAGTTAAAATAGCCCTAATGGTCAGCTTTACAGACCAGGTAGTGCTAACACACACCTTTAATCCCAGTAACCACACTAGTTGCCATAGAAACCGAGAAGTCCATGCCTTTGATCCCAGCCCTAGAGAGGATTATAAAACAGGAGGAGACAGCTCTCAGTCTCAGTCTCATTCTGAGATTCCTGGAGGCAAAAGTACCATTTTGGACTGAGGTAGAGGTAAGAGTCAGTGGATGGCTGTTTTACTTCTCTGACCTTCAGGTTGAACCCCAATTTCTCCCTCTAAGTTTTTATTAATCGTGCTTCATTTTGGTGCCCAACTTTTGTGGCATGAATTTATGAAAAAGCAGTATGCCTGAGGCCTTTTAAAGTCACCAGCCCAGGCCAGAGCTGGGATTGGAATTCCACTTCTAGGAACTGAAACCCAAACCTAGCCACCTAGGTTAAGGAAAAGCAGTAGTGCTTCCAGCTCCTATCTGCCCCGGCTTAGCTTCCTCTCCTGCCTTGCCCATCCTTGCTCCCACCCCCCGGGGCACACATACAGCTTTTTGCAGCTCCCCGCAGTTTCCTGTGGCTCCAGCAGTCCAGCTACTTGTCCCCAGCCCTGTGTGTGTGTGGCTCCTACATGGCTACCACATTTTCCCCTGACTCCTGCAACCTGTGTGAAATTGCTGTACAGCTGCCCTGACCTGCATCTCTTAAATAAAATTCCATTCAGTTTGGTTTTGAGTTCTGCTTAGAAAATCCACAGGCTTTTCTGGCCCACAATGTTATTACACTTTAAAAAGTCTCAACTAACCCAGGATTTTAACAGAGGTAGGTCATCTGCTAACTATGTTTTTTTTTTTTTAGCAATTTGTAAACCATTCCTAAGATAATTGCAGGTAATATCCCCATCCAAGAATTTAATAATCTTTCTGTTTCTATTATGGGTGGAATTCTAGGAGAGGTATATGTCTTACCTGGGACTTATACACCCTTAGCCATAGCTGATATCAGTTTGATAATTCATATTATTATCTTTAAAGAAATGGTTTGATAAGAGTCAAGAATGAGAAACTTTTAGAAATGATACCAACTTTACTGACTAGTAATGAAAAGTTGGCAGAAAGGATTCATACCATTGAAAATAATGACCTTCATATCCCAGATAAAATTCAAACCATGTGAATGGATTATGAAACCTTACAAAATGGCACTGAGAGATTATCTGAAAGGATTCATACTGTTGAAATTGACAATACAAATCTGTTATAAAGTTTTGACAAGCTAGCAGATAGAACATCCTTCCTGGAAGGCAATCTACATTCCATCCAAAGAATCTCTAAGGGTGAGAAGATATCATTAATGGAAAAATATAAAAACTTGTGCAGAATAAGAACCAGAAATTATTTGATGAAATCATTAGAAATATTCACAGATCAAGAGATTCAGACTTTATAAAAGACAGTGATAAAAAGATTTGACGCCTTTAATCCCAGCACTCGGAAGGCAGAGGCAGGCGAATCTCTGTGAGTTCGAGGCCAGCCTTGTCTACAAGAGCTAGTTCCAGGACAGGAACCAAAAATCTACAGAGAAACCCTGTCTCGAAAATCAAAAAAACAAAAAAAAAAAGATTTGAATCATTCAAGGAACTTGTCAGAACTGATAAGCAAGGAAAAGAGGTACAGGTAAAAGACAACAGTAAAGATTTCAGAGTCAGAGATGACTTACCAATACTTATCCTATTATTACGGCTGGAAAGCCAGCAAATACTCAATACCCAAAAGGATATACAGAATGTAAATGCAAACCTATACATATGAGAGATCTAAAAGATATTAAACAAGCAGTTGTATCTTATGGCATGCGTTCACCGCATGTGAGGGAGTTGGTAAAGACAAGGGCTTCAAGAAATAAAGTTACTCCACATGATTGGCTTCAATTAGTCTCAGCTGTATTAGACCATGGTCCACAGTTACAGTGGAAGAAGTTTTAGAGAAGAGGCTAAGACCCTTGAACATCAAGGTAGAGTCAGAGGTTTTGAGGCCTCCCAAGATCAAATTCTTGGTGAGGGCCCTTATGCTGATTCAGATAGTCAAGCTACGTACAATGAATACATATTGTCCCTATGTCATACAGCAGCCTTGAATGCTTGGGACAAGAATCAGGATAAAGAATTGAATCATATACTAAGGTTATATAAGGCCCAAGAGAATCCTTTAGTGACCTTTTGCAAAGATTAATTTAAATAGGAGTAGCAGATCCAGAAGCTAGACAAGTAAGTACGCATTGAGTCTCTTGCTTTTAAAATGCTAACTTAGAATGTAAAAGATACTTGGGCTCTTAAAAGTCAGATCAGCACCAATGACGAATGGGGTCCTACACACAGCCAATATTGAATCTTTTATAACACTGAAGCTTGGGTAGAGAAATCTGACTTACGGTACCAATATCCTCTGCAGGGTAAAATCTCACTACCTAAACATATATATTTCAATACTTCTCAGCATAGAGTCACGACTCACTTAAAAATCAAAGCTGGCTTTGGAGTTGGATGGTGGCTATACTTCCCTAAATCCAGCATGTGTTCAAAGAAAAATTCAGAGTTTCTGTCTCATATTAGGAGCCACCAGGTGTGGGACAGAAGGAAAATAAAAATCTAGGGACTAAGGTTATCAAAAATTCTACTTCTCCCCATACCTATTTACGTCTCTATGGTACCTTTCTTTGAATATATGCTATTGAAATTCAAACTTTTTGTTTTGATATGAATAATGTTTAAGTTTTCCACAATGAGCAATAAATTTTCCTACAGTAACCTCTGACGTCTCCAGGAAGAAGATGGGGCCCCACAACGACTCCACCTGATTCATATGATGCCATTCAGCTGATAGCACTACTTAACGATCAGCATTGGTTTACAAACTGCTCAGAACAATTTCAAGGTAGCTAGGTGAGATGATCCAGCCTCACAGACTATCCTAGCCAGCACTTGAGACAAGCCCGGCACTTTCCCACTATACATAGACTGGACAAAAAAAAAATGGTACAGCTACCTCTACCAGGACTTGACAATAAACTTAAATTTTTCTTTCAGGATCCCCTAGAGATACCGTCACCCCCAGACAGCAGGAAGTAAATTTAAAAACACAATGCCCACATTCCCAAGAGGTGGGTGGGTGGTTTTTAACCATTCAATGGATTATGGGTATTATATAGATATAATAGGATAAAAGAGTAGATTATTGATTCTACTCTGAATTTAAAATGTAAGAGTTAGCTACTAACAAGCCTGAGCTAACAGTCAAGCATTTATAATTAAGTCTCCATGTGGTTATTTGGGAACTGGCTGATGGGACAGAAAAGTCCACCTACTCTGATTATGCTGTATTTGTAAGAGATGCATGCTGCCGTATGGTATCAAGATGTCTTTATTTATTTTTGGTTTGTTAAGATACGGTTTTCTCTGTGTAGCCTTGGCTGTCCTGGTGCTCATTCTGTAGACGAGGCTGGCCTCAAACTCACAGATCTGCTTGCCTCTGCTGGATTAAAGGTGTACACCACCACTGTTCACAAAGATGTTTCTATTTTTATATAGTTTAACCCATTAAGAATATAGCAACATGTTAAACAGAGATGACAGGCACTATGACAGAAGGAGGATTATGTGTATGAAAATTTGTATGATAAAGTATTTAAAGTATCACCCAGCTCCCAACTAAACTGTGATACACTGCAACAATGCTACAAGAAAATAATACATAGCTGAGTGGTGCTGGCACACATCTTTAATCCCAGCACTTGGGAGGCAGAGGCAGCAGATCTCTGTGAGTTTAAGGCCAGCCTGGTCTAGAAGAGCTAGCTCCAGAACAGGCACCAAAGCTACACAGACAAACCCTGTCTCAACAAACAAACAAACAAAATAATATTAAAATCCAGTATTAACTGGTAGATAGTGGCAACAGAACTGGTAGTCATTGTAAAAAAAATAATATGACAATATAGCCGAAAATAATCTTTTGTTCTAATTTTACATCACTTTAGGAAATATAGTCTATCAGAAAAACAGGAAAAGGCTTAAAAACAGTTACAAAGGTGCAATTGAGAATTGCAAAAACAGAAATTTAAAAAAACCCAAAAAACATTTAAACACCAAATAATCAAGTTTTACTATCTTTTATTCACTAAAAATGGCAGATACATAGACATGACTGAAAGTGCATCAACACTGTTACCAAATAATAAAAATATATAATACAGAAAGCTCTGTGTTAGATCCCCAAAATGTAAAGACTATAAGAAACTGTATGAATTAAGTTTATAAAGCCTGTACAAATAAGATAACAATTCTGTGTTTACAATAAACACAATTTTTAAAATTTCATGGGGATAATTGTTCTTAAACACAAAATCAAGAATTGCTTGACACAACCAAGGAAAAGCACTTGAGAACCACTATTGGTCATAATTTGAATGAGTATTCACAATTTGAATACAATCCTATCGTGGACAAATACAACAAGCTTCATGAAAGAGAAAAAAGCTGGTGGACGACTCAGTCATCTTTCTGCTCTTTGCTCCAGTGTAAGGACTGAATTTGGATCTCTAGGACCCTTGTAAAAAGTTAGGCAAGAGGGATGGAGAGATAGCTTATTGGTTAAACTTATTGCTCTTGCAGAGGATCCAGATTAAGTTTCCAACACCCACATGGTGGCTCACAACCATCTGTAACTCCAGTTCCAGGTGATCTAATTAAAGCCTTCTTCCCACCTGCACTGGCACCAGGCAGACAAAATAATCATGAACTTACAAGAAAAAAAAAATGATCTGGAGGCATCAAAATCCCTGACTTCAAACTCTACAACAGAGCTACAGTACTGAAAACAGCCTGGTATTGGCATAAGAACAGACAGGAGGACCAATGAAACCGAATAGAAGACCCGGATATCAATCCACACATCTTCGAACACCTGATCTTTGATAAAGAAGCAAAAAATATCAAATGGAAAAAAGAAAGCATATTTAACAAGTCGTGCTGGCATAACTGGACATCAACATGTAGAAGAATGAAATAGGCCCGTATCTATCACCATGCACAAAACTCAAGTCCAAATGGATTAAAGACCTCAACATAAAGCCAGCCACACTGAATCTTATAGAAGAGAAAGTGGGAAGTACACTTGAACACATTGACACAGGGAACCACTTCCTAAATAGAACCCCAGCAGCACAGACACTGAGAGAAACAATTAATAAATGGGACCCCCTGAAACTGAGAAGCTTCTGTAAAGCAAAGGACACGGTCAACAAGACAAAACGACAGCCTAAAGAATGGGAAAAGCTCTACACTAACCCCACATCAGACAGAGGTCTGATCTTCAAAATATACAAAGAACTCAAGAAACTGGACACCAAAAGATAACATAATCCACATTTAAAAATGGAGTACAGACCTAAACAGAGAACTCTAAACAGAGGAATCTAAAATGGCCGAAAGACACTTAAGGAAATGTTCAACATCCTTAATCATCAGAGAAATGTAAATCAAAACAACGCTGAGATTCCATCTTACATTGGTAAGAATGGCCAAGATCAAAAACACTGATGACAACTTATGCTGAACAGGTTGTAGGGAAAAGGGAACACTTCTGCATTACTGGTGGGAATGCAAGCTGGTACAACCCCTTTGGATGTCAGTGTGGCGATTCCTCAGAAAATTAGGAAACAACCTTCCTCAAGACCCAATAATACCACTTTGGGGTATATATCCAAAGGATGCTCAATCATGCCACAAGGACATGTGCTCAACTATGTTCATAGTAGCTTTGTTTGTCATAGCCAGAACTGGAAACAACATAAATGCCCCTCAATCAAAGAATGAATAAGAAAAATGTGGTACATTTACACAATGGAGTACTACACAGCAGAAAAAAATAACGACAGCTTGAATTTTGCAGGAAAATGCATGGAGCTAGAAAACATTATTTTGAGCAAGGTAACCCAGATACAGAAAGACAATTATCACATGTACTCACTCATAGGTGGTTTTTAAACATAAAACAAAGCCGGGCGGTGGTGGCGCACGCCTTTAATCCCAGCACTCGGGAGGCAGAGGCAGGCGGATCTCTGTGAGTTCGAGACCAGCCTGGTTTACAGAGCTAGTTCCAGGACAGGCTCCAAAGCCACAGAGAAACCCTGTCTCGAAAAACCAAAAAAAAAAAAAAAACCCCAAAAAAAACATAAAACAAAGAAAGCCAGCCTACAAACCACAATCCCAGAGAACTTAGACAACAATGCGAACACTAAGAAAGACTTACATATCTCATCTACATGGGAAGTAGAAAATAGAAAAAGACAAGATCTCCTGAGTAAATTGGGAGCATGGAGACCTTGGAGAGGATTGAAGGGAGAAGGGGAGAGGCAGGGAAGGGAGCAGAGAAAAATGTAGAGCTCAATAAATAAAAAAAGAAAAAATGAGCACACACCTATTGTGGTTTGAACAATATCGTCTCTTGTAAGTCTTAGCTGGGAGCTGTTTTAAGATTAGGAGATGGGGGGGCTGGAGAGATGGCTCAGTGGTTAAGAGTATTGCCTACTCTTCCAAAGGTCCTGAGTTCAATTCCCAGCAACCACATGGTGGCTCACAACCGTCTGTAAAGAGGTCTGGCGCCCTCTTCTGGCCTTCAGGCATATACACAGACAGAGTATTGTATACATAATAAATAAATAAATATTTTTTTAAAAAAAAGAAATATTTAAAAAAAAAGATTAGGAGATAGGGCTTTGATGAAAGAAGTATGTCACTGGGGGCAGGCTTTGAGGTTTCAAAAGACATCATTTAGAGCTTGTTTACTTGCCTCCTATTTCAGGTTCAAGATGTGAGCTCTCAGCTCTTCCTGCTATGATGCCTTTGCTCTGATAACATGGACTCTAACCCACTGAAACCTAAGCTCAATTAAATGCTTCCTTTTATAAACTGCCTTGGTCATGGTGAAATTATAACAACAGAAAAGTAATACACCTATAATCCCAGTGCTAGGAGGCAGAAAGAAGAAGATTCCCTGGGGTTCACTGGCCAGTTGGTCTAGCCAACCTGTGAGTTTCACATTAGGTTAGAGACCCCGTCTTAAAATAGTCGTAGTGGTTGTAAAGTGGAGAGCAATCAAAGAAGATACCCAATTTGACCTCTGGCTTTCACATGGACACATACACCTGCATGTATTATATGTACACTCACAACCATGAGCACACACATAGTACACACAAGTATGCTTACATGTGTGTGCACGACACACACGCACAGGGGGATCTTATCATTACTTCGAATAGTACAGTGGTTTTTTTTACATGTTTCCATTAGACAGATATATTTTTAAAATTTTTGTGTTTGAGTGTTTTGCCTAAATGTTATTTATGTGCAGAACATGTGTGCCTGATGCCCACGGAAGCAAAAGAGGAACTGAAACTAGGTTATGAACAGTTGTGAGCTTCTATATGGGTGCTGGGAACTGAATCTATGTCCTCTGGAAGAGCAGCAAGAGAACTCTGAAATCACCAAGCCGTCACTCTAACCCACATCAGTCAGAGCTTTTAAAGAATATGGAAAGGCTGAACAGGTTTAGAGAAAAAAACAAGAAGTAAAGGAGAGCAAAGAGAAGTCTGAAGAAAAATCTGCAAGAAAATGAAACCAGGGGCTGGAGAGATGGCTCAGAGGTTAAGAGCATTGCCTGCTCTTCCAAAGGTCCTGAGTTCAATTCCCAGCAACCACATGGTGGCTCACAACCATTTGTAATGGGGTCTGGTGCCCTCTTCTGGACTGCAGGCATACACACAGACAGGATATTGTATACATAATAAATTTTTAAAAAAAGAAAAAAGAAAATGAAACCAATATGGTTATCAATGCCTAAACTCACAGACAAGCTTTTGA
Organism: Microtus pennsylvanicus; assembly: GCF_037038515.1. Lineage (NCBI taxonomy): Eukaryota > Metazoa > Chordata > Mammalia > Rodentia > Cricetidae > Microtus > Microtus pennsylvanicus. The sequence goes on from NC_134580.1 coordinate 130,733,140, forward strand.
TTTAGATACCCTGAAAAGCTACTTCCTAGTGCCCACAGATGACTGACCAAGAGAAAGAGGCATCATAAAATCCTCAAGGTTTTCTGGGCTATTATTCTTTATAAGAAGGGCTACTTCTGGACTGTCCTAATGAAGAATTAATGGCATGAACAAATGATGGATGTGTTAAATCACTGATCCTCTGTTTTAATTCAGGGTGTTTCCTGATAACTGTCCCTAAAATTTGAATCAGTTACCCAAATTTTGAATCACCACCCACTATTTAAAAAATTCTGCAGTGACACCCAGCTCCCAAATACTGTCCAGCCACCAAAGTCACCAACATGGAAATGTCCTAGACATGGTACCCTTGCCACCAACAAGCTGCTCTGGCTTCCTTTCTCCACAACTCCACACACCAGCAAGCAGACAGCTCACCGTTTAATTACCCACACTTTATCCTTTTTATACCTGGCATCCATTGATTCATCTCCCCTCTTGTTACAATCTTATCTGTATCTATTTGTTTTGTAAAGGTTTTGATTGTGTATATGTGTTCATGATGTGTGTGAGACATACGTACCATGCTGTAAACGTGGAGGTCAGAGGACAACTCTGTGGAAAGCAGAAAGTACCTTTATCTACTGAACTGTATTGCTGGTCTATTTAGTAAAATTTAATTTACTAGCTCTGTGTTATCTCAAGTGCTACGTATTAAGAGATGAATTGTGTCCTCCGATCTGTTTAAGTCTTTATTTTCAGAAAGGGACTTAATCTGAAATAGGAAACTTGTTAAGATGTGGTGGTATCAGAGGAGGCTCTTAATCCAATGATTCTTGTCTTTCTAAGAAGGACATCTGAATACAGAGACACTGGAATAGCTCCACGTGACTACAAAGGAAGAGACTAGCGTGATGTGGTGGCAAACAAGAAGCACCAAAAACTGACGTTAGCTGTGTAGGATAGCACAAGTCTCTAATCCTGGCATTCTGAGGCTAAAGCAGAAAGGTAGAAGGAGTTTACCAGAGTCTGAGGAATCACGACTTTGTTGGCACCCTAAGTTCAGAGTCTAGCCTAAGTTTTGACCTCCAAAACCATGAGAATAAACTTTAGCTGTTTTTTTTAAATATTTATTTATTTATTATGTATACAATATTCTGTTGGCGTGTATGCCTGAAGGCCAGAAGAGGGCACCAGACCTCATTCCAGATGGTTGGGAACCACCATGTGGTTGCTGGGAATTGAACTCAGGACCTTTGGAAGAGCAGGCAATGCTCTTAACCACTGAGCCATCTCTCCAGCCCCCAAACTTTAGCTGTTTTAAGTCACTGAGTTAGCATCTCTGTAACTGAAGCCCAGGAAAACCAATATGCCACCTTTTTCATAGCGCCTTCCCTTAACTTTCCAAGAAGTGATCTATTTTCCAAATTCCCACAGCACTGTGTTGCTTTGTATCCAGAGACAGTCTTATGATGTAGTACAGCTGAACTGGAACTCACTATATGGCCTAGAATAGCTCCAAGCTTGTAGTACTTCCTTCTCCTGCCTTAGTCTACCAAGTGCTGTGACTCTCTTTCTCTCCTTTTATGTTCACAGGACCTTTCTACAGAACTTTTCCTGGAAAGCAGAAACTATTGATGGCCTTCTGTACCTAAGGATACTGCATTAAAAAATAGAAAATTACATTTGTAATGATTTTTTCTAACTCTCTAAACAATACAATATAACTAATTATATAGTATTCATACTGTATGAGAGGAAGAAACTTGGTCAGTCATCCTCATCAACTTAGACCATGAAACCCAATATGAACAAGTTCAACAGAACCGCCCAAATATGAGCTTCCCATGTAAGCTTCAGCATTGCCAGAGCATAAATTTCATTTTTTTTTCAATTTCATACTGTATTAGGTAGTATAAATAATTTAGAGATAAGGTAATTCCAAAAATACAGGATACAGAGGTTAAATGCAAATAGGATAGCATTTTCTTTTTTTTTCTTTCTTCATTTTTTTTTGATGTGTTTTGTTTTGTTTTGTTTTGAGACAAGGTTTCTCTGTAGTCTTGGAGCCTGTCCTGGAATTCGTTCTGTAGACCAGACTGGCCTCAGACTCACAAAAATCCGCCTGCCTCTGCCTCCCGAGTGCTGGGATTAATGCATGAGCCACCACCATTTGTCTGGACAGCATTTTCTATAGGGAATTTGAGAATCTATGAGTTTTGGTATCCAAGAGAGTCTGAAATAAATCCTCCACAGATACTGAAGCCCAAATATACTCATACCTGTGGACAGTTCTCAATACCTGGCATGCATTTAATATATACCGACTAGAAGTCACATTCCCAACCCCCAACACACTTATTTTCATCTGAATGGTTCTGAATGCATCATCTCCACACATGCTGACAAGTTAAACACAACACAAAATTTTTCTACTGAAATTCTTATTTTTTGTTTACTTGGTGCTGGGTACCCAAACCAGACCCCGGAACACTCACAACAGTCACTCTCCATTGAGCTACATTCCAGGCAAAGACACTATTTCTTAGGGACATTTCTAGATTTACAGCTGCTTACCATGTCAATACATAGAATATTGATATGTACACATATTGCTCTTAGATAATGTCCACAATGGAAAAAGATGTTTAAAAATACATTATTTGGAAACTACTTGATTTTCTTTACTCTCTTCTCACAATCTAGGTCACGTTTGATAGGAAACAGGAATCCTCCTGCCTCAGGCTCCTGAGTATTAGGGTTACAGGCATGAGCTATGGCACCTAGGTTTGATTTTTTTCTTAGTTTAATAAAATGCAGTCTACCTAAAAAATCTTCTCAGCTTTGCTGACATTTGGTGGGTAACAATGATACTTTTAAATTTCTTCAATTGTTTAAATACTTTAAGTCTATATTTTATAGAAAAACCAGAGTTACTTTCATATAACATTAAATAAATATGGAAAAGGAGATGGTGAGATGCTCAGCAGGCAAGGGCAACTGTTGCCAAGCCCAACAACTTAAATCCAATCCTCGAGACCCACGTGGTACAAGAAAACATGATCACATGTGCACAAACAAACACACAATAAATTAATAAATAAATGTAATTTAAAAATTAATAATATAGGTAGGGACTTAACCTAATGAACAATTTCCCAAATAGTAATCTGATTCACAAATTCACCATGTCCTCCTGTGAGACCTTTGTCTGAACTTTTTTAAATGTTTTTTTTCAATATTTATTTATTTATTATGTATACAATATTCTGTCTGTGTGTATGCCTGCAGGCCAGAAGAAGACACCAGACCCCATTACAGATGGTTGTGAGCCACCATGTGGTTGTTGGGAATTGAACTCAGGACCTTTGGAAGAGCAGGCAATGCTCTTAACCTCTGAGCCATCTCTCCAGCCCCCTTTGTTTGATCTTTAAAAAATGTAAATAAATGGGCAGTGTGAAATAAATATTCAACAGGTTTAGTATTAGTAAAAGAGATGGTTAATGAGAACTTTGTTGACTCTGCGTGCATACTGGGAATGCCAAAGTTGTACACTGAACATAAATACCTATTTACAGTATAAGTGCCCTTCAAAGTTGGTGATCATTAGTATTATTAACGGACACAAGTTAATATTATTAGCTGTTCACTATTAATTAATGATACAGAACAGAAAATCCCTCACAATTATGTGTTCTGGTTTATATATAAATATAGCATATCAAACTATATGGCTGCCATTACTCCTTCTACCAATAGAGTTTATTCCCTTTATGTACTTATCCATTTATGGCTGTAGACATTTATTAAATATTTTACTAGTTATTTTATCTCTCTCTCTCTCTCTCTCTCTCTCTCTCTCTCTCTCTAGCTCAAAGGGCTGTTCAGATCTCCTGGAAATGGAGTTGCAAGTAGTTATGAGCTGCCTGATGTGGGTGCTGGAAATCAAACTTAGAACAATATACACTCTTCCTTGCTGAGCCATTGCTGTGGGCCTAGAAGTTTATTAATTAACTCAGCAAATATTTGTTGAACTCCTAGGCACCCACTATATGTATTTTTTTAGAATAAACTAAAGTAGAAAAGATCAACTATTTAAAAGTAGATAAAATATGCTAGATTATACAGTAGGTAGACACTGGAGCCAATGGCAAGGAAGGGGATAATGTAGGAGCAACCTCCAGCCCAGCCCTCAAGAAGCAACCAATCTAATGAGCAGAGAAGGCATAAACCAGCTCCATCACTTCCCTTTCTTCCCATATTGATCCAGGACTTCACAACAGGGCTTCTTTTTCCTGACAGCTTTCATTACAACACTAAAATTTTTGATGGAGTCCTACTGTTTAGTCAATCAAGCCAAACTCTCCCGCCTGGAACAAGAAAAAACACAACATTCAAAGTCTACCACAAACCAGGTGTGTGAAATAAACCTGTAATCCCAGCACTCTGGAGAGAAGGGAGTATCTCAAATTCAACACTAACTTGGGCTCCGTAGAGAGAAGTTGTCTTAAAACAGAACAAAACAACAACAAACACAACCAAAAAAGCCTTCCATGGTCTGTAAGAAAATGCACAAACTAGGAACACCGGCTTTGCAACTAGACTGCCCAAATGCAAATTTATTATCAATCGTTACCCATATTTCTTGCTTAGTCTATAAAAAGGAATTTTAAAAACTGGAGGCTTCTTCACTAAGTTATTATGAGAATAAATAAAATATAACTTGCAAAATGCTCATCACCTATTTAGCAAATAGTAAGCATGCAAAATATGAGCCCTACCTAAGTTTTACCTATCACTGTGGCTGCCATTCAATCTTCAATTTGGGTCTTATCTCCAAAAACTCAGTGTAACACCCTGTTTTTCAGATAAATTGAACTCTTTATTTTTATTTGGTCTATGTGTAAGTTAGAGGACAACTTTGTTAAGTCAATTCTCTCCTACTTTAAGGTGGGTTCTGGCAATCAAACTTGGGTAAGAGTCTTTATCTGCTGAGTTGTCTCACAAGCCCCAAACTAGACTCTTGCCATCCCTTAAGCATACACCACTATATTCATGATTCATCAGTCTGTAAAACAGTGTATCATCTCCACATATTAAGATTCTCACAATTCTTGAGGCTCAGTTCCACAATACATTACAGATATTCATCACACAAATTCTGCTATATTCATCTTGGTATCCCATAGACTCTGCAGTGTAGTTTGCAGCATACATGGTAGTTCTTAATAAAATGTTCGAAAAATGAATTCCTGCTTCCTCTCTCTTGTGGAACTGTTAAGATAGCAGCTCCATATCACAAGTATAAAGACCTCTTTTGATATTTCATAAAGCTGGCTAGCACCAAAGTGGTAACCCCTAACAGCACGGTACCCAAAGCACAGTAGATGCCTAAAAACCCAGGGAGCTGAACTGAATGAAAGTCAGTCACCTCATCTTATAAATTAAAATCTCGTTTTATTCACTGTGTTCAAGTATAGCTCAGCCTTTTAAATATATTTTAATATTTAACCTGCCCATAAACCCACGCTTATCTTCAGTCATTCCGACCACATCCCATTTGCTTTTTCTTGGTTAAGAGAGACAATATCCAAAATTCCAAAAAGAATCAGAAAATCAAATGTTTATAGAACATAAAATGAAGCGAAAGTTCTGCAGAGCATGAAGAACTGGAAAATACATCTGCCTACAAGTTTTACTGAGCTTTTCTATGAAAGAATATGAGCTTGGAGCTCTTCCAAGTTTTCAAGACAAGTCGGAAATTCAGAAGTTTGTGTAAAATTTTAAAGACTTTACCAAGAAATTCCTTTCGATCATCTCTGCCTAGCTCTCAATCATACTGAATTAACCTGAGAGACAAATATATGTGACAATTTGCTTAACTATGGTGAGTCCCTACTCTGTGTCAAGTAAAATAAATAGAATGAACAGTAAAAATAAATAGCAGCTAACATTTATTGAACATTTTGTAGATGCCAGGCACTGTTATATGTGTTATAGGAATTATTTTATCCTTTAAACAACTCTAATAAAGTACTATTATTTCTATTTTAAAGAGGAGGAAGCTAAGGCACAAAGCTCATAAATCTGTTCCAGGTCATACAATTAGTAAACAGAAAAGCTGAAATTGGGACCTCAGATTCCACTGAAAAGTTTACAATTTGAAAGCAAGTGCTATTCAATATTTGCTATTGAGATCACTGATTATACAGATAAAATAATGAAACTGCACCTTGCCTCATCCCACACAAAAAGTGGATCAGAGATGTAAACTAATGTTTTAATGCCTTAATAGGGCAAAACAGTTGAGATTCCAGAAGATAATATACACAGGAACTTAAAAAATCTTGGAGGAAGAAAAGATTGATAATGTTGATAGTAATATTCCAAGCTTTTAGCAACCTTAAACGGATTCATTTTATTTATTTAAATACTTTTATTTTATGTGTAAATAAATAAATGTATATGTACCACATGTATCCAGTGCCCATGGAGACCAGAAGAGGGCAATGGATGAGTGCTCTAGACCACTGAGCAACCTGTCCAGCACCCTCCCACTTTTGGAAATGACATCTGTAGTACCTATATGCAAGGGTTAATAATTAGAATATGTAAAGGAACACTTAAAAATACAATATGACAATATATAATCTAACAGAACAAGCCTCAGCTGGGTGTAAACCTAACCCTACCACAGTTAACCCACTCAGCAAACCCCAGAACAGTCAATTTGCTGCCATTGAACAATAAGTAAATTCAAGGGTCTATGTCATGTTGCAGGCATACAGAGCAGGAGGGGAATCCAGCCAGAAGAGCAGAAGCAAGATGTAATTCTCCACAGTATAGAAAGTGGATAGCAAAGTAAAGGTTGAACATCTAACACATCAAAAGTAGATCAAGTGTTTGCAAACATTTGTAAAAGGATATTTTCAGCTATGTGAACGGATATAGTCTGTCACCACGGCTCAATTCTGTCACTGGAAGCACTACAGCCATAGATGTTATGTAAGCAAGTATGGTTGTACTCTAATGAAACATCCTTTACAAAAACAAGTGGTTGACCTATGAGCTAGTTTGGTGAATCTTAATGTAGGAAGCTATAATCTTATACTCTAGGAATACTTTTTGCATATTATTCTACTTTTTATGTCAGCTGACACCTCTAATTTTTCTAATTATACTACACACACACATATAACTTACACACACACACATAGTATATAGTACATAACCATACTACACTTAACAGTTTTGGAATGGTAAAAACAACAACACCCTCTAACTTATTATCTGTGACAATTTCCCATTTATCTTTATTTCACTGAAAAAAAAATGTCTTTGATAATCATCTAAGCCAGAGTTTTAAAATGCTCCCTTATCATTCACAGTATCAGTTATCAACACCTGGAATGTCTAGCTCTGATCAATGTCCACTCTCCAGACCTTAATTTAGGACCTTATTATTTCTTTCCTTTCTCTTCAGTCTATAGCCCATATCTCAAAAGAACATCCCCATTGTGCTGGGAAGCTAGCTCAGTCTTTAAAGTTCTTGTCTTCCAGGCATGAGGACCTAAGTTCTACCCCAGGAACCAATTAAAACAAACAAACAATAACAACAACACAACAGGTACAGTGGCACATGCTTAAAATCCCAGTGCAGAAAAGGCAGCCAGGCAGAATCCTGGGGTTTGCTAGGCAACTAGCCAACCCTACTTGGCAAATTCCAGGCCATCAAAAGGCCCAGCTGATAGAGGAATAGATGGATAGATGGATAGACGGATGGATGATTGACTAATAGACAGACATGAATGTAATGCCAAGTTAAACAGTGCCTAGAAAATGACAATGGAGATTGAACTCTGGGCTCTACATGTATGAGCACACATGCGCACACCCATACACACAAAGAACATCCATTCATCTTTTAAAAATTAAATTTTATCATATACTACTCCTCTCGAAAGTCTTGTCTCCTCACCTGAAGAGGATTCAGGCTAAACTCCTCAGTTAAGTCTTTAACACCCTTTCTCATCTTGTCTCTGACCATACTTGCAAATACCATGCACCACCTTATTCAAGTTACATGTCTTTGACATTAAAGTTATCAGACCACCACTAGATCTTATTTTTTAAACGTGCTGGTATCAGAGTATATATAGGGCTTGGAAGACGGCTCAGTTGGTAAAGTGCTTATCCCACAAGGGCATAAGGACCGAAGTCTGCAACCTAGTCCTACAGTGCACATCTGTAACTCCACCGCTGGAGGGTAAAGAATAGCAGATCTCTGAAGCCCCTTGGCTAGTCAGCCCAGCTGAATCACTAAGTTCCAGGTTTAGCAAGAGGCCCTGTCTCAAAAAATAAAATGGCTGGGACTGTAAAATGGCTCAGCAGGTAAAGGTACTAGCTGTCAAGCCTGATGACCTGAGTTCAATCTGGCAGACCCACAGAAGTGGAAAAAGAGAAGTGATCCCAAGTTGTCCTCAGATTTCTACACACATATACAAATAACTAAAGAACAGAGAATAAAATGTCAAGGTAAAAAAATCATAAGATAGAAAAGCAATCAAGGAAGACACCCAGAATCAGCCTCTGGTCTCCACATGCATATACACATACTCCACACACATACCACACACACACAGGGTGCAAGGGAGACAGTTCAGTATTACAGTGCTTACCTAGATTGAGAAGGCCCTGAGTTTGATCCCTACCACATTCCTAAAAGGGTATGTGCACAAGATACAACAGCATAAATAATTTTATACCATTTTAATGTAACTTTTTATTTGTAATCAATGTAGTTTATTTTATACAATTAAAAATATTACTTTGAGAGATCTATGCTACAAAGACCATAACACACATAAGATCCTACCTCTCTGCATTAGACTCAGAAGAATTCTTACTAAATATACACATGGTGTTGAAAATCCTTACAAATTCTTTTGATTAAAAGTCCCTCCCTACCCCTTTTGAGGTGGGGATAAAGCTAAGGACCTTATGTTGTATGCTAGGCAGACACTCTACCATTTAAGTACAATGTCAACCCCTGAAAGTCTTTTTTTCTTCTCCTGAGACTGGGCCTATACTCTATAACCCAGTCCAGCTTCAAACTTAAAGCTCTCCTGCCTCAGCCTCCTATGCAAGGAGATTATAGATGTGAGTCACCAGGCCTGGCTTCTAAGGTTTGTTTTATTTTTAATTATGTGGGGTCTTATATTGTCAATGGATTCTAGGACCTCCTAGGATATTAAAGTCATTATATAAAGTGATATGGTATTTGCATATCCCCTATACCTGTAATACCCAATAAAATGTAAATGTCGTGTAAACAGTTTTTAAGCTGATTAGTTTAGGGAATAACAAGAAAAAATAATAGCAACAAGAAAAACCTGTATGTTTAGCACAGATCCAATGTTTTCAAATGAATGTTTCCAATCAGAGATTGGTTGAAATTGTAGATGCAAAACTCCGGGACATAAATCAACTATATATCACTGGCTGATTTATCTCGTATCCATTTAAACTCTGAATCCCCTATTATAACAAAACTCCAATTAAAGTGAAAAGGATAGGGACCCTAGGTCTCTATTCATCGTTCTTTTTTTCCCTTTAGGCTTTTTGTGTACTTTCGCTGTGCACTAAACATCTAGAAGAAGGGGATCATCTTTTTAAACTCTAGAAAAAGGTTCTTTCTTGATGCTGTTTTTTGTACCAATGGCGAGCTAGGAAATATCCAATAACTGATTATCTGTACTTTTTTGTATCCCACGCAGCCTTTGTACTGACCAACTCGTTTAAACAAAAATTAATGACTTCCTAATATATGGAGCTATTTGACTTAGCAAGCGCCTGTAAGGCAAAGTGTCGAATGAGGAAGCAGTAGGCCATATTCAGGAGCCCCTTTCATCAACGTTCTATCTTGGGAAATCAACTAGCTTTCTAGGTCTCAGGGTAAAATCACTACTTGATATGGAACCATGACATGATCTCTAAAGCCACCACAGTCAATACATATTCGTTCTTCACTATTTAACTAGCTCCAACAAGACCTTTCGGATGACCTCCCCAGGTGACCCTGCTCTTTAAGTAGCGGCTGTCCCCTTCCAGGAAACACACTTTGGGTCACCGCCCCCAAACAGCCGGGTCCCTCCTTTTAAAGACAACTCCTTGAGTTGATGGAGGTGCTCTCCGTTCCTAACCAGTTCCACTCTCTGTACCTTTTGCCGTCCAGCTCCTACATCCAACCCCGGCCACCTTTTCTTTCCTTGTCAAGCTCTTCCCTTTTCCTGTTGCTGCCTCCAACGGGGCTAAGAGGCTCCGCGGGGCTCATAGGTTTTGAGACCCTCGGGAGCCATAAAGACTGGCCATTCAGCGCCAGGACCTTTCCAGATTGATTCTCGCGTCAGTCCCCCACTCTGATACTCGCGTTCGCAACCCCCATTTCTAAGCAACCACCTCTTGTGCATGCACGCAAAAAACTACTCCAGCCCTGACAGCCAGGACTTGGTCCCCAAGCCGCCTCCCCTACCCCTGGGTGCTACTCTGGGGTTCCGAACACTGCGCACGGCCTAACCCAACTCCACGGCCCACCACCCCCTCAACCCACCAACCCCAGAGCCCGTCCCGTTCGTTCCTGGGGTCTTTTCTCCGCGCCCCCAGCCCCGACCTCACGCCCCGCGGTAGCAGGCTCCCCGGCCACAGCGCCACCCGCGCAACCCCCGGCCGCCCTGCACTCCCGCAGAGCCCGGACCCCGCACCCTCCCCACCGCCGCCCCGCCGCTCCCGCCCGCGCCCCGCCCGCAGGCCCCGGGCCCGCTCCCCAACATGGCGACGGGGACACGAGCGCGGCGGCGGGTGGGGCGGCTGCGGGCCCGGGCCGCACTCGGGCCGAGCTGCACGACCGCCCGGCGCCATCTTCGCGCGCCGGGCCCGGGCGGCGCCTCCTCCCCACGGAGCCAGCCCGGCCGGGCCCGGGACTCTCAGCAGGCCCACCCCTTACGGGGCCAGCGTCGCCGTAGCCTCACCTGAGCGCGGCCCCGGCCCTCCCGGGCGGGCCTCGCAGCGCCGGCCCGGGCCGTGCGTGCCCGGCGCCCTCGGCGCGTCCGTCCGCCCGTCCTCGCGTGCGCCCGTCCGTCTGGCCGTCGGCGCCCGGCCGCCCGCAGCCCGACCCGGCAGGGCCTCAGGGAGCCGGTGGGGAGGGGGGGGATGGGCCGGACCGGGCCGGGGAGGGAGGGGGAGGGAAGGAGAGAGGGAGGGAGCGCGGCGGGGGCGGGGCGGGCCCTAGGGGCGGGGCTCTGTCCACGTGACCAGGCGTCCCCTGGCGCGCAAGGTGGAGCGCGCGAGCTGGAGTGCTAGCGAGCGTGCGAGCTGCGGTGCTGGCTCCGATCTCGGTCTGGTTAGCTGTCCAGCGCTGTCCCAGCGGATGGCTCCACGCCTCAGTTTGCTCATCCCAACTATGGGGATAACAGCATTTTCTTGCGCAGAGGAAATGAGGGAAAGGCTTGGAAAGCGCTTGACACAGCCATCTAATAATGCCATTATTAGCGTGGTGCATATATAACAGTGGCGATAAAGATAACCTTTATCAGCCAATCAGTATTTCTCTAGTTCGTCCCGCCGCCCTAGCAAACTCAGTAGGTGCTCACAAAATAGAATGAACAAGTGTAGGCGGGCCTCTGGCTTCCTCGCTTCCCAAAGAAGGGAAGCTGTCTTAGCGCGGGGCTGAGCCTTCAGACACTTAAATCAGCTTTCACCCCTTAGCTTCATGCTTTTCTTTACCTCTCTATATCTTAGCTTCTTCCCCTGTAAGGGACGGTTGGGGCAGGTGGATTCTTCACAACTCAGTTGTATTGTCTCATCTAAGAGAGGGAGTCTGGAATCCTTTCTTTCCGCAGATATTTATTGAGTACACACTGTCCGGGAGCCACCGTCAGCGTGCCCCCCTATTATTTTTATTGCTAGTAATATTTTTCAGTCAGAAATATGAGTGTGCCATTCTTACTAAAAATGATTCGACAGAATGTAGATGTGTGTGTGTGTGACAGAGAGAGAGAGAGAGAGAGAGAGAGAGAGAGAGAGAGAGAGAGAGAGAGAGAGAGAGAGAAGCAACAGGGTGAGAACTATTTGAAGGGAGAAAAGGGATAGGGGAATAAAAGTCATGTGGGATGAATATAAACGTGATATGCGGCCAGGTGGCGGTGACCCACGCCTTTAATCCAAGCACTCGCGAGGCAGAGGCAGACGAATCTCTGAGTTCAAGGCTAGTATGGTCTACAAAGTGAGTTCCAGGACAGCTAAGACTGTTACACAGAGAAACCCTGTCTCGAAAGAAAAAAAAAACTCCAAAAATGTGATATGAATGTATGGAAATCTCATAATGAAACCTATTAATAATTAAAGATATTTTTTATTTTTATGTGTGTGAATGGTTTGCCTATGTGTACCTAGCACATATGTATGTTCATCACATATGTATGTATGTGTACCACACACGTGTGCCTGGTGCCTGTGGAGGTCAGAACAGGTGTCAGATCTCCTGGAACTGGAGTTCCAGGCAGTTGTGAGCACTGTGTGGGTTCTGGGAATTCCCGGGTCCTCTGGGAGAGTAGTAAGTGTTTGTAACTCACCTCTGTAGTCCCTAAAATAATTTTTTTATTAAGAAACCCAGGCAGGCAAGATAGATTAATGGGGAAATGCACTTGCTTACCAGGCCTGACAAACTGAGTTCCCTCAAAAACCAACATGATGGAAGGAGAGAAATGACTCCCACGAGTTGTCTTCTGGCCTCTGAGCATGGACATACCTACACACATGTGTGCATGCAGACACACATTAGATTTTTAATAATATTTTATCTACATATGTGAGTGTTTTGCCTGCATGTATGTGTATGTACCATGTGCATACCTGGAGTCTGCCGGTGGATTCCAGAAGAGGGCATTACATCCCTTGAACTGCAGTTAGAGATGTTTGTAAAAGCTTCCATGTAAGTGCTGGGAACTAAACCATCGAATTGTCTCTCTAATGCCATGCAATCATTTTTTTAATGTAATAAAAAAAATTGAAACCCATTCAGTGTCCCATTACTGTTCTTAAGCTGAAGGGCAAATGTGTCTCCTCCCTGGTGCGGTCATTGCGTCACCAGGCCTATATTGGGTCCTCTTTCCTGCCCTCTGGTTCCCTGGACATGCTGATCCCACTGCCTGAGATTCTCTCCCACACAGAGAAACTTCACATCCCAGGTCAAACATGGCTTCCTCGCGGATATGATCTCTCCGTGCACCGGTTCTCTTGGCAGCATGGATTTATCAACTGAGTGCACTCGATTGTTTATAATCTTTGCCACTAGGCTAGACTCATGATCTTGGCTGCTGTTTCTCTGCCAATAGCACAGTGTCTGGTAGAGGGTAGGTATTAGGTGAGTATTTATGTGGGATTCGAGGCTGATTAGATAGCTTGGCCACTGTGGATAATACCCCAATGAATACTCATGTGTGGGCATCTCTGTCCTAAACTAACAAATTTCCTTTTTTTTTTAGGTGTGTTTACAGAAGAGTAGTGTAGCTGGATCATATGGTAGGCCTTTCATGGATTGTTTGAGGAACATTCACACCAATTTCTGTGGTGGCTGGATTAATGTATGCTCTCACTTTTCATGTTATAAATGTTGTAATTTATATATGTAGCACAATTTCTAATCGGTCTTAATAAGAAAACACCCAGAGTCAGAAGATCAGAGAAGCAAAGCACCCAGCCACTAGTTCTCACATCTACAAAACCCTAAAACTGAATGGGGTATCCTGCCTCTACAAGTTCTCAGACTGAATGCCCTGAGCTCCTGGCTCCTCCCACCTTGTATTCCTCTCTCCACCCAACCACATTCCTTCCTGTCTCCCTAGTGCCCTAGACCCGGGATTAAAGGTGTTAAATACTGGGGTTAAAGATGTGAGCCATCACCACCTGGATCTGTTTCTCTTTTAGACTAGATCAACCTTGTTTACCCAGGGTGGCCTTGAACTCACAGAAATCTGACTGCTTTTGCCTCCTGAGTGCTGGGTTTAAAGGTGTGAGCCACCACTGCCTGGCCTCTAAGGCTAACTAGTGACTAGCTTCACACTCTTAATCTTCAGGCAAGCTTTATTTGTTAGATCACAAACAAAATATCACATTTCCCCTACTTTGTCTACAATAAAAAGGTTATAACTAATATAGGAAAAACTATATACAATAAGCACAATAACTATGATATATATATATATATGTGTAATAAGAACATCAAAAATATTGAGTCCACTTGCATTTGACAAACTGAGAGAAAATACATCGTTATCTATCCTATGTTGGTGAGTCCAAAGTCTTGTACCTAATTCACTTTCTATCCTAATTTGCATTACCATCCAAAACTATCTTTTGATAACTCTCAACCTTATACACTTTAGACCTCTTTAGTGAATTTCTTTTCTGAGGCTGGTAAATAAGGAAAACTATAACTATCTAGTCATTAATTCCCTCAGAGATCTGAGAAGGAAATAATATTAACTGAGTAAGCAGGAGGTACAAGCAAGTGACCCCCCAAAAAATGTAAGAAATGACAGAAACATCTGATTTCCTGGACAGTTACCCAAGGTTCTGATGTAGCACTGGGGCATCAACCTTCAGCCTAAAGCCCTAGCATATCTGACAGACTTATCTGTGAAGCAGGGTATTTGAAGAACTGTCCCGCCTTGTCTAGGCAAGGTTCTGAAGTCATTTTCCTTTCTATACTATTTGTCCAATTTGAACAGCATACTGTCAGCAGTCAAGGAAAGGGCATTTTCTTGTCCAGTGGCTAACTTTTGACATAAAGAAAATAAACTCCAAGATCTTTTCCAGGGTTCACTTTTCTGCCCATAATTTGTCACTTTCATCATTAGTAAAAGGTACTACAATTTCTGCTGGGTCTATTCCTGCTCATTGACAAAGTCTCAATTTTCCTTTTAGAATCAACTCAGAGAATTTTCCACGTTAGCTTTTATTTTTTAATATGTTTATGTGGTAAAAAGATCCATTCTAAGATAATATCTTCCCTCTGACTTAATATTTCTGTAGGAGAATGCTTAGAGTATAAAATAACAAAAATGCAATCAAGCTTTGGATCCAGACGATCCACATGCATCCTGTAATTTCTTTTCTACCAAAGCCAATTCTCTCTAAGCTTCAGCTGATAATTCTCTTGGACTATTTAAGTCCTTGTGACCATCTTCAATATGCTGATCATTTAGCTGCTCCTGTATCAGCTGTTCTAAAGCCTGCAGTCTCTCTGTTCTTAAAGTCTGTTGTGCAACCCATACAAGTTTGGCCATCAACCATTTTAAAGGTAGGGCTGTTGGTGCCTTTGAAAGATCAGCAGCTGTTGTCCCTGTTCTTATACAACCTGAATGGTTGGTGACTTTTCATTATAATACCTTCTAATATTTTCCCCAGAAACATATGCTAATGTATAATTTGTTTCTGAGATTGGAAAAATATTAATTTAAGTATTCCATTGCTGTAGCAAATCACATTCTCACAAATTCATTGCTATGTTAGCCAAATATGGCTTTAATTTTCCTCTCTGTCCTTCTGGCCATATACATTTGACCCATCTTATGCTCTGTTTTGATCTGGGATGTCCTTTTGTGTATGTGTTGCTTCTTTTGGTTGACAAATAAAGCTATTTTGACCAATGGCTTAGCAGAGTAAAGTCAGGTGGGAAATCCAAACAGAGATATAGAGAGAAGGGGAGTAGGCAGAATTAAGGAGACACCATGTAGCTGCCAAAGGAGAAAGAAGACAGAACATTACCAGTAGGCCACTGCCTTGTAGGCAATATGTAGATTGATAGAAATGTGTTCATTTAAGATGTAAGAGCTCGCCGGGCGATGGTGGCGCATGCCTTTAATCCCAGCACTCGGGAGGCAGAGGCAGGCAGATCTCTGTGAGTTCGAGACCAGCCTGGTCTACAGAGCAAGTTCCAGGACAGGCTCCAAAGCCACAGAGAAACCCTGTCTCGAAAAACCAAAAAAAAAAAAAAAGATGTAAGAGCTAGCTAAGAATATACCTGAGTCATTGGCTAAACAGTATTGTAATTAATATAGTTTCTGTGTGATTATTTGGGTATAGGCAGCCAAAAAACAAAAGCACAATCTCTGCCTACACTGTTTTATCTGAAATAGCATTCCAGTCCCTAAAACTGAACATTTACCTTTTGAAGAGGACAATTTGGATGCCAAGATGCTATTGCAATTATTGTTACATCCATATCTGTGTCTACAAGACCTTCAATGGCAACATCATTTATTTGTATTTTTAATTTTGATTTTTGCTCATTTATAGAAGTTTGCCAAACATATTTACTTTATGGTTTATCCTAAACATTTTTGTTCTCTCTTTTATAGTTGTTCTATCATCCAAAGCAGTATGGTTTCTTACAACAGGCATTAGGTTCTTTAATTGCTCTGGGAAAGAGTTTCCTCCACAATGACAGAAAACAACTAAACCAGAATTGGCATAGGGGCTTGTGAAAGGCCCCTCAAGGCATTTTATGATGGCAAAGGGTTATCTTGACTGTCCCTTATTGATCTACATTCATTAGTCCAATGCCTGCCCTTGCCACACCTTCTGCATAATCCAGAAGGGAGTTGTGTTCTGAATGCATTATGCTTCAAAAAAAAACCCCATTGTTTCTAGGAACGCCTTGTTTATGATCACTTTTAAGGTGACCTTGTTTACTGCAATTGAAACATTTGACATTTTTATTTTTCTTCAAACCTCTGGAAAACATCTCTGCTATCCAAGCATCATCATGGTCATGAGATTCAATACTGATTGTATCTTGGATCCATTCTTCCAAGAGTGCTGATCTTGACTTTAATGACTTAATTACCCTGTTGTATTGTGCATTAGCATTCTCAAAAGTCAGAGATTCAATTATTATTTGTCTAGCGTCTGAATTTAGTATCATTCTATTTACTGCTAATGCCAATCTTTGATGTGGGATTCCTCTCTGTATGCTGTGAATATGTTTTATTACCTTTGGTTAATAAAGAATCTGTTTAGCCAATAGTTTAGCAGAGTAAAGCCAAATGGGAGATCTGAACAGAGATATATAGAGAGAATAGGCAGAGTCAAGGAGATGCCATGTAGCTGCTGAAGGAGAAAGGTGGAATGGCAACACCTTATGTTGGCCATAGCTTTGTGGTGATACATAGATTAATAGAAATGGGTTAGTTTAAGATGAAAGAGCTATCTAGAGAGATAACTAAGCCATTGGTCAAATATTATTATAACTAATAAAGTTTCTGGGTGATTATTCAGGTCTGGGCAGCCAGGAAATGAATGAGCAGTCTTTGCTTACAAATCTTTGTAAGAAATCAGTTAAGGATTCTTTTGGGCCTTGTACGACTTTAGAAAATGACTCAATTTTCTTTCCTACTTCTTCAATTCTGTCCCAAGCATTCAAAGCTGCTGCATGGCATAAAGTCAGGGTGTGGCCATCATATAGAGATTGCTTTTATACATTAGCATAATCTCATCTCAAAGAAGTTGGTCTTATGAGATTTCCATACCTCTGTCCCTACTTTGTTGTTCAATGTTCTTAGCTTTATCTTTCCATCAAGTCCTCCATTGTAATTGAGGACTAGGCTCCAAAACTGCTGTAACCAAGTCTCTCCAGTATGGAGAGATAATTCTATTATGAGTTGACCAAGAGTTTAACATCTGCTTCACAAAAGGTGACTGCATGCCATCTGAGGCTACTGTTTCCTTGAATCTCCTTAAATAAAACATTTGCACAGGATTCCAGTGAGTGCTTAAACAGTCTTGGGGACATCTGTCTTTTGGCAGTTCCTGTAAGGTGACTGGATGTATTAAATTTGGTTATTTGAAAACCTTAGGTGTTCCTCTCTAACCTTACAATGCAATGCTGAAATTGATTCTCCTTTAAATTCTTCTTTCTGGATCTGAATATCTCTTATCAAAATAATTAATATTATGACAATACCAGTTAGGTTGATTATCCCTTCATTTCATTGATTTAATTCTTTCAATTTTAAATCATGCATTGCATAATCATACAGAGACCTAACTCTCTCCATTGTAATAGTGTTTCCCCCTTTTTTTTTAAAAAAAAAAACTCTCTCTTTTAACTAATTCCTCCCTTTAAGAAATCCCAATTTTCTCACCAAATTTGCTGGCAGTGATGATGAAGATGTGAAGCTGACTTCTTCTGAGTAGAACAGTAGACATCTGAGTGGGTTTCAAGGCAGATCTCTAGTTTGGCAGCAGCCGGAGAAGTGGGGTTCAGGGAAAGCCCACAATCCACCAGGAGAAAAGAAAAGAAAACCCTAGCTGACAGGCTGCTGACTACGGCCGTGTGTAGCTCTGGTCTGTGCCATTGGCTGCAAAGCCACGGGCAAGCAGCTTTTTTATGAATTCGTGCCCTAAAGTCGGGAGCCAGATGTATCACGAGTTCTAATCAGTCTTAATAATAAAAACCCAGAGTCAGATATTAGGGTGTGAAAGCTGAAAGATCAGAGAAGCAAATCAGCCAGAAATCCTCAAACCAAGTCTCAGACTGAATGTGCTGAGCTCCCGTCTCCTCCCACCTTTTATACCTCTCACCACCCAGCCATATTCCTTCCTGTCTCCACCTCCCTAGTGCTGGTATTAAATGTTTGTACCACCACTGCCTGTCCTCTATTTTAGCTAATAGCTAACTCCACACTCTGGTCTTCAGGCAAGGTTTATTTGTTAGATCACAAAGAAAATATTACCACATATATGCAATACAATGAAAAAATTTACACATGTACCTAATTATTTTATGGTGGCAGGAACTTGAACTCAAGGCCATGCACATGTTAGATAATGCTCTCCCACTAAGCTATATCCCTGATGTATCTAATAAGTCTTTTATTTATGTTCCTGTGGTACCACCACTCAGATCAAGTTGCAGATCAATCAACCTACAAAGTTCCCTTTTGTCCCCTTCCAGTAAATCTCTGTCCCATTAGAGGTAAGAATTTTTAAACTAATTTCTGGTATCATAAGCTTATTTTTGAACATCTTATAAACAGAATATGTAACATGCACTCTTTTGTGTTACCCTAAAAATGTGACGCAGCAAACGGACCACTCTTGGTTATGATACAATGAATGAACTGCTTGGTTATAACTTCATCCTGCAGAGATAGGGTTCTGATGACCAGCACCCACCGCCAGTTAGAAATGACGTCATTCATTCATCCAGCAGCTCCACAAAAACCTTCAGAGGTGTGAAAACTCTGAGAGGTTCCAGAAACTCGGTAACAACAAGAATCCCATTTTTCAGTTTTAAAAATGGATAAAATTTGACTATAGACAAGCCTCCAAAGAAAATAGACAAACGACAAATAAGCAAATGAAAATGTTTAACTTCAGGGGAGACTGGTGAAGTATAAATCAAAATCATAGTGAAGGATCTGGGCAAACAGCTCATGGAAAATGCAAGCATAGGACTTAAGTTTTACTTTCCGGCACCCATGGAAAAGGCCCGGAGAAACTGTTTGCACCTGTAATCCTGGTGCTGCGGAGGCAGAAAGGCAATTCCCTCGGGCTTCATGTCTAGATAGTTTTGTAGAGTGGGTTCCAGGGTCAGTGGGAAACTATCTTTAAAAAAAAAAGACAGAGAGTGATAAAGCAAGAAACTCAGCTTCTATGCTACACACACCACACACACGCAATGCACAAATTAGTGCTCATGTGCACAGCCACAATCACAATGAGAAACTGGCTGAAATATAGCTCACTTGCTAGTGTGCTTGACTAGTATTCATGAAGGAATCTCTGAGACTGATCCCCAGCACAGCAAACACCTGTAATCCCAGTACCCAGGAGGTGGAGGCAAAAGAATCAGAAGTTTGAAGTCAGCCTAGACTACGTGAGATACTGTCTCAAAAGGGGGGGAGGGGGCAGAAATAACAACTGTCAGCAAGGACATGGAGGACTAGGAATCCTTATGTATTATGAGTGGGACCGTAACTGTGGAAAACAGCCTGACAATTCCTCAAAAAGTTAAATATGGGATTATTACATGATTATTAGCACTTCCATCCAATTTAAGATATTTATCCAGAAGGAAAAAAGTGGGCTTGAAAAGATCTCTGTACACTCATGCTCACGGTTGTTATGACAACCAAAAATGGAAGCACTTCACGTGTCCTTCCGCAGATGAAGAATGAGCAGAGTGTGGCTTATATTGTGAAACATTACTCAGCCTTGAAAAAGAAGAGGCTACAAAGATAATGTGTGCTTGACATAAACAAAGCCTTAAATTCAATTCCCAGCACAAAAAAGAAAAGAAAAGAAATAAAGTTTGATACATACCACAGGGCTGGAGAGATAGCTCAGTGGTTAAGAGCATTGCCTGCTCTTCCAAAGGTCCTGAGTTCAATTCCCAGCAACCATATAGTGGCTCACAACCATCTGTAATGGGGTCTGGTGCCCTCTTCTGGCCTGCAGGCATACACACAGATAGAATATTGTGTATATATAACAAATAAAATAAATAAAAAAAGAAAAAAGATACATGCCACAGTGTAGCTGAACCTTGATTTTTATACCAAGTGAAAGAAGCTTAAAAGAACAAATATTGTGTTCCTCTAATTGAGGAAGCACAGTCAGTTCACAAGGACAGAAAGTAGATTACTGGTTCTAAGAAGCTGGAAGAAGGGGAGCTCTAGAAGCCTTTCATGAGTGCAGGGCTCCCGTTACTGAAGGGTGATGATGTGGGTCTCTCTCTCTCTCTCTCTCTCTCTCTCTCTCTCTCTCTCTCTCTCTCTCTCTCTCTCTCACACACACACACACACACACACACACACACACAGAGAGAGAGAGAGAGAGAGAGAGAGAGAGAGAGAGAGAGAGAGCCTGATATCATCAACCTCCACCTTTAAGACAGGGTCTCACTGTGTAGCCCTGGCTGGCCTGGAACCTGCAGAACTCTCTGCCTGTCTCTACCTCCCAAGTGCTGGGATAACAGGTGCTCGCCACCATACCTGGCACCAACTCACTTTTTATTATTGCATTGTTATTATTTCAAGTATATGTATATTGTGGGGGGGGTACAGTGCCCACAGAGGCCAAAAGAGGGCATGGAGTTGCTGTTACAAGTAGTTACAGGCCGCAGGATGTGGGTGCTGGGAAACAAATTCTGCTCCTCTGAAGAACAATGAACATTTCTAACTGCTGAGTCCTCTTTCCAGCCTCCCACAAAAACAAACAACAAAGCCTCTTAATTTCATTTTTTTTTCTTAATTACACTTTAAAACTGCACTTTAGAAAATTTATTTCGCAGGGCTGGAGACGTGGCCCAGCAGTTAAACACTGACTGATCTTCCAGAGGACCCAGGTTCAATTCCCAGCACCCACATGGTAGCTTACAACTGTCTTTGACTATAGTTCCAGGGGACCTGACACCCTTACAAAGGAAAAACACCAATGCACATAAAAATAACATTTAAAAAATTATTTTGCATGTATGTGTGTCTGTATGTGTGGGGTCATGCTTGTGCGAAAAAGTGTGTGTGTGGAGATGAGAGGACGACTTTGTGGAGCTGGTTCTCTCCTTCTACTTTGTGGGTCCAGAGAACAAACTCAAGTTATCAGGTTCGGGAGCAGGCGCCTTTACCTGCTGAGCATCTCACCAGCCCCTAGTTTTTGTTTTTGTTTCTGTTTTGAAAATCTCATGTAGCTCAGGATAGCCTCAAACTTGCTATGTAGCTGATGACTTTGAACTTCTGAACCTACTGCATCTACCTCGTAAGTACTGGGATTACAGGCATGAACTACCATCCCTGGTTTTGATCATCCCATTTTTATTTTGTTGTTCATCTCTTTAAACTAAAGTTGATGGGTTTTCAGGATGTCCAAGGGTGCAGGGAGTGGAGGAGATAGGGAGCCACTTTGTAGGCAGAGACTGCTCGTTCGTTTCCCGACTGCTCAGATCCAAAAACATCACACAGAAACCACATTAATTACAACACATTACATTGGCCAATGACTTAGGCATGTTTCCAGCTATCTCTTACACCTTGAACTAACCCAATTCCATTAATCTATGTATTAGCCCGAGGCTGTGGCTTCCTGGTAAGGATCTGGTGTCTGTCTCCTTCTGCAGCTACGTGGCATCTCCTTGACTCCTCCTACTATCTTTATATATCTCTGTTCAGATTTCCCAGTTGGCTTTACTATGCTAAGCCATTGGCTGAAACAGATTTTTTTATTAACCAATAATAATAAAACATATTCACAGTATGCAGAGGGGAATCCCATATCACCACTTCAGCATCTGTGTAGGTAGCAGGATTATAAATACTTCTTGTCCAGGGGAAGGCAGCAGAGGAACAAAGCAAGCCATGAATTTATTGGTAATTATCCAGGAGGACAGTTACAGGGTCAGGACTGAAGCCAAAGCACTCAAGGCAGATTCTACCTCTTCTACCTTTTAGCTACGTGGCATCAGGAAGATCCACCCTCCTGTACAGGTGAGGGAAAGCCAAAAGGAGACAAATCACGTGTCCTGCACGGCCCAGGGTATTTTCTTTTTTCTCTTGTTTGTGAATGATGTATGTGTACATGTATGCATGTATGTGAAGGCTAGAGGTTGAGGAAGGGTGTCTCCTCAAGTGCTGTCTTACCTGTGTGTTACACGAGAGTACGGGTGCATGCAAAAAAAATGAATTTGGGATTTAACTGAAATCAGGAAATGACAGCCAGCAATAAATCTGCATCTTGTGTGAGGGAAAAAACAAAACAAAGCAACAACAACAAAAAAACAAATGGGGTTCAAGCAGCAACATCTCACTGTTTTCAGGGTTCGCCATAAAAAAGGCCAAATGATAAGGCCTATATGTTTAGTTGCCACCTAAGTGGGCACCATTCACTGGGCAAACATTGCAGTGTTAATTCATTGATAGGTAACTCATTGACCAATAGGTGGCAGTAAAGGGCCTTGATACACAGACAAATGGAGGCGTGCCTCCTGAAGGGAAGGATTACTTTGTATAAAATTTATATATAAATGCTTAACTTGGGCAAACAGTGGAAGAAAGAATTTAAAATGGAAGAATTAGAGTGGTCACTACATGACTTAACAACCTGAACGGTATCAAGAGGTGACTTCCCTGAAGGTAGGTGATCTTAGAATTCAAAGATCAGGGTTTTTTTAAAAATATTTATTTATTTATTATGTATACAATATTCTGTCTGTGTGTGCCTGCAGGCCAGAAGAGGACACCAGACCTCATTACAGATGGTTGTGAGCCACCATGTGGTTGCTGGGAATTGAACTCAGGACCTTTGGAAGAGCAGGCAATGTGCAGGCAATGCTCTTAACCTCTGAGCCATCTCTCCAGCCCAAACATCAGTTTTTAAATATCCTGAAATTTAAAACTAAAAAAATAAAATAAAATAAATTTATTTTAGGTGTGTGTTTTCCCTGCATGTATGTGTTTGGATCTCATTCATTCAGTGTTCGTGGAGGCCAGAAGAGAGCAGCAAATTCCTTGGAACTGCAATTACAGATAGTTATGAGCCTTTGTGTGGGTGCTGAGAACCAAATCCAGGTTTTCTGCAAGAGCAACCAGTGATCTAAACCCCTGAGCCATCTCTCCAGTTCCCTGAAAAATTTAAACTTCAAATAGCAAATAATACAAAGGCATCAAAGTGTACAAATCATAAATCTGATGAGTCTTCACAAAAGGCACATGTCTAATCAGCATGTATGTGAAGAAATAAAATACTGGCTGGGGAGACTGCGCAGCAAGCTGTAGTAATAAGGGTGGCGGGGCTGCGTCCCCAGCACCCCAGTCGCCTGGCTAGCTTATGCCCCGAAATAACAACACACAAACTGTATTCATTTAAACACTGCTTGGCCCATTTCTATCTAGCCTCTTCTAGGCTAACTATCACACCTGGACTAGCCCATTTCTAATATTCTATGTAGCACAGCTAGGTGTGCTTACCGGGAAGATTCTAGCCTAGGTCCATCCTGGGTTGGAGCTTCATTGCGTGTGTCTGCCCAAGAGCCGGGAGCATGGCGTCTCTTCTGAGGCGTCTGCTCCCGTGGGGAGAGCTGTGGAGCCTGAGCTCACTTCCTCTTCCTCCCAGCATTCTGTTCTGTTTACTCCACCTACCTATGTTCTAACCAATAAAATGGGCCAAGGCAGTTCCTTTATTAGCCAATGACCTTCCTCCATCAGCAAGCAAAGGTGCCTACTACCAAGCCTGCACCTGAGCTCCATCTCTGGGACCATCCAGGAGAAGGAAAGAACCAACTTCTGCATGACAGCGCCTGAGCAGGAATGTAGGCACGCACACATGCACACACACACGCACATTTAGAAAGAGGAGAGGAGAGAGAGAAAGAGTAAGGGAGATGGAGGAAGGGGAGAGAAAAGATGAGCATGAACATGCAGTATGAGCACCATAAAACCCTCTCAATTCGCCTTCTAGAAATTACTAGGACTCTCCTTGGGATAAACAGCATTCTGACTTCTCACTCCACAGACTAGGCTTCGCAGTTCGGCTTCATATTCTGTAAATGGAACCACACAGAATGGAGTCTCTGAATCTGGCTTCTTTTGCTCAGTCTTTATATTTTTAAGACTCGTCTATGTTGTTGCACATAGTTGTAATTTACTCCATCTCGTTGCTGGGTAGCATTTTACTATGTGGATATAATATAGTTTCTCTGTTCTGTGGCTGCTGACTGCATTTGAGTTTTTCACTTTAAGGGTATTTTGGGTTTGTTGTGTTTTGTTTTTGTTTAAGACAGTGTCTCATGCCGGGCGGTGGTGGTGGGAGGCAGAGACAGGCGGATCTCTGTGAGTTCAAGGCCAGCCTGATCTACAAGAGCTAGTTCCAGGACAGGAACCAAAAGCTGCAGAGAAACCCTGTCTCGAAAAATCAAAAAAAAAAAAAAAAAGACAGTGTCTCACTATATAGCTCCAGCTGGCTCAGAACTTACTATGTAGTCTAGACTGGCCTCGAACTCACAGAAATCCACCTCCTTGGCTTCCTAAGAGCTGGGAGGAATGCCTGCCCTACTGTTCTCTGAAAGAGCAGGTAGTGCAGCTAACCTGAGACATCTCTCCCTCCCTCCCTCCCTCCCTCCCTCCCTCCCTCCCTTTCTCCCTCCCTCCCTCAAACAAGGCCTTACTATGTAGCTCTGACTGGCCCAAAACTCACTATGTAGACCAATGTGGCCTCAAACAGAGATCTACTTGCTTCTTCCTCCTAAGTGCTGGGATTAAAGATGTGCACAACTGGTGTGGAAAGTCCTTCTGTATATGTGTCACTTTTATTGGTTCATAAAGAAGCTGTTTTTGGTCAATGGCTTAACAGAGTAAAGCCAGGCTGAAAGAGATATATATAGAGAGAGTAGGCGGAGTCAGGAGACACCATGTAGGCACCAGAGGGGAAAGACATGAGCTACCAGCTGGAACCTTGCCAGCAAGCCACAAGCCTTGTGGTAAAATATAAAATAATAGAAATGGGTTAATGCTAGATGTAAGAGCTAGCTATCAATATGCTTAAGCTATTAGCCAAACAGTATTGCAAATAACATAGTTTCTGAGTGATTATTTTGGATCTAAGAGGCCAGGAATGAACAAGTGACCTCCACCTACAGATTGGTGCACCAATGTGGCCAACTAAATCCACTTAAAACCTGAGAGAGTTTGGGAAGGAATTCTAGACACACACGCACACAAAAAAAAAAACCCAGACTTTGACACAGCTTCTTGCTCTGTGTGTGTGTGTGTGGGGGGGCATGCAGCAATTCTCTTAAGAGAGGTCTTCCTGATTTAGCAGTAGCAAGAAAAAACAACCAAAACCAAACAAATAAAAAACTGTGTGGTTTCAAAATGGTGGCTCTTGAGCTGTGCTGCTAGCACAAACTTTGGCTCTTTTCAGGAGACTAAGCATTTAAATGGGTTTGTGAGCAGAGTGCCACAACTTACTTAATGGCAACACAGACCTGCTGCGACCTGACCCTGGATCTGGGGCAGAGAGAATGGCTCTCAGGCAGGGAACATGTTTCTGCCATGTTGGACTGGGCAGAGCCAACAGGCAGTGCCATGGAGTTGGTCCTAGCCATGCCTGCTTAGCATTAAAAAAAGCTGCTTCTGGTCAGAAAATAATTACAGATACACAATAAAGACAGATTCAGATAAAAAAAAAAGACCTCTAAGTGGGTCACAGTGTTGGATAAATGTACATAGGCTTGGGAGAGAAAAGAAAAAGAATATAGACAGTTACAAAAAGAAGTAAATGGTTTTTTAAAAAGGTAAAGTCTTTAGAGAGACAGAGTACAGACAGTCATAAATTAAGGGAATAAAGAAAAATAAGCCACTTAAAGATGGAATATACACAGAGATTCTGGATTATATGTAATATTGTGTTTAAATTATTTGACTGTGAAGGAGCTAACAACAGAGAGACATTTCATAGTATGGGTTGCTAAGCTAAACCAACATATATATTTTAAAGGTATATTGACTTCAAAATTTGGGTCTAAGGATATGTTGCTTTGGAAAAGAGATTCTTCTTTTGTTTTCACAGAAGATGGTGGATTCCTTCCAGACTAATGTCATTTGATGGACCAAGACCTCCTGAAAGGTCGCCGTGAATACCCACCCCACAAATTACTTCATCCAACAAAAAGCAGGAAGCAATTTGGAGAGAACTATGCCCAAATTCCTAAATATTGTTTATAAATGTTTGTTTACATTTAAAGGGGGAATATGTTATAGATATGAATACTTTGCATTGGTATGGATCTTGGTTTATTGATACAAATTTTAGATTAATTTTGTTTTATATATTTCTGCTCTTGATTAAAGTATTGTGTTTGTGCAGCTCATTTAAAAATGTAATGTAAAGCCGGGCGGTGGTGGTGCATGCCTTTAATCCCAGCACTCGGGAGGCAGAGGCAGGCAGATTTTTGAGTTCGAGGCCAGCCTGGTCTACAAGAGCAAGTTCCAGGACAGGCACCCAAACTACAGAGAAACCCTGTCTCAAAAATCCAAAAAAAAAAAAAAATTAAAAAGTTATTTTAAAAAAGAAAGAAATACAGGTTAATAGTCATCTATAACAGTAAAGCTTGTGGTCATGTTAGTTAGGTTTTCTAAATGTACAGAGATATATTTCAGATGGGTAGGGATTCTTCAAATCTTTCAGAAACCTTCAGAATATGGGATTTAAAATGTTTTAAGAACTTAGAACTTTTCATGACAATGAGACACAACTGCTCCTGGCAGCACCAATAACTTCAAGAGGAAGATGGTCATCGAAGAGGCTCCTTATGAATGGAGTTGGTTAGCCATTTGGGCAAGAAACTGCTATTGCCTGGACTGCTTGATGGTATGCTGTATGAACTGGACATTCAGGACCCACAGAAAAATGACTGCTTAACTTGCCTAAAGGTGAGATGGACCTTTGGGGTTCCTGCTTCATGAAAGAATCTGCCAGACATTCTGCAGGACACAGAAGGAAGTGACTGACAAACTGCCAATATAGGCGGAACTGTCTCTGAAATTTCCTGCTTCATGGAAAAGTCTGCCGGACACTTTGGGCCTGAAGGCTGAAGAAGGATGCCCCAACAGTACAGAAGAACTTTGGGTGACTGTCCAGGCAGCAAGATGTCTCTGTCAATTCTAGAGTCTTGGAAGTTGCTTATAATGCACTTCCTGTTAACTTAGGTAATACTGCATTCTTTTGGGGTCTTTGACAGAGTTGAAGAATAGATAGTTATAATTATAGATTTCCTTAGCGATGATAAAAGATAAAGTAGATATAAATATTTTAACTGTAATTCTTGCTTGATACCTGTTTTGATATATGTAATTTTACTATGTTAAAGTTAAAACCTTCCTTTTCATTTAAACAGAAAAGGGGAAATGGTGTGGGAGGTCCTTTTGTATATGTGTTGCTTTACTGGTTAATAAAAAAGCTGCTTTCAGCTAATGACTTAACAAAGTAAAAACAGACTGAAAGAGATGTATAGAGAGAGTAGGAAGAGTCAGGAGACACCATGTAGCCATCAGAGGGGAAAGACACTAGCTGCCAGCTAGAACCTTGCCAGTAGGCCACAAGCCTTATAGTAAAATATAAAATAATGGAAATGGGTTAATGCTAGATGTAAGAACTAGCTAGCAATATGCTTAAGCTTTTGGCCAAACAGTATTGCAAATGATATAGTTTCTGAGTGATTATTTCAGGTCTAAGCAGCTGGGAACGAACGAGCGGCCTCCGCCCACTCATGGCCACACCAGGCCTCTAAACTTTTTATATTTTATTTACATGAGATATTTTTCCTCATTCCTTATTTTTTGACCTCTTTGTATTTTTGAATCTGAAGTATGTCTTTTTATAGACACTGAACTGCTGGATTTTATTTTTCTATCCAGTCTGATGAGGTTCCTTGATCAGATTGTTTTATCCATTCACATTTAATGTAACTGTTTGACAGTATTGGGGCTCAAGCCCAGAACTTCTTGAATAACTGGATAAGTGCTTTGCTACAGAACTACATCCTTGGCCCCATTCCCATTTATTTATTGACTTCTTGCATCTTTGAATGATGTAACTGGCCCAAATAATTTTCTTCCTCTTGTGGAAATATCTCTGAATTAAAAGATTTCTAAGAATCTGGCCTATAGAATTGATTAGTGCAATAATGATCATTTAAAATGCTCCCTAATATTAAGCAAGGGTCAAGAGATCCTGAAATAGCTGACCTCACTTGGTAGAGTGCTTACCTAGCACGTACGAAATCCTAAATTTAGCTCCCAGAACCACATAAACAAGGTGTGGTGGCACAAGACTGTAATCTAAGCTCTTGGGAGACAGAGGCAGGAGGACAGAAGTTCAAGGTTGTCCAAACTGCACAGTAAGTTTGAGGCCAGCCTGGGAAACTACCTCAAAAAAATGGTAAGGGAAATACCAAAAATTAATAGGCAAGTACTTTTAACCTTATGTTATTTGAGGCTCAGAGACTATTGTGACATTCTTCAAAGTTCCAAGTTTCTTATTTTATTTCATAATTAGTCTTAATATGAGGCAAAATTTCCAAGTTTCTTATGCTATTACAAGGCAGTACGGTGTAAATCAAATGAAAGCGGTTAGGACTAGATCTTAGAGAACGCTGACCTTGTCTTTTTCATTAGTGTCTCCAGTTCCATGGGCAATGCATGACAGTGTAGACTCATACTAACTTTAACGGAATCAAATTTAGTGCTCCACATGCTTCATATACTAAATAATAAAGGGGGCTTTCCCTTCCTTCCTTCCTACCTTTCTTCCTTCCTTTCTTCAATTTTTTTGAGGGCACTTGCTATGTAGCCCAGGCTGGCCTTAAAGTTATGATCCTTCTGTCTCAGTCTTCAATATACTAGGACAGTATTGAAACAAACTTCCTAAATCATCACAATTTCATTCAAGCTAATATTCAAGAATCGTAGCTGGATGCAGTAGCTCATACCTATAATCCAAGCTCTTAGGAGGCCATGGACGAGGACTGCTGTGAACTCTTTCTAGCAGCAGAGGAAGTGGGGAAAGGTGGCATTGGTGAAAATATAGTTCCATTTTTACTTTTTAAATATAATCTATAAATGTGCAGAAGGAAGTTGGGGGAATATGTGCTGAGTTATTGACAGTGCTATTCTTGCAAAGTGAGTTCTTTAGGAGGACAGATAAGCTATATTATACATTTCTGAAATGCTTGACATTTGAATAATTGTTACATCTGTCACGTGCATACGAGGCATAGTATAGAGCTCACTGTGTTGATATTGTACCTTAACTTCTCTGTATCATTAGCTTGTTTTATATTTTGTGGTGGTGGAGTTTGAACCCAGGACTTTGTGCATGTTGGGGAAGTGCTCTACCACTAAGCCACTTCCCACTGCCCAGCATCTCTCGCCTTACTTAATGTTTGTCTTGTTTAGGACTGAAATCTAGGTCGGGAGAGATGGCTCGGCTGTTAAAGGCTAGGCTCACAACCAAAAATATAAGGGCTTAAGTCTAGTGCCTGAAATATAGTGACTAATAAGACACACATGTGGTGGTTTGAATGCGAATGGCCTCCACAGGCTCATCTGCTTGAATACTTAGTCTCCAGTTGGTGGAACTGTTTGGGAGCATCAGGTGTGGTTAGAGGAGTTGTGTTACTGGAAATGGGCTTTGAGATTTAAAAAAAAAAAAATCGCCCAGCAATTCCTGGTGTTCTATCTTCTACCTGCAAATCAAGATGTGTGATCTCAGCTGCTGCTTCAGCCACCTGTGGGTATTCCATCACTCTGACATCATAGACGCTAACCCTCTGGAACCATAAGCTCAGTTAAACGCTTTCTTTTTAAGTTGTCTTGACCATGGTGTTTCATCACAGCAATAAAAGTAACTGATGCAGCTCGTACAAGTGACATTATCTATGAAAGATACTTGTCTGTTGTGTGAAATATTACCATTCATAATGAATAGCTCACCCAGTAATTGTGAAATTGGTTAAGAACACAAGTTGTAGAATCAGACATCCTGAGACTAAACCCATGTTCTTCTGTTTAATAGATAAGAAACTTTGGACAAGTCCTTTAAACGACTTTTTGCCCACATTCCACCAATAAGGGTAATAGTATCCGTACCTAATTCATGAGGTTTGTGGCAAAGATTAGGCAAGATCACTTCCATAAAGGGCTTGGAATTAAATGCTTGATAGATATCTACAACAAAAGTTGTTATTATTTTTTTTATTACCAGTACAAGTTTTGGAAACACAACCCCTACAAAGTTGATTCCAGGTTGTCCTGGTGTCACAGGCCTCTGAGACAGGGCGAGCCAAGGTTTCCTCTCTCACTTCCACTTCCAACCCCACATGTTTGAGCACTTGGTCCCTAGCTGGGCATGCCTTGACATTTTTGGAGGTTATAGGACCCTTGGGGAGGCGGGGTAGGATCTAGCTGGAGGAAAAGGATCTCTGGAGAATAAGGCTTGAGGTTTAATTACTGACCCCGTCATTCCAGTGTTGTCTCTACTTTCTGATCTACCCAGGTGTAAGCAAGCTTCCCTGCCATAGCTCAGAGCTGTTCTGTTGTCATGCTGCCCCTGCCTGAGGGACGAGATTCCCTCGAACTGCGAGCCAAATGAAATCCTTTCTGCCTTAAGTTGCAACTTGTCAGGTGTTCTATCAAAGCAATGAGAAAGCAATCACCACATCAGTTAGACAGAGATCAAGCCAGAGTCATGGTTAAGCAATATTCTTTCTTTAATTCCCTTTTGCAAATGGAAGCCCCTGAGCTGATACCCACCCCCACCCCTACCCGACTGCCTGGGAACCTTCAAATGCAAGGCCCCTGCCTCAACCTGGTGGAAGGGGACAATTACCTCTCCCTATGATGGCCTATTTTAAAAAATCCTAGTCACTTAAGAAATGGGGCCAGGTGCAGGAGCTGGAAGACAAGGCCTAGGTCAGACCAGTCTGAAGGTGTCAGGGTTGTGAGACCCTTGAGAAGGGTTTGCAAGCACATCCCTAAGCTCAAGGGCAGCATGGCTGTGAGAGGAGAAGAGACAGACAGACAGTCTGACTCCTCAAGGTCCTGCCTGCCTGGTCATGAACACTGACGTCACCATTACCACCAAAAGCCTCCAGTTAGAGAATTTTCCAGTTACTCTGGGATAGGGTTTGCTAAGCATCCCCTCTGGCCCCTGATCTGAGGCATCCGTGGGGTCCCCCTGAGACCAACCCTGGGAGAATGAGGGACTCTAGGAACATGCAAAGGCGGGGAGCAGAGATCCCGCCCACCCCAATGCTCTACAGGATGGTGGCTCCGGCTGCATCTGGGCTCCGAGGGTCCTTTACACCGATGATGAAGTTGTTGGTTCTCCGACTTCCGTGGACCCAGGATAAGACATCTACCTTCTCCACATGGTGACCCCTGGCTTCCAGGAATTCAATCTCTTCCTCGGTGAACTCACCTGGAAACCATCCCCCCCAGCAAACATGCTTTTAGAGCACTGACTCAGGAGCCTTATGATTAGATCTGACTCAGTCTGGACTATTTCCACAGCAGGAACAGTGTGATTTTGCATAAACTGCTTTACTTCAGTGGGTCTCCTTGTCCTCCTGCACGAAATGGGGGATTATAGAGAACCCACTATATAAGGATTAAAGGAGATGATACACATGAAGTACCGAGCTCGGAGCCTTGCATACAGCCAGTGATCAATGACGGGCAATCACTTTTTTTTTGTTTGTTTTTTTTACAGACAAGGTCTCTCAATTATGTAGCTCCAGCCGTCCTGGAACTTGCTATGTAGACCAGGCTAGCCTCAAACTCAGAGATCTGCCTGCCTCTGCCTCCTGAATGCCGGGATTAAAAGAGTGCACCACCACACCCAGCCTTAGCACTCATTCTTAATAACGGCAAAAGGCCTGGACCCTATCTCCAAGTGTCACCACGGCTTGTGTGGGTTACTGCACGATCTATTTAATGGTCATTCGCCCAGTCCTGCCTTCTTTACAGCGTCACGCACTGGACAAAGGCATCTTTCTCCCACTCTCTGATAGGTCTCAAAATAAAATTCAAAGTTCACCTCTACGGCCCACCACCAGCTGGAACCCCAGTCCCTCTCTAGTCTTCTGACTTCCTTCTGTTCTCCACCTTGTTTAACTCGCTTCCAGCTATACTGCACCCTTGCTGTCTCTTAAGGACAAGGCCCTTGTCCCTGCTAGCACTCCATTTTGGAATGCTTTCCCCTGGTTGTCACAAAGTTGGCTCCTTTACTTCATTCCTGCCAAAGGCATCTCTTTGAGAATCTCACTGTTATCTAGAATATCAGTCTCTGCCTTTCCTTCCTCCCTCCCTCCCTCCCTCCCTTCCTTCTTTCCTTCCTTCCTTCCTTTTTTCCCCCTTTGAAATAGGGGTCTCATGTAGCCCTGGCTGACCTCAGACTCCCTATGTCCCTACTAGTGGAGATACCCCTGAACTTCTTCTGATCCTCCTGCCTCTACTACCAGATTTCTGGAATTCATGGCAGCACAAGCTTCAGTTTATATGGTACTGGAATAGAGCCTAGGGCCTCATGTACTCTGGGCAAGCACTCTACCAACGGTGATACATCTGTAGTCATATCCGGCCATTTTCTTTGGTTTTGTTTGAGACAGAGTCTCACTGTGTATCTTTTGCTGGTCTGGAAGTTGCCATGTAGACCAGGCTAGCCTTGAACTCACAGAGCGTTGCCTGCTTCTACCGCTCAAGTGCTGGGATGAAAGGCATGTGCCACTGCACCCGGTACCCCCTGCTTTTCCCACAAAGTATTCACTATTATTCCTACTGATTGGCTGCAACCCTCTCCTTAATTTAAGGTTTTTTAAAGGCAGGTTGTCTTGTTAGTGATTGCTTCCTAGTGCTTACAGAAGGTCAGCACACTGTAAAACTTAAGTCTATGTTTGCAAGATTATAGTTGCTTCACCTCTGGTTTGAGTTCAGGTTTTCATCATCTCCCGCCTTGGGCCATATCCCACGTGCTTCGCTAGACTTATGTTCTCCTCTCTTTAATCCACCTTTCCTTCCCAAAGCAAATCAGGCCATAAGTCTCTCTCCAGTGGAGTGCTTCTTAACTTAGACCTCAACAAACAGTCTAGTTTATGTCACTTCCCTTGTTCCTTTATAAAGATTTGGTCTCCTTATGTCCCCAGACAGGATGATTTTAAGTGGTTCTTAAGAAAAAGCATTATTATTTATTTACTTATTAATTTTTTTTTCAACAGAGTCTGTTATGTAGCTCTGGCTGTCCTGGAACTCACTCTGTAGACCAGGTTGACCTCAAATTCACAGAGATCTACCAACCTCTGCTTCCTAAGTGCTAGGATTAAAGATATGCACCCTCTAGCTTGGCCGCTAAAACTTCATATTACTGAATAGTATTAAATCACATCAGAAATCTATTGCCTTTGTGGTTCACTTTTCATCCTTTTGATTATGGCAAGGAGCAAGCTTTAGGTTGGTCTCTAATATTTCCTGAACTCTTTCACAGTGAGAATGATCCTCCAGACCTTCTGTAGACAACACCACTTAACAATAACCTAAACATATTTGACTTCTAAATAACTATTCAGGATCTATTTGTTGCAATTGATATCATTTTCCTGTTTGTGATTTGGGTTTAAATTCAAACTACACTTGTTTTAAAAAAGGGGGGCGGGGAAGATGGCTGGAGCGATAGCTCAGTGGTTAAGAGCATTGGCTGCTTTTTCAAAGGACTCAGGTTCAATCCCAGCACCCACATGACAGCTCACAATGGTCTGTAACTCCAACTCTAGGGGATTTGAAAACTCTCATACAGACATACATGCAGACAAAATACAAATGCACAAACAAAATAGGTCATTAGAAAAAGAAAGTTCATCTGTAGAGATTATGCACAGTGTGGCACGGAGTTTGTGTAAAGTCACAAAGGGGCTAGGCAAATTCAGAAGTTTGGAAGCAGCTGGCCCTACTGATGCTTTCCCAAGCCATTCTTTCTGGGTTCTTCATAGATTGTTCCTCCTGTCCAGAAAGTCATTTATCACTACATGCTGAATTCCCCACTCCTAATCCAGCCAGTCACCACCTCCTCCGTGAAACCTTACGAAGTCACTTACTGGTAAATTTTTAACTAGTTTATAGCCACTGTGAGCTTCTTTATCTGCAAAAATAGTGATGATACTGACGAGCAAAGATCTCTTGAAAGCCGAGTAGATTATAAAAACCTACTCAAAAGTGTGGTATTTTCCCTATTTATGAAAAACTAAAACATGTTCAAAATGAAGCTTTTGTTGTTGGGACAACTCTGTCTCATCACCATAAGCTGCTGAGGTCGTGATCTTGTCCCTGCTCTCCTCTCTGATCCTCCTAGCATATCTCATCACTTCACCTTGATCTAGTCTTAATCACTAAGCCCAATTCTGCTCTGTGGTTCTCTGCACTTGTTCTTCGTCTACAAAGCTCTGCCCCAGTTTCTGGCATGGTAGGGGCTTTCTCATTCTTCAGATCTCGGCTTAGATGTCACCTAAGAGAAGCCTCCCTGATCCCTGAAGGTCCAGTTACCATCATGCTGCTCTGATGCAGTGCCTGAGTTTTCCTTTTGCTAGCTCACATTTCTCTGATTATTTTTCCTTCTGGGTTGCGCAGTGTCCCTGGGCAAGCTGGGGTGCTACTTCTGTAGTGTTTCGTCAGGTGTCTCAATGGAATGGAAGTTTGCATAACAACAGCTGTTATTTTATAAAGGAGAAAATGAAGTCTCAAGAGCTGAGACACGGATTTCCTAATGTCACAGGAAAGGCCAAGATGGTTCCAATCTCAAGATCTTACAGTAGTAGCCCTACAGGAATTTGTCAGGGGAACTCCCCAAATTGCATTCGCAAAAGGAAGTTGTGTGGTCTGGGGCATGGTCTGGGGCTAGGGGGTTCTTTGTTGGGGTGCCCTTCCTGTTCTTCTTAGGGAATTTGCTCTGCACTCACTGTCCACCTGCAGGAGGTTGGACTGCAGGTCTGGATGGAGGCGTCCTCGGGCCAGGCTGTCACTCAGGTTCCGGTTCAACGTCAGGACATTCAGGAGAACCTGTAGGCAGGCGAGGAGAGCTGAAGGAAGGGGCGCGACTAGCATCAGTCTTCTACAGTCTAGCCAGGGGCTTCCGTTTTCCTCTCTGAGAAGGCAGGGTTAACAGATAGGATGATTTAGGGATCAACATGGGTAGCTCAGCTTAATGGTCAGGAGTTGGGTACACTCCGGACCTGAACTTCCTACCCAATGCTACTAACCAAATCAACGTGAGTCAACTTCTTTTTTTTTTTTTTAAATATTTATTTATTTATTTAGTATACAATGTTCTGTCTGTGTGTATGACTGTAGGCCAGAAGAGGGCACCAGACCTCATTACAGATGGTTGTGAGCCACCATGTGGTTGCTGGGAATTGAACTCAGGACCTTTGGAAGAGCAGGCACTGCTCTTAACCTCTGAGCCATCTCTCCAGCCCGTGAGTCAACTTCTTAACCTGCCTGAGCTTCAGTTTCCTCCTCTGTAAAACCAGAACAGTCATTCTGCCCGGAGTTGGAGGAATTAAAGGGGTCAACACACACAGTGCCCAGCGTCTAGCAAGGACGCTGTGATGTTAGATATTGTTTTCTCCACTTCACAGGCGAGGACACTAAGGATCAGGAGGATAAGGATCAAGTGATTTCCCCATTATCACACAGCTGGAGATTATTAGCAGCACTTGGGCTGAAACCCAGGGAAGTCTAGTTCCAGAGCTGTTAACCCAGTTCTATTATTTTATATTTTACCATGAGGCTTGCGGTTTGTTACATCTTGCTTCTTGGGCGGCTACAAGGCATCTGCCTGACTCCACCTTCTTTTTCCCTGCATTCAGCTTAGTTTTCTCACCTACCTATATTCTGCCCTGCCACAGGCCAAAGCAGCTTCTTTATTAACCAATGAGAATAAAACATATTTATAGCTTACAGAGGGGAATCCCACAGATTTAGCTCATCACCTGTCAAAAATATGAGTATTGTGTGTGCCAGGTGCTCAAGGCACTCATGGAACTGTCTTCAGGTATTCTGAAGTGAAGCACGACCTTCCTTTCAAAATAAGAGTCCACTGAGTGCTGGTGGTCTATTCAGATACAGAGCAGGGGATGATGGGACTTGAGGCTTACAGAACACGGGCAGCCCAGATGTTATACTACTTCTGAATTCTACAGCCCGCGATTTCCCAGGAACTTGTGGAGACAGAGATCGTCAGGATCCGATTTTCACTATGAAAGCCAGCCCAGCATACCTGTGCCGGGCACAGGACCCGTTCAATGTGGTACGGCTCGTGATTGCTGGGAAAGTGCTAGAAGACAACCCAGAGACGTGTGGGGTACCTGCAGACCACGTCACAGCACGGCTCCTGACTACAAGACTCCTCACGGAGTAAATCTCACCTGGGTCAGGCCACTGAGGCCTCGGGCGGCTCCGTTGGCCCCCAGAGCGAGGTAGGTCCCGCAGAGGCCCTCTGCTGGTCGGACTACAGTGGGCAGCAGGAAGGACAGGGGCCGCTTCCCTGGCTGTACCGAGTTCTCCTGTTGCCAGAGGCAGAGATGAAAAGGGAGATGGAGAGTGGAGCGACACAGGGAAGGGACCAGGTTAGCACCGTTCCCACTTCTCTTCTACACGGTCCACAGATTCAGCTCCTGAAAGATGGGTGCCCTCCTGGCCACAATGTGCTGTAAGAGGAAGTGTTCCTGGAAGACTAGCGTGGTAAGAGCAAGTGAGATGTGGAATCGTTGAGTTATGGGGTTGGTATGGATGAAAAGGGAAAAGACAGTCAAGAAAAATGGTAATGGGGACAGTAGACTTCCCATTGGACCATCTCTGTGGTTTTGCCCTATAGGAAGCTTGCCGGAGTAGAAACGCTGGTTTCCAAGTGGACAGTAATATCTAAATTCCTCCTCCTGGCCCCTCTTTAGTATCCAGCCACAGATCCAAGCTACATTAGCCCAGCATTATATAATCTTAGCTCTCTAGTGCTAGAAAGAGCTCAAGCCCTAACTGGGGTCAGTTGTCTCATTGCCCAGAGAGGACGCAAGGCTTTTTCCCTAGTCTCACTAAGATCATGACAGAATGGCTCAAGAACTCCTTAGACCCACCAGCCTCCATGTTCCAGATTTAGCAGGGTTTAATAGAAGTTCTTATAGGAAATAGGGGGGAAGAAAGCCCCATGGTGCTGTGTGTCCTACCTAGCCTCAAGGTCCCTGGGAGAGCAGAGAAGCAAGAGCCTACCAGGCTAGGTGCAGAGTGGTTAGCAGTCCTGTTGGGCCAGGAGAAGTCCAGCATCTGGCTGTTGAGAAGGATCCCAGAGGGAGTGATGAGGCCACTACCAAAAGGCCGGTTCAGGGAGCTGGGCAGGTAGAAGTAGGGTTGAGTGAGCTCTGTGGCGCCTTCACCTTTACCCAGCCCCCACCTCCCATCCTGTTTGGAATGATTTCTTGTCACTGGTGCTAAGCCTGAGCTGACATACCTGACCATGGCCACAATGAAGTCATCAGGGCCCATGATCAGCACCTGGGCAGCTGTGGGAGCCCCGTCCAGCTCATAGACAGGCAGGAGTGGGGCAGGGGCTGCCTGAGAGTCACTGATGTGGCCCCGGAAGTTGGCAGCCTCCACCTTGCTGCAAAGGGGGTGGTAGAGGAATGAGAACACAGCAGCTTTGATCACATCCCACCTGTCTGTGACGTTCACGTGGTTCCTGGGTTAGATCTGCCTGCTTTGCTGGAATAATAATAAGCCTATAATGGTAGATCACACTGCTCACACGTAGGAAACCCCCTTGGTTAAATCTGTCTGCTTTGCTGGAATAATAATAAGCCTATAATGGTAGATCACACTGCTCACACGTAGGAAACTCCCTTGGTTAAATCTGTCTGCTTTGCTGGAATAATAAGCCTACAATGGTAGATTGCACTGCTCACACAAAGAAAACTCCCAGGAGAGAACTACCGAACTGAAGCAACTTATTTAGGTGTTATTCAGCAAGCTAGAGTCAGCTTTTTATTTTACTTAATGTTCCAATCAAGCGTCACAGTTATTTGGCTCCTCTCCTTTCTGTGAAAATGCCTGGGGCCCGGTGGATGCTCTGAGATACTTGTTTGGATAAACAAGCTTGCCTGATTTGGCCTAATGTTTGTAGTTTGGAGCTAAAGTTCATTTATAATTTAGTTAGATGGGGCCCATGAGATGGCTTGGTGAGTAAACAAATGTTGCAAAATAGAAAGGACAATGCAGTAATCTTCCTCATCAATCTTAAGTCAACATGGCATGCAGTTTGCTTCCTTCAAGGCTAGCTGCTTTCTGTGCAAGCCTGATGATGTGACCTCTACACACACAACGGCAAGTATACGGTTCTGCAGGCATTCACAAATCACACATCATCCTCATTAAATAAATAAAATAAATATTTAAAAACTGTTTAGTTAGGAGGTTAGAGGGATGGCTCAGTGGTTAAGAGCACTGGTTGCTCTTCTAGAGGACCCAGGTTCAATTCCCAGCATTCACATGGCAGTCCACAATTGTTCGTAACTCCAGTTCCAGGGGATCTGACATCCTCACACAGACATACATGTAAGCCAAACACTAATGCACATAAAATTAAAATAAATCTAATAAAGCAAAACAAACAAAATGTTTAGTTAGAAGCCAGAAGTGGGCCGGCGATGGTGGCCCACGCCCTTTAATCCCAGCACTCGGGAGACAGAGACAAGGTGGATCTCTGTGGGTTCGAAGTCAGCCTGATCTACAAGGCTGATGACCACACACAGTGAGCTACAGTGCTTTGGGCAGGCAAGAGAAGCTCGATTTTCACCCTTCATCCTTGCTGCTTTGATGCCCTTTAGTTTGCATTGTTCTTATTTTTGCCTTGTTTTGACCAATGATATTAACTTTTGTTTTTTGAGACAGGATCTCTCTTTCTAGCCCTGGCTGACCTGGTACTCACTAGGTAGACTAGGTTAGCCTTACATTCAGAGATCTGTCTGCGCCTGCCCCAGAGTGGTGGGGTTAAAAATGCCTGCCCCCACTATATCCAGCACGATATCAATCTTTGTTATAGTGTGTGTGCATTTGTGTTGTGTGAGGGCACGAGTCTGCCGTGGTGAACACATGACGCGATGCACACGTGGAGGTCAGAAAACAATCACTGTCCTCACTGTTCACTTTGAGGCAGGCTTGCTGCTGTTTTGGTTTTTTTCCCCACTGTTTATGCCAGGGTGGCTTCTGGGAATTCTAGCCCCACCTCAAGAGGTTACTAGAATTACAGACACCCATGCTGGGTTTTTATATGGGTTCTGGGGGTTAGGTCCCCCCCTTGTGCTGAAAGTGATTTTACCCACTGAGCTATTTCCTAGTCTCCATGGCTTTAAATTGACAGATACAATTAGATGTATTTCATACAAAGCAGCTCCCATTGTAGCTCAGGTTGACCTATGGACCTAGCTCAGTAACTTACTGTATAGCCCCAGCTGACCTTGAAGTTATGGCGGTCCTCCTGCCTCATCCTCCTGAATGCTGGAATTATAGACACAAGACACCAGCATATTTTGAGGAGGAGGTACTTATACATGGAAGAATGGTCAGATCTCACTAATTAACAACTGTGATAGTCCACAGTTATCATTTTTGTAGTGAAAACACTGAACTCTTTGTATTATTCAAACTGCAGTAGCTCGTCACTAACTCCAGTTACCATGCTATGCAAGAGCTCTCTCGAATTTGTTCCTGCTACTTGCAACTGGGCATCCATCCCTTTCTCTGAAACCTCTGAATCCCCATCTTTTTGCTTTTAAATTATAAGTTGCTCACAACTGAATCCTTAGAGTGGTGTTTGAGTAACAGCACAAATTTACATAAACCATATTTTTGGCTTCTGGTTTTTCTGGAGCTAGACTGTAAGTCAGGTACCATAGCAGTCAAACAATTAACCCATTCTTACCTCTATGGCCAATTAATAAAAACAAATTGCATTTATTGCACATTTACTATGTTGCCAGTTAATGTGCTAAATGCTTTACATGTTTTTCTTTTACTTATTTACAGGTGATTATCATCAAAACCTCACAGAGTGGATACAGATTTGCCAGGCTCACAGAGTGGATACAGATTTGCCAGGGTCCCTGTGGAAACAGACTTAGTGGGTTTAAGTTACTCTCCCAAGTGAGAGCTAGCAAATGGTAAAGTGTAGGTCTAACGGAGGCAGTCTGACCAGAGCCCAGTCTCACCACGGCGTTTCTGGCAAAGACAGAACCACTCAGAAGCCCCACCCACTCCAGCATCTGCACAGAGACTATTTTGTTGCTCTTAGACTTTCCTTTTCTACCCAAAGTGGAGAGCAGCTGTGTCCATATGGGTGAGATCCATGCAGGGGACAAAAAGGGTTCATAAGCAGTTGTGACCAACTCACTGTGCAGACAGGGAAGGCAATGCAGCCAGAGGCACCTGGTGTCACACCGAGTTAGGGTTCCGCTGAAAGGGACTCGAGACTTCACTAGCTGCTTACCCAATCCCTTCTCCCATATCTACCCCGATTTCTGCAGCCCCCGGGGTCATGTCCCAGGACAAACCTGAGCATGTCATCCATGCTCTCGGTGATGGTAGAATCGTAGACAGGGTCTCCCAGTCTGCTAGCCAGGGCCAATGCAATCTTCAGGGTCTGAAAACACAGCAGGGATGTGGGAAAGGCTGCCAGGCCCCTCCCAGCACCCAAACTCAGGGGATCCTCATGTTTAAGAAAACTTAAAGGTGTTTCAATCCTGCTCCAAGGAGATCCTCCATTTCCCCACTTCTTGTGATCCCAGATCCAGGTAAGGTGGAGAGTGGGCCTTACCTCCGCTACCCAGTGAAGCGCCTGCTCACGGGACACCAGGCTGGTAAGGTTGAAACCCTCTAGGATGTTGAGAGCACTGATGAGGGCAGGGCCTGTGTGTGGGGGTGGGGGACTGAGAACCAGGTGGCCTGAAAGGATAGGAAATGACCAGATGGCAGGAGAGGAGTCAAGTCATCTTCATATAGCACATCTTAAACGCATACCCCACCGTTACACACACAGCAATAACCCTTATCAGACGAGGAAACCACTAAGAGGCAAAGCTCACATGCTGGTCAGAGGTGAGGCCAAGCTCAAAATCAGGCCCCAACCCTCTGCTCCCTCGGCCAGAGGAGGAAATTAAGGCTTAAGAGCTGTGCTGTACTCGCGTTGGCAGCAAACATATTAAATCTGTGCTCAGA
This sequence comes from Microtus pennsylvanicus, assembly GCF_037038515.1. Classification (NCBI taxonomy): domain Eukaryota; kingdom Metazoa; phylum Chordata; class Mammalia; order Rodentia; family Cricetidae; genus Microtus; species Microtus pennsylvanicus. The sequence continues at coordinate 130,774,977 of NC_134580.1, forward strand.
GTCACATTACAGGTCACTGGCAAAGCAGGGATGGGTGAGCGAATGTCCACAGAATCCTTGTTTGCCATGAATCCTTCAATCCCTCCCACAGGCCAGGACCTGTTCAAGGGCCCTGATGGCTCTTCTCAACCTGAAACTTCTTGGGAGTGGCAGCCTTCCCTTCCTACTCTGTAATTTAGTGGCTGGACAGTAAAAGAATAATCACAGCACTGGCGGCATGGAACACTGACGTTAACTACCTCATTCGTCGAATCAACCTTATTCTACAGGGGCAGAAACTGAGGCATGAGAAGCAGCTGGGCCAGAACTAGAGGAGATCAAGTGAACCTATAGTACCCAAGGCCCTGGACCACTGAGATAACCCAGTGCAGACAGGGAGAACAGAAGACCTGGTAGTATTCAGTGCCCACTGTGCCCAAGGCTGCTTCCCATACTATCTCATCAGATCCTCATGGGCACCCTGAGATGTGGACGCCATTACTGTCTCCATTTGAAGGAGGGAACCAAGGCTCAGAGTGGGAAGTTCGAGGCAAGAGGTACACCTGAGGCCCTCCTGACTCTAAGGCTATATTCTTTCCTCAACGTCATTTACTACTACCTCTGGTTGAGGAATCAGGAAGACAGGCACCTGGAAATATAAACTCAGAGGAAGCCTCACCCTGGGCTTGGGGTAACCTGTCCTTCCTAGAGTGGAGAGAACCCAAGAACTCCCGAGGGACCCAGAACCCAGCATTGGGGTCAGCAAATATAAACTGCATTCACGCCACAGGCTTGGCTTTCTAAACTTGGGATTGGTTTCTTGAGTCAGGCAGGTTGTTCTCTTCCCTCCCTAGGCCTCAGTTGTCTTTTACTGTCAGTGAGGGGCAAGTCTGTGATTGTCTTAACAGGTTGATTCTGCCCTTTCATGAACTTGGGTCTGACAAATTCTTCTTAAGAAGCACAGGTCAATGAGAAGGGAGCTAGCAGACAGGATTGAGGCTATACAGAACCCAAATTAAGAAAACCTCAGCATCTGGGAATGAAACTCAGTAATGGGGAATTCGTCCTCTATTATAGCCCCAATTCCCAGCACTATAAAAAAAAAGCAAATAAATCACAAATCCCCACAAAACAAAAGGTCGTGTTTAGAACCCCAAACTTCCAGGTCTTAGCCATTGGCTATATGCCCCAATACCACATCCTTGTCACTTAGGGTAACTGACCCCATGGTTATTTCAGAAGGTGGCTGGCTCTGGCTGCCTAGGGAGTTCATTGCCTCCGTATATCTCCTGTGACATGGAGAGGAGTTTCCAGGCCAAAAAGATGTGGCCATGGACTGGAAAGCTTCTCCTGAGTGGGGACCCTTAGGAGCTGGGGGAAAGCTCACCTCGGTACACTCCACACACAGGCTTCTCTGTGAGGGCGCTATAGTTGCTAAAGTCCTCTTCAGTTATGACACCCCCTGCGTGCTGAGCCTGGAGGGGAGAAAATGTCCATCTGTCACCGTGAGCACGATACATGTCTCATACATGACCATGATGCATGCCCATGATACATGTCTCAATCACAGACAGGTAAGCTGTTTACAGCTTTAGTTCCTTCCACAGTCACCAGCATGTCCTTTAGGGATCCCATCAGCCCAAGGACAAAGGAGGCAGAGGAAATAACACATGTGTAAGAATTATCAAAACTGAAGTTGACATTTCACTATAACCAGTTAAGGATATTCTAGGGATGGGGTATAGCCCCGTGGTACAGTGCTTGTCTAGTACTCTCAAGGCCCTAGATTTGAAACTCAATACAGTCCTCCACCAAATGGTAAGGCTACTACAAAACTCTGAGCTTTGAATAATTCTGGTGGGACTGACCCTATAGAACATAACTGAGCACGCTTTCCTGACCAATCACCAATCTTGTACAAATCAATGTGCTCATTCCATTCTCATAGCAATTCATTGTTAATCTTTTAAAAATAATTTAAAATTATTTCATGTATATAGGTGTTTTGTCAGCATGGTTGTTTGTGCACCACATGCATGCAGTGCCTATGGAGGCCAGAAGAGGGCGTCAGATCCCCCCTTGGAATTAGAGTTACAGATGGTTGTGAGATGCTGAGAAGCAAACCTGGTCCTCTAGAAGAGCAGCCAGTGCTCTTAACCACTGAGCCATTTCTCCAGCCCCATGCCAATTTTAAATCAGTATTACCACTATCAACCTTTATACTTTCTAGTTTGTAAAACTTTTGACTTATCTGCCCTTAGTGAACTGCTCACTGGATTTCTAGGGTCTGTGTCTGGCAGATTACTAAAACACAGTACCCGGTACAGAGAATGTCCTTCAAGCCTGAATGACACACCTATGTAATCCCCACAGAGACAACAGAGGTTTAGATAAATGTCCCCAAGTCATAGTACTACTCAACTGGCCTGTGCACACTTTCTTGAACTTTTCCTTGACAACATTCTCAGAATCGATGATTACCTTAGACTAAGCCTCTTTGGAGTTAGGGGGTATCCTCTTATGTCAATCTCCTCAGTTCTGATGGTTACCAGGGAAGAAAATGTTACCATCAGGTCTTGGACAATCCCAAACAGAGCAGGGAAGATTCTGGGCCCAGGGGAACTGAGACTAATGCTGAGTTTCCACCAGGCCTGGAAAGAAACAGGTCAGCCTCCTATCCAGCTGGCAGCAGCCCGGAGAAGCCCAGCTTTCCTCTCAAGACTGAACACCTCTATCCCTTGTTTATCCTGTCAGTAGTGGGCAATGCTTCTTGCCCCTAATAACCACTGGTCTCGTTTATGAAGCACACAGCCAGAAACCATATAGAGGAGAAAAGGGGAGGATGGCATTCCTGCCGTAGGGTCACTGGGCACACCCCACCTTCCACTGTTAACACTCACCTCGACCACCATCTCTAATGTAAGGTTGCCGCCATTGTAGAAGGCAGCAGGGCCAGAGATGCCAAGTATATCCAGTACTTCGGCTAGATCAGGCCGTCGCAGCAGGGAGCCAGGCAAAGGTGGGTGGCCCGATGGCAGGAAAGTCTCCAGGAAACGTTCGGATGCGTTGGGAGGCAGCTGCTCGGCCAAGGCATGGGCTGGGGGGAAGTTGAGAGGCTGGGTGGGTGAGGCCAAGACTTGATGGCTGAGGTGTGTATGGGTGGGGTGGATGAGGGCTAAGTGACTGGCCCTGAGAGCGCTGGCTCCCCAGAGGCCTGTCATAGGAGGGTAGGGATACACATAGGCTCTTCCCAGACCCTCTCATTGGAGGCTGCCTCCAGCTGGGATGGGAAGAAGTCTGAGGAGCAAACTGGAAAAAAGAACCCCTTCACTTGGGGCCCAAATCTCAAAGGCCTCCCCCATTAACCTTGTACCTCCCCCCCGACCTCCAGGCCCCACTGACCTAGATCATGGGTCACGTTGAAGCCATCTTGGGCCACAGCTGCTGCGAAGGCCAGGACTTGGGACCAGGGCAGCCTGAGGGGGCCGGAGAGCAGGGGGTGGAGGAGGTCCTGGGGGGAGGAGGAGGGGTCCTGGGGGAAGGGGGATTCCTGGGAAGGAGAATCCTGGCAAGGGAAGGGGATATTAGGAAGGGAGTTGGGAAGGGAAGAATCCAGGAGGACAGGAGAAGGCCACCCAAAGAGGGATGTAGGCAGAGGCCCCTGGTCCCCAGGGGAGAGTCTTTACCTGCCATAGAGCTGATGAGCTTCATGTAGCCCTTTCACCATTCCGGGGACCCCCACCAAGAGCCCAGGCTGGGCGAGGCGGGCAGGCGAGGGAGAGAGGAGACCAGGTCACTGGAAGGGGGGGGCTGGGCTGAACTCCGCAGAGCCCCAAGCCAGGAATGGCTGGCACAGGGGAGAGACACAGGCCAAGGATCCCAAGAGAGGGCCAAGCTTTCCCCAGGGAGTACCTCTCCCTCATCCCTGATTTTTTATATGCAAATGCAGAAAGGTCTTTGACTCCCATAGTTGAGGGATTTAATAAGTTAAGCAAACCCTTTCAAGAGGCAGGACACAAACATTCTGAGTAAATCTGTTCACATTGGATAATGGGACCCTTATCTTTTTATAAGAGGAACAAAGGACCTCAGTTCTGTCAGTTCATTTTCACGCCACCACCATTTGAGCTGTGATAACTCAGGGGTGTGTTTGGGTTTTTCCATAGCACTAAACACCTGCTTTCCCAAGTTACCTGCTTCCTCCTTTGCTCTCAATAAATAGTGAGTTTGCCTCTAGCGTTTTTCTCCCAGTATAACACAGCCTGGGAAAATTACAGTCATCAGGCTTAGAGTGAGATAGATGAGGGTTTGGCTTGTTTGCTGTTCTTTTAGGGTTTTTGTTTGTTTGTTTGTTTTTGCTTTTTTAAGACAGTTTCTCTTTGTAGCCCTGGCTGTCCTGGAGCTCACTTTGTAGACCAGGCTGGCCTCGAACTCAGAGATCTGCCTGGGTCTGCCTCCCAAGTGCTGGGATTAAAAGCATGCGCCACCACCGCCCAGTAGAGATAGATGAGTCTTGAGGCAACAACTGAGTGGTATCTTGGGTTCCCAAAGGCGTCCTTCTGCTCTCTCCAGACAGACAAGACTGCCAGGGAAGTCAGATGCTGTGGTGTTATCTGTTATTAGTCATCTAAATCTTTCTGTCCATTTTATTTTAATTTTAAGATTATATTTATTTAATTAGTTTGTGTGTATGAGAACGTGCATATACCATGATGTGTGTGTGTGTGTGTGTGTGTGTGTGTGTGTGTGTGTGTGTGTGTAGAGCAGAGGACAACTTGTAGGAACAGGTCCTCTCCTACTATGTGGGACCTGGAGATCAAACTTAGTGGCAGATGCCATCACTCTTGGTTGGTCCTTGTTTATTATTCTAGGTGGGGGCGGGCAAGCTGCCGCCATTAGATGGCCTAAGAGCATTTTGCTCAACTCATTTTGCCACCCACACAGTAAATATGCAACAAATCAAGGCTCAGGTTGGCACAAGGGAAGGTAGGGAGGCCCCTAACCCTCTCCTTGGGCCCTCTCTTCTCACCAGGGTGCTCACCTTGGTATCCCAAGACCTCTGCAGGGCCTCTTCCCGGAGGGCCCCTGGTGCGGACTCCCGGAAATCGATCAGGTGGCTCTCATTCCGTCGGATATCATGAACCAGCATCACACCTCCACTGGGAAAGACACAGACAGTGGAAAGCGATGAGAACATAGCGCCCTTCTCAAAGATGAAACTACCAGTCCCTTAATCCTCTGTGGTGAGGCTGTTTGCCACATTGGGTCAGATGCTGGAGCCCCCTATAATTCAGAAACTCAGCCATCCTATAAGGGTAAAGTAAAATCAAGGGGGTAGGAGACCCAGGTTACTGGAGACTTTAATCCCTGATTAAGAAAAATGCAGAGACTGGGGGAACAGGTTGTTCTGTCCCCTCCCTAGACCAGAGCTGGACCCCTGCCAGCTTCCTGCACCTGCCTGCTTGGTATACCCTCCCTTTCCCCAGGACTGGATTATGTAAGGATAAACCACGCAGAGCCAAAAGGGGAATTTCGTTGGTAGAGCCTGGAGGAATGGTCCTACCAAGAGAATGATTTTTGTCAGCTTGTTCCTTTTTTGTGGCATATTTACATCTGAGATGGGGGTGGCAAAGTTAAATACATGCAGCCAAGTAACAAAATAAGGAAGGCAGAGGAGACAAATGACAGCAAAGTGGCCAGCACCCTGACCCGTCATGGGAAGCACTCTGCTGAGCTCCAGATAACTGTAGCCACATGGGAATGTGGGCTCCATGTTACCAGACCTCCTGATTGTTCCAGAGAGGTTAGCAATCTGGACTTTTAGGAAAACTATTGACATTTTAACAATAGCAAACATTAAAAAAAAAAATTAAATGAGAAACTCAAACCATTCTAGGTGCTGCTGGGTCTGGCTTTTGATTGGCCAGTTTCCAACCTTGGTTTTAAGAGCTCCAAGCCTGGGGTGTATTTTCTGTGGACAGAGTCAAGGGAATTTGTGAACCTAAAAGTTGGAGCATCATCACAGCTTCAACCCATGCCCCACTGCTCCCTGTGTACCCCGTTTTATACATCACAACATTGCTCTCCTGCTTGTGAACACGCCTCCATTTCTCCCATATGCTACTGCGATTCTGACTCCATCCAGGGAGAAAAAAAGAGTGCAATTGGGTATTGAAAGAGAAAACGCAAGGAGGATAGGCCTACCTTTGCCTCAAGTTCAAACCAAAAGAAACCTGCAGCCAGGCCACAGGAAGTAGGCCTGAGGAACCCAGGCCTCCACCCGGTCCTTACCCAGCTCCTTACCCGCCCAGGCCAGAACTGTGTGGAGCCACGATCCCCAAACACAAGGCTGCGGCCACAGCTGCATCCACGGAAGAGCCATGTTTACTGAGCACCTCCATGCCCAGCGCCGTGCAACGGGAGGCATCCGTCACCACAGCACCCTGCTGGAAGATCTAGGAGGCAAGAGAAGAGTGGGCTAGTAGGGCTCTCTACCACCCGCAAGTACTTCCATTAATCTAGAACCTCGGCCTTCATGTCCTCTGGATTCTTAGAGTCATTTCCTTTGGGAGCCTTCCTCTCTTCTCATTTCCGAGCAGGCTCCCACTATCCAGCTACTCAATTCCCATCACCCTCTCAAGCTTTTCCTCACTTCTTCCTCCCAAGTTCCCTTCTGCCCATCTGCGGTCCTCACCTGGGGGTCCCCGAAGTAGATCTGCATGACCAGCGCCACGGTCACACCCGTGGCAAAAGTGAGGCAGGCGGTGACGATGACCGTGAGCCCATCCTGGCGGCAGGAGCACTCGGCCGCTGCAGCTGAGAATGGGTCCTTGCGTGTCTCCCGTAGTGGTGACCCATCCTGGCTGCCCATCTCGGATGAGGACGAAGGCAGCCGCTGTAGCCGGGCGGACTTCAGGAAGGAGTCCGGGTCTGTGGGGCAGCTGGGTATCGGTCTGGCAGCCCACTACCTGGCCCTGCAGTCCTCAGGGTGAGGCGTGCCCCGCCCATCATACAAACCCCACCGCCCCGCACCGCCCAGTTTTCCTCTACTCCAACATACCTTAGGGCCCCGTGGGAAGCCAGTTTTCAGGTGAAAAAAAGGCCTCAAATTGGCCAGCTGAAAGGTTGGATTCCTGCCTCTGGCAAATACCCATGAGACTGGTACCCGGGTGTGAGGGTGTTCAGCCTCCCCTGGAAACCTTATCCTGTCTTAGTTGGGTAACAAAGCCTCCAGCACAAGGGGCAACTACCAAGCCAACTTCCTTGGCTTCCTGCCTTGCTCCACGCACCCATTCATTCAATAGCTACAACAGATAACTGCCACGTCCGCTTTCTCAGGCCGATGGAGGAAAAGAAGGTAAACAAGTACACAAGTTGTGGCAGAGGTTATACAAAGCATGAGAGGCCGGGGAGCTGACTCAGTGTTAAGGTCTCTGCAAGCATGAGGACCTGATTTCAATTTCCTAACTCCCGAAGAAAATGTGCCTAACACCATGGCAGGGCAGAGGCTGAGCCTGAGAGTTAGCTTCCCAATCTACCCGAAGAGGACAACTTCTGGTTCAGTGAGAGATTGTATCAAGGCAATATGGCCAAGGACAATGAGGATCAATATTCAAGGTTCTACTCTGGCCTCCACACATGATCCCATGAACGAGTGTGCGCACACACACACCCCAGAGCATAAGATGAAATGTTAAAAGGGAATGAGGACCTGCTTACCCGGGAAATCAGGGAAGGGCCTCTCGAGGAAATAATTTTGGGCAGAGAATGAAGGGACGAGAAAAGGCTGCCACTGACAGAGAACAAGGAGTTCATGTGTAGAATGTTCTAGGAAGAGAGAGCAGCAGGTTCGAAGGCCCTGATGCAGGAATGAGTTTGACGTTTGAAAGAAATAACTAAGGTCAGGTAGTTCTGGTGTGGCAGCAAAAGAGGGAGCGGGAAATCAAGCCGGATGGTGCTAGTCCTGTGTACTGGTCCTATGGACCTGAGAACTTGGACTTGACTGTTAGAGGCCACTAGAGAGTTGTAAGACTGTGAAGCCATCTATAGGAAGGTGGGAAATCCAGCAGAGATAGAGGAGAAAAAAAGGTTGAGTCAGACAGACGCCATGTAGCTGCCAAAGGAGAAAGACACCAAAACCTTACCCGTAAGCCACAACCTCATGGCAACACACAGATTAATAGAAATGCATTAATGTAGAATATAAGAGCAAGGTAGAAATATGCCTAAGTTTTTGGCCAAGCAGCGTTATAATTAATATAGTTTCTGTGGGATTATACGGGTCTGGGTGGCCAGGAAATGAAGACACAGTCTCTGTTTACAATCTGTGGTGGTTTGAATAAGAACGGCCCCCATTGGCTCATATGTTTGAATGCTTAGTCATCAGGGAATGGCCCAATTTGAAAGGATTAGGTGTGGCCTCATTGGAAGTGTGTCACCGAGGGTGGGTTTTGAGGTTTCAAAAACCCATGCCAGGCCCATGTCATGGGACCTGTGGAACTCTAGTTACTTTTCCAGCACTACATCTGCCTATATGCTGCCACGCTTCCTGCCAGGATGATAATGGACTAACCCTCTCAAACTGTAAGCAAGCAACAATTAAATGCTTTCTTTTATGATAGTTGCCATGATCCAGAAGGATCTCTGTGAGTCTGAGGGCAGCCTGGTCTACAAAGCAAGTTCCAGGACAGCCAGACAGCCAGAGCTGTTACACAGAGAAACCCTGTCTCAAAAAAAAAAAAAAAAAAAGAGTTGCCATGGTCATGGTGTCTCTTCACAGCAATAGAACACTGACTAAGACACCATCTGTCTTGTGTTTTCAAATGGTCCCTCAGGCTGCTGTGCGAAGAGCAGAGCGGAGGAAAATAAGATGGAGGCGAGGGAGAATTGAAGACCACTTATGGATCAGACACTGCAGCTCATCTCTAACAGACAGGTCAGGCACAGGAGTCCAGGAAGTGGCGTCTGAAGAAAGTCATCTCCTTTTCTACCCACGTAAAATGCTGGGCAGAGCTGTGTACACCCGTAAGCCTAGCATTATGAGACAAAGCCAGGAGGATCCTGAGAGCTAGCTCCCCCGATGGTCTCGCTGCTAAGGCCAGCCACTGGTTGCTGGTCCTGTGAGAGACTGTCTCAAGGGGTAGGCAGAGAGTGATGGAGAAAAGGCCGGGATCTTACTCTGGCCTCCACACACACTTGCAGTGACGTAAAACCTTCTCTTATCCCATAGTCCTCTCCTCTGGGTGCTACTACCCTTGACCCCACTTCCCAGTCACCAGAAAGTTCTACACATTTGTGAACAAGGAAATAAGAGGATGACAATAAACCCTTATTGTCGTATTCATGGTACATTCTCTGTAAGTTGAAATGCTTGAGTGATAACATTAAAATTTGACTGTCATATTTTTCATGTTTACTTGATAAAAATCCAAGGTCTAAGGCTTGGTATTTAAGGACCTTCAAGACTCACACCCCCATCTTTTATATAAATAAGAAATCATATACATAGATAAAGTAATGATATGTTCAAAATTATTGGAATGCATTTATGGTGGTCACTTTTATGAAAAGACACATTCTTATTTACTTTGTGTGAACTTTTTAAGTAGCCCAGGCTGAGGCAATCTGCCTGTCTTTCCCTCCTGAGTACTGTGAGTACAGATGCGAGCCACCATGTCTGACTTAAATTCCTAAAAAATATTTAAAATTCTATTGTTACTATTATTATTATTATTATTTGTGTGTGTGTGTGTGTGTGTGTGAAAGAGAGAGAGACGCAGAGACAGAGAATTGGAGACAAAGACAGAGACACAGACGAACTAGACAAAGGGCAGAAAGGAATGTGCATGCCACAGCAGGTGTGACAGTCAGAGGACAGCTTCTCTGGGTTTGCGTCTCTCCTTTCAGAAGGCCTCTCTTCTTGTTTCTGATGCTTTTCACACCCCAAGCTAGAAGGCCAGCAAGCTTCCAGATAATTCTCCTGTCTCTGACTCCTATCTTACTGGAGATGTTTTGGGATTAGAGCTGCACACCACCACATCTGGTTCTTTCTGGGTTTGGAGAATCAAATTCTAGTCACCAGGCTTGCGTGACAAGTGCCTTTACCCACTGAACCATTTTTCTTTCTGTGTGCATACACATGTGTGAGAATGCACATGCATGCAAGCATGTGTGGAAGTCAGAGGACAACCTCAGGTGTCATTAGAAACATTATTCATCTCCTTTTGAAACAAGATGTCTCATTGGTCCATAGCTTTCCAATTAGGCTAGTCTGGCTGACTATAAACCCAGGGTCCTCTCTGTACCTTCCTTCCTAGCACTGGGCTTCTACTTGCAGGTCACCATGTCTGGCTTTTTTTTTTTAACTTTTATTACATTTAGCAGGCAGTAGTGGCACATGCTTTTAATCCCAACACTCGGGAGGCAGAGGCAGGTAGATCTCTGTGAGTTTGAGGCCAGCCTGGTCTACATAGTGAATTCCAGGATAGCCAGAGATACTCAGAGAAACCCTGTCTCGAAAAAACAAAGAAATATTTCATGACATTGATTTACTTACTTACTTATATAGTCATTGTATGTGCATGTGTGTGTGCGTGTACATGTCCACATGTGGAGCTCAAAGGACAACTTAACTTGTCGGAGTTGGTTCTTTCCTTCTACCACATGGATTCTGGTATTGAATTCACAATGTCAAGCTTGCCACCAAGGTCCTTCACCCCTGAGCCTTCTCATCGACACCACACCCAGCTTTATCATGTGGCTTCTGACTGAGCTATCTTTTCAGCATTTATACTTCAAAATTTAAGCATATATATATTGAAATAAAAAGTAAAAATTACACAGAGATAAGAAATGGATGGTAGGCCAAGGAGTGGTGGCCCATGCCTTTAATCCCAGAACTCAAGAAGCAGAGGCAGGGGGATCTCTGTGAGTAGTGGATCTCGGTAAGTTTGAGGCCAGCCTGGTCTACAGAGGGAGTTCTAGGACTGCCAGAACTTTCTGCTGTTAAACAGAGAAAGATTGTCTTAAAGAAGAAGAAGAATTGGAGGGTTGTGGGTGTAGTGTTACACACCTTTAATCCTAACACTCAGGAAGCAGAAGCCAATGGACCTGTGAGTTGGAGGCCAGCTTGGTCTACATGATGAGTTTTGGGACAGCCAGAGCTTTTTAATAGAAAGACCCTGTCTCCAAAAACAACAAAAAGAACTGGAGGGTGGGCCTAGATAACTGGCTCCGTGGCTGACAGCGTATGCTATTCTTGCTGAAACTGGGGTTCAGTTCCCAGCACCTATGCTAGGTGATTCATAATTGTCCATAACCGCAACTCCAGGGCACCAACACCTCTGGCTTCTGTGGGCACTATACTCGCATACACAAAATTAAAGATAAAAATAAAGTCATTTAAAAAAAGAATAGGCCAGGCATGGTGGCATACACCTTTAATCCCAGCACTTGGGAGGCAGAGGCAGATGGATCTCTGTGAGTTTGAGGCCAGCTTGGGCCAGCCTGGTCTACAGATAGAAAGATAGAATTCTAGGATAACCAGGGCTACACAGAGAAACCCTGTCTCAAAAAAAAAAAAAAAGAATAGAGACAAGGACTTTTATTTTCCTCACTATTTTATTTTGTTTTTTATAATAAACAAATATTTTAATTTGCTTTTAACTCTTTTGCTTTTAAATTATTTTACTTTATTGTAATTTTATGTTCTGTCTGCATGTATATCTGTCCACCACATGTGTGCCTGATGCTCTGTTTTTAACTTTTCACTTTTTAAGAAAGTCTGTCAGGCTGGAGAGGTGGCCCAGTAAGAGCATGGCCTGGGTTTGATTCCCAGCACCCATGTGGAGACTCGCAAGGGTCTGTAACTCCAGCTCCAGGGAATCCGATGCCCTCTTTTGGCATCCTCAGGCACTTCATGCATGTCGTGCACAGATAAGCAGGCAAAAACCCCACATACATAATGATAAAAAGTTTGTCTTCCTGGGGTCTCCCTTAGTTAATCGTGCTCGTGTCTAAACTACAACATCAGCACTAGCAGGTTGTAAACCATAATTCATTAAGCAGTTGTTAAATATCCTTTGTGGCTAGAAAACCCGCCTGGCCCCATAGAACTATCAAAGAAGGGCAAGAAGGGGCTTTGAATTTTTATTTACCTGTTGTATGAGGTATATGTTTGTGTGTATGATGTATGTGTATCTGATGTGTGTGCACATACATATATGTTCTTGTATGTGTCTTTGAGCACATGTAGGAGTTAGAGGACAGCCTTGGGCACTTGTCCTGCTCTTCCATTTTGCCCGAAACAGACTCTTGTGAGCAGCTGTTTACAGAGGCTAGCCGGCCCCTGTGGCTCTGGGCTCCTGCCTCCAACTCCCACCTCACTGTGGAAGCACTGGAAATACAAGTGTGTCCTGTCACGCTCTGCTGTTTCCATGGGTTCCGGAGACCTGAGCTAAGCTCCGCACTTGGGCAGCAAAGGCTTTACCCATCGAGTTGACCCCGCCCCCCAGAAAGACTCGTATTTATTGGTGCCGATGATACGCTAGGTTTTTTGCGTATCTTTCCTCATTGAAGTATTTTCATGACTTCACGAGCTTGGCTCCACTTTGCTCACTTTACAGATGAAGAACGCGAGGCCAAGTGGGACCACCTGTCTAAGACCACCACGCGAGTAAGTGGGAGAGTGGGGACAGCGTGCCTCCTTTTTACTGTCCCAGGTGTCACTGGCAGCTGTTTCCAACCCCCAAAGCCAACCTAATGAACTAGGTGACTGTGGCGACACACATCTGTGATCCCCATATGAGGAAGTAGAGGCAGGAGTATCAGAGATCAAAATTTGCCTGGGATACATGAGGCCTTGTTTCAGAAACAAAGCACAAATAAACAAAAATTCAGCCTTACCGGCTAGTTTTAGTTATTATTTTCAGGTACCTGCCTTTTCGTTTGTTTTCTCCAATGAGATAAAACGACTTAAGATGAAGATAATATGGCCCCACCACAACTTGATCTATTTTAGATGATTCAACCAGCATATCGAGTTGCTCATCTACTCAGCAAAATTATATACCGAGGGAAAAAAATATCAAAAATAGGAAAAATGGTTTCTTGAGTACATGATATGTGCCCTGTGTATCTGGTAGGGCAATAATCCCACTAAGAAAAACATGCTGGGGAAAGATTGGTTTGGGCAAGAAGAAAGAAGTTTATTAGAGACAGGCATTGGGGTTTAAACGTGCAGTCCCAGAACTCAGGAGACTGAAGCATCCGGGTTGCCACAAGTTTGGGGCCAGTGTAGGTTACAATAGTAAGTTCCAGAACAGCCCCATTTACATAGTAAGTTCCAATCTAACCTGAGCTACAGAGTAAGAACTCAGTCTCAAAACCCCAACAAACAAAACAAAACAACCCCCCCTCAAAAGAAAACCCTACCAATTAAGCAAACAATAACCCAGTATGTTTTAGGAGAAAGGTGGGCTTAGTTTTGATAACCCTGAATTTGTAAAGCACAAGGAACTGCTGTTTGAACGTAGCTGGTCAAAATATTTAATTTTCTTTCTCCTCTATTTATTTTAACAGATTATAATACAACCTAGGCTGGACTTGAATCCCTTAGGTAGCCTAGTCTGAACCCGAACTCTCTTAAGAGAGATTTCTGAACTTGGGAGTGACATGACCAGAAATGCAGAATGGTGAATGGATTTGGGGTGAGGGCAGCAGCAAGAACAGCTGGGAACTCAGGAGTCACATGGGTATAACAGATTAGTAGCTTAGCCTAGAGTGCTGAGGACATGGTGGTCAGATGGAATTCAGGAATCTCTTAGGAGGGAGGACATAGAAAACCAGGTCACATTTTGAAAGTGAGAAGAAAAGAGGGATAGATCCGAAGGTGGCTTCTAGGCTTCCACTTTGGACACTGCCCTTCAGCCAGTGGCACTCACTGAGAGTGGCCCTGGACACAAAGGAAGTGTGTGGTGAGGACGTGCTGATGTCGGCATAGAGTGTTCAAGGTTGTGTATCCACAAGACACGTGAGGCCAATGCCTAGGAGAGGAAGGCCCATGTGGCTTCCATGTGAAAGAAAGGGCACACAGACATTTCCTAACCTGGAGGTGGTCACTGTCTAGCTCTCTTTTCTCTGGGGCCTCCTTGGGATGCCTGGCTCTTGATGTTGGAGAGTGCCAGGCTATAGGCACTAACTCAGGTTTTGGCTATGAAGACGAGACTGCCACTAGGTGGCACTGCTAGGTTGAGACTATAGAAGGTCATATTAGCCAACAAGCTGGTCTGGCTGGACCAAAGGATTCTTGGGACTTGGAAACAGGCCTAAGTGACATGGCATCTAAATGCTTATGATGGCAAGGCACTCTAAGGCAAGGCCCTGGGAACCTTGGTGTACACCCATGGGATAAGGTTTAAGTTTCCAGGAGCTCAGGTAACCAGGGTCTAGGCTGAATTTCTAGACAAGTGTTGTACCACTGAGTTATATTCCCAACCCCTCTCGGTTGAATTGCCATGCACACCAGGACACAGCCTATACTGAGCTCCCCTAAGGCATTCTTGAGGTTTGGGAACTCCATTTCCTGTCATTATTTCATCCTGGGATTGTTTCTTTCATCTCGTCATTCAACAATTATTTATTGAGTATCCAACACCTTGCTGAATGCTAAAGAAAGGATAATGAATAAAAAAATCCATGATTCCTGCCCTTAGAGGACTTACAGGCATGCAGAAATCACCTCCCTGCCCACACAAATAACCGTAGGCTTTTATAAAGCAATAACTTTAACAAGGAATCTGGAAACAACAGACCAGAGGATCCAATCTGTTATTTAGGACAGATGGGCATTCTTTGTTGAAAGAGAGAACTAAGGCCCAGTACAGGGTAGGCGCACCTACTATAGTATAGTGAATCAGGACTGCACTATTCAAATCTCTGAATAGAAAACCTCGGTTGACCAGATGGCTGGTTCCACCAGCACATTCTTCCTTCTACCACCAAAACTAATCCCCCAAGAAAATTAGTTTTAATGCGCATGTTTGATATTGGAGGACCTAAAGTCAGCACACCCCATCATAGGTAAAAAGTGTGATCTAGTCAGGTTGATGGAACCTGCTGGTCAGAACCATATGACCAAAAAATGGAAGAGAACTGCCAGCAGCCGGGCCAGGAGCGACAGCCGAAGAGTCAGACTACAAAGAGCTGGGTCAGAGAAGCAGCATCTTCCAGTACAGAAAGGGATGAAGCTCAAGAGCAGGCACCCGGAGGGAGACAGAGAGCGAGGCAGAAGGATGCTCTAATGCCAGGAAGTGACGTTGAGGGAAAGAGGTCAGAGGGGTGCAGGATAAAGAACAGAGGGGAGTACAGAGCTGAGCCACATGGAGAGGAGAGACAGCACTGGGGAAGGAACAGTGAGAGCTCTTGGCCCTCAGCTCTCTCTCAAACCCTGCTTTCTCCCCCCACCCCCATCTCCTTCAGTTTCTGCAGAGGGTTGAGAACACAGTAAAATCTGGAGACTGCTTCGCGGGGAACAAATCTTGCTGCTGACCAGAAGCTCCTACTAACCCGGCTAACATCCAGGCCAGACCCACATCTCTGGAAAGGGTAGAGTGATCCACAAACCAGCAAAGGCGCTGTAGTCCCCAAGGGCTTTGAGAGGTCATGCAGTCCATCCCCCTGTCTCCCAATACCCAGAATTCTCAGACAGAAGGAAATCATATTTTCTTTACTCATCTCTGGACATGAAGAGATAGAGTCTCAGCTCTTCTCCAGACTCTCTGCTTCCCCATAATCCCTGGCTGTGGTGAAGTTCGCCCAAAGATCTAGACCCCATCCATCCCTCCAGCTCAGCCTCTGACTTGGTTTCTTCTATCCTGGCTTCTGTGACTAAAGAGAAGCCTTTACTAGGTGATCACAGACGTTCTTTAGGCTCTCCCCTCCAGCATTCCTTCCTTCTCAATAGATTCTTCCTAACAGGCAGTCATAATCCCTCCTACTGCGGTCCTTGCATCCCTCTCCCTTGTCGCATCCTACGCCTCTAAGGCAAAAAACACCCTTTTCCCCACCACACAGTTAACAGAGCTGAGGGAGAAGGGAAGAGGTCCGGGATGAAAGGATGAATGAAGGAGATGGGAGACTGAAAGTGGATGCCCAGAATAGAAGAAGGAGGACCGAGGACCACCACCACCACCAAGGCGGGGTAGGGATAGGGCCAGAGGGCCTCACCGGTATCCGGGTCTCCCAGGAAGGCGTCCTCGTCCTTGCGGCCCCTCAGTGGGGCCGCAGGCGCTGGCTCGTCCTCGGGCAGCCGCGGGAAGCTGGTGATGCTCATGTAGTCCACCGGTGAGTAGGCGCCTAGGGCACTCTCCTGGCTAGCCTCGTTCTCTGCCGCCATCCTCGCCCTAACCCCCAGCAGCGCAGCGCCTGCCGGAAGTGGCAGTGGAAGGGGGGGTGTGCGAGGGCGGAGGGCGGGGTCTGAGCTCCTGGACAGCCGGGAGGGGGCGCCCCCACCCTCAACAGTGTCCTGGTCTGACTCGCCCCCGCCTGCTTAAAGTCTCCTGCTAGCAGGCTGCGCGCTGGTGCGGGAGGATGGGAGCCCGGAGGGCAGTGGAAGGTTGCCGGGAAGAGGATGCTACTCTGGGCTCCTCATGCAGTCCCTGGTCTTTCCTTCTTCCAGTCTGAGTCCCGCTCAGATCCCATACGCTCCTAGGACCACAGACTGACTTCTGATTGCAAACTCCACTTTGACTTCAGATGTTTTTTTTTTTTTTTTTGATCTATTCTCTTTCTTGGACCCAAACCTCTCTGTGGGCACCAAGATTCTCTTCCTCTGAGCTCAGACTAGCGCTCCCACCCAGCTCAGACTACTCACCCCAGACTTACGACTTTGACTTCACCTTACCTCCTAGAGTCCTTTCAAAGCGCCAACCCCTGCTCCATCCCGAGTGCTTTTTCATCTGCAGACCTCTCTTGAGCCCCTCTTTCAATCTCACATTCTTTTCTGCATCCTGACATTTCCCACATTTCTCTTTTAAACCCAAACTCCTGGAACCACCCTGATGTGTCAGCATGGAAGACAGTCCCTTACCCCAACTTTAGGATCTTTAGATCCTCGGGTTCCACTCCAGGAAACGAATTCAGTAGACCAGAACACGATCTTTGGAACCTTAATGGTCTTCTGCGTTTTAAGAGCTCTTGATGTGGTTCTGGAACTAAGGTAATAGAAGTCCTGACGGTGTGGCAGAGCAGAACAGTGGATGGGAAGGATAAAGGCGTACGATCAGGGCTTAGGAAGTAGCTCTCTGGTAGAATGCTCACCCGTGTGAAGGTTTGACCTCCAGCATCAGGAGAAAAAAGAAAGGAAAGAGAAGAAAGAAAAAGAAAGGGAATGTTAAGAATGAGAACACATGCCTGCACTCAAGGTGCCTGCCAAGGCCATCTTGCAACGGCTACCCTAGCTTCAAGAATGAAAGCTACAAGTCCAAACGTCTACTGTTCAGCCCACAGGCAGAGAGATAGGACTCGTGAAGCCGTGGATACACAATAATCCTTTCTTTCCCAATCCCTAGCTCCAGGCTCAATGTGACTTGAACTCTTATAGTATTTACTACGGACACCAGGAGCCGCAATGCCACTTGTAGACAGCAGGAGGCAGCAGCAGATAGCAAACGGCTACAGGAGAAAGGCTTAGGAAGGAGTGCAGGTTAGAGCTGAGCCCTGGAGGTAAGAGATGATGACGATGCTCTTCAGGCCTATAGGCAAAATTATATGTGCCATCTTCCCCACGGGGAGGTTCTTATCTTATTAGTGAGATCTGTAGGGAGCATTGTTTCCGTGATCTCCTACTCCCATGAGTGAGTTCGTTCCCACTAAGTGAGATCTGTCACCCGAGTGTTGTCTGCTCCTTCAGTGAAGATTGAGCCCTCTCATAAAGGTTAGTGAAGTCTGTATCTCCTAGAGGGAAATCTGTGTTTCCAATCCCATTAATGCCATCCATGTCCTGTAAGCAGGGGCAGAGCTCTTCCATAGGATTTGAGACCGCCAGAAAAAAATCTATGCCTCCTAACACAGTTCGTGCAATTTCAATTAAGTATGTATCTATTCAAAGGAGCTGATGTCTCTTTGATGAAGCTGTTTTCTCTTTGAGATCTATGTCTATTCTACAAGGTCTGTATGAACTTAGTGGGCCCCAAGATTCTCCCCTCAGGATCGGGTAGACTCTCGATCATAACTGAGCACGAGGAGATATTTTTCTGACTTAGGGTGTGTTATACTTATGATAAGTTGCACAAAGATCGAGGTAGCAGGTGGGTAGGTGGGTCACAAGCTTCAAGTATGGATCAAAAGGCAGGAGCTGCCTCAGATTCACTGGTGTAGTGAGATATTTAAAGATCCTGGTCTTGACAGCAAGTCTGTGAACTGTTAGATGAGGTGGCCCCTTCTTGGTGATAACTGTAGGTAGGAGATAGAGGGTATCTTACTGGGTTAAGAGGATAGAGGGAAGCCAGAGATAAGTAAACTCAATTTGTGGCAGATGGGAGTATACTTAGGTGACTTAAAGAATGCAAATGATTCCTCTTTATATTTTTATTATTTTATTTTGCATTTGGTATTTTCAAGATCTAGCTTCTGTTTGCTTTGTGAAATTTCCTTCCCCAGTTTTCTTTCCCCTTCTTCCTCCCTTCCTCCTTTTCTTTCTTTCTTCCTTCCTTCCTTCCTTCTTTCCTCCTTCCCTTCTTTCCTCTCTCCCTTCCTTCCTTCCTTCTTTCCTTCCTTCCTCCCTCCCTCCCTCTCTCTCTCTTTCTTTCTTCCTTCCTTCCTTTCTTTCGTTTTGTGGTTTCTCTGTGTAGCCCTGGCTGCCCTGGAACTCTGTAGATCAGGCTGACCTCCAACTCAGAGATCCCTCCTGCCTCTGCCTCATATGTGCAAAAACATGCGTGGCTCCTTTCCTTTCCTGAATTTACCTTTTGTGCAAAGCAAACTTGTACTTTTTGGCAAAGATCTGAAGGATCCTCCTTGTCTTCTTTAGAGTCTTGTGCTTTAGATCAGGGTGGAGGATTTATGGAGACAAAAAAAAAATGACAACATGTCCTCAGAGGCGGGAGAGAATCAGAATGACCCGAGTTGGCAGGAAGGGCCATATCCGGGAACTATGCCCTCAAGATCGTGGAGGAATTTTTCCATGAGAACGGAATAGAGGTGTTGCTCGGCGGCAGACTTGGAAGAGTGTTACCCAGAAGGAACTGTGCTCCACCTGGTTATCCAACTCGGTGGAGTGACAGAATTGTGCAATCAGACCACGGTTGAGTGCACAACGGATGACCCAACGCCTCTCATTAGCCAGCCGTTTCCGTCTCCAGCTGCGCGGTGCCCTAACCCAACCCCCACCTGTCACTCCAAGACCCTAAGTTGGTCACTCCACAGCCCTGCCTCCTCTCCTGTCACTTCCAGCCGGGCTACACCCCATCACTCCACGACCCGCCTCCTCGCCTGTCACTTCTGGCCCCGCCCCTCCTCTGTCATTCCAAAGCTCCACCCCTCTCCTGTCATTCCCAGGCCATTCCTTCGACTTTCACTCTATGGTCACACCCCTTCCGGCAATTCAGCTCCTCCCCTACCCCGACTTTTCCCGAGCGGTTTCTGTTGACCCCGCCCCTTCACGCACGGCCCTACCCACTATTGGATGCTTAAAGAGCGGCCTCCAGCCTCAGGCTCCGCCCCCGCCCGAGGCCCCGCCTCTAGGGTCGACCTGTTTTTCCCCGCCCCGGCACCCGCAGCGACCGCAACGGTGGCCAAGGTGCGCAGAGCTTGGCGTGATGGGGCTGCCCGAGGAGCGGCGCAAGAGCGGTAGCGGGAGCCGGGCTCTGGAGGAGACCGGCGCCGAAGGCCGGGTGCGGGGTTGGTCCCCGCCGCCGGAGGTCAGACGCTCGGCGCACGTCTCCTCTCTGCAGCGCTACCGCGAGCTGCACCGGCGTTCCGTGGAGGAGCCGCGGGGTGAGGCTGGGCCCGGGCAACTCTTGGGGGCTCCAGTGAACAGAGCAGCGGGGCTCCGAGGGGCACTTACCGAGCTCCTGTACGGAGCAGACGGAGGCTCACTGAGAGAGAGAGATGGAAAAGGGATTCGAAGAGATGGTGTTCCAGGAGAAGAAGAGGGTCTGGAAAGTGAGGGTTCCTAGAAGTTGGGGGACTCTCTGGCAGTTTTGTGAGATGGGTGTTTTCACAAGGAGATGCGGGTTATACGAGGAGAAGCGGGGTTCGGTGAGGAAAGGACCCTTCGGGGAGACTAAGGGGTTTCCGTCAGGAGAAAGTTCCATTTGAGAGTCCCCGAGGTAAAAGAAGGACTCCAAGGAGCAAGGGTGCGTGCGCCTTGAGGGAAGGAGAGCCCAGAAGAGAGAGAACCTTTGTCTCCAATTCAACAGTTGCCTCCCTCAGATTTTTAGCGCGCTCATCTCATTTTGCTCAGCGGCAGTGCCAAGTCTGGCTCCCTTTTTGGGGTCCTATATCTATTTAACATAGTAGCAATCCCAAAATACGATTGAAAAAGCTGTAAATATGTCAAGTGTTTTTTTTTTCTTTTAAGAAGTAAATTTGGACCTAAGTTGTACTAACACCGATTCTAAGAGATAATTCTGTGACTTTAAAAACGTGTCAGGCCAGGGGGCGAAAACACATCCTGATCAGGCCTGGTGGCACACACCTTTAATCTCAAGAACTGAAGAGGAAGAGACAGGTCTTCGTAAATTCAAGGCTAGCCTGTGTGTATAGGTAGTTCCAGAACAACCAGGGCTACATAGTGAGACCCTGCCAAAAAAAGACAACTTTAAAACCCCACTACCACTTCCCGGTTGAGGGGTAGCATGATAAACATAAATCACACTCAGGAAAGTGCATAAAAAGCTATTCTTGCAGTCTTAGGCAGATTTAAAAACCTATCTTAAATTTCCTTATCTCCAAGATAGGGATAATACTAGCTTCATAGATTATGAGAACTAAAGTGGGTAATAAGGGATCTATTATCGAACGTTTGATGCCCAGCCGCCATTAAATAAGTCATGATTTGTTTGACAACAATAATGTGGAGGAGGCAGATACTAAGCAATGCAAAATCGTATTAAATCAAGTGTGAAGTTGTTCATTGCTACAAGTAGTGTCCAACTTTGAGTCCTTGGGTGTCTTTTCCCTTCTCTTTCTATATTTTCTTCCATCATGAGTTACATCTGTTTCCCTGGGGTACGCTAAGTACTACCTTAGTAATTCCTAGTCTATGTATCTAGCCTCATACCTTGTATTTCACTTATATTCAGGCTCCAAATTTCATAGCATTATAGACCATTTGTTTTTCACACACCCTGAAGATTTACACTGAGCCAAACGAGACTGAGAGTGATGTTTCCCAGTTTTCTCTCCCGAGCCTGCTTTCTTCTCCATTATCTTTTTCTTTCTTTCTCTTTTGCCTTAATTTTCTGTTTTCAGTTGGGGTAGTGTCAGTGGCACGGCCCCAAACTATAAACCTCTTGCATCATCATTTTCTCTGATATCTCTTTTATACCTTATGAATTTATAGAACTCCTATTGTTTACTAAGCAGTGTTTCAGTTTGATTTGGCCTGAGAACGACCCACATTTTACAGAGGAAGAAATAGGAACCTAGAGAAACTAATTCCCTTACACAAGGTCATAAACCAAGTTTATGACGGTTGGGGTGTAAACCCACATGATCCTGACTAGAGAACTATACTCTGAATATTGTACTATTCTTCTCTGACTCTAAAGTTTGTTTTTCACTGAATTCTGTCAAATACTACTTTAAAATCTCTCTCAGACTGACCCTTACTACCAATTTCCATAGACGCTTTATGGAAAGCAGGAGACGGTTTTCTAATTTGTCCCTTCCTCCCTAGCCTTAATGCCTTCAGTTGCTCCAGCAGACTTATCTAAACATCATTAGATTGATATCCCGGGAATGCTCTTTTATATGGTATTGTAAAAAACTAGTGTTCTTTCTTTCTCCTTCCTTCTTTTCTTTTTTCCTTCCTTTCTGTCTTTCTTTGCTTCCTTCTTTTCTTCTTCCTCCTTCTCTCCCTCCCCCTCCTTCCCTTCCTTCTACATTCCCTCCTCTCTCTCTCTCTCTCTCTCTCTCTCTCTCTCTCTCTCTCTCTCTCTCTCTCTCTTTCTTTCTTGGGACAGGGTTTGGTATATAGTCCTGACAGGCATGCAACTTACTATGTAGATACAGACAAGTCTTGACTCAAACTTGTGGTGATCCATTCTCCTCCTGAGTGCTGCAGTTATAGGCAAATGCCACTATGCCTGGCTTTTAAAAATATTTCCCCTAAATTAAGATTCAGTTTTTCTTTCCGAGCCTCTGGGTCATCTACTTCAATTTTATCTTCTACCATTTATCACTTCTTCAATTTTATCTCTACCATTCTCTAGTACATTCTTCATTCTAGATATCCTGGCTGCACAAAAGTCCCTTTCCATGTCTTTGATTTTGCCCAATCCCTTTTGTGCCTATTTACTTAACTAAGCCCCACGTGAACTTCAGTTTTCTTACCTATGAAATTAATATAATATATACTTCGTAAATTTATGTCATAATGATTAAATTAGTCCAGTCCTAATTAGTTTCATCTTCCATCTTTACATATAATCACTAAATGCCAGTTTTTATTTTTTAAAATGACCATTCAGTATTTTATTATATTGCAATTTTTACTACTAGTTTTTACCAGTTTTTAATTGTTGGGCTTTTTGAGTTTAAGGTGTGCATGTGTATAGACTAGAGGACAAGCTTGGGTGTCACAGCAAGCCCAGAAATCCACCTGTCTCTGCCCTCAAAGCACTAAAATGACAAATGAATGTTACTATGCCAGATCTTCACGCTTGTGTGGCAAGCACTTCGTGAATTGAGCTATTTCTCCAGCCCTGGTTTTATTATTTATGAATTTTTTAAATCAGGGTTTCAGATAGCCTAGACTGGCCTCAAATTTCCTGTTGAGGCTGGCCTTGAACTCCTGATTCTCTGGCTCTCCCTTCCAAGTGCTAGGATTACAGACCCACATCATTGTACCCTCCTCTAGTTTCACTTTGTAGTGTTGCTATAGAAACCTTCTTAGTAATGCCTTCTTTCCTTCTTTTAGATTATCTTCTTGGAATATATTACCAAAATTGAGTTAGCAAATAAAGGTTCAAAAAAGTTTCATAACTCTTGCCAGACAATTCTTATAGTGTTGTTACTGTATAAAAGTATTGAATTCTCTAGACAGATCTCATGTAGTAAAAGCATAGAATTAAATTTAAAAAAATCTTTGCTAGTTTTATAGGTATACTATAGCACCTTGAGTTGATTTCATTTTTATTTCCTTAATAGACTGAAGGGTGGTATAACATGTGCTTTAGCTTTCTATTTTATTGTCTTGATCCAATATACCAAATTATTGCTGATAAGTTTCTTTATTTTCGGTCTGAAATAGTTTCTCAAAAGATAAACCCTTGGTTTTCTCTCATACCAAAATAGTCACTTTCTCTTGGCACAGGAGTAAAGTATATGCCTGTCTTTGGAAAGTTAGCAAACATGTCTTCTCAGGGAAATTCAAATCTTGATTTAGTAACCTGTGAAGTCTTGGCAAACTATTTAATGTCTCCAAGCCTTGATTTTCAAATCTATAAGAAGAAACAAAATAATGCATACCTCTTAGGGATGTAGTAAGGACTAAATAATAATACATATAAATAGCTTTCAGTAACACCTGGCACACAGGAGCACTTGTGCAAATAGCAATAAATAATTGCTAAGTGAGAATGAACAAACTAAGAGATGATCGTGGAAGACTATATGGGCAAAGAATTTCTTAATTATTGATTGCCTCCTGGGTACTGCACGGATATGATACTTTCAAGTGTGTGTGTGTGTGTGTGTGTGTGTGTGTGTGTGTGTGTGTGTGTGTACTAGAGATAAGGCTGGGTTTAAATTCCCTATGTTAAGGCTAGTCTTGAACTCCTGATAATTCTGCCTCCACCCAAGTGCCTGGATCATAATAATGTGTGCTACTACACTCATATAGACAGCTTTGGGTATAGAAGGAACAATCTGAATTGAGATTCAGGAATAAACTGTAGGCAGGAGAATAGCGGGCAATTAGATAAGGCAGATACTGAGTCCTGGGACAGGATGATTGTAGTTTGGTCCTGTACACATGCTAGTAACCCATCTGATGATAAATATGGTTGAGATACCTAGTGATATGTGGGCATCTCTTTTTGTTGCAGAGTTTTGGGGAAACATTGCCAAGGAATTTTATTGGAAAACCCCATGCCCTGGCCCATTCCTCCAGTACAACTTCGATGTGACCAAAGGGAAAATATTCACCGAGTGGATGAAAGGAGCAACTACCAACATCTGCTACAATGTGCTGGATCGAAATGTCCACGAGAAAAAACTTGGCGATAAAGTTGCTTTTTACTGGTAAAAATATTTATAGTCTGAGACAGATAAAAATCTCATGCTTATATAGTGTTTCATAATTCACAGCACACTTTATTTTTAAATTGAAATTTTTTTAATTAATTAATTAATCAATGTGGGTGGCATGTTAAGGTCGGAGGACAACTTCAGGAGTTGGTTTTCTCATCCACACTGTGGGTCCTAGGGATTGAACTCAGATCATCAGGCTTTGGGGACAAATGCCCTTTACATGTTGATTTATCTTGCTACCCTCAACTCCTACCTCCAAATTTTTTTAAGACAGAGTCCAACTGAGAAATTCTGGTTGGTCTGGTATTTGCTAGGTAGTGAAAACCGGTTTTGAACTTGTAACAACCCTCCTGCCTCAGCCTGTTAGCCGATGGAATTACAGTTGTTTGCCATTCACACTGGACTGTCATGAAGTAGTGTAAATTCTATCAACTTACTTGATCCTTACATCACCCAAGAAAAGTAAGCAAAAATCAGTGATTTGATATTTCAGTAAGGAATAATGCATCAGGAAAACTAGTTTCTTTAGATCACACAACCTCTAGTGACAGAGTCACCATAAAATCAAGTGGCCCTCCTGTTCTTGGTGTATGGTTGGAGGTGAGGAGAGCGGGCATATAGAAGAGAAAGGGACTAGGTTGCTTTTTTTTTTCATTCTTGCTTTGGAACAAAAAATGAGTGTTAAGATTTTCATCAGGTCTATCATTGTTATCATTACCTTTTATTGAGTTAAGGGTTAGATACTATGTTTAGGAGCTGAAGAAATACCCTATTTGATGCTCACAGTAATGACAAAAGCCACTATGCCTGGCAAGATTTCTTCCTTTCTTTTTCTTTTTGGTTTTTCAAGATAGTTTCTCAGTGTAGTTTTGGCTGAACTGGAACCAACAATATAGATCAGGCTAGCCTCGAATTCAGAGATCTACCTGCCTCTGCCTCCTAAGTGAAGGAATTAAAGGTGTGTGCCACCACCACCTGACAAGATTTATTTTTAAATTAAATGTTTTGTTAATTTGTTGATCCTTTCTTACAATAATATTCAATTCCATCTTCCCCGTTTCCTCCCAGATCTACCTTCACACAATTACCCCCTCAAACTTGTCTGTGTTGGAGCCCCAATGTATGTTAATACTCTTTCTAAGAACCAGTGTTCAATGGAATACCAATTTGGGAAGCACTGTATTGTGTAATCTACAAAGTTACTTCCAATGCAAAATTCTATAACTTTGTGGTAAGACAGTATTATTTGGCTTTTACATGATCACTTGTTCAACAAGAATTTTTAAAGATACTGGGTACTGGAGAGAGATGGCTCAATGGTTAAGAAAGCACACTGCTCTTGTAGAAGACCCAAGTTTATTTCCCAGAACCCACACTGGGCAGTTTAAACCACCTATAATTCCGGCTCCAGGGAATCTGATGCCCTCTTGTAGATGCCACAGGCACCTGCACTCTCTGTCTTTCTCTGCCTCTGTCTCTGTCTGTCTGTCTGTCTCTCTCTCACTTAATAATAAAAAATTGTAAAAAATATTGGATATTCAGCCTTGTATTAGGTGTTATTAAATAAGGTGATATCAACTGGACAATTAATTTTTAATTCTTTTATGCTTCTAGTCAACTATGAATGGACTGCACTTGTTATAATAAGATAAAGTGCAAATATGCTAGATATAGAGCTGCTTCCCTTGTTGAGCCCATGTTTATAAATATTCTTACACTGCTTTCTCTTCCTTCTCTTTCTTTTCTTCCTCTGCTGCTGCTGCTTTTTGTGGTCTTGGGGATTAAACTTTTACACATTGCACATGCTAAGCAACTGCTCTACCACTGAGCTACACGCCCTGCCCGATTCTAGTCTTTTTTTAGAGGTTAGCTTTCCAGGAGCAGATCTTTCTTCCTTCCTTCCTTCCTTCCTTCCTTCCTTCCTTCCTTCCTTCCTTCCTTCCTTCCTTTAGATTTATTTATTATGTATACAGTGTTCTGTCTGCATGTATGCTTGCAGGCCAGAAGAGGGTACCAGATCTCTCTCTATCTCTCTTTTTTTTTTTTTTTTTTTTGATTTTCGAGACAGGGTTTCTCTGTGGCTTTGGAGCCTGTCCTGGAACTAGCTCTGTAGACCAGGCTGGTCTCGAACTCACAGAGATCCGCCTGCCTCTGCCTCCCGAGTGCTGGGATTAAAGGCGTGCGCCACCACCGCCCGGCGACCAGATCTCATTATAGATGGCTGTGAGCCACCATGTGGTTGCTGGGAATTGAACTCAGGACTTCTAGAAGAGCAGTCAGTGCTCTTAACCTCTGAGCCGTCTCTCCAGCCCCCATTCTAGTTGCTTTAAAAGGAGAGATTGGCTTCCTTTTATCATAGATGAGAATTTAAATCTCAAACACTCTTCTAACTTCTCCCTTTCACTAAAGATAATTTTTGAATAATTAAATTCAAACCACAGTCTTTATAAGAGTAGTATAGTAAATGTGTTAACATGGCTTTTTCTCTAGGGTCTCCCATATCTCAGACTAGCCTCAGTAACTATGTAGTTGAGGATGGCCATGAAATTCTGATCCTCTGCCTCTACCTCCCTCTACCGACGACTGGATCGTAGACCTGTACTACCATGCCCAGTTTACGCTGAGGACTTGTACGTGGCAGGAAAAGTGTTACACCGATGGAGCTATGTTCCGGCTTTTCATTTCCTGTACGGATTTTTTTGTTTTTTTCTGGAGTCATCAGTTGCCTCCCATCTTTTCCTTGTACTATTTGCTTTAGTAATGTACTCAGAATGTCCCAAAATTTCTTACATGTATATTCTAGAACCTTCTTTCTCTCCCCCAAGATTTCTATGTTAAGATCCACCTTTATTTTTTTTTATTGATGCTTTAAACAACAAAATTTTTAGTGATTTTTTTTGGTAGTGCTAGTATTTGAGCCCGGGCTTGTGATATATATATGTATTGCAAGAGGGTCTTTACTATGTAGTCCAGGCTACTGTGGGATTCATTATGTGACCCAGTTTGATCTCAAACTCATGGCAATCCTCCTGCCTCAGCCCGGATACTGAGATTACAGGCATGAGTCGTTATATCTGGCAAGCCTTCTTTTTGTATCGCTTTCTTCTCAGCTCAAATAGTGTCATTTAATGAATGCAGTACTATTAGCATACCACATTTGCAGTTCCCTTCTTGTCTTGGGACATATATATGCACAAGGAAAATAGCCCTTTCAAGAGCATGCTGCAGCTAAAAGCATGCTGTAGTTAGCTAAAATAAAACTGCCACAAGGAAGAATTTGGCCTTTTACTTCAGCTTGGCACATAATAAATGTTTATGGAATGATATTATTTTTAGAATTGTATGTGACTGTTAGAGTCCACATAGGTCAACTTTCTCTATAGATTAGCAGATCTAAGATCAGCTAGAGAGGGAAAGTGATTTCCCTCAGGGTTATAAACCAATTTGAAGATAAAACAGATACTAATCTCCAGATAGTTTTACTCCTAGTCAACTATTCTTTCCTTTAATAAGATACTGCCTCATTCAAGAAGTCCAACACTAGGCTGTGACAGATGAAAAGAGAAATTGGCCATGTTAGTTAAATTAATTTATTTTCAAATTGAAATTTAAAAGACAGATAAGTTTGTTAAATCTAATATTATAGGGTTTTCATTCTATTTGGGGAGACCAAATAGTTATTTAAAATTGCTGTCACCAAAAAGCAAACAAAAAAATTAAACAGCAGCAACTCAGGAGATAGAGGCAAAAAGATCAGAAGTGCAAGGCCAAACATGGCTACATAGAGGGTTTGAAGCCAGCCTGGGTTGCATGAGAACCTAGTTCCAAATACCCAGAGCAGAAAATAAAATATACTTAAAATAGCTTTTATATTATGGAGTTGTCAACTGAATAAGACTAATAGAATAACAAACTCGTCTCCAATATACTGGCATGGTGAAAGAGCTTACTAGATATTAAACACTATTACTATGTATTTGGATCGTAAAAACACCAAGTCTCACCGAGTGGTCAGCTCTGAAACTATATCCATAAAGCAATACTAAACAGACTCAGCAGGTTGTATTTATATATTTATTCACATATATAAAATAATAATAATTTTTTTAAAGAGACTATTAATTTGAGAGAGAGTAAAGAGAGGATTTGGGAGGGGGTTGGATGGAGTATAAATATGTAATTATACTTTAATTTTTTAAATTGCAAAAATAAAAATAATTTGGATCAGAAACAAAACAAAACTCATCAAGTCTCTTTAGACTAAAAGGTTTATGCAAGGAACAATTTATTTCTTCAACAAATACTTCTTGAGGGCTTACTGTATACCAGGCACTGTTCTGAGCAAAACCCAAAATTCTTTTTTTATGCAATGTAAAGAGACAGACAGTAAACAAACAAAATAAGATAAATGGGAGTTGTGGAGATAGCTTGGTTAGGGCTTCCCTTACAAGGACTTGAATCCAGTCCTCAGAACATGCACACAAACATGCAGACACATAAATGTACCAGGCAGTGACAGATGTTCTATAAAAATGCAGATCACTGGGAAAGGGATGACAGTGCAGAATGGGGCTGGAAAGGGAAGATCCTTGCATAGTGACATCACTTGGGCAGAGATTTGAAAGAAATGATGCAGTATGCCATGCAGATAATGTGAGTAGGGGGAGAAACATTCCAGACAGACGGAAGAGCAAGCATGCACGGATGCTCGGTGTGTTTGGAGACAGGTGAGATGAGGGATGGGGAAACACTGAGGCCCACAGACTGCTGGATCATTTAAAATAATGAAAGTCGATGTCGAGTGTGGCTTTTTGTGCATGGTAAAATGGGAATGCACTAGACAGTCATGAGCAATGACTTGGATTGTACTTAGGACCTCGATTTTAAATTGAGAATAAAAAGTCGAAGCTGTGAGACCAGTTACAAGGTTGGAATCTAGGTGAGCCATGGTAACTTAGGAATCGTGGCAGTGTGAAGGTGGTTAAAAGTGCTCAAAATCTGCATCTATTTTGAATCCAGAGTCCATGGAATTTGCCTCCCTGGGAGGTTCTAAAGATCTAGCAGCCTGCTTAATGCAACACTTCTTTGATAGCAGATAAGGTTCAGGAATGGGAGATCACTACTCTCAAGATATGTCAAAAATATTCTTATAAAGAAAAATGATGTGGCCGCAGCTAGATTTAAGAATGTTAATCTAGAGCTGGGCGAGGTGGCACAAACCCTCACATCTGAGCGGTGGAAGGAGCATCAAGAGCTTGAGGCCAGCCTCAGCTACACTTGCTGGCTTAAGAAGGCCCTGTTAAGAAGAGCTAATGCTTAACCTAGGCATCCTCGTTTTTATCTGGATTTATTTTACTTCCACTTAAATTATGAATATACTGATTACAACTTCAAAATTCCACATCTAGGGTCTTTGAACTCTTATTCCTTCGACCATTTTCTTTTAGGATCACTTTTATTGTGCATGGATTCTCCCTGCTCCTCACAGTCTAACACTGTCCCTAAACATTGATGAGTTCAAATCGGATCCATTCCTTAAGTTATCATACTCAAGAAACATCCCTGTAGGATATGCTATATGGAAGGCAAAAGAAATTATTAGGTCTTTCATATTTTTGTTAACTGTCTTGTAGTTCCTTCTGACAAACCTGGAAACAATCCTGTAAACAAATTAAAACCAGAGTCACTCTGCAAGGTGTTTCTAATAATGTTTGGCTACTGGAGGAGGCCCATCAATAGAGACATGAACAATTCTTACCTCCTTAAGTCTTAGTTTTCCAATCTGTGGAATGGGAATAATAGCGGTTCTATCACAGATTGTTGTAAGAAGCCACTGGGGAATCTTTGTAGGCGCACAGCTAGAAGCCCAGACCCACATTACACTGTTTCCTTTCCCGTGCTCCTGGGGATTCTGATATGTGTGGGGGGGGGGGAACTTGCTGAGTTCATGGGAGATCTTTGATCTACTAAAGTGTTCTTGTTGTTCTATGGATGAGGTAATACTGAGTCCACATTCTCTGGTTCCTCACATGATACAGCTTCCTAAATAACCCTAAGATCCCTCATAGTCCAGCTGTGGTCTCCCTCACACATCACACGGCCGCCGTGCTTTGACTTTTCATGTCCGCGATGATATTAGCTACTCAGGCGGCTCTGCTTGACAGCTCAGCTTCTACCGCTTTCCATGATACCTAGGGCTGACTGATAAACTGATTCTTCCACAGCTTTCCCTGATTCCTAGGGCTGACTGATAGACTGATTCTTCTACAGCTTTCCCTGATTCCTAGGGCTGACTGACAGACTGATTCTTTTCTTGTCTCTTTTCCTTAGAAATAGGGTCTTGTGTAGCCCTGACTGGGAAATCCTCCTGTCTCAGCCACCTAAGTGCCAAGAGTACAGGTATGTGCCAGCACACCTAGCTATAAATTTCTCCATTTTTTATAATAATAAACTACGTCTCCCATTTGCTGCACTTATGTATTTGTTCCATTTTTTTTTAACCTGGTTCGTAGCATTTGACAGATGAGGGACTTGTGGCTCAGACTTGGCCAGGGTCTTACAGTAATTATAACTTATTCTAGACAGGAAGACAGTTTACATTTCTTCCTCCAGACATCATGCTTCTACCTTCACAGCCTTTGCTTTTTGATACTTGGTCATTTGTCTAGTCGGTAGTTTATTAGAGGGTATAGGGCTGCTTTTGGAAGTGTCAACTACTGTTTGTAAAGCCAAAGATGTTAAGGTGCAAGCTTAATAAAGTAGTGTCTT